>NC_086446.1:32445510-33051581 GCF_028390025.1 Pseudophryne corroboree | reverse complement strand
TTAGCACTCATGAGCTTTTTACTTCCCTATACTCATTGACAATAACATCTACAACCTCTCACCATAAAAAACTTTCACAAACCTCTGACACCCACATTTATCTCTCTCTTCTGCTTCTGATAGCTGGTGACATTTCACCAAATCCAGGACCCAGCCACTTGCAGCACTCGCATTCACCTGATTCACAGCAACATAGAAATCCAGCTAACCTCATAAACATCACATGTCTTCCATCACCCTCCAGATCACTAAAATGTGCCTTATGGAATGCACGCTCTGTTTGTAACAAATTAACATCCATCCATGACCTCTTCATATCTAACAACATCGATCTGCTGGCTATAACAGAAACCTGGCTCACACAATCTGACACAGCCTCCCCTGCAGCACTGGCACATGGTGGTCTCCACTTTACACACACCTCCAGACCCGATAACCATAAAGGAGGAGGAGTTGGACTTTTACTTTCCCAATCTTTTGCATATACTGTTCTACCACAGGTTCCATCACTCACATTTACATCATTTGAAGTACATTCCATTAGGGTTTACTCTCCTTTCTCTCTGCGTGTTGCAGCTATCTACCGCCCACCTGGGCATCCAAAACAATTTTTGGAAGATTTTTCTGCCTGGCTCCCTCACTTCCTATCCTCTGACATCTCCACCATTATCATGGGTGATTTCAATATTGCTATTGATTGTCCAAAATCTGCTGCGCATGCCTCCAAACTACTCTCGTTAACCTCCTCTCTTGGCCTCTCCCAATGGACTGACTCCTCTACTCATCAGGCGGGCCACTGCCTTGATCTAGTATTCACCAGACTATGCTCCATCGCTGAACTTACTAACACTCCTTTCCCCCTCTCAGATCACAACCTTATCACCTGCATGCTTTCCTCTGTTAATTCAAACCCTGTGTTGCGGAAGTTCTCCAATCTTCCTCAAACTCGCAGAAATATTAACACAATTAATCTTCAAGAACTTTCCACTTCACTCCAACAACTGCTTTCACCTATTTCTGCATTCACCTCTCCTGAGATGGCTGTATCACACCTTAATGAGACTCTAGAACTAGCACTTGATGAAGTGGCTCCAGCTACCCATCACACTCCACGTAGGCCTAGATGTCAACCATGGCACTCCAAATTAACAAGACAACTACAAAAACTCACACGAAAACTTGAACGTCAGTGGCGTAAATCTCGTATTTCAAGTGACTTCCTCACATATAAGACAGTCTACCATTCTTATAAAAATGCCCTGGACACTGCCAAACAAACATATTTCCAAACTCTTATCTCTACTCAAGCCTCTAACCCCAAACGACTCTTTAATACATTTAAATCACTTCTGAATCCTCCCGCACCTACCCCACCAGCCACTATCAAGGCACAGGATCTTGCTTCCTACTTCAAGGAGAAGATTGCTAAGATCCGAGATGAAATGGTATGCTCTTCGGCAGCCAGTGACCTGCTCCGTTCTTTACCTGAACCCTCTGGCACTCTTTCTTCATTTGATCCCACAAATGAAGATGAAGTATCATCACTCTTCTCATCCTGCTTCTCTACTACCTCTCCTCTTGATCCTTTACCCTCACAAATAAGTAAAGCTCTGTCTCTGGTGCTCATCCCTACCTTAACTAACATCTGTAATCTCTCTCTCTCTCTACTAGTATTTTTCCTTCACTCTTCAAGCATGCAGTGATTACTCCCATTTAAAAAAAACAAAATTCTGACCCTAATGCTCTCTCAAACTACCGCCCTATCTCTCAGCTCCCTTGTCTTTCTAAGCTACTTGAGAGACTTGCCTACACTCGACTCACACACTTTCTTAACTCATACACTTTGTTGGACCCACTTCAGTCAGGCTTCCGTTCCCAACATTCCACAGAGACGACACTGACTAAAGTGGTTAATGATTTGGCCACTACGAAGTCTAAAGGCCACTACTCACTACTTATTCTTCTAGATCTATCTGCTGCATTTGACACTGTAGACCACTCTCTTCTCATACAGACACTACAATCCCTAGGTCTTAAAGACACAGCCCTTTCTTGGTTCCTATCCTACCTATCTAATCGCTCCTTCAGTGTTCGCTTCTCTGAATCTACCTCCTCTTCGCTACCTCTTTCAGTTGGAGTACCGCAAGGCTCAGTCTTGGGTCCTCTGCTTTTCTCTATCTATACCTCATCTCTTGGTAAACTAATCAGCTCTTTTGGTTTTCAGTATCATCTGTACGCAGATGATACTCAAATCTACCTATCCTCCCCTGACTTGTCCCTATCTGTACCCTGCCGGGTCACTGAATGCCTTTCTGCCATCTCATCCTGGATGACATCTCGCCACCTCAAACTTAATATTTCAAAGACAGAGTTAATTATATTTCCACCGGCCAATAGTAGGTACCAACCTGATATCTCTATCACTGTTGAAAACTCGACTATCTACCCTACCCCACAAGCTCGCTGCCTAGGTGTCATCCTTGACTCTGATCTGTTCTTTGTTCCCCACATTCAATCTGTCTCAAGATCATGTTACATGCATCTAAAAAACATATCCAAAATACGACCATACCTTACACAAGACACTGCTAAAACTCTAATCCACGCTCTCATTATCTCCCGCATTGATTATTGCAATAGTCTCCTAACTGGTCTTCCCAAAACGAGACTCTCACCACTACAATCCATTCTGAAAGCAGCGGCGAGGCTTATCTTCCTCGCTAGACGTTCATCGTCTGCAGATCCACTCTGTCAGTCCCTCCATTGGTTACCTGTATTCTACCGTATTCAATAGAAAAAACTTTTACTCACACACAAGGCCATTAACCTAACTACACCAACGTACATCACTTCGCTTATCACAAAATATCTCCCAACCCGACCTCTTCGCTCTTCACAAGACCTGCATCTCTCATCCACACTCATTACTCGCTCCCACTCACGACTGCAGGACTTTCATCGGGCTGCACCCACTCTGTGGAATGCCCTACCACGCACAATAAGACTCTCCTCTAGTCTCCAAACCTTCAAGCGTTCCCTCAAAACTCACCTCTTTAGGCAAGCGTATCAAATTCCTGAACCACCCACATAAGTTTCATAAACCTTCCTATCAAATTACATCCACTCTGTACAGTCCACACATATCCTTACATGTCTTCTCATTCTATGCAATAGATAGCACCTTTCCTTGTGTACATATGCCTATTTACCTATAGATTGTAAGCTTACGAGCAGGGCCTTCCTACCTCTATGACTGTTATCACCCAGTTTGTTATTGTTATTTCAAATTGTAAAGCGCAACGGAATTTGCTGCGCTATATAAGAAACTGTTAATAAATAAATAAATAAATAAATGTACAATGCAGAAATTATTACAAACAACAATAAAACGGCACTGGACTAGCTATACTAATGAAAGCTATGTATGTATACAGATATAACAATGCACAGTAAGTACTGGATGTATATCACAGGGTACTTATACTAAATATCCCTGAAGTTATGCACTTGTTCTTAACTAACACTGTCTAAACAACATGTAGAATACTTAAGTGTCCTGTAAATGCACGGTATGTGTAATGGCGCCCAAATGCTGACTGGGAGAGAGAGAGAGATAGATGCAGCTCCGGGGCAGGAACATTTGCAGTAAATGGCGCCTGGGGGAGGGGCTACAGGTCAGAGCCTTATCCCCTCTGCTAGACTTCACCACCGGGTACTGCGGGGCCTATACTGAACGGATTTTAGTAAATACGACCTGTGCTCTTTGCCGTGGTGGATATAGTGGGGTCCCTGCCCGGTCACAGTGTCCACACCAGCGATGCGGTCCATCTCCGTAAACCGCGCCGGATTGCGATTTCGGCGGGTTCCGCCTGGGGAACCCTCTTACCTCCTCCCTGAACTTGCGGCCACGTGAACCTGGAGAGCAGTGGCGGGTGTGTGCCTGATGAAGCCGGAGCGCCTCCGCTGTAAGTACCCAGCAACCAGGACGCGGGAGTATACTTCGCCGCTTGGGGAGGTGAGGGAGCTGCAGCACGCTATGTCAGACTGACATATCGCACTACTAAGTGCCTGTGCTGCGGCCCTTGAAGGCTTCTTTCTTCAGAAATGCTCTTTTCAGGGCTGTCTAGCGCAGCCCTTCCTGTTAGCAGCCTGCAGGCACCAACTTACAAACTGAGCTCCTGTGCACGAAGGCGGGGTTATAGAGGAGGCGGTACAAGGTATCCTGGGAACAGTCAAAGCTTTAGCCTGATCCAACTCTACAACCCAATGTTATTCCCTGTGGAATACCAGTTTACCCCGCTGCAGAAATATTAGTAAAGTATTATTTTAATTTTTTTTTTTTTTTTTTTTTAAAGTTAAAGTTTTTTATTGAGAATGAACAGTGTCCAAAACAGTAACAATAATTAGGTTGTACAGGTTTAGGAAATAAACATTGAAATGGGGTGTGTACATGTCATACCCTCTTAATAAAGACACTTCTATTAAGATAAAGGTGAACCGGTACCATCAAAATGTGCCTTGTAAAAGTCCACCTGTGAACCTAAACAATTCTCAATTTATTTTTAATTTATCGGGTCGATTCTATATCTAAACAAAGTGTAAGTCTATGGAGGATAGAAGCAAGAAAGAGAAGGAGGGGGAGGGGAGTGAAGAATCGAGAAGACGGGCGTTGGTAAAGGAGGAAGATTAAGAAGGTTCCCTAAAAGAAAGCAAGAGGTTGGAGATATTCTTTTGTTTTAATACCATAAGGAGGGACAATTGGCGAGCTAGATAAGATAGTAATGCTAGCGGTATTAGCAGTATTAGCTATATTAGTAATATTAGCAGTATTATTAGCATTATTAGCAGAGTCCGGGCATCAATAGAGAGCGGGCGAGGTACCAAGGAGACCAGGTGTTATGGAACTGTGCCACAGTGTTATTCTGTAGGCTTGTAATGTATTCCATATTGGCTATGTGATTAATCTTAGTCATCAGTACAGCCTTGGAAGGTGGCTTGTGGTCTTTCCAACATTTGGCGATCAGTGCTTTAGCCGCCATGCAAAGTTGCATGATTAGCTTGTCTTGGGTTTTGGGTATTGACGGTATGGGGGCGTGAAGCAAAGCAATGTCAGGGGAGAGGTCAAAGGTATACCCGCAGGTTTGAGCAATAAGTGCTCCGACCGTGTTCCAGAAGGGGCGGATAGAGGGGCATGTCCACCATATGTGAAAAAAAGTTCCCTCCTCTCCACAGTGTCTCCAACACAGGTTTGATGTTGTGGGGAAAATGGCGTGAAGTCTGGAGGGGACCAGATACCACCTGGTGTAGACCTTATAACATGTTTCCTTAAGTGCTACGCTGATAGAAGCCTTAGCGATACGCAATCTAATTTCCTCCCATTGATCGTCATCCAACGGATGGGAGAGGTCTGATTCCCAGGCTAATTCGTGGGGTTCTCGGATTGGGGGGTCTGGTGCCAAGATTGAGTTGTATATTGTTGAGATATTCCCCTTTTTGCCAATTGAACGTAAACACATATACTCATAGGAGGTGGGTGTTTTCAGAGGGGTGGTTCTAAGCTGAGATTTGATGAAGCTGAGAATTTGGATATAATGGTATTGACACGAGGATGGGATACCAAAGCGCTCTTGAATTTCTCCAAATGTGGTCGGTGCTGAGAGGCCTTTAATATGGGTGAATCTCGTGATACCCTGGGATTGCCATGGGGCCGCTATTCTTCGCTCGCAACCTGGGGGAAAGGCGGGGTGACCCCAGATGGGTGATAAGGGTGAGGGGTGTGAAGATAGATTATGGGTGCTGCGGAGTTTATCCCACAGTCTGAGTGTGAATTTAATCGTGGGGACTGAGTAGGCCGAGGCTGGTCTGCAGGACCTGGGGAGCCAGGTAAGAGAATCGAGGGGGACGCCCTGGTATAGTGAATTCTCGATATCTACCCATTTTCTGATCCCTAAGGGGGAGTGCCAGGACACTATGTGGTTAAGGTGACATGCGTTAAAATAAGCCTGAAGGTCAGGGTATCCCAAACCCCCTGAGGTGGTGCTCTTAGTCAACATAGCTCGTCGTAATCGAGATTTACGATGAGCCCAAACAAATTTGTTGCACTGTGATTGCAAGGACGCCAAGGTCACTCGGGGCACCATTATTGGAATGGTCTGAAACAGGTAAAGAATACGGGGGAGGAGGTTCATTTTTAGGGCATTGATCCGGCCGATCCATGAAATAAATAAACGGTCCCATTTATCTAGGTCTTGTGTGAGAGTTTTAATTATGGGAACATAATTAGCCTGAAATAGGGTGGTGTAGGATTTAGTAATAAATATGCCAAGGTATTTAATAGCCGAGGGTCTCCAAAGAAAAGGGAAAGAAGACGTTAAAATCCTATGGGTATGGGGTGGAACATTAAATGTAAGGGCCTCGGATTTGGTGTGATTTATTTTGTAGCCAGAGAGGGAACCGTATAAAAGTAGTTCTTTCTGTAAGTTAGGGAGAGATATCAAAGGGTTAGTGAGAGTCAAGAATACGTCATCTGCAAACAAAGATATTTTATACGGATTCTGACCCACTGTAACGCCCCCAATATCCATATTAAGTCTGATTCGGGCCGCAAGGGGTTCAATGCATAGAGCAAAAAGTAGGGGTGAGAGAGGGCAGCCCTGCCTAGTACCATTCTTTAGGTTGATTCGATGTGAGCTCAAGCCATTGGTCAAGACCGCTGATGAGGGGTTCGAATAGAGAGCCGCTATTGCTGTGATAAAGTGTCCATGGAAGCCAAATGCGGATAAGGTAGAAAACAAAAATGGCCAAGAAATGCGATCAAATGCCTTTTCGGCATCTAGAGCCAGAGCAATCGCTGGTATTTTTGTCGTGTTTATTTGGTGAATCAAGTTGACAATACGTCTGGTGTTGTCCGAAGCCTGACGGCCGGGAACAAATCCTACTTGATCAGGATCTATTAGTGACGGCAGCACAGCGTTTAGGCGTGATGCCAGAATTTTGGCAAAAAGTTTGAGATCGGTGTTTATCAAAGATATGGGTCTGTAGTTTGAGCAATACGAGGGGTCCTTTCCGGGTTTTGGAATTACTATAATACGGGATGTCGTGGAGTCCGTGTGAAATGGTGTGCCCTGGAGTATTTTGTTAAACAAAGAAACCATATGTGGAATAAGTTGAGGGGCGAAGGTTCTATAGTACACCATTGGATATCCATCCGGGCCAGGTGCTTTGGAGGGTTTCTGGGTTTTTAACGCAGCCTCAATTTCCTCAGCAGAGATGTCAGCATTGAGAGCAGTGTTAGTCTCCTCGTCTAACCGGGGGAGGGCGCATGTGTCTAGGTAATGTTGTGTCTGATCGGCTTGTGCTAAAGGGTCGGACGGGGGGTCAAGATTATAGAGTGTCTTATAATAATCAAAAAAGACACCATTGATTTTTTTGGGGTCATAAGTAATATTACCTGAGGGCTGTCTTATAGAGTGGATGCATTGGTTAGCCTTTTTGGCGCGCAAGCGATTGGCCAACAAGGTGTGTGCTTTATTACTTTTATCGTAAAACGTTTGGTTAGCCCACCGAAGTGAGCGCTCGACGTTTTCCGCCAAAAGTGATTGTAAGCCATCGCGTGCTTTAGAAAGTTCGGCTACAGTTTTTTTAGAGCGTGTACGTTTGTGTTCCTGATCCAGTGTTGCAATGTTATTTGTTAATAAAGCAATTTGGTTTTCCCAGATTCTCTTACGGTGGGATGCAAATTGTATGATAGACCCCCTGATAACCGCCTTATGGGCTTCCCATATAGTGGCTATGCTGCAATCACTTTCCACATTAACCGCAAAATATTCTCTAAGCTCAGTTTTAATTAAGTCTTGGAATTTAGGGATCTTCAATAACGTCTCGTTAAGTCTCCATGTCAGTCTACCGTCGGGGATATCAAAAATGTCAAATGCCGCTGCTAGAGCTGCGTGGTCAGTCCAGGTAAGTGGGACTATCGAGGAAGAGTGAGCGGACCGGGAGAGGGGTGCACAACTCAAGAACATATCAATGCGAGAGTACACGTCATGTGGATTGGAATAAAAAGTGTAGTCTCTGGTGGTCGGGTTGAGAAAGCGCCATACATCAAACAAACCAGCCTCGGCCATGCACTTGTGTAATATTGAGGAGTTTAGGGTTTGACCGCTGCGCAAAGGGCCGGATCTGTCCATGTTTGCGAGAGCCATATTAAAGTCACCGCCGACAAGTGTTTTGCCTCGTCTATATGAGTGAAGGTCATGGAAAAACTTACGGAAGAATTTAGATTGGGCAGTATTTGGAGCGTATAGATTAGCCAAGGTAACCTCCTCGTGTCCAATTTTTCCTCGCACCATTATATAGCGTCCCTCATTGTCGTGTTTACAATCTAGAAATTGGAAAGGGACTGACCCTTTTACCAAGATGGCCACCCCATGTCTTTTTGCTGTGTGATTGGAGTACCAGGCCATGGGAAATTGTTTAGACGTCAGGGAGGGGTGGGAATCAGCTTTCAAATGTGTCTCCTGTAAGAAAACCACATCGCCTTTTAATGTTTTAAGAGATCTGTGGAGATGAGAGCGTTTCTGGGGAGTATTCAGTCCCTTAACATTGATGGACAGGCATGTTAACGGCATGATTAAAGCAAGAGTGGGGGTGGTTCGCTGGTAACCCCTAAGATCCCGGACTCTGCTAGAGTAGACGAAAAGAACAAAAGAGAAAGATAGAAAGAGGAGATTGCGAATGTATATTACTGTACACGAACAGTACTTAATAACTAGGACTGTTTGTCGGTGGACTCAGATATGTCAACTTGCCACTATCTTGTAATGGGGGTCTAAGGGAGGAAGATAATAGAAGAAAGAGAAGCAAGAGAAAAAAGAAAAAAGAAATAAGCAGGCGTAGTATCCAGTAGGCAGGATACTCGACTGCCAAGATTGAGCTCTAGAAAGGAGAAAGAGCTCACTTGCGGGATAAAAATGCAGTAAAGCAAAAGAGGGTATCAACCCACTATGTTTGAATGTACCTTTGATCCCTATGAGTCGGGGGAGGGTGTGTCAAGACAGAGCCCCGACACCCCCCACCCGAGACCATTAATACACCAAAAATAATAATAATGAACTTTCGTATAGCCATCCAAGACTTAGCTCTGGGGCGGATCAGTCCTAGATACCAAACGCTAACGACAAAGTAATCATGTTACAACTAGTATCAATAGGATAATAACAAAATAACATTAGAGCACACAGTAACGTCGCCGAACAGGTCGGCGCCCAGAGACCGGCTCCATGGCGTAAAAGATGGGGTCAATCTAGGACACCGACCACCGGGCCATGTCTCCGAGCCGCCGGCCAGACCGGCGAGACAAAAATGCTGCAACACGCGGAGTATAAAAGTCCACCAACAAAAGCATTGTGTGAAAACAGTAAAAGGGACGTTAGTATACTAATACGGTAACTAAAACATAGATTACATGGCATTTGAGCAAAGTTGTGAGCAAAATCAATCATACTAGACGTTATAAAAACATAAAGTTAAAAAATAAACGTGATGAGCGGCAGAGCTATGAAGTAGCAACCGGGGACAACTGCAGCTTTCGAAGAAGCTTGTCCCCTTCATCAGGAGAGCGGATGGTGTGAACTTTGCCATCAATCTCCACAATGAGGCGAAAAGGAAAACCCCAGCGGTATTTGTACCCATTGTCGCGCAGTGTAGAGGTGACGGCACGTAAATCACGCCGTTTGGCAATGGTCACCGGTGACAAGTCTTGGTAAATCTGAATCCGGGAGTCTTCAAATAAAATTGTGGTTGAATTCCTGCACGCCAGTGTGATACTGTTTTTGATCTTGAAGGACAGAAACCGGAGGATGACGTCGCGGGGAGGGTCCGAATCCTTCGGTTTAGGTCTCAGGGCGCGGTGCGCTCTCTCTATCGAGATGGCTGAATCCGTAAGCGACGGGACCAAGTGAAGGAACAAGCGTCGGAGGTATGGTTCCAGTTCGGAAGTTGAGACAGATTCTGGAATATTGCGGACGCGTAAATTGTTCCGTCTTTCGCGATTTTCGCTATCCTCAACCTTATCTTTGAGGATTTCCAGCTCGCTGGAAAGGTAGCTCATGTCTTCGCCCACTTGTTTACGGAAGTTCTGGTGGTGGTCTTCCCTTGATTCCAGCACGGTTGTGCGGGAGTCTAGAGCCGCCATATCTGATTTTAATTCCCCGATTGCTGATTGCAGAGCTGTCGTGAAGGAGTTCTTAAGGTCTAAGATCATGTTTTGAAGGGATTGAATATCCGCCTTGGTTGATGGTGCTTCCGCCTGATCCATGGTGGGGGTAGGCATTGGTGGGGGTGGAGATGAGGTGTCAGACAGTTTTTCCCGGCGTGAGAAATGTTGCGAGATATCTTGTGAAGCTCCCGTTTTTTTTGCTCTGGTGTTCGCTCTGCTCATAATACCTGGTAGTATAAAAACGTCCGTTTAAGGAGTGGTGTCGAGAAAGGTTGACGTGAATGTTACGTGTTCAACAATTGGTCCGGGTGAGGGGGGAAGTCAGGCATCCGTATTGCTACATCATTTACAGGACCTAGGTCCTATTAATCTGTGAAATCAGTGAGAGGGATCCCCAGGTGAGCGTCCCGGTTTAACGCACTTCTTTCTCTGGGACTATGGAAAGGTATAGCAGCAGCTGCAGGGTGGAGGATCTGGGATGTAAAATCACTTATAGTAACTCTGGTGGTACAAGGAGCGTGATTCCATTTAGCTCCAGCGGGGGCAGCACAATTCAGGGAAGAGGGGCCTATCCTGCCACCTCCAAGATGGCCGCCGTCCGTGGTGTGCAGCTTTTTTTTTTTTTTTCCTTATTACCCTGCTGGTTCTCCGTGGGGCCAGACCCTCCCTAACCTCCAGGCACCGTCTGCGCCCTCCGTTAAATCTCCTCTGTCACCGCCGCGGCCCGCCGGTCAGCTGTTTCTGTGCGGCGCCTGCTTTCCGGCAGACGCCACAACCAAGATGGCCGCCGCCACCGGCCTGTTTTTTTTTTATTTTATTTTTTTATTAATTATGCTATATTATTTATTTTAAGATAGAAGATATAGAGGGAGAAAAAGAGATGTATGTGACTGATATGAAGGCAGAAGATATAGAGGGAGAAGAAGAGATGTATGTGACTGATATGAAGGCAGAAGATACAGAGGGAGAAGAAGAGACGTATGTGACTGATATGAAGGCAGAAGATATAGAGGGAGAAAAAGAGACGTATGTGACGGATGTGAAGGCAGAAGATATAGAGGGAGAAGAAGAGACGTATGTGACTGATATGAAGGCAGAAGATACAGAGGGAGAAGAAGAGACGTATGTGACTGATATGAAGGCAGAAGATACAGAGAGAGAAGAAGAGACGTATGTGACTGATATGAAGGCAGAAGATATAGAGGGAGAAGAAGAGACGTATGTGACTGATGTGAAGGCAGTAGATACAGAGGGAGAAGAAGAGACGTATGTGACTGATATGAAGGCAGAAGATATAGAGGGAGAAGAAGAGACGTATGTGACTGATATGAAGGCAGAAGCTACAGAGGGAGAAGAAGAGACGTATGTGACTGATATGAAGGCAGAAGATATAGAGGGAGAAGAAGAGACGTATGTGATGGATGTGAAGGCAGAAGATCTAGAGGGAGGAGAAGAGATGTATGTGACTGATATGAAGGCAGAAGATACAGAGGGAGAAGAAGAGACGTATGTGACTGATATGAAGGCAGAAGATATAGAGAGAGAAGAAGAAGAGACGTATGTGACTGATATGAAGGCAGAAGATATAGAGGTAGAAGAGATGTATGTGACTGATATGAAGGCAGAAAATATAGAGGGAGGAGAAGATGTATGTGACTGATATGAATACAGAAGATATAGAGGTAGAAGAGACGTATGTGAGGGGTGAACAGCATTTTAAGGATGAGAAAATCCCTATAGATATCGGCACAGGTGAGTAATAATCACATATTACAGAGAAGAGTCATGTATTCTCCTTGCCCAACCATTACAGCAATTTATTATCATACTTCCTCCTCAGTACAGACTAATGAGGGGAATGTATCTGTACAGTGGTGGAGTCAGGAGCTATCAGCCGCTATAATATTCTGGGAAAGAAAGTGGTTTGAGCGCAGTCTGTGATCAGTGTTTTTTAATTTTTTTCTGATACGTTCTACCAGTAACTTGGTAACTAGCCAGACAATATGTGGATAACAAAAGTGCAGTAATAGTGTGTAACGCACCAGTACTTGAATTTGCGACAGAGTACCTACAAACTCAACTTGTTACAAGCAGTGGTAGGGATTGGGCACAATCCACCCTATTGTCCTATGGGGTTGCACAGTGGTTACATATTCCTCCTTCCCTATGGCCCTGGCATACAGAAATTATAATTTGTAGGTCTCAGAGGAGGATATCAGGACTTAGTCTTGATTCTTCCTACCACGGCCTTAACTGTGGTGGTGCAGATGGTGCTCTGCACACAGCACATTTGCCACCCGCGATCTATTTTGTATGTGCTCCGTCTCTGTCTGGCACACTGCTTACATTTCACATTACAGCAGGCAGCAATGCAGCTGCCTGTCTGTGCTCCGCTTGTAACCTGCCTCTTGCAGTGTCTCTTGGGACTGGGAGTCATGAACTCTCTCCCAGTCCATTCAGACAGTGCCCGTTACGTTAGGGCAAGCAGCGTGCCTCACAGTGACAGCACAGTAAGCATCTAGCAGAAGAGGAGGAAACAATTCTGTGACTACACCCCTTCCCCACAAAATCACAGACCTTTTGGTGCACACCTGTGGTGCGCTCTATCCCTGTTTCGAACATGCTTCCTACCAAGAAAAACATGATGGTGTTATGTAGGAATTAATGTCTGCACCGTGATGGGATCAACATCTGCTTGTGAGACACATGGGACCTTTGAAGATGTGTTCCCAAAGCATTAGAGGTATCAAATAACTAACATCCACACTACTCACCTGCACTGTGATAGCTTGGGCACTGATACATGTAGAACTATATTAGTGTGTGAGGCTCCTCCTGTTATATTGCTTTCCACTGATGGCGAAAAGTCCTTAGATCATAGCCTGTGGTTTCTCAGAGGAGACTAGGACAAGTGTTGTAGCTCACACACTTATCAGATGGATCCAGTTCTATTATAAGCCAGTGTTTTATCTGTGTAGCAATAGAGTCCTACTTACTGTATGTACATGTATAATTGTAAGAACCTGTAGTTGGGTAATTGAAATAAAACAACTGAACATCTTGAACTCACTAATAATATGATAATTTGTTCCTCATGATGATAAAATTATATTGTCAAACATTTTTTTTTCAATAGATGGAGGCACAAGCAGGAAGACTTTGGAGGAAGATTTTTTGTCTGCAGATATTAAAATAGAAGATAACATCACACAGGACTCTCCAGGAGACATCCCCATTACTCTAAATATACATCCTGTACCTCACAGTGCTGATCTATCATCTGATCCCTCTAATCATGGGGAATGTTCTCCTGATACCTCAAATATTGTTACTCATAGTGCTGGTCTTAGAGGTGATTCAGTCTTTACCTGCTCTGAATGTGGTAAAAGTTTTGTACGTCAGTCAGTGTTTGTAGACACCAGAGACGTCACACAGATGAGAGGCCATTTCCATGTTCTGAGTGTGGGAAATGTTTTACGCAGAAATCACATCTTGTTATACATAAGAGAAGTCACACAGGTAAGAAGCCATTTTCATGCCCTGAGTATGGAAAATATTTTGCAGAGAAAGCAGCTCTTGTTAAGCATGAAAGAATTCACACAGGTGAGAAACCATTCCCATGCTCTGAGTGTGGAAAATATTTTGCATAGAAATCCGCTCTTGTTAAACATCAGAGAAGTCACACAGGTGAAAAACCATTTCCATGCTCTGAGTGTGGGAAATGTTTTGCACATAAATCAGTTCTTGTTAAACATCAGAGACGTCACACAGGGGAGAAACCATTTTCATGCTCTGAGTGTGGGAAATGTTTTACACTGAAATCACATCTTACTATACATGAGAGAAGTCACACAGGTATGAAACCATTTCCATGCCCTTGAGTGTGGAAAATGTTAAACATCAAAGATGTCACACAGGTAAGAGGCCATATATGTGCTGTCAATGAGGGACTTGTTTTACACAGAAATAATATCTTGTTATATTTCAAGGGCAAATGCAGCATGCAAGACTGAGAATCATGACTGGGACATAGTTATACCAGGATACAATTTATTTAGGAAGGATAGAATGGGAAGAATAGGAGGAGGGGTAGCAATGTATGTGAAAAAAAAGCATAAATGCTACTTTAATACAAAATGTTGAGGACAAAACTGAGGCCCTTTGGGTCACCACGGAAACTGGGGAGAAGGACATTATTCGCTTTGGGGTGATCTATAGACCACCAGGGCAGGGGCAGGATTTGGCCAGGAACCTATTGTTGGACATCTCTAAAATGGCTTTAAAGGGAGAAGTCATAATCATGGGAGACTTTAATTTACCTGATGTAAATTGGGAGGGGTCCTTTGCAAGTTCAGCTACAAGTGGCAAATTTCTAAATTCCTTACAGGGAGCATCTCTCAAGCAATTGGTGAGGGAGCCCACTCACAAAGACTCAATATTAGATTTAATTCTTTCAACTGGTGACAGGATATCAGACACATATGTGGGTGAGCACCTGGGATTCAGTGATCATCAAGCAGTATGGTTTAGTATAAAGACAGGATCCAACTCCTGTCACACAAAAACAAAGGTGTTGGATTTTAGACATGCTGACTTTGCAATAATTGGGAGATGTTTAAGTGATTCATTTGCAGACTGGAAGAACTTGAAAGGGGTGCAGGAGAGATGGGAAAAACTGAAAAGTGACCTTTGTATCAAAAGGGTTAGGAAAAGCACCAGGAAAAGGAAGCCAGTGTGGTTCACAAAATAAGTATCAACTAGTGTGAAAGCAAAAAAGATGGCTTTTAGGAAATACAAACAGACTCAAAATAATAATGACAAAGAGGTGTATCTTGACAGACGGAAGGATGCTAAGAAAGTGATCAGACGTGCAAAGGCAGAAGCTGAGGAGAAAATGGCCCTGTCAGTAGATAAAGGGGGCAAAACTTTTTTTAAGTATATAAATGAAAGGAGAAAATCAAATGGAGGAATAATAAGACTTAAGACAGAGAGTGAGAATTTGGTGGATGGAGACAAGGCAATAGCAGGTCACCTAAATAATTATTTTTGCTCAGTATTTACTACAGAAGGAGAAGGGAAGGGGCCCCAGTTATGTTGCAAGGACATTCATAAAAATAAGGTAGATGAAAGTACATTTACAGAGGAGAAGGTCCTAACTGAACTTTCAAAACTAAAAGTGGATAAATCAATGGGACCAGATGGGATACACCCAAGGATACTAAAAGAGCTAAAAGATGTGCTGGTGGCACCATTAACAGAATTATTTAACCAGTCACTAAATACAGGTCCCATTCCAGAGGACTGGAAAAGAGCAAATGTACTTCCACTGTACAAAAGTGGAAGCAAGGAAGAAGCAAGTAACTACAGACCAGTAAGCCTTATATCAGTAGTAGGGAAAGTAATGGAAAAACTACTAAAAGAAAGAGTTGTGAAATATCTTAAATCAAACAACTTACAGGATCCAAAACAGCATGGATTTACTGGTGGGAGATCATGCCAAACAAATCTTATTGACTTTTTTGACTCTTTGATGAAAATAATAGATCAAGGGGGAGCTGTAGATGTAGCATATCTAGACTTTAGTAAGGCATTTGACACTGTCCCACATCGCAGACTGCTAAATAAACTTGAAAGTGTGGGGGTGGATTATAAAATAGTTAAATGGATAAGAACCTGGTTGCAGGATAGGAAACAGACAGTTGTAGTCAATGGAGTGCAATCTATGGAGTGAAATGTCACCAGTGGAGTACCCCAGGGATCTGTACTTGGACCAGTTCTCTTTAATATCTTTGTTGGTGACATTGCAAATGGTATTGAAGGGAAGGTATGCCTTTTTGCAGATGATACAAAGATATGCAACAGGGTAGACATACCAGGAGGGGTAAAACAAATGATTGATGACCTAGCTAGGCTTGAAAAATGGTCAAGAACATGGCAACTACAGTTTAATGCAAAATCATGCACTTCGGTCTCAAAAACCCAAAGGCTAAATATAGTATCAAGGGTACTATAATGGAAACTACTGAGGAGGAAAGGGATTTAGGAGTCACTATTTCAAGTGACTTAAAGGCAGGAAAGCAATGCAACAAAGCAATGAGAAAGGCAAGTCAGATGCTTGGTTGCATAGGGAGAGGAATCAGTAGTAGGAAAAGAGAAGTAATAATGCCACTGTATAGGTCATTGTTACGGCCTCATCTGGAATACTGTGTCCAGTTCTGGAGACCATATCTCCAGAAGGATATAAATACATTAGAGAGTGTACAAAGAAGGGCAACTAAAATGGTGCATGGCCTACATCACAAAACTTACCCGGAAAGGCTAAAAGATCTTAACATGTATAGTGTGGAGGAGAGAAGGGAAAGAGGAGACATAAAAGAAACTTTCAAATATACCAAAGGTTTTAACAAAGTTCAGGAGGGAAACATTCTTCAAAGGAAGAGATGTATTAGAACTCGAGGACATACACTAAAACTGGAGGGGGGGGTGGTTCAGGGGAAATTTTAAGGAAAAATTATTTCACAGAAAGGGTAGTGGATAAGTGAAATAGCCTCCCATCAGAGGTGGTAGAAGCTAAGACTGTAGAACAATTTAAACATGCTTGGGATAGGCATATGAATATCCTTACAAAGAATTAAGGTTTAAAAAGGGTTGCGATTACCTAAAGGATAAAAAAAATGGGCAGACAGACGGGCCAAGTGGTTCTTATCTGCCGTCAAATTCTATTTTTCTATGTCTAGAAGGGGGTTACATATGTTTGATGTTCAAACAAGTGGGTCTAGCCTATGACGAGGTAATTATGCTAGAATCCTCACATACTATAATGTCACAGGAACAGGGTGCTGGTGCCATGTGCCCCCTGTTCCTGGAGACCTGCGCACATACAGTAGACTTTGGCATGAAGCCAGAGTCTATTGCACTGCTGGAGAGGGGTACCAGGAATACCAAGTGGCATTATTGAGCAAGACCCGGTGGATAACATCAGAGCCTGCACTGATGTGAGAACCCAGGACTTACCCTGCTTCAAGTGCACTCTGACCTGCATAAAAACAGTTCATATTTATACATTAATAGTCAAAATTTGGCCACTTTTAAATACCTGTGATCTGTGTGGGGTTTATATGTTCTTTATTTTTGTCATATGAAAATGTAAAATTATTAAACAGTAGTTCACTATTGGGTTCATTTATCAATGAGTGATACATTTGTCTGTGAGTGATAAATTGCAGCAGCCAATCAGCTCCTGTCATTTTTTTTAAACATCGGGGCATCACAGACCTGTTATTGCTCGACACCGTGTGGCTGAATGCCACTTGTCCCTCTAAGAAGTGTATAAATAACAATAATGTGTTGCGAAAGTGTAATAAGAATCATTAAAGATATGTATACTAATGTTCTTGCCATGTTCTATTTGTTACTGTGCGTGTCATGTCACTGGTGCCTACCTGGATGTGCCGGGCTGGGTGGGCACTGTATGATATACTGTAAGTGATAGAGACGTCAGTGGAAGGTGGGTGAGGTTAGGGTGCAGAGAGTGAGCTCAGGAGGAGGTGGGTAGGGTTAGGGCGCAGCAGGGCCGTAACTATGTGTGTGCCAGCGGTGCCTGGCACACAGCACAGTTGCACTGAGGGCTCAATTGCCCGCATCCTCGGCCTAGAGTCAGCAGAATTGCAGTGAGTCAAACTGACTCCTTACAAGCCATCTATGTGTGCTGCCACCAGAGAGAAGCAGCTCCAGGGGAGGAGGAGGAGGAAGGGGGACCATGGAGCCGCAGCAACGCAATTTAATTGGTGGCGGTGCAGCTGTAACTGTCCCTCTCCGTCACATTGGCTGGCTGCGATCGCTCCCTCCCTGCTCCTGGCGCACTCCTCCTCCACCGCCGCCATGATGACAGGGGCAGCACAGCAGCAGTGATGGACAGCTGCCCTGAACCTCATCACTGCTCCCGCTCCACTGCCACCGCTGCTGGGGATCCTTGGTTGGCCAGCAGTGATGGTGACAAAAGTAGGCAGACACAGCTTGCCAGTGTCCACCTACTTATCGTTCAGTTGGGGGGAAAGTTTCCCCTACACCTGAATGATTAGTTGGGAAAATCAAACAGGTTTGATTTTCCCAACTAGTCGGCCCAACCATTTCTGGACGTTTTTTAGAGTGTGGGAGCAAACGGCTGATAATTGTTTCCTCCCACACACTGCCAGATTGTCTTTCCAACCAGCCATCTAGTTGGCTGGTTGGAAGGATAATGTCCTGATGTATGGCCAGCATAAGGAAGCTTACCATCCTTATTTGATATTTGTTAAAAGCTTAAACAGTTCATCGAATGTAATGAGGATTTAGCTTTTCATAGGTGGATACATTATTTATTTTATTTATTATCAGTTATTTATATAAATGCATCCTCTTTTTAAACTCTGAGTGCCTCACATTGGCAATCCTATAGTGACACAGGAACAGGGTGCTGGTGCCATGTTCCTGGAGACCTGCACATGTGCAGTAGACTTTGGCACAAAGCCAGAGTCTACTGCACTGCTGGAGAGGACTATAGAGCAGAGGTTCTCAAACTCGGTCCTCAGGACCCCACACAGTGCATGTTTTGCAGGTAACCCAGCAGGTGCACAGGTGTATTAATTACTCACTGACCCATTTTAAAAGGTCCACAGGTGGAGCTAGTTATTTCACTTGTGATTCTGTGAGGATACCTGCAAAACATGCACCGTGTGGGGTGCTGAGGACCGAGTTTGAGAACCTGTGCTATAGAGGAATATCAGGTGGCATTATTGATCAAGACCCAGTGGATAACATCAGAGCCTGCGCAGGTGGGAGAGCCCGTCACTTACCCTGTTTCAAGTGCACTCTGACCTGCTTAAAATCAGTTCATATTTATACACTAATTGTCAAAATGTGGCCACTTGGAAATCCCTGTGATCTGTGCGATGTTTATATATTATTTTTTTGTCATATGAAAATGTAAAATTCAAATTGCTGAATTTCTGCAGATTGCCCGGCCAGCTATAACAGAGCAATAATGTTTAATATGAAACAAGTCTGATTTTGTAACACTTTTCTTATCCATTAGCCTAGGCATTCCCAACCACGGTCCCCAAGGCCACTAACAGTGCAGGTTTTAGTGATATCCAGGCTTCAGCACAGGTAACTAATACCTCAGTTATTTTTATTTCACCATCTGTGCTGCAGCCTGGATATCAGTAAATCCTGCACTGTTGGTGTTGCCTGGAGGACCGTGGTTGGGAATGCCTGCATTAGCCTGTTCAAAACAGGTGTCGGCAATCATACGTTTAGAGAAAAGTCCAGAAGCAGAGCATTGTGTGCCTCCTGGAGAGGGTCATGTTGGGAGGTATGATTTTAGGGCATTTGTAAGGTCTTACTTTTCATATTAAATATAGCTTGTCAGTAAGCACAAAGCAAAGTAATAAAATAGTGAGGGGGTGGGGTGTATACACTATAGGGCTCATTAGAGGTTAACATAACAATTAGCATGCAGACCAGATACCTGCAGTGACGTATCAGGTGTTGTGATTTGTGATTGGGTCACATGTCTCATAAGTGTGTCTATACAAAGCTTCCACAGTGCCTGACGTGACTAAAGGTTCTGACATGTTATTCAGGAGGAGCAGAACAAAATCTTATATACATCAGGTTCCTGCCATGAAAAATTATTGAGGATACAAAGTTACAAGAGGTATGTATGTTTGTCCTCCTATTATGTCACTGATCCTGTTAATGGTACTGGGTGTAAAATGAGGGGAGTGGGGTTGTGTATAATAAAATGTATATGGTAATAGGGGGGGGGGGGGGGGGGGGGGAGTTGTGTATTATATAATATGAATATGTAATAGTATAATACAGCTCAGGGATTACGTTGGTGTGTATTACAGTATGGGCAGGGCCGGCGCTACCACTAGGCAGCTTTAGGCAGCTGCCTATGGGCGGCGACCACTGGAGGGCGGCACAACACACTGAACAAAAGACAGAATGCTTTCTTTATCACCCTGCCTTGCCTCAGTTAAGCCAAGCTCCTCCTCTTCTTTAAGAGACGAGTCGAGGAGCAGCCAGAGGTGATATGGGCGCCCACGGAGTCTGTGTTCAATGTGAGTCACTGAATAATGCATTGATCCCTTTCTAAACACTGACTGTCCCCTTACTACTGTTCCTGCAATCCTGCCCCCCCCCCCCCCCCCCCCCCTCCGCCGATAGCATAGCAACCACCCGGCATAGATATACCTGCGCCGCACATGGAATGTTCAGTCTGCCGCATGTGCCCCCAACCGTTTTTAGGCTCCCGAGTCCCGCATATACCAGCTGGCATCTCTCCCTGCGATTGGCTCCCCTGTCATGTTGCCCACTCTCCCCCTGCGTTTGATGTTGCCCGCTCTCCCCCCTGCGTTTGATGTTGCCCGCTCTCCCCCCTGCGTTTGATGTTGCCCGCTCTCCCCCCTGCGTTTGGGCTCCTCAATGTTACTCGCACCCCTCCTGCATATTATTATCCGCTCCCCCCCCGCCGCACAGTCGGCTCCCGCATCATTACCTCCTCCTGCATCTTGTTACCAGCTCCACCCTCGCCCCCCCCCCCCCCCCCCCCGCAGTTGCGCTGCCGCTCCCGAATGCTGCCTCCCCCCCTCCTGCATCTTCATCTTGTTACCAGCTCCAATCCCCCCCCCCCCCCCGCTCCCGCATGTTACCCGCTGCCCCCCCCTCCAGCATCGTTACCAGCTCCCCCCCGCATTTGGGCTCCCTCTCACAAATGTTACCCGCCGCCTCCCCCCTCCATCCTGCATCTTCATCTTGTTACCCCCCTCTCCCCCCCCGCATGTTATCCGCTGCCCCCCCCCCCCCTCCAGTATCGTTACCAGCTCCCCCCCCTGCAACTGGGCTCCCTCTCACAAATGTTACCCCGCCGCCTCCCCCCTCCTGCATCTTGATACCAGCAAGCCCCCCCTCCCCCATCCCCCCCATCCCCCGTTACCTCTTGTGCTTCTGCCTTGTTTTCATCCTGGATATTAATACTGTTAAGAAAAGTGGTTGAACAATTTTATGGCAAAGTTCAAGCATCTCAGCTCCACGTAATGAGCTAGCACTGCAAGTTGGATTTGTGGTCTTGGTAGTTTACACCAGCAATAAACCATCTTCACACCAACACTGAATTGTTATGTCAAGCTTCAAAACATACATCAAAGGTGACATTTCATACAAAAAGTAGTGTCTGTGTAGTTTGTGTGTGTCAGTAAGTGGTGTCTATGTGCATTTGTGTCAGTAAGTGGTGTTGTGTATGTTCGTGTCAGTACGTGGTGTCTGTGTAATTTGTGTCAGAAAGTGGTGACTATGTGTGTTTGTGTCAGTAAGTGGTGTGTGTGTGTGTGTAAGTTAGCAGTGTGTATGTTAGTAAGCGTTTGTGTCGGTAAGTGGTGTGTGTCAGTACGTTGTATCTTTGTCAGCAAGGGGTGTCCATGTACAGTACATGCCAGTAAGTGGTGTCAGTAAGGGGTATACTGTATATCACTAAGTAGTTTGTGTCAGTCAAGGGTATATGTCAGTAAGTATCTGTGTCAGTACATTTTTGTGTCAGTAAGGTATGTCTGGGTATGTACTGTATGTGCCAATAACTGGTGTCTATGTCAGGGGTATTTGTCAGTAAGGGGCATCTGTGTCAGTAAGGGGTATCTGCCAGTAACTAGTGTCTATATCAGTTAGGGGGTGCCTGTCAGTAAGTATGTATGTATGTGCCAACAAGTGATGTCTGTCAGTAAGTGTGTATGTGTTAACGGAATCTGTGTCAGTAAGCGTGTTTTTTTTTTACATATTTTTTTTTAGGGGACGATTTATTTTTGACAGCTGTGGAACTTCTAAGAAGCCACTGCCGCACTTTCACCTGAGGGGTGGGGGGGGGGTGGTGTGTGTGTGTGTGTGTGTGTGTGTGTGTGTGAGCAGGCAGAAGTTTTGCCTAGGGTGCCGAAAAGCCTTGCACCGGCCCTGAGTATGGGAGGTGTAACAGTGATATAATATACAGGGAATGAGGCATACACTTGCAAATGAAATAATTAGCTTCACTTATGGATATTTTCAGATGTGTTATAAGTAATGAGGTGACCTGGAAAACATGACCTATTTGGGGTCCTGAGGACTGCGTTTAAGAAACCTTTGCTTAGAGTATACAGGCTTTCACAACCTCCGTTCTCAAGGCACACTAACAGTCCAGGTTTTAGTGATATTCCTGCCTGAGCACAGGTGACTTCATTAGTAATCCATATGTATTAATGTCAGGAGGTTTATATTGGACCTATTATGTGAAATAGGTCATACACATGGCACAAGAGACCGCAAGCGCTGTAGTTGGCACCTGGCAGATGTGTAATTGTGCACAGCCTTCCAGGAGTGTTCAGCTGGCACAGCAGTCGGCCATTTTTGGTGTGCCCTCTTTGACTCGCTGGACAATAAGCAGATGTTTGTCATATTATGACAGTGCCATAAGTCATATGATGTCACATTATAAAGCCCTCCACTTCATTGTATACCACACTAGCTGGAGTACCTGGCGTTGGCCAAGATTTTAAGAATGTCTGTTTCCAAAATTAAATGTAAATATTAAACACACAGTATAAGTAACATTGATGGCTGAATACCCGTGATTTGCTATGGGATGAGTATGGTAAATTAGAATGATAGTTAATTTTACGTTAGAGGTCTAGTATATAGGCATATCTTTCTTCCCTGACACACTTTATGTAGTGAACGGACTCCTTTTTGGTCCCACCCACCCCCAAGGGGACGCTGCTCTTCCCACTATACATCTGTCTGTGGCTTCCTGTTGTCTCCATTCCCCTCCTCACATCCTGTCACTGCCCCTGTGAAATGAACAATTTTTTTATTTTTTTTACAGTTTCTTATACAGCACACTATGTATCTCCTGATATACTCTGGGCTGCTGGGGACCCTGCTCCTCTCACTATATAACTTATACCCCTTTTCCACCTACGAGCACGGGTCACAGCCAGGTGCCTGACGCGGGAGCTGCCCCGTGCTGCGACCCGTGCTCGGTCCCTTTCCCATCAGCAGTCACAACCCGGCATATGCCGGGTTGGTGACGCTTCTAGTGGCGCAGGGAGATCACATGATCTCCCAGCGCTGCCCATCCATACAGTGTAAACTGGAGCCGTGTCGCATCGACACGGCTCCCGTTTACACTACAACCCTACCTGGCTCATTCCCGTGTCCTACCCAGGTAGATAGCCGGGTTTAGTCTGTGGCTTCCTGTTGTCTCCATTCCCCTCCTCACATCCTGTCACTGCCCCTGTGAAATGAACAATTTTTTTATTTTTTTTACAGTTTCTTATACAGCACACTATGTATCTCCTGATATACTCTGGGCTGCTGGGGACCCTGCTCCTCTCACTATATAACTTATACCCCTTTTCCACCTACGAGCACGGGTCACAGCCAGGTGCCTGACGCGGGAGCTGCCCCGTGCTGCGACCCGTGCTCGGTCCCTTTCCAATCAGCAGTCACAACCCGGCATATGCCGGGTTGGTGACGCTTCTAGTGGCGCAGGGAGATCACATGATCTCCCAGCGCTGCCCATCCATACAGTGTAAACTGGAGCCGTGTCGCATCGACACGGCTCCCGTTTACACTACAACCCTACCTGGCTCATTCCCGTGTCCTACCCAGGTAGATAGCCGGGTTTAGTCTGTGGCTTCCTGTTGCCCACATTCCCCTCCTCACATATCGGTGCCCCTGTGAATTTTTTTTTACAGTTTCTTATATTGCACATTATGTATCTCCTGATATACTCTGTGCTGCTGGGGGACTGTGATACTTCCACTATATAACTCTGTGTGGGTTTGTGCTACCTCCATTCCCCTCCTCACATGTCACTGGCCCTGTCACATGCAGCCCTGTCATCACTGACCTATGCATGTCATGATATAGTCTGTGCTGCTGTCCCAGCCCTAGGGGTGTCTAAGCCCCACAGTGTTTGTTTCCAGAACGTAAGTCAGATGTGTACTAAGTTTGGTGCAAATTGCTCTAGGTTTTCCACAGTTATGCTGTCTGCTGACATACTCTGTGCTGATGCCTCACCCGTAGGGGTGTCTCCCCTACCCACAGTGTTTGTACCCAGACTGTAAGGCATATGTGTACCAAGGCTTGAGTACATTGCTCCAGCAATTCCGGAGTTATCATGTCTCCTGATATACTCTGTGCTGCTGTCTCCCCTCCTGGGTGTGCTAGGGATTTCTAATTGTTTTAGTTGCCTCGGCTGTGTTTTAATACGCTCATATATAAAGTTTCACATTCTGCGCTTGTATACTGTGGATTTATATAGAAAGACAAATGGACTAATTTTTGCTTTTATATAGTAGATTACAAAGAGCAGAGGTAGAACTAGGCGTATTGTGGGCCCCAAGGCTAATGTGTGTAAGGGCCCCTAAGTATCTCTGTTTTACATATTTTCACCAGTGTCTGATTATGCCTAATGTCACTTGCAGTAACCCTTAATTAGCCATTGCAATGATCGCCAGTCCCAATAATGACATCTAACCGTAAGTGTCCAGGATCCGGTCTCCAGTCGACAGTACCTAGGTCAACCACTATTGGTCGACAGGGTCTCTAAGTTGACCTGTTCTAGGTCGACAGGTCTAAATGTCAACATGAGTTTCATTTTTTTTTTTTTTTTTTTTAAATTTAAAATTTTTTTTTTTTTTTTTTAACCTTCATACTTAACGATCCACGTTGACTACAATTGGGAACTGTAATCTGTGCTGGGTGGAACGAGGCACCGTGTCCAAAGCCGCGAGCCGTGCACTAATTGGGGATTCCGGTCTCTATGGAAGTCATGTCAACCTTTTGACATGTAGACCCAGAATATGTCAACGTAGAGACCCTGTCAACCAATAGTGGTCGACCTAGACACTGTCAACCTAGTTACTACCTACCTTCCATACCACACCCATGTGTCCCAGGAAAACTGTAGTTTGTCTGTCTCTGCAAACCCTTCTACAACTGAGAACGGCCTACAACAGGTCCGTGTAATTCTTACTTATGTTTATTTACAGATCATTGATACAAAGTGTTTTTATTTTATTTTTTCTGTTTGCAGCACCACAAAATGACGTCCAGTTTAAGATTGACCTGACTTCTTGGATCTTGGTTTCTTGTATGGAGTAAAGACACTGGTTCTTCACTAGGACACCCGGAGTACTTTGGCGCCATTCACAGTTTCACTGTACCGGCCGTGTATACTTGCACGTGCATGGCTAAATCTTTGAGACAAGTGTATGCTACTGGCAGGATCAACCAGTTAGATTTGTGTCGGCTGCCGCCACGCAATTCATCAGTCACGGTGAATGTGAGATACAGTTCAGCATACAGCCAAATGTCAGCATCGTGATCTTCTAAAGAAGCCGCTTCAACCATAATTACAGCATCTTTAAAATTACATATCTTTCTTTTGAAACTCCCATTTACCTGATATATTTGCATATTTACAATTGAGGGGACTTCTTGCTAATCTCAGATTTGCTCACCCCCCAATGTTTTGCTTGTCAAAATCATGACTTTGAATAGATATACTGTAGTTCTATGTTAAACGCAAGTCATCTTCACTCACTTTTGGAGGAAACTTGGTTGGCAGCATTATTTATTTCACCCGTTGAGATGAAAAATATATACGTTCCTGTGCATTGTTTTGGGAGAACATGGACCTGGAAATGGACATCAAACCACTGAAAGAAAAAAATGTTAGGGGATATTTCAATAGGAATGTTGAAAATATCTGTTTCTTGGAGATTGTGGTACTTCCTCACCATCTTCACACTCATCCCTGGTCCTTCTTTCTTACTGCTACAATCTCTGGAAAAGCAAAAGGACAATGTTTATATGTAGAAGTGACCATATCAGAAAGGAGAAAACATGAGGGCTTTAATGTTGGATTATCTTTTTGATTTTGTTCTATTTCCTCATTATTTCTTGGTTGCTGTGGTTTCCAGTTGACTATGTTGAACGTCAAGGATGGACACAAAATATCCCAAGAATGTGCGACATGTCTGTCAACTTGGCTATAAAAAAAAATCCTAAAGCAATTTGAAGAGCATGACTATGAAACACATAGTACAAACTACAGCCAATATTCTACAGGTGTGAAGAAAAGAAATCCATAAACTGAATTTGCTTATTTGGGGAAACCCGTTAGTTTATTTTGCTATGTAATATACAATTTCTTACCAATGATACCATCTATTTGCATCTTTCTATGTCTTCCGCCACTACTTATAGCAATAACGACCTCCTTTGGGAAGTTGCAGGCACTCTTTAAGTGATTGTGATTCTCTGTACAGGTGGAGGGGGTATTTCAATAGGAATATCAAAAAGAAATGCATTTATTTCTTAAATGAGCCAAGTTTTGCATCTTCCTGTAAGGAACTCTCAATTCTGAGAACTTATAATGAAGTCATCTGCTTGTAAACCACAGGCATTAATGGTTGCATCACAATAAGTTTTAGTTACCAGAGGGGGAGGCGGGAGGCCAGGGCAGAATAAACCAGATGCAGCATTTCAGTATTTACCTGGATGTTGATGGCTGAGGTTGTTCCTCAGATCCCAGGATGGTTGTTAGACAAGATTCCATCACCAGATTGTTTAAATTATTCAACCTGTAGGTGGCAGGTTGTTTCTCTGTTTACCAGCCTAGGTTCCATCACCAGATTGTGGGTTTTTTCTTCTTCTCTGTAGAACTTCTGCGCTGTGCTTTCTGTGTGTCCCATATACCTTGCAATGTTCCTCACCAAATCAGCTACACACCTAGATGGCAGAGAGGATTCCGTAACATGGTGGATTTCTTGGCTTGTCACAGGTGTCAGATTACATTGTGTGTGTGTGTGTGTATATGTATATAATTTCCTTTCCCCTCCCCCTTTGTCGTAGACTGATTTGCCTGCGATCTATTTTCTGGCATACTCGTTGCAGATGGTCAGATAAGGGTGAGTGCGCTGAGTGTTTCACAGAATTTGCACACCAGTGGGGTTCTGTAAGCATTATGGTCCATATTCTCCATGATGAAATAAGTGGATGGGATATACTCCAGCAAATAGTGAATGCAGTCAGCAGCTGAGATAGGTCTTGGTGCTAGGCCAGGACAAGACTGGTTGGGTATCAGCCCTGTGGACACAATTCAGGAAATCTGGATTTGCCACTTCTAACAGCTGACGACAATCCTGTTACTACAAGGGATCTTTTGTCACTCTACAGTACCTGCAGATATGATGATGATAAATGTTCATTCAATGATCTAAGTAACATGAAAACTCACAGAAGAACGTACCATACATTACACGTATGCGTTCATACTGAACATTGCAACTGTACGATAGACTCGACATATTATACATGGAAAAATGAAGGCTGCTTGGCAGAGCAGCACCGAGACATCTTTACTGATGGTTGTCTGGGTGGTGTAAGCGTGTGTGTCTGAGAGGAATATGTCACCAATCGTGGTCTTGGCTGCCCTTACAGGGTTGAACATTTATTCACTGCTGTATCTTAACCTCCCTGCAGACTTAATCAGTGATTGCCTTTCACGTGGCTGCTCACCTGATCAGCCAGACCAATGAGCTGACACCACTCCCTAGATCAACCTGACTCGCAGCTCATTGCCAGAACGGTGTAACTTCCTAGAGCAGGCATGTCCAAACTGTGGCCCTCCAGCTGTTGAGAAACTGCACATCCCAGCATGCCCTGACACAGCTTTAGCATTCTCTGACAGCAAAACTGTCAGGGCATGCTGGGATATGTAGTTTCACAACAGCTGGAGGGCCGCAGTTTGGACATGCCTGTCCTAAAGGATCAACTGAGCATTTGAGCTTATATTTTGTTTTTGTTATTTAGGCATTTTTTTTCCCCTTTTTCATGTCATTATGGGGTTATGCTAATTAGGACTTTGTCGGCGCTGGTAGTCGGCATGTCTCCACCTTGTGCACCCCACTCCTAGGGTATAGGAGGAGGGTCACCAAAGATGCAGGTGGTATGGACACAGTATAGTACCCAAAATTGTGGCCCCCACATATACTGATATTTCTTGGGGGCCCATGGCTGATAGGGTACCGTCACCACCTGCAGATTGCAGTGCTAGTGGTTGTAGTGGCAACATATATATTGTATGGGGTGATATTTTTAACTATACTTTTTTATTTATTTATGCCATTTTGTACATGTATTATGTCATTACTTTATATATGTACTTTTTTTTTTTTTATTAGAACAAGTACTTTTGCAGACATACAGGCACCAGTTAGAAATATAGCTCCACAGCTGTCTGTGTGAAGGACATAGGCCCTCATTCAGACCTGATCGCTCGCTAGCTGTTTTTTGCAGTCATGTGATCGCCTAGTCGCTGCCTACAGGGGAGTGTATTTTAGCTGTGCAAGTGTGCGATCACATGTGCAGCTGAGCGGTACAAAAACACTTTGTGTAGTTTCTGAGTTGCCCAGGACTTACTCAGCCGCTGCGATCACTTCAGCCTGTCCGGGGCCGGAATTGACGTCAGACACCCGCCCTGCAAATGCCTGCGTTTTTCCAACCACTCCCGGAAAATGGTCAGTTGACACCCACCAACGCCCTCTTCCTGACAGTCTCCTTGCGAATGCCTGTGAGAACAGATTCTTCGTACATTGCTGGGCAGCAATCTGCTTTGTACCTGTGTGACACGCCTGCGCATTGCTGTGCATGCGCAGTTCTGACCTGATCGCAGTGGTGCAAAAAAAAAACACTAGCGAGCAATGAGGTCTGAATGACCCCCATAGTGAGTGGGGAGTGTACACCGCTTTTAGGCTGGTTGATTATAATAAATATATATTCCTATTTATATCTCAGATGGAGACTGTCTAGTAAGATGTTTGGGGTATTGTGTTCATAAGTGGGTGAAAGGGGAAACTTGTCAAGTCTAAGAAATGATCTTACGTGAACGCTTACTGCACTCGGCTTCAGACCCTGAATGTAATATCTGTTAAGACAATGTTGGCATATTGTCGCAGTAATACTATAAAGCAGGGGTTCTCAAACTCGGTCCTCAGGACCCCACACAGTGCATGTTTTGCAGGTAACCCAGCAGGGGCACAGGTGTATTAATTACTCACTGACACATTTTAAAAGGTCTACAGGTGGAGCTAATTATTTCGCTTGTGATTCTGTGAGGAGACCTGGAAAATATGCACCGTGTGGGGTCCTGAGGACCGAGTTTGAGAACCTGTGCTATAAAGCTGAGATTACATAGTAGATCGGTTCCGATTGAAGCTGGTTCTGTCTGCAGCGGATCCAGTCTTCCACAAACCCACTTCATTTTAATAATTTAGTTATTAAACAGGGACCCTGAAGACAACGGGACTACATTATTTAGACTACTTAATCAATGACCATCATCTGGGATAGATCTTAAAACAAGCTGAGTATTAGTTCTTGCTATTATTGTAACTGACTATAATTTGTTATTTCTTGTATGTTTTCATTTGTTGTAACTTAGATAAATAAATGCTTATCCTTTTTGAAATTTCCTGTGTCAGTCTCCATACTGTATGTATCCCAGAACCTGGTCTCTTGAATTTTCAACCCACAACATATATACTGGATGTAGTCAGGATCCCGGAGGTCAGAATACCAATGCCGGGATTCTTACCACCGAGAATGCCAGCAGCGGCGCCAGAGCTATTCCCACTCGTGGGTGTCCATGGCACCCATACTGTGGGAATAGAACCTGTGGTGAGCCAAAAAGCCCATAAGGGGCTTTCTAGCAATAGCCCTGCTGTCAACAGCCGGGATCCCGGTGTCTGTATTCTGACGTCCATGATCCCGGCCCCTGAGATTCCATCCCAAACCTAGAAGTATTCAGGTGACTGGTATGAGGCGGCATAAGGGGGATACCAGGTGAGAGGTATGAGGCAGCATTAGGGGGATACCAGGTGAGCGGTATGAGGCATTAAGAAGATATGAGGAGGCATTAGGAGAACACCAGGTGAGAGGCATTAGGAGGATACCAGGTGAGAGGTATGAGGAGGCATTAGATGGATACCAGGTGAGTGGTATGAGGCGGCATTAGGATGATACCAGGTGAGTGGTATGAGGGGGCATTAGGAGGATACCAGGTGAGTGGTATGAGGGGGCATTAGGAGGATACCAGGTGAGCGGTATGAGGCATTAGGAAGATATGAGGTGAGAGATATGAGGAGGCATTAGGAGAACACCAGGTGAGAGGCATTAGGAGGATACCAGGTAAGAGGTATGAGGAGGCATTAGGATGGTAGCAGGTGAGCAGTATAAGGTAGTAGTAGGAGGATACCAGGTGAGAGGTTTGAGGGAGCAATGGGATACCAGGTGAGAGGTATGAGGCGGCATTAGGAGGATACCAGGTGAGCGGTATGAGGAGGCAATAGGAGGATACCAGGTGAGTGGTATGAGGAAGCATTAGGAGGATACCAGGTGAGTGGAATGAGGAAGCATTAGGAGGATACCAGGTGAGTGGTATGAGGAAGCATTAGGAGGATACCAGGTGAGTGGTATGAGGAAGCATTAGGAGGATACCAGGTGAGTGGTATGAGGAAGCATTAGGAGGATACCAGTTGAGCGGTATGAGGAAGCATTAGGAGGATACCAGGTGAGCGGTATGAGGAAGCATTAGGAGGATACCAGGTGAGCGGTATGAGGGGCATTGGGATACCAGGTGAGCGGTATGAGAAAGCATTAGGAGGATACCAGGTGAGTGGTATGAGGAAGCATTAGGAGGATACCAGGTGAGTGGTATGAGGAAGCATTAGGAGGATACCAGGTGAGTGGTATGAGGAAGCATTAGGAGGATACCAGGTGAGCGGTATGAGGAAGCATTAGGAGGATACCAGGTGAGCGGTATGAGGAGGCATTAGGAGGATACCAGGTGAGGGGTATGAGGGGCATTGGGATACCAGGTGAGAGGTATGAGGCGGCATTAGGAGGATACCAGGTTAGTTGTATGAGGCGGCATTAGGAGGATACCAGGTGAGTGGTATGAGGAAGCATTAGGAGGATACCAGTTGAGCGGTATGAGGAAGCATTAGGAGGATACCAGGTGAGCGGTATGAGGAAGCATTAGGAGGATACCAGGTGAGCGGTATGAGGGGCATTGGGATACCAGGTGAGCGGTATGAGAAGGCATTAGGAGGATACCAGGTGAGAGGTATGAGGAGGCATAAGTAGGATACCAGGTGAGTGGTATGAGGCGGCATTAAGAGGATACCAGATGAGCGGTATGAGGAGGCATTAGGAGGATACCAGATGAGCGGTATGAGGGGCATTGGGATACCAGGTGAGTGGTATGAGGCGGCATTAGGAGGATACCAGGAGAGTGGTATGAGGCAGCATTAGGAGGATACCAGGTGAGCGGTATGAGGAGGCAATAGGAGGATACCAGGTGAGTGGTATGAGGAAGCATTAGGAGGATACCAGGTGAGCGGTATGAGGAAGCATTAGGAGGATACCAGGTGAGCGGTATGAGGGGCATTGGGATACCAGATGAGCGGTATGAGAAGCCATTAGGAGGATACCAGGTGAGTGGTATGAGGAGGCATTAGATGGATACCAAGTGAGTGGTTTGAGGCGGCATTAGGAGGATACCAGATGAGCGGTATGAGGGGGCATTAGGAGGATACCAGGTGAGAGGTATGAGGCGGCATTAGATGGATACCAGGTGAGTGGTATGAGGCGGCATTAGATGGATACCAGGTGAGTGGTATGAGGCGGCATTAGGAGGATACCAGGAGAGTGGTATGAGGCAGCATTAGGAGGATACCAGGTGAGCGGTATGAGGAGGCAATAGGAGAATACCAGGTGAGTGGTATGAGGAAGCATTAGGAGGATACCAGGTGAGTGGTATGAGGAAGCATTAGGAGGATACCAGGTGAGTGGTATGAGGAAGCATTAGGAGGATACCAGGTGAGCGGTATGAGGAAGCATTAGGAGGATACCAGGTGAGCGGTATGAGGAGGCATTAGGAGGATACCAGGTGATCGGTATGAGGAGGCATTAGGAGGATACCAGGTGAGCGGTATGAGGGGCATTGGGATACCAGGTGAGCGGTATGAGAAGGCATTAGGAGGATACCAGGTGAGAGGTATGAGGAGGCATTAGGAGGATACCAGGTGAGTGGTGTGAGGCGGCATTAGATGGATACCAGGTGAGCGGTATGAGGCGGCATTAGGAGAATACCAGGTGAGCGGTATGAGGAAGCATTAGGAGGATACCAGGTGAGCGGTATGAGGAGGCATTAGGAGGATACCAGGTGAGCGGTATGAGGGGCATTGGGATACCAGGTGAGCGGTATGAGAAGGCATTAGGAGGATACCAGGTGAGAGGTATGAGGAGGCATTAGGAGGATACCAGGTGAGTGGTATGAGGCGGCATTAGATGGATACCAGGTGAGCGGTATGAGGAGGCATTAGGAGGATACCAGATGAGCGGTATGAGGTGGCATTAGGAGGATACCAGGTGAGTGGTATGAGGGGCATTGGGATACCAGGTGAGCAGTATGAGAAGGCATTAGGAGGATACCAGGTGAGAGGTATGAGGAGGCATTAGGAGGATACCAGGTGAGTGGTATGAGGCAGCATTAGAAAGATACCAGGTGAGAGGTATTAGGCAGCATTAGATGGATACCAGGTGAGTGGTATGAGGCGGCATTGGGATACCAGGTGAGTGGTATGAGGCGGCATTAGGAGGATACCAAGTGAGTGGTTTGAGGCGGCATTAGGAGGATACCAAGTGAGTGGTATGAGGGGCATTGGGATACCAGGTGAGTGGTATGAGGCGGCATTAGGAGGATACCAGGTGAGCGGTATGAGGAAGCATTAGGAGGATACCAGGTGAGCGGTATGAGGAGGCATTAGGAGAATACCAGGTGAGTGGTATGAGGGGCATTGGGATACCAGGTGAGTGGTATGAGGCAGCATTAGAAAGATACCAGGTGAGAGGTATTAGGCAGCATTAGATGGATACCAGGTGAGTGGTATGAGGCGGCATTGGGATACCAGGTGAGTGGTATGAGGCGGCATTTAGGAGGATACCAAGTGAGTGGTTTGAGGCGGCATTAGGAGGATACCAGATGAGCGGTATGAGGGGGCATTAGGAGGATACAAGGTGAGAGGTATGAGGTGGCATTAGATGGATACCAGGTGAGTGGTATGAGGCGGCATTAGGAGGATACCAGGTGAGTGGTATGAGGAAGCATTAGGAGGATAGCAGGTGAGCGGTATGAGGGGGCATTAGGAGGATACCAGGTGAGCGGTATGAGGGGGCATTAGGAGGATACCAGGTGAGCGGTATGAGGCATTAGGAAGATATGAGGTGAGAGATATGAGGAGGCATTAGGAGAACACCAGGTGAGAGGCATTAGGAGGATACCAGGTGAGAAGTAGGAGGAGGCATTAGATAGCTGGCGAGAGGTATGAGGAGGCATTAGGAGGGTAGCAGGTGAGCGGTATAAGGTAGTAGTAGGAGGATACCAGGTGAGAGGTTTGAGGGAGCAATGGGATACCAGGTGAGAGGTATGAGGCGGCATTAGGAGGATACCAGGTGAGCGGTATGAGGAGGCAATAGGAGGATACCAGGTGAGTGGTATGAGGAAGCATTAGGAGGATACCAGGTGAGTGGTATGAGGAAGCATTAGGAGGATACCAGGTGAGTGGTATGAGGAAGCATTAGGAGGATACCAGGTGAGTGGTATGAGGAAGCATTAGGAGGATACCAGGTGAGCGGTATGAGGAAGCATTAGGAGGATACCAGGTGAGCGGTATGAGGAGGCATTAGGAGGATACCAGGTGAGGGGCATTGGGATACCAGGTGAGTGGTATGAGGCGGCATTAGATGGATACCAGGTGAGTGGTATGAGGCGGCATTAGGAGGATACCAGGTGAGCGGTATGAGGAAGCATTAGGAGGATATCAGGTGAGCGGTATGAGGAGGCATTAGGAGGATACCAGGTGAGCGCTATGAGAGGCATTGGGATACCAGGTGAGCGGTATGAGAAGGCATTAGGAGGATACCAGGTGAGAGGTATGAGGAGGCATTAGGAGGATACCAGGTGAGTGGTATGAGGCGGCATAAGATGGATACCAGGTGAGCGGTATGAGGAGGCATTAGGAGGATACCAGATGAGCGGTATGAGGTGGCATTAGGAGGATACCAGGTGAGCGGTATGAGGGGCATTGGGATACCAGGTGAGTGGTATGAGGCGGCATTAGGAGGATACCAGGAGAGTGGTATGAGGCAGCATTAGGAGGATACCAGGTGAGCGGTATGAGGAGGCAATAGGAGGATACCAGGTGAGCGGTATGAGGAGGCAATAGGAGGATACCAGGTGAGTGGTATGAGGAAGCATTAGGAGGATACCAGGTGAGCGGTATGAGGAAGCATTAGGAGGATACCAGGTGAGCGGTATGAGGAAGCATTAGGAGGATACCAGGTGAGCGGTATGAGGGGCATTGGGATACCAGGTGAGCGGTATGAGAAGGCATTAGGAGGTTACCAGGTGAGTGGTATGAGGAGGCATTAGGAGGATACTAGGTGAGTGGTATGTGGCGGCATTAGGAGGATACCAGGTGAGCGGTATGAGGAGGCATTAGGAGGATACCAGGTGAGCGGTATGAGGGGCATTGGGATACCAGGTGAGCGGTATGAGAAGGCATTAGGAGGATACCAGGTGAGAGGTATGAGGAGGCATTAGGAGGATACCAGGTGAGTGGTATGAGGCGGCATTAGATGGATACCAGGTGAGTGGTATGAGGTGGCATTAGGAGGATACCAGATGAGCGGTATGAGGAGGCATTAGGAGGATACCAGATGAGCGGTATGAGGTGGCATTAGGAGGATACCAGGTGAGCGGTATGAGGGGCATTGGGATACCAGGTGAGTGGTATGAGGCGGCATTAGGAGGATACCAGGAGAGTGGTATGAGGCAGCATTAGGAGGATACCAGGTGAGCGGTATGAGGAGGCAATAGGAGGATACCAGGTGAGCGGTATGAGGAGGCAATAGGAGGATACCAGGTGAGTGGTATGAGGAAGCATTAGGAGGATACCAGGTGAGCGGTATGAGGAAGCATTAGGAGGATACCAGGTGAGCGGTATGAGGAAGCATTAGTAGGATACCAGGTGAGCGGTATGAGGGGCATTGGGATACCAGGTGAGCGGTATGAGAAGGCATTAGGAGGATACCAGGTGAGTGGTATGAGGAGGCATTAGGAGGATACCAGGTGAGTGGTATGAGGCGGCAATAGATGGATACCAAGTGAGTGGTTTGAGGCGGCATTAGGAGGATACCAGATGAGCGGTATGAGGGGGCATTAGGAGGATACCAGGTGAGAGGTATGAGGCGGCATTAGATGGATACCAGGTGAGTGGTATGAGGCGGCATTAGATGGATACCAGGTGAGTGGTATGAGGCGGCATTAGGAGGATACCAGGTGAGCGGTATGAGGGGGCATTAGGAGGATACCAGGTGAGCGGTATGAGGCATTAGGAAGATATGAGGTGAGAGATATGAGGAGGCATTAGGAGAACACCAGGTGAGAGGCATTAGGAGGATACCAGGTGAGAAGTATGAGGAGGCATTAGGATAGCTGGCGAGAGGTATGAGGAGGCATTAGGAGGGTAGCAGGTGAGCGGTATAAGGTAGTAGTAGGAGGATACCAGGTGAGAGGTTTGAGGGAGCAATGGGACACCAGGTGAGAGGTATGAGGCGGCATTAGGAGGATACTAAGTGAGTGGTATGAGGGGCATTGGGATACCAGGTGAGTGGTATGAGGCGGCATTAGGAGGATACCAGGTGAGTGGTATGAGGAAGCATTAGGAGGATACCAGGTGAGTGGTATGAGGAAGCATTAGGAGGATACCAGGTGAGTGGTATGAGGAAGCATTAGGAGGATACCAGGTGAGTGGTATGAGGAAGCATTAGGAGGATACCAGGTGAGCGGTATGAGGAAGCATTAGGAGGATACCAGGTGAGCGGTATGAGGAGGCATTAGGAGGATACCAGATGAGCGGTATGAGGGGCATTGGGATACCAGGTGAGCGGTATGAGAAGGCATTAGGAGGATACCAGGTGAGAGGTATGAGGAGGCATTAGGAGGATACCAGGTGAGTGGTATGAGGCGGCATTAGATGGATACCAGGTGAGCGGTATGAGGCGGCATTAGGAGGATACCAGGTGAGCGGTATGAGGAAGCATTAGGAGGATACCAGGTGAGCGGTATGAGGAGGCATTAGGAGGATACCAGGTGAGCGGTATGAGGGGCATTGGGATACCAGGTGAGCGGTATGAGAAGGCATTAGGAGGATACCAGGTGAGAGGTATGAGGAGGCATTAGGAGGATACCAGGTGAGTTGTATGAGGAGGCATTAGGAGGATACCAGGTGAGTGGTATGAGGCGGCATTAGATGGATACCAGGTGAGAGGTATGAGGAGGCATTAGGAGGATACCAGATGAGCGGTATGAGGTGGCATTAGGAGGATACCAGGTGAGCGGTATGAGGGGCATTGGGATACCAGGTGAGTGGTATGAGGCGGCATTAGGAGGATACCAGGAGAGTGGTATGAGGCAGCATTAGGAGGATACCAGGTGAGCGGTATGATGAGGCAATAGGAAGATACCAGGTGAGCGGTATGAGGAGGCAATAGGAGGATACCAGGTGAGTGGTATGAGGAAGCATTAGGAGGATACCAGGTGAGCGGTATGAGGAAGCATTAGGAGGATACCAGGTGAGCGGTATGAGGAAGCATTAGGAGGATACCAGGTGAGTGGTATGAGGGGCATTGGGATACCAGGTGAGCTGTATGAGAAGGCATTAGGAGGATACCAGGTGAGTGGTATGAGGAGGCATTAGGAGGATACCAGGTGAGTGGTATGTGGCGGCATTAGGAGGATACCAGGTGAGCGGTATGAGGAGGCATTAGGAGGATACCAGGTGAGCGGTATGAGGGGCATTGGGATACCAGGTGAGAGGTATGAGGAGGCATTAGGAGGATACCAGGTGAGTGGTATGAGGCGGCATTAGATGGATACCAGGTGAGTGGTATGAGGCTGCATTAGGAGGATACTAGATGAGCTGTATGAGGAGGCATTAGGAGGATACCAGATGAGCGGTATGAGGTGGCATTAGGAGGATACCAGGTGAGCGGTATGAGGGGCATTGGGATACCAGGTGAGTGGTATGAGGCGGCATTAGGAGGATACCAGGAGAGTGGTATGAGGCAGCATTAGGAGGATACCAGGTGAGCGGTATGAGGAGGCAATAGGAGGATACCAGGTGAGCGGTATGAGGAGGCAATAGGAGGATACCAGGTGAGTGGTATGAGGAAGCATTAGGAGGATACCAGGTGAGCGGTATGAGGAAGCATTAGGTGGATACCAGGTGAGCGGTATGAGGAAGCATTAGGAGGATACCAGGTGAGCGGTATGAGGGGCATTGGGATACCAGATGAGCGGTATGAGAAGGCATTAGGAGGATACCAGGTGAGTGGTATGAGGAGGCATTAGGAGGATACCAGGTGAGTGGTATGAGGCGGCATTAGATGGATACCAGGTGAGTGGTATGAGGCGGCATTGGGATACCAGGTGAGCGGTATGAGAAGGCATTAGGAGAATACCAGGTGAGTGGTATGAGGCTGCATTAGGAGGATACCAGGTGAGAGGTATGAGGAGGCATTAGGAGGATACCAGGTGAGCGGTATGAGGAAGCATTAGGTGGATACCAGGTGAGCGGTATGAGGAAGCATTAGGAGGATACCAGGTGAGCGGTATGAGGGGCATTGGGATACCAGATGAGCGGTATGAGAAGGCATTAGGAGGATACCAGGTGAGTGGTATGAGGAGGCATTAGGAGGATACCAGGTGAGTGGTATGAGGCGGCATTAGATGGATACCAGGTGAGTGGTATGAGGCGGCATTGGGATACCAGGTGAGCGGTATGAGAAGGCATTAGGAGAATACCAGGTGAGTGGTATGAGGCTGCATTAGGAGGATACCAGGTGAGAGGTATGAGGAGGCATTAGGAGGATACCAGGTGAGTGGTATGAGGAAGCATTAGGAGGATACCAGGTGAGCGGTATTAGGAGGCATTAGGAGGATACCAGGTGAGTGGTATGAGGGGGCATTAGGAGGATACCAGGTGAGAGGTATGAGGAGGCATTAGGAGGATACCAGGTGAGTGGTATGAGGGGGCATTAGGAGGATACCAGGTGAGAGGTATGAGGCGGCATTGGGATACCAGGTGAGTTGTATGAGGCGGCATTAGGAGGATACCAGGTTAGTGGTATGAGGCGGCATTAGGAGGATACCAGGTGAGCGGTATGAGGAAGCATTAGGAGGATACCAGGTGAGCGGTATGAGGGGCATTGGGATACCAGGTGAGCGGTATGAGAAGGCATTAGGAGGATACCCGGTGAGTGGTATGAGGCGGCATTAGGAGGATTCCAGGTGAGCGGTATGAGGAGGCATTAGGAGGATACCAGGTGAGAGGTATGAGGAGGCATTAGGAGGATACCAGGTGAGAGGTATGAGGAGGCATTAGGAGGATACCAGGTGAGCGGTATGAGGCGGCTTTAGGAGGATACCAGATGAGCGGTATGAGGTGGCATTAGGAGGATACCAGGTGAGTGGTATGAGGGGGCATTAGGAGGATACCAGGTGAGAGGTATGAGGCGGCATTGGGATACCAGGTGAGAGGTATGAGGCGGCATTAGGAGGATACCAGGTTAGTTGTATGAGGCGGCATTAGGAGGATACCAGGTGAGTGGTATGAGGAGTGTGAAATTTCATTATTTTAAATATTTACTTACCAGTGTTATTATACTGCGGACTCAAGTTGCGTCTTATTACCATATACGATAATAGTGCGCTAAATGTCGCAGCACTATGTCCCTTAAGAGAAAGCAAGTAGTCGCACACATGGTTTACTGAGGTCCAATGCACCGATATCTACAATATAAATGTATTTAATATTAAAAGGTATGCATACAAACTAACATATGTACAGTATCATTCAGTATAACATGTATAAGCCTAAGTAAGTTGTACAGAGTTACAGTTTAAACGGCTACAGCCACATAAGAAATAGTTACAGCTAGTATACATCACCCTTAGCTCAGAGGACAGACATCACCAAATGGAATCAGCAACACTGAGCTTACTGGTCAAGGGAAAGTACTTATATACTGTGTATTGGAGAAGGTACACATCTGGGGATGGGTCTTCTGCTATTGGTCCAGGAGAGGGAGGTTTCTCTTTAGGTATTGCCCAGTGTTCGAACTGACCAATACCACAATCTTGTGATGGGATTACAGTTATTTCCTCTGGGCTGCCACCTGAAGACCAGTTCAAACCGACCACAGTATCATACATGAATCTGGTATTGTAATAACTTGTTGCCGCAATAGGTGACACTATCCTCGCAACCACGAAATTATTATGTGACCCTGAACAATTTATGCAGTCCCATCTCTACTACACGTATGGCTTGATATTTAATTGAAATATAAATAATATATATATATTAGTGTTATAGTTATACATAGCCTTTACACAATTGGTTAACTCATTGTGTAGGGGACAGGTCAGTGCTGTGTAAACCGTAAAGCCAGAATACTTATGATATCACTGTTGATTCAAGTATCAATATCTGGTCTGTATTTTATTGGATACACAATCAGGAATCTACATATCTTTAGCTATTGTATCGTATCTGGCTTCTTGTTTGTTAAAGACAATGACAACAATTGAGGCAAACAATGGTATTTACACATTCAATCAATCAAAGGCCTATCTTCCATGGACACAATGCCTGTTTGTTAGACAATCTGATATCTTTAAGACACTATTTGATTTGTGTTTTTATTGGATTTAACACATTTGAGTGTATTTAAGAAATATTTGATATTTTGTTACAGTATGATATTTATTAACAAATGCGTCTTCTGATAGCATGCGTATTTGATGCATGCATCATAGACGCATTCATTTGTAAATGCCATAGCATATTCTAAATATCGAAAATATGCAATTTGACTTGGTCAGACCACCCTTTGATAGTAAACAAAAACTATCACACTTTTCTAATGTTAATACATACAAATACAATTGGTGACGTAGATATATGTATACATTATTTGGCACATGTATGCATGGTATTGTTATCTGATTATAGTTTCAATTTCTGGATTGTATGCTAGGTCTGTTTCATCATTGAACAAGGGTTATTATTTCAGGTAGTATCCTTCCTAGAGAACATAAACCTTCAGAGTTCGGGGAGAGCCATTCATAAACTTTTCTTCCACATATAACAATCTTTTGTACAGCCTTGGTATTAATTAGCTCTTTATCTGCTCTGAGTGAATAGGGCATTGTCTGATTGTTCATGATTACCTCCTAATTTCCTGATATTGGTGAGATGTAAACATACCAGGGATCTATCTATATGGTACTGGTGGATCTTAAGACTAGAGGGTCTAGTTATATTATATTCCTTGTCCACCGGTCCCGCCCTCCTAGGTAATTCAAGTACCTCAGCTAACTTTAAAGAATATGGCACTAATCCTGCATGATTTTGTCTTAGAGGTACCTGTGAGCACACCCAACATTCCATTTAATTTAAAACCTTACCCACTAATTAATGATAATCACTCAAAGGATGTCTGTCAAATTCTGCCTTAGTGCTAGACTGACATCTTTGGATGCACTCATCTTCAATTATAGGGTCACAATAACTACAAAATACAGTATTCCTCAGACAATAGCCTATCACGTTACCTCCGAACTCCGTAACTACTGGACCTTTGATTTACTCTGGCTTTAAACAAAGTGATAGGCTGATCCTGGGATCCTATAAAGACATCACTCCTATCTCCAGAACCAGTTCCAGTCCCACACTCGACTCCTCAGGAACCCTCACAAAAATAGAATGTTCTGGAAAAAAATGTTTGTCAAAAGAAAAAGATAAAACAAAACTAATCTTGATTATAGCAATTCCATCTTACAGCGACTATTTTTTTTTGTAATCCTTTAGCATGCTCAGGTCGTGTTCAACAGTGCCACCTCTGTCTTCATGGAACAGACTCTGGAGTTATATTTCTGCAATTTCACTCCCTTTACGAGTTCCTTCCGGACTAGCGACTTTCTTGCAATAGGAAGCGTGGGCCTCAAGTCTCTCTCTTGGCTACTTTCACTGAAATCGCAACAAAACTTGGTACGGTCCTTCCCACCTGTCTATTAGGCACCTGAGCGTAAGAACAATCACACAGTCTCTTGGTTCACAATCAAGACAGTTAGTAGTTGGTATACCAGGAATCAACAGTTTTAAGTTCTTTTGCCAAGTTCTCAAATGCTGTATTTCAGATCATCATGACATGAGGCTGTCTTCCAAAAAACAAAACAAAAAAATTTCAAAGAGGGTGGTTAGTTAAGTGGGGATCTGGAAGTGGTTCTGATGCTACGTGACACTAGTGGCAGTGTCTATGACCACAATAGTCCAGTTTCAGCTATCACTTTGCTTCTAATCCTAGGGATACCATATCTACTACCAAATTCTTGCATGATTTTCTTTACAGTTAAAACAGTATTGCCAGTGCCATCTAGAAATGTTTCTACCAAATTTGAAAATACATCCAGTGCATATACCAATACATTTTTAAATTCCTACAGGGTGTTAACTGTACGAAGTCGATTTGTATTACCTGAAAAGGTCCGTCTGCAGGAGGAAAATAGGATGGCTCTGTTGGTACTACCTTACCAAATGTTCTTCCTCATGCAAGTAAGACAGGTCATTGCTTTTCCTTCTCTCTAAAAAGAGAATCCTGGCGCATTCTAGTGAGCTGTTACCAATTTGCACATACCTTCCTAACCCTTGGTGAGTCAGACCATGTGCCGTCTCAGCTAAGCTTAGGAGGTATTCTCTGGGGGCTACTGGTTTACCTTGTCCATCTCTCCAGAGTCTGGAGGACTCTTGGCCATATCCCTTCACCTTCCAGACCTCCTTTTCCTGTTTTGAACCCAAATTTTGCATCTCAATTTAATTGGCGTGTGTTTGCAATGTAGAGTACCATGAGAATCACTCCAAAAACATCTCTAGAATCGGTATATATATTGGCTGACATCTTCTGCCAACTCGCATGCCCTGGTCAGTGAGACCAGCTCAGCGACCAGTGCTGCATGCGGTCTGTCCAAGGGTTTCAGCTTTTATTATACCTTGGTTGTCTACAACAGCATATCCTGTGCATAAGTCTGTCTGTCTGTCTGTGGTAACTACCATCAGTCTAGAAAAAAAAAATCAGGTCTGCGTTCACTAACGGGCTGTCACTTATGTCTGGTCTCGTAGTAAAAGTCTGATTCAGATATTCCATACCATCATGCATATCAACGTCCATACAAAATTTTCCATCACCAGTATTCTCATCCTCCACCCTTAGTGCATTACAAGGCACATGCAGTAATATACTGGTGTCGTCAGTGACAGCTCCCATTTTGTAACTCATGCTGATGGAACATGGCGGGTTTCGGGCAGAACTTTGAAGACCGATACGGCATGTGGTGCATGAACTGTCAAATCATGTACCAGTACTACGTCCTCACTTTTACTTACCAACACCATTTCGGCTACATTTCTTCTACAAGTAAGGGGTGCGCATGCCACATTTTCCAATTAGGCACTGTAGTACGCTCCTGGTCAGCTGGCAGCAGAGCGGTACCAACTTGAAAAATGGTGCCTCAGCGTCATTTTTGAAATTCAAGATGGCCGCTGCAAGCCAATCACGGCTCGCCGCGTCATCGCCCCGCCCCCTCTGGCTGACTTATATAAGTCAGCGTGAGGGAGCGGCTGTCAGTCCGACGGCGGAGGAGGAGCAGAGAAGAGCTCCTGAAGGCAGAAGGTGCCAGAAGTCCTGGATGGGTGGCGGCTATGCAAAAGAGCTTAGCAGCCGCCGCCCACCAGGTGAAAACCCTGTCTAATAAACTTTTTTCTTTAAAGACAGTGTGGTGTTTTTATTTTAATATTTTCTTTACAAGTGGACAACAGGTGCCAGCAGGCCATTTATGTCCAGGCATGCTGGCACTTGTGGTTCTCCCAGTGCCAGCATGCTGGGGCAGGCTTGCTGGGACCTGTAGGCCACCTGTAAAGAACAATATTACTTTTCTTTACAGGTGGACCACAGGTACCAGCAGGTCCTTTATGTCTGGGCATGCTGGCACGTGAGGTTCTTCAAGTGCCAGCATGCTGGGTCAGGCTTGCTGGGATCTGTAGGCCACCTGTAAAGAACAATATTAACAATGAACCCCGCACCCACTGCCACCAGGGGTGTGGGGCATAGCACTGGGCTATCAGCCCAGTGCTGGTTATTGCTCGGGAAAGGGACCCCATTTTTATTTTTTGGGGTCCCCACTTCTGAGGCATTCCAGGCCTGTGCTGACTAGTTTGGGGGGCAGATTAATGCTATGGCAGGGGACCCCATACCGAGTGTCTCCCCTGCTATGGCACTATCCCCCCTGGCTGGTTCTGATTGGTGCTGGTTTCACCAATGTAGGGGAGGGGCTACACTTCCCCCCCACCACTCTATTGTGGGGGGGGGGGAGATTGTTAGCTGCTTGTGCCTCCGCAGCCACTGACTTAAGGGCCCTACACATTAAAAGATTATCTGTCCAATCTGTCTGATTGGAAAGAAAATCTGGCAATGTCTGGGAGCAAATGACAATCAACCATTTGCTCCCAAAATCCAGAAAATGGACAGAAATGGTTGTTAAGATCAATTGTTTTAACGAAACAAACTAAACCAATTTGTTTGAAAGTCCATTTTTGTCTGTTGTCCAGTGTTTGAGAGCAAATGGTCAATTGTCATTTGCTCCCATACATTACCAGATTTTTGTTCCAACCAGAAAGATTGGACAGATAATCTTTAAGTGTGTAGGGCACTTTACAGTAGACTACTGCACTGCTGGAGAGGACTATAGAGGAATACCAGGTGGCATTATTGAGCGAGACCCAGTGGATAACATCAGAGCCTGCACAGGTGGGAGAGCCCGGGACTTACCCTGCTTCAAGTGCACTCTGACCTGCTCAAAATCAGTTCATATTTATACATTAATTGTCAAAATTTGGCCACTTGGAAATCCCTGTGATCTGTGCGAGGTTTATATATTATATTTTTGTCATATGAAAATTTAAAATTCAAAATGCTGGATTTCTGCAGATTGCCGTGACAACTTTAACAGAGCAATAATGTTTAATACGAAACAAGTCTGATTTTGTAACCCTTTTCTTATCCATTAGCCAAGGCATTCCCAACCACGGTCCTCAAGGCACACATAGGGCCCTACACACTTAAAGATTATCTGTCCAATCTGCCTGATTGGAAAGAAAATCTGGCAATGTTTGGGAGCAAATTACAATCAACCATTTGCTTCCAAAATCCAGAAAGTGGACAGAAATGGTTGTTAAGATCAGTTGTTTTAATGAAACAAACTTAACCAATTTGTTTGAAAGTCCATTTTTGTCTGTTGTCCAGTGTTTGAGAGCAAATGGTCAATTGTCATTTGCTCCCATACATTACCAGATTTTTGTTCCAACCAGAAAGATTGGACAGATAATCTTTAAGTGTGTAGGGCACTTAACAGTGCAGGTTTTAGTAATATCTAGGCTTTAGCACAGGTGACTTAATTAGTACCTCAGTTATTTTGATTTAACCATCTGTGCTGCAGCCTGGATATCACTAAATCCTGCACTGTTGGTGTGCCTGGAGGACCGTGGTTGGGAATGCCTGCATTAGCCTGTTCAAAACAGGTGCCGGCAATCATACGTTAAGAGAAAAGTACAGAAGCAGAGCATTGTGTCCCTCCTGGAGAGGGTCGTGTTGGGAGGTATGATTTTAGGGCACAGGTTCTCAAACTCGGTCCCCAGGACCCCACACAGTGCATGTTTTGCAGGTCTCATCATAGAATCGCAAGTGAAATAATTAGCTCCACCTGTGGACCTTTTAAAATGTGTCATTGAGTAATTAATACACCTGTGCACCTGCTGGGTTACCTGCAAAACATGCACTGTGTGGGGTCCTGGGGGCCGAGTTTGAGAACCTCTGTTTTAGGGCATTTGTAAGGTCTTACTTTTCATATTAAATATAGCTAGTCAGTAAGCACAAAGCAAAGTAATAAAATAGTGAGGGGGTGGGGTGTATACACAATAGGGCTAATTAGAGGTTAACATAACAATTAGCATGCAGACCAGATACCTGCAGTGACGCATCAGGTGTTGTGATTTGTGATTGGGTCACATGTCTCATAAGTGTGTCTATACAAAGCTTCCACAGTGCCTGACGTGACTAAAGTTTCTGACATGTTATTCAGGAGGAGCAGAACAAAACCTTATATACATCAGGGTCCTGCCATGAAAGAGTATTAAGGATACAAATTTACAAGAGGTATGTATGTCCGCCCATTATGTCACTGATCCTGTTACTGGTACTGGGTGTAAAATGAGGGGAGTGGGGTTGTGTATAATAAAATGTATATGGTAATAGGGTGGGGGAGCTGTGTATTATATAATATGAATGTATGATAGTATTATACAGCTCAGGGATTATGTTGGTGTGTATTACAGTATGGGAGGTGTAACAGTGATATAATACACAGGGAGGCATACACTTGCAAATGAAATAATTTAGCTTCACTTATGGATATTTTCAGATGTGTTATAAGTAATGAGGTGACCTAGTTGGGGTCCTGAGGACTGCGTTTAAGAAACCTTTGCTTAGAGTATACAGGCTTTCACAACCTCAGTTCTCAAGGCACACTAACAGTCCAGGTTTTAGTGACATTCATGCTTGAGCACAGGTGACTTCATTAGTAATCCATATGTATTAAGGTCAGGAGGTTTATATTGGACCTGTTATGTGAAATAGGTCATACGCATTGCACAAGAGACCGCAAGCGCTGTAGTTGGCACCTGGCAGAGGTGTAATTGTGGACAGCCTTCCAGGAGTGTTCAGCTGGCACAGCAGTCGGCCATTTTTGGTGTGCCCTCTTTGACTCACTGGACAATAAGCAGATGTTTGTCCTATTATGACGGTGCCATAAGTCATATGATGTCCCATTATAAAGCCCTCCACTTCATTGTATACCACACCAGCTGGAGTACCCGGCGTTGGCCAAGATTTTAAGAATGTCTGTTTCCAAAAGTAAATGTAAATATTAAACACACAGTATAAGTAACATTGATGGCTGAATACCCGTGATTTGCTATGGGATGAGTATGGTAAATTTAGAATGTTAATTTTACGTTAGTTGGAGGTCTAGTATATAGGCATATCTTTCTTCCCTGACACACTTTGTGTAGTGGCCGGACACATTTTTAGTGTGTGTCTCCCCCCCCCCCCCCCCCCCCCCTCTCCCAAGGGGACGCTGCTCTTCCCACTATACATCTGTCTGTGGCTTCCTGTTGTCTCCATTCCCCTCCTCACATCCTGTCACTGCCCCTGTGAAATGAACAATTCTTTTTATTTTTTTACAGTTTCTTATACAGCACACTATGTATCTCCTGATATACTCTGTGCTGCTGGGGACCCTGCTCCTCTCACTATATAACTTATACCCCTTTTCCACCTACGAGAACGGGTCGCAGCCAGGTGCCTGACACGGGAGCTGCCCCCTGCTGTGACCCGTGCTCGGTCCCTTTCCCATCAGCAGTCACAACCCGGCATATGCCGGGTTGGTGACTCTTCTAGTGACGCGGCAGGGGCAGCGCAGGGAGATCACATGATCTTCCAGCGCCGCCCATCCATTCAGTGTAAACTGCTCCCGTTTACACTGCAAACCTACCCGGCTCATTCCTGTGTCCTACCCAGGTAGATAGCCGGGTTTAGTCTGGCTTCCTGTTGCCTACATTCCCCTCCTCACATGTCAGTGTTCCTGTGAAATTAAAGGTTTTTTACAGTTTCTTATATAGCACATTATGTATCTCCTGATATACTCTGTGCTGCTGGGTGACTGTGCTACTTCCACTATATAAATCTGTGTGGGTTTGTGCTACCTCCATTCCCCTCCTCGCATGTCACTGGCCCTGTCACATGCAGCCCTGTCATCACTGACCTATGCATGTCATGATATAGTCTATGCTGCTGTCCCAGCCCTAGGGGTGTCTAAGCCCCACAGTGTTTGTTTCCAGAGCGTAAGTCAGATGTGTACTAAGTTTGGTGCAAATTGCTCTAGGTTTTCCACAGTTATGCTGCCTGCTGACATACTCTGTGCTGCTGCCTCACCCCTAGGGTTGTCTCTCCTACCCACAGTGATTGTACCCAGACTGTAAGGCATGTGTGTACCAAGGCTTGAGTACATTGCTCCAGCAATTCTGGAGTTATGATGTCTCATGATATACTCTGTTCTGCTACCCCCCCCCCCCCCCCCCCCCCCTTCACCCAGGAGTGCTAGGGATTTACAATTGTTTTAGTTGCCTCGGCCGTATTTTAATACGCTCGTATATAAAGTTTCACATTCTGCGCTTGTATATTGTGGATTTGTATAGAAAGACAGAAGGACTAATTTTAGCTTTTTATATAGTAGATTACAAAGAGCAGAGGCAGAACTAGGCTTATTGTGGTCCCCAAGGCTAATGTTTGAGAGGGCCCCTAAGTAACTCTGTTTTACATATTTTCACCAGTGTCTGATTATGCCTAATGTCACTTGCAGTAACCCTTAATTAGCCATTGCACTGTACACCAGTCCCAATAATGACATCTAACCATAAGTTTCCAGGATCCAGTCGACAGTACCTAGGTCAACCACTATTGGTCGACAGGGTTTCTATGTCGACAGGGTCTCTAAGTTGACCTGTTCTAGGTTGACAGGTCTAAATGTCAACATGAGTTTCACTTTTATTTTTTTTACATTTTTTTTTATTTCTTTGAACCTTGATACTTAACAATCCACGTTGACTACAATTGGGAATGGTAATCTGTGCTGAGTGAAACGAGGCACCGTGCCCAAAGCCGTGAGCCATGTGAGGACACTGTGCACTAATTGGGGATTCCGGTCTCTATGGAAGTCATGTCGACCTTTTGACATGTAGACCTAGAATATGTCAACGTAGAGACCCTGTCAACCAATAGTGGTTGACCTAGACACTGTCAACTTAGTTGCTACCTACCTTCCATACCACACCCATGTGTCCCAGGAAAACTGTCTTTTGTCTGTCTCTGCAAACCCTTCTACAACTATGACAACAGTCTACAACAGGTCTGTGTAATTCTTACTTATGTTCCTTTACAGATCATTGATATAAAGTGTTTTTATTTTATTTTTTCTGTTTGCAGCACCACAAAATGACGTCCAGTTTAAGATTGACCTGACTTCCTGGATCTTGGTTTCTTGTATGGAGTAAAGACACTGGTTCTTCACTAGGACACCCGGAGTACTTTGGCGCCATTCACAGTTTCACTGTACCGGCCGTGTATACTTGCATGTGCATGGCTAAATCTTTGAGACAAGTGTATGCTACTGGCAGGATCAACCAGGTAGATCTGTGTCGGCTGCCGCCACGCAAGTCTTCATCAGTCGCGGTGAATGTGAGATATAGTTCAGCATACAGCCAAATGTCAAAATCGTGATCTTCTAAAGAAGCCGCTTCAACCATAATTACAGCATCTTTAAAATTACATATCTTGTGTTTGAAACTCCCATTTACCTGATATATTTGCATGTTTACAATTGAGGGGAATTCTTGCTAATCTCAGATTTGCTCACCCCCAATGTTTTGCTTGTCAAAATCATGACATTGAATAGATATACTGTAGTTCTATGTTAATGAGCCATCTTCTTCACTCACTTTTGGAGGAAACTTGATAGGTCATTGGTAGCATTATATATTTCACCCGTTGTTGAGATGACCATTGTTTTGGGAGAAGATGGACCTGGAAATAGACATCAAACCACTGAAAGAAAAGAGAAATGTTAGGGAATATTTCAATAGGAATGTTGAAAATATCTTTCTTGGAGATTGTGGTACTTCCTCACCATCTTCACACTCATCCATGGTCCTTCTTTCTTACTGCTACAATCTCTGGAAAAGCAAAAGGACAATGTTTATATGTAGAAGTGACCATATCAGAAAGGAGAAAACATGAGGGCTTTAACGTTGGATTATCTTGTTGATTTTGTTCTATTTCCTCATAATATTTCTTTGTTGCTGTGGTTTCCAGTTGACTGATATGTTGAACGTCAAGGATGGACACACAATATCCCAAGAATGTGCAACATATCTGTTAACTTGGCTATAAAAAAAAATCCTAAAGCAAACTGAAGAGCATGACTATGAAACACATAGTACAAACTACAGCCAATATTCTACAGGTGTGAAGAAAAGAAATCCATAAACTGAATTTGCTTATTTGGGGAAACCTTAGTCTATTTTGATATGTAATGTAGAATTTCTTAGCAATGATACCCTCCTTTGGGAAGTTGCAGGCACTCTTTAAGTGATGGAGTTTCTCCGTACAGGTGGAGGGGATATTTCAATAGGAATGTCAAAGAGAAATTCATTTATTTCTTGTTAAATGAGCCAAGTTTTGCATCTTCCTGAACTCACAATTCTGAGAACTTATAATGAAGTCATCTGCTTGTAAACCACAGGCATTAATGGTTTCATCACAATAAGTTTTAGTCACCAGAGGATCCCTGGGGGTACAATGCATCCCTGGGGGTACAATGCATCCCTGGGGGTAAGCGCTCATTGGCAGGCATTTGCTCTATAATTACCAGTTATCCAAGTACATTTTCTGTAGCTGATACTTGTTCAAAGCAAAATGGAAGCTCTAGCAGTAGTCCACAGAATAAACCAGATGCAGCATTTCAGTATTTACCTGGATGTTGATAGCTGAGGTTGTTCCTCAGATCCCAGGTTGGTTGTTGGACAAGATTCCATCACCAGATTGTGGGTTTTTCTTCTCTGTAGAACTTCTGCGCTGTGCTTTATGAGTGTCCCATATACCTTGCAATGTTCCTAACCAAATCCGCAACACACCTAGATGGCAAAGAGGATTCCGTAACATGGTGGATTTCTTGGCTTATCACAGGTGTCAGATTACATTTGGTATGTATATAATATTTATTTTCCCTTTCCCCTCCCCCTTTGTCGAAGACTGATTTGCCTGCGATCTATTTTCTGGCATACTAGTTGCAGATGGTCAGATAAGTGTGTGCGCTGAGTGTTTCACAGAATTTGCACACCAGTGGGGTTCTGTAAGCATTATGGTCCATATTATACATGATGAAATAAGTGGATGGGATATACTCCAGCAAATGCAGTCAGCAGCTGAGCTAGGTCTTGGTGCTAGGCCAGGACAAGACTGGTTGGGTATCAGCCCTGTGGACACAATTCAGGAAATCTGGATTTGCCATTTCTAACAGCTGACGACAATCCTGTTACTGCAAGGGATCTTTTGTCACTCTATAGTACCTGCAGATATGATGATGATGATAAATGTTCATTCAATGATCTAAGTAACGTGAAAACTCACAGAAGAACGTACCATACATTACACGTATGCGTTCATACTGCACATTGCAACTGTACGATAGACTCGACATATTATACATGTAAAAATGAAGGCTGCTTGGCAGAGCAGCACCGAGACATCTTTACTGATGGTCTGACGGAAGAAGTAATTGATCTTTTGAAAGCATGAATCAAAGGCATCGTACAGAGCTGTATTGATCTGTTGCAGGTTGGTGGATGTCGGATTGTACTGTATAAACTGGGCAGACTCTTCTTGTAATTAGCCACTGTCTGGTTGTATATATGTTGAAGGCATGGAGAATGAACTGATATATATTTCACCCTGAACTGCTTTCTTGTGTCTCCACTGATTTACACATATATCCAAGCTGGGTGACCAGTCTTGTGCCAAGACCTGTATTCTGTAATGTATTACCTATAATGTCTATCTGCTGTGAAGTTGGTATGTGACAGATATCTGGTGACGAGACTCTTCTGAACATGGTTTGTGCAGGAACCCTTGTCTGGAAATTTCCTGTAGAATAAAGTCTATTTTGCTATGTAGTAATGTAGAATTTCTTACCAATGAGAGCCTCTATTTGCATCTTTTTCTGTGTCTTCCACCACTTATCATAGCAATAACGGCCACCTTTGGAACAATATATGCATTTTAGCAGGTTCTGGAAGTCCTTGTTCTTATGTCTCTATAGAGTGACTGTCTTGTAGTCCATCCCTGTTTGGAAACAGAACCAGGATGTACATTGCATATACTACAGATAGTGATTTATATCATATCACGGTGTCATGTTAAATCTACAAAGTATATTGAAATAGGGTAAATGTTTAACTAGTATGAATGTATGACATGACCAATATGTTGCTTATCCCAGATTTACTCGCCTCCAATGTTTTGCTTTTCCCAATCATGAAATTGAATAGATATACTGTAAAGAAATAAGCTCTTGTTACACATGAGATGTCACACAGGTGTGTAACCATTTCCATGTTCTGATGGCCTGATATGGATTTGTATGTAAACCTTCGTGTTTGCATTGTCTGATGCGGAATTACTGGACTTGGCTGTCTGGACTTGCCAAGGTCTACCATCACGAGTCACAATGGTGATTAGATGCTGTGTCGTCAGACGCAGCACTCTAATCTCATGGATGCAAGTAGGAGGTGTCTCTCCTGTGGACAGTTCCTGCTGCATGTACATTTAATTAGTACAGTGTTGCACAGCTTCTTCCCCACATCTGCGCAATTCCTTACAGAATGAAATCAGGCCCTGAGTGTGCAAAATACTTTACACTGAAATCATATCTTATTACACGTCAGAAAATCCACATACAGAGAAGTGATTGGCATGAGGTGATGTCTGGGTGGTGTAAGCATGTGTCTGAGAGGAATATGTCATGTAGCGTGGTCTTGGCTGCCCTTACAGGGTTGAACATTTATTCACTGCTGTATCCAAACCTCCCTGCAGACTTACTCAGTGATTACCTTTCACGTGACTGGTCACCTGATCAGCCAGACCAATGAGCTGATACCACTCCCTAGATCAGGCATGTCCAAACTGCTGCCCTCCAGCTGTTGTGAAACTACATATACCAGCATGCCTTGACATAGTTTTGGGGTCAGAGAATGCAAAAGCTGTGTCAGGGCATGCTGGGATGTGTAGTTTCTCAACAGCTGGATGGCCGCAGTTTGGACAGGCCTGCCCTAGATCAACCTGACTCGCAGCTCATTGCCAGAACGGTGTTACTTCCTAGAGCAGGCATGTCCAAACTGTGGCCCTCCAGCTGTTGAGAAACTGCACATCCCAGCATGCCCTGACACAGCTTTAGCATTCTCTGACAGCAAAACTGTCGGGGCATGCTGGGATATGTAGTTTCACAACAGCTGGAGGGCTGCAATTTGGACATGGCTGTCCTAAAGGATCAACAGAGCATTTGATGCTAATTAGGGCTTTGTCAGCGCTGGTAGCTGGCATGTCTCCCCCTAGTGTAACCTGCTCCTAGGGTATAGGAGGAGGGTCACTACAGTGTCCATACCACCTGCACATGTGAAGTACCCAAAATTGTGGCCCCCACATATACTAATGACCTTTTCTTGGGGGGCCCGTGGCCGTTGCAGTACCGTCACCACCTGCAGATTGCAGTGCTGGTGGCTGAAGTGGCAAAATATATACTGTATATTGTATGGGACTACATTTTTGATGCCATTTTGTATCTGTATTATGTCATTACTTTTTATTAGAATAAGTGCTTTTGCAGACTTACAGGCACCAGTTAGAAATATAGGAACTCATTCAGACCTGATCACTCGCTAGCTGTTTTTTGCAGTTGTGATCGCATGGTGGCCACCCACAGGGGAGTGTATTTTAGCTGTGTAATTGTGCGATCACATGTGCAGCCGAGCGGTACAAAAAACGTAGCAGTTTCTGAGTAGCCCATTTCAGCCTGTCCGGGGCTGGAATTTGTCAGACACCCTCCCTGCAATCGCATGGACACGCCTGCATTTTTCCAACCACTCCCAGAAAACAGTCAGTTGACACCCACAAACGCCCTCTGCCTGTCAGTCTCCTTGCGAACGCCTGTGCAAACAGATTCTTCATACAATCCATGGCTGGGCAGCGATCTGCTTTGTACCTGTGTGACAAGCCTGCGTGTTGCTGTGCATGCGCAGTTCTGACCTGAACGCAGCGGTGCAAAAACACTAGCGAGCGATCAGGTCTGAATGACCCCCATAGTGAGTGGGGAGTGTACACAGCTTTTAGGCTGGTTGATTATAATAAATATATGTTCCTATTATCAGTATCTCGGATGGAGACTGTCTAGTAAGATGTTTGGGGTATTGTGTTCATAAGTGGGTGAAAGGGGAAACTTGTCAAGTCTAAGATAAATGATCTTATGTGAACGATTACTGCACCCAGCTTCACAGACCCTGAATGTAATATCTGTTAAGACAATGTTAGCGTATTGTCTCAGTAATGCTATAAAGTTTAGAAACTTACACATAGTAGATCGGTTCTGATTGAAGCTGGTTCTGTCTGCAGTGGATCCAGTCTTCCACAAACCCACTTCATTTTAATAATTTAGTTATTAAACAGGGACCCTGAAGACAACGGGACTACATTATTTAGACTACTTAATCGATGACCATCATCTGGGACAGATCGTAAAACAAGCTGAGTATTAGTTCTTGCTATTAGTGTAACTGAATATAACGTGTTATTTCTTGTGTGTTTTCATTGTTGTAACTTAGATAAATAAATGTTTATCTTTTTTGAAATGTCCTGTGTCAGTCTCCATATTTAACACATTGTATCCCAGAACCTGGTTTCTTGAATTTTCAACCAACATGTATACAGGATGTAGTCAGGATCCCGGAGGTCAGAATACCAATGCCTGGATTCTTACCACCGCGTATGCCAGCAGCAACGCCAGAGCTATTCCCACTTGTGGGTGTCCATGGCACCCATAGCGTGGGAATAGAACCTGTGACGAGTCCACAAGGGCTTTCTAGCACTCGCCCTGCTGCCAACAGCCGGGATCCTGGTGTCTGTATTCTGACCTCCGTCATCTCGTAGTATTCAGGTGAATGGTATGAGGCAGCATTAGGAGAATACCAGGTGAGAGGTATTAGGGGGATAGCAGGTGAGTGGTATGAGGAGGCATTAGGAGGGTAGCAAGTGAGCGGTGAGGAGGCATTAGGAGGGTAGCGGGTGAACGGTATGAGGAGGCATTAGGAGGACACCAGGTGAGCGGTATGAGGAGGATACCAGGTGAGCGGTATGAGGAGGATATAAGGTGAGCGGTATGAGGAGGCATTAGGGAGGATACCAGATAAGTGGTATGAGGAGTGTGAAATTCCGTTATTTTAAATAAACATTACATACCAGTGTTATTGTATACTGCGGACGCAAGTTGCATCTTATTACCATATACGATAATCGTGTGCTAAATGTCGCCGCACTATGTCCCGTAAGAGAAAGCAAGTAATCACACACATGGTTTACTGAAGTCCAACGCTCGGATATATATAAATGTATTTGATATTAAAAGGTATGCATACAAAATAACATATACTGTACATATCATTCAGTATAACATATATAAGCCTAAGTAAGTGGTACAGAGTTAGTTACATAAGAAACGGCTACAGCCAGACAACCATCAACAGATGGAATCGGCAACACTGAGCTTCCTGGTCAAGGGAAAGTACTTATACTGTGTATTGGAGAAGGTACACATCTGGGACTGGGTCTTCTGCTATTGATCCAGGAAAGGGAGGTTTCTCTTTTGTTATTGGTCAGTTTGAACACTGGGCAATACCTAATCTTGTGATGTGTTTACAGTTTACCTCTGGGCTGCCACCTGAAGACGACCAGTTCAAACTGACCACAGTATCATACAGGAATGTGCATGAATCTGGAATTGTAATAACTTGTTGCCGCAATAGGTGACAATATCTTCACAACCACCAAATTATTACTTATGTGACTCTGAACAAATTGATCGCACACAGTGTCCTTATGCAGTCCCATCTCTGTACTACACATATGGCTTGATATTTAATGGAACAAAAAAATATATATATATATATATATATATATATATATATATATATAATTATTTTTAACCAACTGTGTAAAAGCTATGTATAACTCACTGTATAGGGGACAGGTCAGGGCTGTGTAAACCATAAAGCCAGAATACATATCACTGTTGATTCAAGTATTAATATCTGGTCTGTATTTTATTGGATACACAATCATGAATCTACATATCTTTAGCTGTTGTATCATATCTGGCTTTTTGTTAAAGACAATGACAACAATTGAGGGAAACAATGGTATTTACACATTCAATCAAAGGTCTATCTTCCATGGACACAGTGCCTGTTTACTAGACAATATGATATGTTTAAGACACTATTTGATTTGTGTTTTTATTGGATGTAACACATTTGAGTGTATGTACGAAATATTTGATATTTTGTTACAGTATGATATTAATTAACAAATGCGTCTTCTGATAGCATGCGTATTTGACGCATGCATCATAGACTCATCCATTTGTAAATGGCATAGTGTATTCTAATTATCGAAATATGAATTTGACTTCGATAGACCACCCTTTGATAGTAAACAAAAACTATCGCACTTTTCTAATATTAATACATACAAATACAATTGGTGACGTAGATAAATGTATACATTATTTGGCACATGTATGCATGGTATTGCTATCTGATTATAGTTTCAACTTCATGATCGTATGCTAGGTCTGTTTCATCATTGAACAAGGGTTCTTATTTCAGGTAGTATCCTTCCTAGAGAACATAAACTTTCAGAGTTCGGGGAGAGCAACTCATACACTTTTTTTTCTTCCACAAATAACAATCTTTTGTACAGCCTTGGTATTAGCTCTTTATCTGCTCTGTGTGAATAGGCCATTGTCTGATTGTTGATGATTACCTCCTAATTTTTGAAATTGGTGAGATGTAAACATACCAGGGATCTATTTATAGGGTACTGGTGGATCTTAAGACTAGGGGGTCTAGTTATATTATATTCCTTGTCCACCGGTCCCCACCCCCCCTCCTAGGTAATTCAAGTACCTCAGCTAACTTTAAAGAATATGGCACTAATCTTGCATTATTTGGTCTTAGAGGTACCTGTGAGCACACCCAACATTCCATTTAATTTAAAACCTTACCAACTAATGAATGATAATCACTCAAAGGATGTCTGTCAAATGCTGCCTTAATGCTAGACTGATATCTTTGGGTGCACTCATCTTCAATTATATGGTCCCAATAACTACAAAATACAGTATTCCTCAGACAATAGCCTATCACGTTACCTCCGAACTCCGTAACTACTGGACCTTTGATTTACTCTGGCTTTAAACAAAGTGATAGGCTGATCCTGGGATCCAGAGCCGGCCCTAACCAATATAATGCCCTAGGCAAGATTTTGTCTGGTGCCCCCTAGACCCACATATATTCTGCCTCTGACCCTGTACCCCTTTTCCAGCACCATCACCCCTTACCCATAGCAGTCCTCATTTTGGTGTTGTTACCCCCTATATTTAAACTAGGAACAGTGTGCACATTCGGTGCGCAGCCCATATAGGGGGGTGTTTTTGCTGGCTTTGCACACAATAGTACCCTTAATTCAAATTATGCCACACAGTGGTGCAACTTTATTCACATTTTATTATGCAATGTGTCCCTTATTCACGTTACATCACACAGTAGTACCACTTTACAATATATACGTTACTCCCCACAGTAGAGCCCCTTATTCACATTACATCACACTGAATTGCTCCTTATTCACATTACACAACTTCATAGTGCTCTTTATTCACATTAGACCACAAAGCAGTGCCCTTTATATACATTATGCCACACATTAGTAATGCATTTATACACATAATACCACACAGTAATGCCCCTTACACATATGACACACATTATTAATGTCCTTATAAACATATTGTGCCTTACACATTCTTCCAACCTTTATTAATGCCCTTATATACATAATGTCCCTTACACATTTGCTACACATTATTAATGCATTTATACACATGACACACATAATGCCTCTTATGCTGAACACAATTGCACAATCAACCTACCTGCACACAGCACTTACATGGCTGCTAACACTGTGACCTCTGCCTCTGCTTGGATAGAGATGTGTCCTCGTACATCTTGCCTCAATACACCATGCAGCAGGAGATGCCTTGTGTGAGTCAGCTGGAAGCTCTCCTAATGTTTGGCACCTTTTTTTATGACAATGCATCTTATTTGCATTTCTGTGTGACTAGGATACACAGCTTCTACTGAATAAAATGATATGCGGCATGCCTATATACTGTGTGCGACTGTGGCTGTATCAGTATACGAAATGCTACACACAGAATATAGGTGGTCATTCCGAGTTGTTCGCTCGCTAGCTGCTTTTAGCAGCATTGCACATGCTAGGCCGCCGCCCTCTGGGAGTGTATTTTAGCTTAGCAGAATAGCGAATGAAAGATTAGCAGAACTGCTACTAAATAATTCCTTGCAGATTCTGAGTAGCTCCAGACCTACTCCTAGATTGCGATCAGCTCAGTCCGTTTAGTTGCTGGTTTGACATCACAAACATGCCCTGCGTTCGTCCAGACACTCCCGCGTTTTTCCCTGACACGCGTTTTTTAGCACACTCTCGGGAAACACTCAGTTACCACCCAGAAACGCCCCTTTCCTGTCAATCATTCACCGATCAGCAGTGCGACTGAAAAGCGTCGCACGAACACCAGCAAATCTACTAAGTTTTGTGTTAAATAACAGTGCATTCGCTCTGCGTACCATGCGCATGCGCTTTTAGCAACAAATCGCAGCATAGCCAAAATCGGCAACGAGCGAACAACTTGGAAATGACCACCATAGGCATGCCGCATATCATTTTAATCAGCAGAAGCTGCTGGTGCCCCTAGGTATGCCAGATACCCTAGGCAGTTGCCTAGTTTGTCTATGCGTAGGGCCTGCTCTGCTGGGATCCTATAAAGACATTACTCCTTTCTCCAGAACCAGTTCCAGTCCCACACTCGACTCCTCAGGAACCCTCACAAAAATAGAATGTCCTGGAAAAAAAGGTTTGTCAAAAGAAAAAGATAAAACAAAACTAATCTTGCTTATAGCAAATTTTTTTTTGTAATCCTTTAGTATGCTCAGGTAGTGTTCAACAGTGCTGCCTTTCCATCTTCATGGAACAGATTCTCGAGTGATATTTCTGCGATTTCACTCCCTTTACGAGTTCCTTCCGGACTAGCGACTTTCTTGCAATAGGAAGCGTGGGCCTCAAGTCTCTCTCTCGGCTACTTTCACTGAAATTGTGCTGTCAACAAAACCTGGTACGGTCCTTCCCACCTGTCTATTAAGCAAACTGAGCATAAGAATAATCACACAGTCTCTTGGTTCACAATCAAGACAGTTAGTAGTTGGCATACCAGGAATCAACAGTTTCAAGTTCTTTTGCCAAGTTCTCAAATGCTGGCTTATCTTGATAAGGTACTGTACTGTCACCTCATTGGTGTATCTCAGACCATGGTGCGGATCGATTATGACATGAGGCTGTCTTGCAAAAAACAAAACAAAAATTTCAAAGAGGGTGGTTAGTTAAGTGGGGATCTGGGAGTTGCTCTGATGCTACGTAACACTAGTGGCAGTGTCTATGACCACAATAGTCCAGTTTCAGCTAACACTTTGCTCCTAATCCTAGGGATACCATATCTACAACCAAATTCTTGCATGATTTTCTTTACAGTTAAAACAGTATTGCCAGTGGCATCTGGAAATGTTTCTACCAAATTTGAAAATACATCCAGTGCATATACCAATACATTTTTAAATTCCTACAGGGTGTTAACTGTACGAAGTCGATTTGTATTACCTGAAAAGGTCCGTCTGCAGGAGGAAAATAGGATGGCTCTGTTGGTACTACCTTACCAAATGTTCTTCCTCATGCAAGTAAGACAGGACATTTGCTTTTCCTGCTCTCTGAGAAGAGAACCCTGGTGCACTCCAGTGAGCTCTTACCAATTTGCACATACCTTCCTTACCCTAGGTGAGTCAGACCATGTGCCGCCTCAGCTAAGCTTAGGAGGTATTCTCCGGTGGCTACTGGTTTACCTTGTCCATCTCTCCAGAGTCCGGAGGACTCTTGGCCATATCCCTTTGCCTTCCAGACCTCCTTTTCCTGTAGGGAACCCACATTTTGCATCTCAATTTAATTGGTGTGTGTTTGCAATGTAGAGTACCATGAGAATCACTCCAAAAACATCTCTAGAGTCGGTATATATATTGGCTGACATCTTCTGCCAACTCGCATGCCCTGGTCAGTGAGACCAGCTCAGCGACCAGTGCTGCATGCGGTCTGTCCAAGGGTTTCAGCTTTTATAATACCTTGGTCATCTACAACAGCATATCCTGTGCATAAGTCTGTCTGTCTGTGGTAACTACCGTCAGTCTAGAAAAATAATCGGGTCTGCGTTCACTAACGGGCTGTCACTTATGTCTGGTCTCGTAGTAAAAGTCTGATTCAGATATTCCATACCATCATGCACATCAACGTTCATACAAAATTTTCTTTCACCAGTATTGTCATCCTCCACCCTTAGTGCTGACAATGCTAAATTCCTTTGTCGTATAAACAACCCTTTATGAAGCTAAGAACACTGTACGCTGTTTACTTAAGAAGTACCGTAATGGTACGCTAGTTGCGTAACGATCGCTCAGCCGTAGGCGAGACGCTCAAGCGTCACGTTCGCTCACGGCCCAGGGATCACAGGACACGTTATTGGCTATGACTAGAGTAATGATTCGCTATGGCGTAGCTTACGCTCGAGACCACGAGGAGGTCACCAGCGGCGCAGACGCTCACAACGCTATACCTTAATGTTTAAACCTTATACCAAAGAAATACAAAGAATACCTTAATGTGAGTACAGGGTGTAAGTGCAACCTTGTGTAACCTAACTAACTACAAAGCTGCTTGAGCGTCACTGACGCTCAAGTGAACACTTAACGCTATAGAAAACACACAGATACTGGTTTAGGTTCCAAAGCCTATTAACTGTATTATATCTAATATACTTGTAAAAGGGGATAACAGTACAAATGATACACTACAATATAACAGAGACTTCCTAACCACAGAACTAAAATACAAAAAAGACAATACTACTCTGACCTAAATGAAATACAATACAATACTATAATACTATGGGAGATATAAGAGAAAAGAGGAGAGAGAGGGAGAGAGAGAGAGATAGAGAGAAATTGGCTCACAGAAAGACAATGATTACGGAGAGAAACTTACGCACAAGGGGAAACGATCGCATGCGCCTGGACATCCAGCACCCGATTTTCAGCAATGAGAACCGTTGAAGAGTGAGTGCTGGATGTGGTCGGCCTGCCTATTTATGCCCCACACACAATGCAATCTCCTGGTCCTACAATCCCATTGTCCATTGGCCGAAGGAATTCGGCCCTGCATCATAACAAAAGGTCATAGGGTGATTCATACAGGTGGGCTGTGACGATTTCCAACAGCTCAGGTGGGTGGGAAACTGGGTTTCCCGCCGCATACCTGAGTATGTGTAAATAATAGAAATGGACATAAACTTCTTATGTCCATAACTATTCGCACGAGCGATTAATACGCTCCAAACCAACACCGGAATATTGCTAATTAAATACTCTTCCGATGGGTACCAAACACTGCTGTATGATTCCTGTTAGACCCTTCGTACGATATAAAGAGGGATTCCTCAGCTCTGGGACATTGTATTTTAACCAAACTTTCAGAATCTATCAAAGGGACCATGATCTATAAACTACATTAATTGTGAACATTTGTAACGAATGAGTCGCACGCTACGACTACATAAACTCTACCGTAAATACGCATACCGCGCCTGCGAGTGCACGCTATTGCGGGTATGCGCCTTCACGGGAGAGCGTACGCACGCGCAGCACGGACCAGTGTGCGGTGCAAATATGGCAACGTGCATTGAGACATTTTTCTGACTTTGACAGTCCACCCTTTGGCAGTCAATAATAACTGCCACAAAACATTTAAGGAGAAAAATGCAAGTCAGGGGTTAATTGATTTCCATGGTTGGGTAAGGGAGGAGAGAGGAGAAGGTGTGAAGAGGGTATGACCTAGTGAGATAGCAGAAGCATGTGTGTATGAATCCATGTTTGGGGGGTCATGTATCATCGTGCCGTACGTGTTGTAAATCAAGCTTCGAGGTATTGCGAAGTATACATTTGAATTCCTTCTTATCCTGTGGTACAGGTCTGTGGATGGGCTGTCAAACTTTACCGAGCTCTTTTCGGATTTTGAACAAAATGGGGAGCACATTTTAGTTGATGATACATGAATGGGGGAGGTATGTGGTTGCTGATATCTGTGCCTGTATTCCCTATCGTCTATGTGTGTCATTACCTGAGGGTTGTAGAGATGAAGATAAAGAACACTTATGGAAAATGCAATGATATTCTATGTCAGAGAAATGTACATCTGTCGTCGAAGTTGTGTTCGGTATCTGTTGAGAGTCGTCTTCTTTGCGCTGTATTGCTCCTTGGGCATGAGCAAATAGCTTTGTCTGAGCCATCAGATTTACAAAAAATGTTGGGCTAGCGTGAGTTTAAAAGTACTAGGGAAACTGGGGATCCATGGCAAAGTTCATCAAGTGTCCATATTTAAAGTTGTCAAATCTTCTTCTTTGGTCAATCCGTTGTCTGTATACATCTCGTCTCGTCAGCTTCCTCGTCCAAGGGGGTCTTTGTATCTTGGAGAAAAAGCAGAAAAACAGGTGAAAGAAACGGACCGTATAATCGCATTTTCATCACATCCTGGTTTCTATCATTGGGTCATAAATCAAATCCAGGTTAATTACGGTTTCCTCACTCCTCAAGCTCATCACTTTTGTACTTTGTTTGCACCTCATTAAAGCCTGCCCGCATCTAAATATCAATCCAATTGATATAATGACACCCAAGATACATAGGAGAAACTTTCCAACATCCATTATGACTCCTTGAGCCCATTCTCCCAAACCGGAGAACCAATTTCGCGGGTTCAACCATGACACCCAACCAGTCAGCTCATTACCTACAGCAGCAAGGGTGAGATTGTGTTTTCGACGAAATTCCCACTTTAATTGCAGAATATCATCCATCTTTTGGTCTATGACCTCTACCGGGTCCTCGGTGCTATTTGTGATATACGTGCAACACTTTATGCCGTACTGTGTTGCCAATGTAACACAATATCCGCCTGTTACTGCTGTAAGATAATTAAGAACCATCCTATGCTGAACTAGTTCTGTTTTGTAAGCTTGAAGTTCTCTTCCAGTGTATCTAAACGTGTCATCATACATTTCAGTGATATTATCTAACAAATTGGCGAGTGCGGAAATGTATCTATAATTCATCACACCTCGAGCGGTGCGAGTGAAATCTAACGCTACCAGAACCTGAATCCCGGTGGATTCATGGATAAGATCAGAGGCCGGATGCTCTAACCTTTCTGACAGTTGTCTTTTAACTCGGTGCTCGTAATGAGTGTGAGTATAAGGAGCTTGGGCACCACGGTGTATGTCCTTCATTTTGTCATGTGTTACAGTCATCACTTCAGGCAATACTTTTCCAATATAACACAATCCTTCAGAGTTTGGGGCAAGCCACTTGTACGCCTTTCTCCCGCATATGAAATATGCATCATCGGGGAGAACATAAGGGACGGAGAAGGACATGATCATGTTACAAACCTTCCAGGTGAAATCTCCTGACCCTAATTCTTCCATCTGCTTAATGCACGTATCAGTTTGTACGATATGTGCACAGTATCCTGGTGATACCTCTCCAACTCTAGTAATCCTATTTCCTAAGGTATATCGATACCGGAAAGATTTTCCTCTACTAGCTATGTGGCGTACGAGCTCTGTATCTGTAGGCATTCTATCTGCTCTGTGTGAAAAGGTCATGGTAAGGTTGCTCCATGACACTTCCCAATTTCCCGGTTTTCTGGGATTGGAGATGTTAAAACATATGAGGGACCTATCCACATGGTATTGGTGGAGCTTCAAACTAGGAGGGCTGGAGATGTTAAACCTCCGGTCCACCGGTCTCCCACCATTTAGCTCAAGTACCTCCCCTAACGTTAAAGGAAATGGTACTAGCCCTGATTTACTGTGACCCTGAGGTACTTGAGAGCATACCCAACAATCGGTCTTGTTTAATACGTTACCCACTAAGGAGTGATAGTCACTCAATGGATGCCGGTCCATGTGGATATTAAAACTGGATTGGCATTTCTTTGTTACAGAGCCTACAGATACAGCTTTCTTTTTGAACTAACATTCCTTCACAGTTGTTTACAAATAACATGGTTGTTAGATCGTGCCCGGTACTCGCCTTTGCTTGGTGATTGGGTTGCTATTGGAAATTTACACCTCCGTCTCAGTCATCAGGACCTTTCTGGATCCTTTCTCGACCTCACTGGTACTCTCACCGAAACAGACTGCTCTGGTCAACATCATGGTTAACGGGAAAAATCCATATCACAGTCTCTTGGGGCAAGTCCATCTTACAGGAGGAGAAAAGAAGAAATTTGTAAATGGGGTATAAGAAAATCAGTTTGAGGGGGAGAGAACTCGTTACGATAATAAGTTCTCTCGTCTTGTTGTTCTTCTTGTTCTGCTGTCCTCTCAAAGGTGTTGTCTCTCAGTCTTCAAAAACGATCATTCTGGTGATGCAATATTCCTTCCTAACCGACGATCTTTCTGTAAGGAGCAAAAATCTGGCATTACCATTGGTCCAACTGAGGGGTGACATACCATCTTTAAATCATGGAAACATGAGTGAGAAGAGAGAGAAAATAAAAACAAAAGAGATAGAGAACAATTCATGTGCATATATACATTACATAACTCGACAATAACCATCAATAAGAGAAGAGAAACAAAGCATTTTTAAACATTGTCAACATTAAGAAAACATTGTCAGACTATTAGGCTGTCGTATCTACGTGTCTAATGGTTTCCTTGAGCAGTCCCTCCCCACCAGCACTTGCATTATTCCACTGTCTGTATCTGGCCAGAATACATTGTGGTGGATAGGTCATGCTGGGGTTTGGTAGACTTCTGCAAGGACCAAGCGAATATGCAATGTTTGAATTCTTACCAATAATCGTCAGAGATGGGGATAGAGAGAGGGAGAGAAAAACATTTTTCACAAATACATTTACAACTTTTCACCTGGTCATTCCTGTGTCTTTAGTGAATGACCTCCCACTTCATTAACCGTTACCTCAGGCTTACCATCAGTCCTAATGATCACCTTTCCTGACTATATATTATGGGTGTGGCCCAAAATTCTTCCTATATGATCCCCGATTATAATTTGGTGTGTCATAACTTTTGCTCATTTTCATGTCTAGGGGGTCTGACTTTATGTGGGCTGTTGCAGTTACTGGCATAATGCCCTTCTCTTTTGCACAGATCACAAATCCTTAAGTTCCTCCATGTGCCAATGGCCTGGGGTTTTGGTTGATTTGATGCCTCCTCAAACGCTTGGATGCTCATCACCATCAACCGCTTTCCCTGTACCTACCTGATTCCTTGGATACCATGATTATGTCGTTGTCTAGGGAGTTGATATACCTTCTGTGAATCTTTGATCATACAGTTAGATCTTTCCTAGGATCTGGGTAATCAGACATGATTGATCTCAATTCTGTCCGGGACCAGGGATGGCGCATTGCACTGTCCTTGACGGGAATGGTTCCCTGATCATCAGTCTTCCCATTGGGGACTGTGATCACCCTGACTGGACTAAACTCAATTACATCACCTTGTTTTGGTCTTATAATATGGGGTACATTTGTTTGTGCGTGATATAAAACATTGTACGTACCTGTGGACACGACCTCACCTGACCCTCCGTTAGGGGGTTTGATTATTGCCTTTACCAATTTGGTCGCGTCCACCTGGATGTCTTGTAGGATGGCTTCTGGAAGAGGTGCTGACATCGTTCTGGGCTCACTTTCTTGTTTGTATTCCTGAGGGAGGTTTGACATGGGGTGCAGCTTGCACAGGTTAATAGTTGTACATTCAACAGTATTACAATAATCATTGTTACATTTATTACACTTATTCTTATAATCTATATTACAGTTGCTAAGAGCGTTTTTATTGTTCACCCTTGTGTCTTTCTCTCCGCAATCAACCCCTCTCCTGATGCCACTGTCTCTCCTCTCAAGATAAGAGTCAGAAAAGTCAATAGACTCTTTTTGTAATTCACTTTCCTGTTGCCATAACTGTAAATATTCATAATGTTTATTTTGTCTCTTTGATGATTTTACGAGACATATCCTCCTCCTTAAATTTTGTAACACTTCTGGACTGAAGCTACCTATTCTTGGGAATTTGTCCCTGTCTTGTACAGTCATTCTCTCCCATTCATCACATAAAACCTCTGTGTGACTACCGTATTTTTCACACATTACATATCGTGCCGACCCAACTGGTCGGTTCTCTGAATCAACCCGAACCGAGGTTGATCGCCCCCTACCTGAACAAATGGCCCCCATAATCTGCAGGCGTTGCTTATTCCTCCTTGGATCTTTATCTCAAGGTTTTCAGCGAACCCTTACAAACAAACCAAGATGTCCTTGGGCAGGCCGGCGGTGGTGGTTTATCAAGTACCCCACTTACTTCTCGCCCACGTTGGCCAGTACTGCAATCACTGTAACCAGAGCTGCTGTACCCAACCTAGGGCCCCTGTGAACCTTTATTTACTGGGGCGCGTTCCCCAGCAAGTATCGGTTGTTGGATAGTTCCTGAGTGACCAGCGAACTTCCCTTCCAAAAATAAAAAATTACACAAATCACGTCAGAATGTACAAATAGCGTTTGTGACCACTTTACTCTAATGGTATTAGGTCAGATTACTAACTACTGCACACAATTACGTGCGGTCCAATCGTTCAGTACACGAGCACTACTTGTCATGTACTGAAAGATCAATGGAATCGATGTTTCCGGCCGCGATTCCTTCAGCAAGAACTTGTATGGCCTATATGGGTTCTGCACCAACACCCCAGGCGTTGTGCCACTGGACTTTTATAGCGGACCTCTTTGTCTATTTTACCTGTTACCTTATGACCTCCTGGTCTGTTACCTTATGACCTCCTGGTCTTGTTACCTTATGACCTCCTGGTCTTGTTACCTTATGGTCCGCTATACTCTAATGCTCAAATATTATTTAACCAGGGATGCCTCCCTAGCCACCGTATATGTCACTTACACGTATGTCCCTTGACGAGTACCCGGCTTTCCTTTTGGTTCCACCTTAAAGTTATATAAACTTTTGTATACAAAACACACTCACTCAACACATGTACACTTTTGTTTCTATATCTATTTCTGCGCAGAAATTGTCTTTAGGCCAAAAGTGTTACCAATTAGGAGCAGGATCTGTTAAACTAAATTTCAGATTTTTCCAAAAATAGATTTGCGTTATTTACCGCGTCGCGTTATCTACCGCTGTGCGTTAATTATTGCCTTTGCGTTACTTCACTTTATCACAGCTTGAGCTACGTGGGCGTAACCGGACGCTACGTTGCGTAATGAACGCTGCGTGCGTCTGCCTTTGGATTGCGTACGCTAGTCTTTGTTAGCGACACGTGTACGCAATATAAAGATCCACCGTAACACAATTTCTATTTTTATCAATGTAAATGATCCCTGATCATCTACCGCAATCCACACTGACTGCCTTGTATCTCAGACAAACCGTGTGTTTGTTCTATACTTTAACTATCACCTCTACTATGAAATAACAGCAAATCTCTTTTTAGCACTTTCTATCAACTATAAAATTTGGCAAACAGGAATAGTGATATACGAAAATGAAACAGAAAATGCAGATATATGTATGCGTGCGTGTATACGCAAGACAGAAGAGAAATAAACAGTTTTAAAAGACACAAGCGTTTTGTTCTTACTTCCGGTTCCCGGATTCCTTCAGCACTCTTTATCTAAGCGAAGCAGACGCTTATCCCGTCAGCACTGTGAGACAACCTCCCACCCTTTGCTGGAGGGATAATGTCTGCTGATCTACCTAGTGCAGATATGAGAAGGATAGGACGAGTCCCCAATTGACAATGCTAAATTCCTTTGTCGTATAAACAACCATTTATGAAGCTAAGAACACTGTACGCTGTTTACTTAAGAAGTACCGTAATGGTACGCTAGTTGCGTAACGATCGCTCAGCCGTAGGCGAGACGCTCAAGCGTCACGTTCGCTCACGGCCCAGGGATCACAGGACACGTTATTGGCTATGACTAGAGTAATGATTCGCTATGGCGTAGCTTACGCTCGAGACCACGAGGAGGTCACCAGCGGCGCAGACGCTCACAACGCTATACCTTAATGTTTAAACCTTATACCAAAGAAATACAAAGAATACCTTAATGTGAGTACAGGGTGTAAGTGCAACCTTGTGTAACCTAACTAACTACAAAGCTGCTTGAGCGTCACTGACGCTCAAGTGAACACTTAACGCTATAGAAAACACACAGATACTGGTTTAGGTTCCAAAGCCTATTAACTGTATTATATCTAATATACTTGTAAAAGGGGATAACAGTACAAATGATACACTACAATATAACAGAGACTTCCTAACCACAGAACTAAAATACAAAAAAGACAATACTACTCTGACCTAAATGAAATACAATACAATACTATAATACTATGGGAGATATAAGAGAAAAGAGGAGAGAGAGGGAGAGAGAGAGAGATAGAGAGATAGAGAGAAATTGGCTCACAGAAAGACAATGATTACGGAGAGAAACTTACGCACAAGGGGAAACGATCGCATGCGCCTGGACATCCAGCACCCGATTTTCAGCAATGAGAACCGTTGAAGAGTGAGTGCTGGATGTGGTCGGCCTGCCTATTTATGCCCCACACACAATGCAATCTCCTGGTCCTACAATCCCATTGTCCATTGGCCGAAGGAATTCGGCCCTGCATCATAACAAAAGGTCATAGGGTGATTCATACAGGTGGGCTGTGACGATTTCCAACAGCTCAGGTGGGTGGGAAACTGGGTTTCCCGCCGCATACCTGAGTATGTGTAAATAATAGAAATGGACATAAACTTCTTATGTCCATAACTATTCGCACGAGCGATTAATACGCTCCAAACCAACACCGGAATATTGCTAATTAAATACTCTTCCGATGGGTACCAAACACTGCTGTATGATTCCTGTTAGACCCTTCGTACGATATAAAGAGGGATTCCTCAGCTCTGGGACATTGTATTTTAACCAAACTTTCAGAATCTATCAAAGGGACCATGATCTATAAACTACATTAATTGTGAACATTTGTAACGAATGAGTCGCACGCTACGACTACATAAACTCTACCGTAAATACGCATACCGCGCCTGCGAGTGCACGCTATTGCGGGTATGCGCCTTCACGGGAGAGCGTACGCACGCGCAGCACGGACCAGTGTGCGGTGCAAATATGGCAACGTGCATTGAGACATTTTTCTGACTTTGACAGTGCATTACAAGGCACATGCAGTAATATACTGGTGTTATCAGTGACCGCTCCCATTTTGTAACTCATGCTGATGGGACATGCCGGGTTCGGGCAGAACTTTGAAGACCGATACGGCATGTGGTGCATGAACTGTCAAATTATGTACCAGTACTACGTCCTCACTTTTACTTACCAACAACGCTATTACTGCTACATTTCTTCTACATGTGGGACGTGCGCATGCCACAGTTTCCAATTGGACACTTTAGTATGCTCCTGGTCAGCTGGCAGCGGAGCGGCACCAACTTGAAAAATGGCACCTCCGCGTCATTTTTGAAATTCAAGATGGCCGCTGCGAGCCAATCATGGCTCACCGCGTCATCGCCCCGCCCCCTCTGGCTGACATATAAGTCAACGCGAGGGAGCAGCTGTCAGTCCGACGGCGGAGGAGGAGCGGAGAAGAGCTCCTGAAGGCAGAAGACGCCGGAAGTCCTGGATGGGTGGCGGCTATGCAAAAGAGCTTAGCAGCTGCCGCCCACCTGGTGAAAACCCTGTCTAATAAACTATTTTTTTTAAAGACAGTGTGGTGTTTTTATTTTAATATTTTCTTTACAAGTGGACAACAGGTGCCAGCAGGCCATTTATGTCTGGGCATGCTGGCAGTTGTGGTTCTCCCAGTGCCAGCATGCTGGGTCAGGTTTGCTGGGACCTGTAGGCCACCTGTAAAGAACAATATTAACAATGAACCCCGCACCCACCGCCACCAGGGGTGCGGGGCATAGCACTGGGCGATCAGCCCAGTGCTGGTTATTGCTCGGGAAAGGGACCCCATTTTATTTTTTGGGGTCCCCACTTCTGAGGCATTCCAGCCCTCTGCTGACTAGTTTGGGGGGGCAGATTAATGCTATGGCAGAGGACCCCATACTGAGTGTCTCCCCTGCTATGGCACTATCCCACCTGGCTGGTTCTGCCCGGTGCTGGTTTCACCAATGTAGGGGAGGGGCTACACTTCCCCCCCCCCCCACACACTCTTTTGGTGGGGGGGTGTGGGGGAGATTGTTAGCTGCTTGTGCCTCCGCAGCCACTGACCTCACGGCACGCCACTAACATACAGTAGACTACTGCACTGCTGGAGAGGACAATAGAGGAATACCAGGTGGCATTATTGAGCGAGACCCAGTGGATAACATCAGAGCCTGCACCGGTGGGAGAGCCCGGGACTTACCCTGCTTCAAATGCACTCTGACCTGCTTAAAATAAGTTCATATTTATACATTAATTGTCAAAATTTGGCCACTTGGAAATACCTGTGATCTGTGCGAGGTTTATATATTATTTTTTTATCATATGAAAATTTCAAATTCAAAATGCTGGATTTCTGCAGATTGCCCGGCCAGCTATAACAGAGCAATGATGTTTAATATGAAACAAGTCTGGTTTAGTAACCCCTTTCTTATCCTTTAGCCCAGGCATTCCCAACCACTGTCCTCAAGGCACACTAATGGGCCCTACTCACTGGCCGACCCGCCGCCGAGCTTCCCGACGGCGGATACGGCCGACGAGCGACCCGGCGGCGGGGGGGCAGTGACGGGGGGAGTGAAGTTTCTTCACTCCCCCCGTCACGCGACTGCATTGAAGTGCAGGCAAATATGGACGAGATCGTCCATATTGGCCTGCATGCACAGCCGACGGGAGACCAGCGATGAACGAGCGCAGGGACGCGCATCGTTCATCGCTGGAGCCTCCACACTGAAAGATATGAACGAGTTCTCGTTCATTTATGAACGAGATCGTTCATATCTTTCAAAATATCGGCCAGTGTGTAGGGCCTATAACAGTGCAGGTTTCAGTGATATCCAGGCTGCAGCACAGGTGACTTAATTAGTACCTCAAGGCACACATAGGGCCCTACACACTTAAAGATTATCTGTCCAATCTGCCTGATTGGAAAGAAAATCTGGCAATGTTTGGGAGCAAATTACAATCAACCATTTGCTTCCAAAATCCAGAAAGTGGACAGAAATGGTTGTTAAGATCAGTTGTTTTTTTTTTTAAATCAATAGTTTTTATTGAAAGATAAACATTTTTATGGGGTACAGAACAAAGAAAAAAAGGGGGGGCGATACATCAATACAATATAACAATAGGAATGTTAGGGGTATAGAAGGGTGGGGGGGGGGGGAGGGTAGGGGTCCAGACTAAAGGTGGGGGGGGTGTTGCATCAGATCAGTATATTCGTAATACATAAAAGAGAGAAAAAAAAAATATATAAAAGAATAAAAAAGTTGAGACACATTAAGGAACTGTACGTTGCAATAAGATAATAGTGGCTTAATCATGTTGGTCAGGCGTTATAGGTACGTTTAGGTAGATCGTGTAGGGAGGTCTGATGAGGGATGGTTCTCAGCCGGGAGGGGAAGATATGGATGCCTGGGTACTGGAGGGTGTAATGGTTTGTGTTATGTTGTAGTTCAGATATTGTCGGGTTGCCCAGGTGACCCTTCAGTTGAGGAGATATAGGTATGCCACGCTAGCCAACGTGTTTTAAGGGAAGTGTAGTTGAGAGAGGAGGAAGCTGATTCCGTCTCCATATGGAAATGATAGTTTATTTTATGAATAACTCTAAGCAGGGTAGGGGGAGAGGACTGTTTCCACATTTGGGCTAGGTTTGCTCGAGCGGCTATCAGGATGTGGCCCAGGACATATCTGGCGGATGGCGTTATTGCAGTGGGGATAATTTGTAGTAATGCTAGGGTTGGGTCTGGAGCTAGGTGGGTGGACAGAACTTTATTTATTAGTTCAAATACATCTATCCAATATTTAGTGATCTTTGGACACGTCCAGAATATGTGGAAGATATGCCCCACCGAGCCGCAAAGTCTCCAACATTTATTACTATGAGAGGGCCAGAATTTATGGATTCGGTCTGGGGTTTGATATAATCTGTTCACTAGTTTTATATGCATTTCAGTGTGATTTAGGCATTGGGACATGGAATGCGAGGTTAAAAAGACTTGACGCCAATCTTTAGGGGATAAGGTTTTTCCCAGGTCTTGTTCCCATTTGATTTGGGCGTTTGATTTAGAAGGGGAGGTAGGGGTTATCCGAAGTTTATACCAGTATGAGATGTCGCCTTTGGAGGCCGGTAAGGAGAGACGGGAGAGGAGAGTATGTGAGGACGTGTGGAGCGTTGCGTAGGTAGGGGGGACCGTCTTCCACCAGTGTGCCACTTGCAAATAGTGGAAGAGTTCCGTAGCTGGAAGGGAGTATTGTGACTGGAGAGTAGGAAAAGGTTTTAGAGAGAGTCCATCGAGGAGATCTCCCAAGGATAACACTCCTGCGTTTCTCCATTTGGATAAATTGAGATGTGGTATCATCGATGTTAATGTAGTGATCGATATCTGGGAGATATGGGAAATGGGCGTTGATAGGGAGGTCGATAGGGAGTCCCAAATTTGTAGAGCGGCTTTCGTGGAGGGAAGGAGGGATGGTTGTGTGGGTCGGAGCGACTTTGGGATACGGAAAAGGTCAGCCAGGGGGATAGGATTTGATCGAGATTGCTCCAGCTCTATCCATCCCGTGTGCAGTTGGGTCGAGAAATAATATTTAATGGGGGCTAGGAGGGAGGCTTCTTGGTATAGTGGAATATTAGGTATGTTAAGACCACCAAATGCTCTAGGCAAGGTCAATCTGGAAAGGGCCATTAGAGGTGGTTTTGCAGACCAGATATATTTAGACATGATAGAAGAACAGGTTTGGATGGCTTTCTTTGGGAAGGGGTATGGTATAGTGCGGAAGAGATACATTAGTTTAGGGAGTAGGGACATTTTAAATGCCGCCATTCGACCCAGCCAAGAGACCTCATAGGATGACCAGGATTTCGTGAGGGATTCCAGTGACTCTATCAAGGGAGTTAAGTTGGCAGAGAATACGTCTTTAGTGGAGGTAGGAATGTTGATACCTAGGTATTTAATTGTATGGGTTCGCCAGTTGTAAGGGAAGGAAGCTTGGAGTGCTGAGATGGAATGGGATAGGTTGAAGGGGAGGGCATCTGTTTTGGTAGTGTTTAGTTTGTAATAAGAGGCGCGGCTGTAAGAATCTAACACGACGTGTAAGACTGGAAGTGTTGTGGTGGGTTTAGAGATAAAGAGGAGAACATCGTCAGCGAAGAGGCTAAGTTTATGGCGGGATGATCCGAACTGAATTGCTGGGATGTTGGGATTGTCTCTTATTTTAGCTGCTAGGGGTTCAATTGATAGGACGAAGATCAGGGGGGATAGAGGACAGCCTTGTCTGGTGCCATTTGTAATGGGGAAAGGGTCGGATAGGAAGCCTCCACTGAACACCCGGGCCGTGGGGGAGCTGTATAGTGCTAGAATAGAGGATAGGATACGGTCCCTAAATCCGAATCTGAGGAGAGTTTGGCGCATGTATGCCCAGTTTAATCTGTCAAACGCCTTCTCTGCGTCCAATGAAAGCAAGAGAAGGCCCTGATCTTCAGAAAGAGAGTCTATCAGGTTGAAGACCCGACGTGTATTGTCAGATGCTTGTCTCCCAGGGACGAAGCCAGTCTGGTCCGGGTGTATCAGTGAAGGGAGGAATTTGTTAATGCGGGTTGCAATCATTTTGGCATATAGTTTGATATCGCAGTTTAGTAGCGCTATCGGGCGGTAATTGTGCACAAGGGTGGGGTCTTTGCCGGGCTTAGGTATAGTGACAATACGCGCTTCTAAGAGCTCTGGAGGGAGGGAACCACGATCTGAAAATGTATTGTATAGCGAGGTCAGGAGGGGGGAAAGGACGTCGTGGAAAGTAGTGTAGAAGTCCGAAACAAAGCCGTCTGGGCCAGGGGCCTTATTCCTGGGAGTAGATTTGATAGTTGTGGAGAGTTCATCCGCCGACCATGGGGCATTTAAAGAAGAGAGCTGGTCCTGAGTGAGAGTAGGGAGGGAGAGGTCATCTAGGAAGGATGAAATGGACGGGGGGGAGGGTTGGGGGGTGGAGGGGTCAGATGCTAAGTTGTATAATTTGGCGTAATAGCTTGCGAATTGGTTCGTTATATCTTTAGGGTTCAGGATCTTTTGTTTAGAGGGAGAGTAGACACATTTAATTCTATTTCTGGCTTGTTGAACGCGGAGTTTGCGTGCGAGCATTTTGCCAGCTTTATTTCCTAGCAGGTAAAATTTGTGGCGCAATCTATTCAGGGCCGCTTGGGTGCGTGCGAGGAGTAGCTTTTGGAGTTGGCCTCGGACATTAGAGATCTCAGTTTTAAGTGCTTTGGAGGGGTGGGCCTTATTCTTAGTCTCGAGGTCCATCAGGTCGTCTTCCAGAGATTTCTGCTTTTGAAGGGCTTGTTTTTTGAGAGTGGCCCCAGCCTGAATGGCGGCACCACGGATGACGGCTTTAAAAGCACACCAATGGTTGATAGGAGAGGTATCTTGGGGGGAATTGGTAGTTAAATAGGAGTCAATAGAGTCAGAGATTATTTTTTTAGATAGGGGGTTGTTTAGTAGGTATGGATAAAGGCGCCAATGTCGGGGAGGATTGGAGGAGTTCTGGAGGTTCCATTTCCAGAGAACTGGGGCGTGGTCCGACCATGCGATTGGTAAAATAACCACACTTTTAGTTCTCTGGAGAGACCATTTATCGCATAAGATCAGATCTATTCTGGAATAGGAGTTATGGACAAGGGAGTGGAACGTGTATTCTCGGTCTGTGGGGAATTGTGTCCTCCAGATGTCGTATATGTCGAATTCTGCAAGTAGGTTGCGAAAGGCTAAGGAGGGGCCAGAGATAGAGGTTGGAACAGATTGGGGGAGTTGGCGGGACTTGTCCAGTTTAGGGTCCAAAACAAGATTAAAGTCACCCAGGACTACCAAGGAGCCCTTTAGTGCCTTTCGTATAGTGAGGAATAATTTTCGCAAAAATGGGACCTGGTTAGAGTTAGGAGCGTAAAGGGATACTAAGGTAACCAGTGTGTCGTTGAGGAGGCCAGTTATGATAATATATCTGCCGTTTTTGTCTGATAGTTGAGAGTGTAGGGAAAAGGAGACATTTTTGTTAAAGAGGATGGCTACTCCGTTTCTTTTAGATGGGCCATTAGCATAGTACCCCACTGGGAAATGGCTATCTTTAAAAAGGGGGGGGTTAACAGAAGAGAAATGGGTTTCTTGTAAAGCTATGACATCAGCTTTTTGCTTATGGAAAAAAGAAAGGGCCAGTCTGCGCTTGTTGGGGGAATTAAGTCCCTTAACATTAAGAGATATGAGGTTCAACATTGGAAATCAATAGTAGGCATGATGAAAGTGATCTGTGGGTATCTATTGGAGCGTATCTGCTCCGAGTGCAAATAGGCGTTGGTAGCCCGGAATATGGATCGAGTCTGGAGCTCGAAGGGGAGGGGGAACAGGTGGGAAATGCATGGGTTGAAATTAAAACAGGAGAGGAGGGGGTAAACAACAAAAAGAAAAGAAAAGGTCCGGTATATTGGACCTGCATGACTACTGCATGGGTAAGGGGGAAAATTCTGGGGAAAGCAGTAGTACAGAAAAGAAGTGAGGCGGGCTGGATTGGCCTGCTCCGTCACTCTAAAACAACTTCTAAGAGGGGAACCTTAGGGCGTGGGGGTCTATTGAAGGCTACTCTAATCAGGAACGTACGCCCCCTAGGTTACCAGTTGGAAATTGGTAGGTGTCAGTAAATAACTGGGCAACTTGTCGCCCCATAGAATATAACAACATTTGAACAACATGTGAGGGAGTACCCCCGTGACTTGTAAACCAAGAAATCAAACTTATACCGAGGTAAAACATTACAATTGTAGAAAGAAGCATATAAAGGATACTTTCCCTTCCCCGCATTGGAGGGGGAGAAGATCAGCAGCCTCCGTAAATCGGAGGATCTGGTGCATGGTTTGTGAGAGGACCCAGGTCGGGAGTCCAATGATTCAAGAGGTCGACCAATCGTGGCTGACGTTAGCAGCGCGTGATGTTGTAGACGGCTTCGAGACGGAGATATCCCAGTCCATCAGTAACTTCACGCCTGCATCTAGGGAGGAGATTATGTAGGTCGAGTCCTCGTATGAAACTATCAGTTTAACTGGGAATCCCCAGCGGTAGTGGATGTCGTGGGCTCTCAAAGCAAGAGTGATGGGGGTGAAAGCACGTCTCTTCGCTATGGTAGCTGCGGAGAAGTCTTGGAAAATTTGAAGACCCCCCAGTGTATCTGAGGTTTTGGATTCTCTAGCAGCCCTCTTAATGCGTTCCTTGACTGGGAAGAAATGGACTCGAAGGAGGGTGTCTTTAGGAAGGTCAGATGAGACGGTTCTGGGTCTAGGGAGACGGTGAATACGGTCAATCAGGAGTTCCGAGGCATCTGCCTTAGGGAGAAGTTTCTTGAATAGGACAGTGGCGTAGGCTTCCAGTTCGGAGTTGGTAACTGAGTCAGGAATGCCTCGAATTTTGATGTTGTTCCGCCTTGATCTGTCCTCCATATCCGCCAGTTTGGATTTGAATTGATCCAGATCTTGTTGTTGGCGGTCGTGAGATGAGAGTAGGTCATTGTGGGAGGAGACCAATTCCTCCATCTTGCGTTCCAATTGATCCGTTCTGTCTCCCAGGGCTACCAGCTCAGTTTTGACCTCACGAATGGCAGAGGTCAGATCTTTAGAAAGTTCAGATTTGAAGGCAGAGAGTATTTGGCAGAGGGATCTCACGGTTAGAGGGGCATCCGACTCGCAGTCCACCCCCGATACCGAGAGAGCAGAGGACAGAACACTTGATTCCAAGGTGTCCAGTGTGGCAGAGGGGGAGGGAGTATTTTGTAGTGGGGAGATTTGGAGGGCTTTTCGCGAGGGGCAGGCAACTTTCGGGGGGATTGTTTCCTTCTTTTTTGTAGGCGCCATTTCTCGTCAGTAGCAACGCGCCTAGGGTTGTTGAAGAGACGTGCCTTGGTGATGGGTCCAATCAATCGGTAATAGTGAGGCAGGGGTGCTCAGTCACATTGGAGAGTATTACGTGTTATTCAGACAAGCATGAGTGACGGCAGACAGGTTAGAGAGCGCTCACATTATGAGGTCATTGAGGACATAGGCCCAGAGGGAGTGAGTGCCGGAGCACAGCTGAGCTGGGCGGGTTGTCAACCAGGTCTGCCTGACCGGGCGGATGAGAGGTCTGGTTTTGTCCCAAAGATGGTGTGATAGGGACAGTGAGAGTTCTTTTAGCCACCAATCTAGTGGAGTTTAGGGTGGGCTGTGTCTTGGGAGCGGGGTATGGTGATTGCCACAGGTATCCGCTAAATTTATTCCGCAGATCCTTTTCCAGAGTGGATGCTGACTCCAGAGGGAGTTATACTCAGTCTCCCTGGTGCTGGGCTGCGGGAGGAATGAGAGATGGTGGCTTGCAGGGTGGGACGGATAGGGGAAGATGCAGGTAGGTCAGCTGGAGGGGGTCGGTTATGCGTAGAGGTCACCCGTCGGCTGTGAATTCGTTAGAGTGCAGCTGCAGCCGCTTCACCCAGGGCCTCTTTGCGGTTCTGGGCAGGTAAGCCCAAGTATGAGAGGTTAGCTGGGGAGGTCTGGGGTGCCTGGGAGGTGAAAGCGGGGGCAGCTGCCAACGGATCCCACAGCGGGACTTTGTGCGCTACAGAGCCTCCTCGGTGTGCTGGCCCCCGGGGTCTGGCCTCGCTAGGCGGGCAGGAGAGAGAGTGGAAAGCAATTGGGGTCTGCGGGGAGTGTACAGGCCGTGTACAGCCGAGCGGCGCCTCTCACCTCCGTCTGCAAGATGGCCGCCGGGAGCTGACGGGCACGGCGGGCAGGCTCCCGGAGCGTGCTCTCTCAGCCGGGGTATCGATCAGCGGTCCTGCCGTATGTTCCCTCGGGGCTTCAGGCAGCGGAGGGGTGGAGCGGCGGGGGGTCTTGGTGCGCAGGGACGATTTCTCCCGGTTCTTCTTTGCGCCGTCCCACGGATCTGGAGCTCGGAGTCGGGCAGGCTCCAGAATTGAGGCCCCGGTCCCGGACAACGGAGCAGGCCGCAGACGGAGGACAGTAACAGCGGCCTTCAGCGTTCTACACCCTGTCCAGCACCCGCACAACAGCTGCAGGAAATGTATTTGAGAGGGTTCAGGGGAGAATTCGCCCCCAAAAAAGGGTTTATTAGTCGGCTTCTGCAGGAGCTCAGGGTAAGCTAGACCTCTCTCTGCAGTGTCCAAGCCACGCCCCCCAAGATCAGTTGTTTTAATGAAACAAACTTAACCAATTTGTTTGAAAGTCCATTTTTGTCTGTTGTCCAGTGTTTGAGAGCAAATGGTCAATTGTCATTTGCTCCCATACATTACCAGATTTTTGTTCCAACCAGAAAGATTGGACAGATAATCTTTAAGTGTGTAGGGCACTTAACAGTGCAGGTTTTAGTAATATCTAGGCTTTAGCACAGGTGACTTAATTAGTACCTCAGTTATTTTGATTTAACCATCTGTGCTGCAGCCTGGATATCACTAAATCCTGCACTGTTGGTGTGCCTGGAGGACCGTGGTTGGGAATGCCTGCATTAGCCTGTTCAAAACAGGTGCCGGCAATCATACGTTAAGAGAAAAGTACAGAAGCAGAGCATTGTGTCCCTCCTGGAGAGGGTCGTGTTGGGAGGTATGATTTTAGGGCACAGGTTCTCAAACTCGGTCCCCAGGACCCCACACAGTGCATGTTTTGCAGGTCTCATCATAGAATCGCAAGTGAAATAATTAGCTCCACCTGTGGACCTTTTAAAATGTGTCATTGAGTAATTAATACACCTGTGCACCTGCTGGGTTACCTGCAAAACATGCACTGTGTGGGGTCCTGAGGACCGAGTTTGAGAACCTCTGTTTTAGGGCATTTGTAAGGTCTTACTTTTCATATTAAATATAGCTAGTCAGTAAGCACAAAGCAAAGTAATACAATAGTGAGGGGGTGGGGTGTATACACAATAGGGCTAATTAGAGGATAATATAACAATTAGCATGCAGACCAGGTACCTGCAGTGACGCATCAGGTGTTGTGATTTGTGACTGGGTCACATGTCTCATAAGTGTGTCTATACAAAGCTTCCACAGTGCCTGACGTGACTAAAGGTTCTGATATGTTATTCAGGAGGAACGGAACAAAATCTTATATACATCAGGGTCCTGCCATGAAAGAGTATTAAGGATACAAAGTTACAAGGAGGTAGACAAATATAATTTTCTGCCTTTTGATAGTTCTCATCACAAGCCTTGGATCAGGAACATCCCTTATGGCCAGCTACGACGCATTAGGCGCAATTGTAGTGAATATCATCAGTATACAGTTCAAGCTGACGAATTATCTCAATCTCTGTGTAAAAAGGGTTATCCTCTAGAGCTGATTCAAGAAGCCCGCACACGTGTGAATCACATTGATAGAGAAGAGCTTCTACACTATAAACAGGATACCTCCAAATTTAAACAGGATCAACCCCACTTTGTTTCACAATATAATAACTCTTCTCTAAAAATTAGGAACATTATCTCTAGTAACTTTTCAATTTTGTTAACCGACCCAATCCTAAAGACAGAAATTGGTGAAAAACCATCAATCATCTTTAAACGTTCTGCTAGTTTGCAACAACAACTTGCCCCTAGCTTTTTCGTAGATAAAAGAGTTGCAGGACAACCAAACACTGTTCCCAATTCTTCACTCTGGTTAACTAAAGTTAAAGGGTGCTTTAAATGTTGTTCTAACCACTGCATAACCTGTGACTACATACAGAACAAAACTAAAACTTTTTTTTCAACAGATAATATACCGTTTAATATTAATTCTTATATTAATTGTAACAGCATTTATGTTATATATATACTAAAATGCAGCTGTCAACTTATGTATGTGGGACGCACAACCCGCAAATTAAAAATTAGGTTCCTGGAGCATAGACGGAATATTCTCAGGGGGCATCTCTTCCATAGTGTCTCCAGACATTTTGCCGAATTTCATCAAAGAAATCCGCAAGACATCCATCTTATAGGGATAGAAGCGATTTCTTCCACTCCAAGAGGAGGTGATAGATACAGGAAACTTTGCCAACGTGAAAACTTCTGGATCCATAAACTAAGAACTCTTTTTCCAAATGGTCTCAATGAAACCATTGAATTTGATCCTTAGTCATAGATTAAACCTCAGTAATTTGGGGGGACCATTGTTCCCTATCCCACCGTTTCCCTCTTCTCTCTTTTCCCTAGGCTATATTATTATTATTATTTTTACTTTTTATGTAATACATCAATTAGAAATATAGAAATTCATCAACAATATTGATAATTAATTATAGGGGAATTTGGACTAACTATCTAACTTCACCCTATTTTAATTTTCTGACTTTATATATTTGTTTTATTTGTATATGAATTATTGGTAAGGATTAATATATATAAATATAAACCACTAATGCAAAGATCCATTACTTGGATAATTAGGATATTAGTCCGAATCTAATTCGTTTTTATTGTAGTCATCAGTTGCCTCATGATAACTTCTATATAGGTTACAGACCCCATACTGTGTAACACCAGTAATTTATCTCGCGATATGCTGATCTGTTACCCAGTATCTGCAGCCGATTTTAGTCTGCAAATTTATTTTATTTATTTTTATGTTATATAATATATGTCTTGTCTTATTTATTATTTAGTTTGTTTATATAATAAATGATTGTTTGTTAATGGATTCAAATAAATTTTCTGGGTATGCACCTTGAATAATTATAAAATCCATGGTTTGGAGAGCTGACTCTTATCTTCTAATCATCATTTGTCTATCTTATATGAACTGCACCTGGTTTCAATTTATGATCACTATAAAAGTCTGGACACACTAGGGAGGGGATATTCCTTTGAAAAAGTCACGTAATCGTGACGAAACGCGTTAGGCTCCTCCCACCATCCCTCTGATTGCTGACCCATTGAACTCCGGCATTTCAAGCATCCACTACGGACGGCTCCGATCAGCGCTTCTCACTGAGCGGCTTTCCCCTGCTGCCAGCGGCGGTTGCCGAGCACGGACACTTCAGCTCCAGTGTGCTCATTCATCTCTTCACACCTGCCCATTCTGGAAAAACTTCGCTGCACGGCAAGTACTTTCTGCTCTGCTAATTAAGCAATTAACGGCAAGGGACCTGTTACTCCTAACTGCACGTAAGTGGGCACTTTAAAGGATTTCTACCAGCTCACGGGAGATCCCTGGAAATAAAGCCGGTTAAAGCAGAGCTATTTCCCAGCATACGGGAATAGCTCCCATTAGGGCAGTCTGCTAGAATCATTTATCCATCAAAAGGGCATTACTGGATCTTACCGGGGACGCCCGGTACAAATAGCCCTTAAGAGATAAGCTAATCATTTTTCCTCAAGCTAAACCATTTGCTGTTGGGACTCTCCTATTTCTCGGAGTACATGCTGCCTCTGTACTCCTAGATAATATTAATCTCATGAATTCTGTGAATGATTGATCTCAGTGAGAAGCCACATGTTTGTTACATTATTGTTATAACTTTCTCTCATAATCATCTAATAATTGTATCAATGCTGCTACTTGTTGTTTGATATTTAGGGTCAGCTCAGAGTACACCTATATAATCAATATTTCAGGATATTGTGCTAATTTCATTGGTATATTTATATTTTAAATAAACAATTTTTATTATCATTTTTGTGTTTGTCAGCTCTCCATTAACCAGGTTGGTTTTTTTTTTTGGCCACATTACAAGCGCAGCCAATTCTTCTCCCCATGTTCTCAGTAATCAATTAAGCATATACACAATGCTTTTTTGGCAGCGCTCGTGATGTTGCTTTAAAAACTATCCGATTAGGCGCTTCTAGCAGATTTTGTGTAGTTAAGGAGGTATGTATGTCTGTCCTCCTATTATGTCACTGATCCTGTCAATGGTGCTGTGTGTAAAATGAGGGGAGTGGGGTTGTGTATAATAAAATGTATATGGTAATAGGGTGGGGGAGCTGTGTATTATATAATATGAATATATAATGGTATAATACAGCTCAGGGATTACATTGGTGTGTATTACAGTATGGGAGGTGTAAACAGGAGCAGTTCTTGGTGCGGGCAAGCAGTGCCTTTGCCCGGGGCGCTGAGGCCTGGGGGTGCGGCCGCAGGCACCGCCGCCTGCCCGCACCCCGCTCCACGGCTGCAGCAGACGTCGTGGGCTGTGTGGGCGTCCGCTGCAGCCGGCTCCAGGCACAGACACTAGAGGTCGTTATTGACCTCTAGTGTCTGTGCGGGGCTATGGGAGAGACGTCATTGACGTCTCTCCCATAGAGAGGAGCGAGCGGGCGGCCAGACTGACTGAGCAGCAGCAGGAGCGGGGAAGTGGTAAGTATTTTTATTAATTTGTGTGTGTTTGTAAGCGGGGGGCACAGCTACTGGGGGCAAATAAAGGAGGGGGCACAGCTACTGCCAAGGTCCCTTCTTCCACTCCGATATAGAACCAACCGCAAATCAACTGGGGGCACAGCTACTGGGAGCATAACTGGGCACGCCCCTCCCCTATGAAGCCCCCCCCCCCCCGCACACTAACTGCTTTGCCACAGAGGGGGGGGCACCAGTGGAAACTCTCGCCCTGGGCGCCACAAGGGGTAGAACCGGCCCTGGGTGTAACGGTGATATAATATACAGGGAGGGAGGCATACACTTGCAAATTAAATAATTAGTTTCACTTATGGATATTTTCAGATGTGTTCTAAGTAATGAGTTGACCTGTGTGACCTATTTGGGGTCCTGAGGACTGTGTTTAAGAAACACTTGCTTAGAGTATACAGGCTTTCACAACCTCTGTTCTTATTCTTAAGGCACACTAACAGTCCAGGTTTTAGTGATATTCATGCTTGAGCACAGGTGCTTCATTAGTAATCCATATGTATTAAGGTCAGGAGGTTTATATTGGACCTGTTATGTGAAATAGGTCATACGCATGGCACAAGAGACCGCAAGTGCTGTAGTTGGCACCTGGCAGATGTCTAATTGTGGACAGCCTTCCAGGAGTGTTCAGCTGGCACAGCAGTCGGCCATTTTTGGTGGGCCCTCTTTGACTCGCTGGGCAATAAGCAGATGTTTGTCCTACTATGACAGAGCCATAAGTCATATAATGTCACATTATAAAGCCCTCCACTACATTGTATACCACACTAGCTGGAGTACCTGGCATTGCCCAAGATTTTAAGAATGTAAATATTAAATACACAGTATAAATAACATTGGCTGAAAGCCAGTGATTTGCAACGGGATGAGGATGGTAAACTAGAATGATAGTAGTTCGTTAATGTACATTAGTTGGAGATCTAGTATATAGGCATATCTTTCTTCCCTGACACATTTTGTGTGGTGGACGGATTCATTTTTGATCCTCCCAAGGAGAGACTGCTCTTCCCACTATACAACTGTCTGTGGCTTCCTGTTGCTTCCATTCCCATCCTCACATCATGTCAGTTCCCCTGTGAAATTATATATATATATATATATATATATATATATATATATATATATATATATATATATATATATATATATATATATATAGTACAGTGTTTCTCCACATTAACCGTGGAGAAAGATAGCACTCTCCAGACTTGTTATAATATATGCAATAAAGTCATTTATTCACAAAACTTGGTTCCATGTGTATCTTCATGTCACAAGCAGGGTATATAACAAAAAGGCTCACCAACGTTTCGGTCTGCGTTAGCAGATACCGGTTCCTGCTTTTGATGTTGACACTGACGCTGCTGTTTTCCTGATTTTGCTTTAAGAGACTGGCTAATACCTTGAGAAAGGTCCAAATTAGGACCGAAACGTTGGTGAGCCTTTTTGTTATATACCCTGCTTGTGACATGAAGATACACATGGAACCAAGTTTTGTGAATAAATGACTTTATTGCATATATTATAACAAGTCTGGAGAGTGCTATCTTTCTCCACGGTTAATGTGGAGAAACACTGTACTGTACTATGAGTTTGACCCAGTGATTGGATCAGACTTTGATTTGGCACCCCAGCCGTTACCTGCGCTGGGTGAGAGTGTGGGACTCCCCATATATATATATATATATATATATATATAATTTTTTTTGTTATATAGCACATTATGTATCTCCTGATATACTCTGTGCTGCTGGGGGGCTGTGCTACTTCCACTATATAACTCTGTGTGGGTTTGTGGTACCTCCATTCCCCTCCTTACATGTCACTGGCACTGTCACATGCAGCCCTGTCATCACTGACCCATGCATGTCATGATAGTCTGTTATGCTGTCCCACCCCTAGGGGTGTCTAAGCCCCACAGTGTTTGTTTCCAGAACGTAAGTCAGATGTGTACCAAGTTTGGTGCAAATTGCTCTAGGCTTTCCACAGTTATGCTGTCTGCTGACATACTCTGTGCTGCTGCCTCACCCCTAGGGGTGTCTCCCCTACCCACAGTGTTTGTACCCAGATTGTAAGGCATATGTGTACCAAGGTTTGAGTACATTGCTCCAGCAATTCCGGAGTTATAATGTCTCCTGATATACTCTGTGCTGCTGTCTCCCCTCCTGGGGGTGCAAGGGATTTCTAATTGTTTTAGTTGCCTCTGCTGTGTTTTAATACGCTCGTATGTAAAATTTCACAATCTACACTTGTATACTGTGGATTTGTATAGAAAGACAGATGGACTTATTTCGCTTTTATATAGTAGATTACAAAGAGCAGAGGTAGAACTAGGCCTATTGTGGGCCCCAAGGCTAATGTGTGTAAGGGCCCCTAAGTAACTCTGTTTTACATATTTTCACCAGTGTCTGATTATGCCTAATGTCACTTGCAGTAACCCTTACTTAGCCATTGCAATGAACGCCAGTCCCAATAATCACCTCTAACCATAAGTATCCCAGGAAATCTGTCTTTTGTCTGTCTCTGCAAACCCTTCTACAACTATGACAGCAGCCTACAACAGATCTGTGTAATTCTTACTTATGGTTATTTACATATCATTGATACAAAGTGTTTTTGGTTTTTTTTTCTCTTTGCAGCACCACAAAATGACGTCCAGTTTAAGATTGACCTGACTTCTTGGATCTTGGTTTCTTGTATGGAGTAAAGACACTGGTTCTTCACTAGGACACCCGGAGTACTTTGGCGCCATTCACAGTTTCACTGTACCGGTCGTGTGTACTTACATGTGCATGGCTTAATCTTTGAGACAAGTGTATGCTACTGGCAGGATCAACCAGGTAGATCTGTGTCGGCTGCCGCGACGCAAGTCGTCTTAATCAGTGGCGGTGAATGTGAGATATAGTTCAGCATACAGCCAAATACCAAAATCGTGATCTTCTAAAGAAACCACTTCAACCATAATTACAGCATCTTTAAAATTACATATCTTTTGTTTGAAACTCCCATTTACCTGATATATTTGCATGTTTACAATTGAGTGGACTTCTTGCTAATCCCAGATTTGCTCACCCACAATGTTTTGCTTGTCAAAATCATGACCTTGAATAGATATACTGTAGTTCTATGTTAAACGCAAGTCATCTTCACTCACTTTTGGAGGAAACTTGATTGGCAGCATTATTTATTTCACCCGTTGAGATGAAAAATACATACGTCCTGTGCATTGTTTTGGGAGAACATGGACCTGGAAATAGACATCAAACCACTGAAAGAAAAGAGAAATGTTAGGGGATATTTCAATAGGAATGTTGAAAATATCTGTTTCTTGGAGATTGTGGTACTTCCTCACCATCTTCACACTCATCCCTGGTCCTTTTTTCTTACTGCTACAATCTCTGGAAAAGCAAAAGGACAATGTTTATATGTAGAAGTGACCATATCAGAAAGGAGAAAACATGAGGGCTTTAATGTTGGATTATTTTCTTGATTTTGTTCCATTTCCTCATATTATTTCTTGGTTGCTGTGGCTTCCAATTGACTGATATGTTTAACGTCAAGGATGGACACACAATATCCCAAGAATGTGCGACATGTCTGTCAACTTGGCTAAAAAAAAGGTGTGAAGAAAAGAAATCCATAAACTGAATTTGCTTATTTGGGGAAACCCCTTAGTCTATTTTGCTATGTAATGTAGAATTTCTTACCAATGATACACTCCTTTGGGAAGTTGCAGTTACTCTTTAAGTGATGGAAGTTCTCGGTACAGGTGGAGGGGGTATTTCAATAGGAATGTCAGAGAAATGCATTTATTTATTTCTTCTTAAATGAGCCAAGTTTTGCATCTTCCTGTAAGGAACTCTCAATTCTGAGAACTTATAATGAAGTCATCTGCTTGTAAACCACAGGCATTAATGGTTGCATCCCAATAAGTTTTAGTTACCAGATGGGGTGGCGGGAGGCCAGGGCTGTCCTGCTGGGAACCCCCAGATTGGTCTTGGACTGATAAATGCACACATCCCTGGGGGTAAGTGCTCATCTGCAGGTATTTTCTTTATAATTACCAGTTATCAAAGTACATTTTCTGTAGCTGATACTTGTTCAAAGCAAAATGGAAGCTCTAGCAGTAGTCCACAGAATAAACCAGATGCAACCATTCAGTATTTACCTGGATGTTGATAGCTGAGGTTGTTCCTCAGATCCCAGGTTGGTTGTTAGACAAGATTCCATCACCAGATTGTCTAAATTATTCAACCTGTAGGTGGCAGGTTGTTTCTCTGTTTACCATCCTAGATTCCATCACCAGATTGTGGGTTTTTCTTCTCTGTAGAACTTCTGCGCTGTGCTTTATGAGTGTCCCATATACCTTGCAATGTTCCTCACCAAATCAGCAACACACCTAGATGGCAGAGAGGATTCCGTAACATGGTGGATTTCTTGGCTTATCACAGGTGTCAGATTACATTTGGTATGTATATAATATTTATTTTTCCCTTTCCCCTCCCCCTTTGTCGAAGACTGATTTGCCTGCGATCTATTTTCTGGCATACTCGTTGCAGATGGTCAGATAAGGGTGAGACTGGTTGGGTATCAGCCCTGTGGACACAATTCGGGAAATCTGGATTTGCCACTTCTAACAGCTGACTACAATCCTGTTACTGCAAGGGATCCTTTGTCACTGTATAGTACCTGCAGATATGATGATGATGATGATGATAAATGTTCATTCAATGATCTAAGTAACCTGAAAACTCACAGAAGAACGTACCATACATTACACGTATGCGTTCATACTGCACATTGCAACTGTACGATAGACTCGACATATTATACATGGAAAAATGAAGGCTGCTTGGCAGAGCAGCACTGAGACATCTTTACTGATGGTCTGACGGAAGAGGTAATTGATCTTTTGAAAGCATGAATCAAAGGCATCGTACAGGGCTGTATTGATCTATTGCAGGTTGGTGGATGTCAGATTGTACTGTATAAACTGGGCAGACTCTTCTTATAATTAGCCACTGTCTGGTTGTATATATGTTGAAGGCATGGAGAATGAACTGATATATTTCACCCTGAACTGCTTTCTTGTGTCTCCACCGATTTACACACATATCCAAGCTGGGTGATGTAATGTATTACCTATAATGTCTATCTGCTGTGAAGTTGGTATGTGACAGATATTTGGTGATGAGACTCTTCTGAACATGGTTTGTGCAGGAACCCTTGTCTGGAAATTTCCTGAAGAATAAAAAGTCTATTTTGCTATGTCGTAATGTAGAATTTCTTACCAATGAGAGCCTCTATTTGCATCTTTTTCTGTGTCTTCCACCACTTATCATAGCAATAACTGCCACCTTTGGAACCATATATGCATTTTAGCAGGTTCTGGAAGTCCTTGTTCTTATGTGGTTCCAGAGTGACTGTCTGGAGAACGAATTGACAGAATAGGAGATGAGTGGGTTAAACCTCTGCTAGTCTGGGGGCAGGACGGTAAGGCATTATGGGAGTTTTATTGTTAGCCAATAGGAATGAATGTTGGGGGTAGGTGAAATGGGTTCTTAAGCCTGAGAAAGGGGCTGGGTCAGCCTCTTCTGCTTTTGTCGTCCCTCCCTCCCTACTGGTGGTGTTTGATTTTGTTGTTGCGTTGGCTATTTTCATGCTGTGGGTTGTCATGTTTTGGGTTGTGGCGGGAAAGAACTGCAAGTTAACATTTGTTGGATTAAAGAGTGAATTGGAGGTCATTTAGTTGTGTTTTTTTAGGTGCGCTCTCCTGCGCTGACTGGTTTTATATCTGCTGGACTGCCTTCGTGGGTGGCAGCCTCATCACCTTCACGGGTGGGTAGTCAGGATGGAGGTTGAGCGGATACCTATTTGGGAGTTGGAAGGTTTACGTAAGTTCTGTTTTATAAGATAGTTATCTATGGGATAGGGTTGTTTAGCCGTTCTTTTTGGACACCATACTTAAGTGAACTATTAACTGTGAATATTTAAACTAAAGTAGCTAACAATTTCTGCAAAATTCAAGTCTCTGTCTTTATTTATTATAGTTAAGTGTTAAGATGTTATGGTTTATGTTACGGACAATCCTCAGACTATATGAGGTTTATGTAGTCCATCCCTGTTTGGAAACAGAACCAGGATGTACATTGCATATACTACAGATAGTGATTTATATCATATCACGGGTGTCAGGTTAAATCTAGAAAGTATATTGAAATAGGGTAAATGTAACTAGTATGAATGTATGACATGACCAATATGTTGCTTATCCCAGATTTACTCGCCTCCAATGTTTTTTGCTTTTCCCAATCCTGAAATTGAATAGATATACTGTACAGAAATCAGCTCTTGTTACACCTGAGATGTCACACAGGTGTGTAACCATTTCCATGTTCTGATGGCCTAATATGGATTTGTATGCAAACACGATGGTTTGCATACAAGTCTGCATTGTCTGATGTAGAATTACTGGACTTGGCTGTCTGGACTCACCAAGGTGTACCATCGCGAGTCACAATGGTAATTAGATGCTGCGTCGTCAGACGCAGCACTCTAATCTCATGGATGTGAGTAGGAGGTGTTTCCTGTAGACTTCCTGCTGAATTTACATTTAATTAGTACAGTGTTGCACAGCTTCTTCCCCGCGTCTGCGCAATTCCTTACAGAACAAAATCAGGCCCTGAGTGTGCAAAATACTTTACACTGAAGTCCTATTTTGTTACACGTCAGAAAATCCACATAAAGAGAAGTGATTGGCATGTGGTGGTGTATCTGTACTGCTGTATCCAAACCTCCCTGCAGACTTACTCAGTGATTACCTTTCACGTGGCTGGTCACCTGATCAGCCAGACCAATGAGCTGACGCCACTCCCTAGATCAACCTGACTCACAGCTCATTGCCAGAACAACTGTTACTTCCTAGAGGGTCAACGGAGCATTTGAGTGTATGTATATATTTTTAGCCATTTGTCTCCCTTTTTTCATGTCATTATGGGGTTATGCTAATTAGGACTTTATGTCGGCACTAGTAGCCGGCATGTCTCCCCCTTGTGCAACCTGCTCCTAGGGCAGGCATGTCCAAACTGCGGCCCTCCAGCTGTTGTGAAACTAGATATCCCAGCATGCCGTGATACAGTTTTGCTGTCAGAGAATGCTAAAGCTGTGTCGGGGCATGCTGGGAATTGTAGCTTCTCAACAGCTGGAGGGCTGCAGTTTGGACATGCCTGTCCTAGGGTATAGTAGGAGGGTCACCACATGTGCAGGTGGTATGGACACTGTAAAGTAGACAAAATTGTGGCCCCCACATATACTGATGACCTTTCTTGGGGGCCCGTGGCTGTTAAGGTACTGTCACCACCTGCAGATTACAGTGCTGGTGGCTGAAGTGGCAACATATAAACTGTATATTGTATGGGGTGATATTTTTTACTATTTTTTTATTTATTTATTTTTAATGCCATTTTGTATCTGTTTTATGCCATTACTTTATATATATATATATATATATATATATATATATATATATATATATATATATATATATATATATATATATATATATATATATAATATATACACTTCTTATTGGAGTAAGTGCTTTTGCAGACATACAGGCACCAGTTAGAAATATAGTTCCACAGCTGTCTGTGTGAAGGACATAGGCCCTCATTCAGACCTGATCACTCGCTAGCTCATTTTTGCAGTCGTGTGATCGCATAGTCGTCACCTACAGGGGTGTGTATTTTAGCTGTGCAAGTGTGCGATCGCATGTAAAGCCGATCGATACAAAAAATACTTTGTGCAGTTTCTGAATTTACTTCAGACACCCTCCCTGCAAACGCATGGACACGCCTGCATTTTTTCAACCACTCCCAGAAAACGGTCAGTTGACACCCACAAATGCCCTCTTCCTGTCAGTCTCCTTGCGAACGCCTATGCAAACAGATTCTTCGTACAATCCATTGCTGGGCAGCGATCTGCTTTGTACCTGTAACAAGCCTGCGTGTTGCGGAGCATGCGCAGTTCTGACCCGATTGCCGCGGTGCAAAAAACACTAGCAAGCGATCAGGTCTGAATGACCCCCACACTGAGTGGGGAGTGTACACAGCTTTTAGGCTGGTTGATTATAATGTATGTTCCTATTATCAGTATCTCGGATGGAGACTGTCTAGTAAGATGTTTGGGGTATTGTGTTCATAAGTGGGTGAAAGGGGAAACTTGTCAAGTCTAAGAAATGATCTTATGTGAACGATTACTGCACCCAGCTTCAGACCCTGAATGTATTATCTATTAAGACAATGTTAGCATATTGTCGCAGTAATACTATAAAGCTTAGACTTACACATAGCAGATCAGTTCCGATTGAAGCTGGTTCTGTCTGCAGCAGATCCAGTCTACCACAAACCCACTTCATTTTAATAATTTAGTTATTAAACAGGGACCCTGAAGACAACGGGACTACATTATTTAGACTACTTAATCAATGACCATCATCGGGGACAGATCTTAAAACAAGCTGAGTATTAGTTCTTGCCATTATTGTAACTGAATATAACGTGTTATTACTTTTGTATGTTTTCATTGTTGTAACTTGGATAAATAAATGTTTATCCTTTTTTGAAATGTCTTGTCAGTCTCCTTATTTAACACATTGTATCCCAGAACCTGGTCTCTTGAATTTTCAACCAACAGGAAGTAGTCAGGATCCCAGAGGTCGGGGTTCTTACCACCGAGAATGCCTGCAGCAGTGCCAGAGCTATTCCCACTCGTGGGTGTACATGACGCCCATAGCGTGGGAGTAGAACCTGTGGTGTGCTAACAAGCCCATAAGGGGTTTTCTAGCACTCGCCCAGCTGCCGACAGCCGGGATCCTGGTGTCTGTATTCTGACCTCCATGATCCCGGCCCCTGAGATTCCATCCTCTACCTAGAAGTATTCAGGTGAGTGGTATGAGGCGGCATTAGGAGGATACCAGTTGAGGTATGAGGAGGTACTAGGAGGATACCAGGTGAGTGGTATGAGGAGGCATTAGGAGGGTAGCAGGTGAGCAGTATGAGGAAGTATTAGGAGGATACCAGGTGACCGGTATGAGGAGTGAAATTCCATTATTTTAAATAAACATTTACATAACAGTGTTATTATATACTGCGTCTTATTACCATATACGATAATAGTGTGCTAAATGTCACAGCACTATTTGCTTAAGAGAAAGCAAGTAATCACACACATGGTTTACTGAAGTCCAACGCTCGGATATATATAAATGTATTTGATATTAAAAGGTATGCATACAAAATAACATGTACAATATAACATACACTGCTCAAAAAAATAAAGGGAACACTAAAATAACACATCCTAGATCTGAATGGATGAAATATTCTTATTAAATACTTTGTTCTTTACATAGTTGAATGTGCTGACAACAAAATCACACAAAATTTATCAATGGAAATCAAATGTATTAACCCATGGAGGTCTGGATTTGGAGTCGCACAAAATTAAAGTGGAAAAACACACTACAGGCTGATCCAACTTTGATGTAATGTCCTTAAAACAAGTCAATGAGGCTCAGTAGTGTGTGTGGCCTCCACATGCCTGTATGACCTCCCTACAATGCCTGGGCATGCTCCTGATGAGGTGGCGGATGGTCTCCTGAGGGATCTCCCCCCAGACCTGGACTAAAGCATCCGCCAACTCCTGGACAGTCTGTGGTGCAACGTGGCATTGGTGGATGGAGCGAGACATGATGTCCCAGATGTGCTCAATTGGATTCAGGTCTGGTGAAAGGGCAGGCCAGTCCATAGCATCAATTCCTTTGTCTTACAGGAACTGCTGACACACTCCAGCCACATGAGGTCTAGCACTGTCTTGCATTAGGAGGAACCCAGGTCCAACCGCACCAGCATATGGTCTCACAAGGGGTCTGAGGATCTCATCTTGGTACTTAATGGCAGTCAGGCTACCTCTGATGAGCACATGGAGGGCTGTGCGGCCCCCCAAAGAAATGCCATCCCACACAATTACTGACCTACTGCCAAACCGGTCATGCTGGAGGATGTTCCGTTTATTTAATAGCACCATGGTGCTCTATTGTACAGAATTCCTGCTACTTCACTAGTTGTATGGGATGAGACGAGCCTGAATACACACTCTTTGCCTGACCTAGGGAACCGAAGCTCCCCCTTGTGGGTCCTTGCTGAATCTCGCCTTCCCTTCTGTCATACTTGCTTGTATTATAACGAAACAACTTGCCTACAATGGAGTAGTCACTGCCATGTGAACACCTTGTCCCCACCCTAAAGGGAGTAGATGCCTCCTTCAACAATTATGTAAGGCCGACTCGAGGAGTAATGTCTGACACCTTCTGACACGTACTACCGACAAAACGACCACGGATTTGTTTTGCTGATCATACATTCTTCAGCTAGACCCTGATAAAGCTAAATATTTATCTTACTTAAAACCCTTTAAGAGGTCTAAGAACACTGTACGCTATTGACGTATGGAGTACCGTAAGGGTACGCACGTTGCATAACAATCGCTTAGCCGTAGTCGAGACGCTCAAGCGTCACGTTCGCTCACGGCCAAGAGATCACAGGCAGGCACGCTATTGGCTGCCGACTAACGTAATGGTTCGCTATTAGCGTAGCGGACTCTCGGGACCACGAGGAGATCACCAGCGGCGCAGACGCTCACAATGTTAAACCTTTATATCTAAACCATAAACAATGTATTATACAGGAAAACCTTAGTGTAGTGGTAGGGTGTAGATGCAACACAGTGTAACCTTATTAACTTAAAAGCTGTTCGAGTGTCACCGACGCTCTGAGAATACTTAACACTATAAGAAATACACAAATACCGGGCTTCGGGCCTAACGCCTTATATGAATGTTATACTTGCAAAAAGAATAATACAATACAAGTCATACACTACAATATAACATAGACTAACTAACCAGATAACTACACAGGAAATACAATACAATACAATTACGTTTAAGGGAAAATGAGGGAGAAAGAGGAGAAGAGAGAGAGAGAGAGATATGGCTTACAATAACAATAAAGACAATATGATTGCGGAGAAAACTTACGCACAAGGGGAACGATCGCATGCGCCTTTCTGAATATCCAGCTCCCGATTATCAGTGATGAGAACCGTTTAAGAGAGTGAGTAGTGAGCTGGATATGATCGGCTTGTCTATTTATACCCCACACACAATACAATTCAATGGTCCCTACAATCTCATTGTTCATTGGACACAGGAATTCGTCTTCGCATTATAACAAAAGGTCATAGGTTGATTCATACAGGTGGGCTGTGACTACTTCCAACTGCTCAGGTGGGTGGGAAACTAGGTTTCCCGCCGCATGGATAAGTGAGTGCAAATAATAGTAAATGGACATAAACTTCTTATGTCCATAACTATTCGCACGAGCGATTAATCCGCTTCAACCCAACACCGGAATATTCCTAATTAAATACTCTTCCGATGGATACTAAACACCACAGTATGACCCATGTCTGACCCTTCGTATCAAACAAAGAGGGATCTCTTTGTTCATGAACATGCTACATTAACTAAACTTTCAGAATCTATCAAAGGGACCATAATCTACAAAATACGTTATATGTTAAAAATATGTAACGATTGAGTCGCACGCTGGGCACACAGAAACTCTACCGTAAATGCTCATACCGTGCGCCTGCGGTTGCACGCAACAGCGGGTATGCGCACGCACGGGAGAGCGCACGCATGCGCAGCGCGGACCTGTATGAGGTGCAAATATGGTAGTGTGCATCGTGATATTTTTCTGACTTTGACAGTCCACCCTTTGGCAGTCAACAATAACTGCCACTTCCTAAAACATTTCAAAAAGAGAAAAATATATGTCAGGTGTAAATACATTTCCATGGTTGGGTAAGGGAGGAGAGAAGAAGGTGTGAGAAGGGTATGACCTAGTGAGATAGCAGAAGCATGTGTGTATGAATCCATGTTTGGGGGGGTCCTGTATCATCGTGCCGTACGTGTTTTAAATCAAGCTTCGAGGTATTGCGAAGTATACATTTGAAATTCCTTCTTATCCCGTATTAAGGGTCTGTGGATGGGCTGTCAAACTTTACCGAGCTCTTTTCAGCTTTTGGTTGTAACAAAATGGGGGAGCACATTTTAGTTGATGATACATGAATGGGGAAATATGTGATTGCTGATATCTGTGCTGGTATTCCCTATCGACTATGTGTTTCATTCCCTGAAGGTTGTAGAAATGAAGATAAAGAACAATTATGGTAAATGCAGTGGTATTCTATGTCGGGTTAATGAACATTTGTCGGTTGAAGTCTTGTTCGGTGTCTGTTGAATGCAGTCTTCTTTGGGCTTTTGCCAAAAGGTGTGGGCAAAAGCTTTGTCAATGTCCATAGACTTACAAAAGTGTTGGGCTAGCGTAATTTTAAAATTTCTAGGGAAACTGGGGGTCTATGGCATAGTTCATCAAATATCTGTGTATAAGGTTGTCAAAACTTCTTCTTTAATCCATCAGTTGTCTGTATACACGATCGTCAAATTCCTCGTCCAAATGGGTCTTTTTACCTTGGAGAAAACGGAAAAACAGGTGAAAGAAATGGACCGTATAATCGCATTTTCATCTCATCATTGTCTCTACCGTTGGGTCATAAATCAAATCCATTGGAATTACAGTTTCCTCACTCCTTAGACTCATTACCCTGGTACTACGTTTGCACTTCATTAAAGCCTGACCGCATCTAAATATCAAGCCAATCGATATGACAACACCTAAGATACATAGAAGAAACTTCCCAACATCCATTATGACTCCTTGAGCCCATTCTCCTAAACCAGAGAACCAATTTCGCGGGTTCAACCATGACACCCAACCAGTCAGCTCATTACCCACAGCAGCAAGGGTGAGATTGTGTCTCCTGCGAAATTCCCACTTTAATTGGAGAATGTCGTCCATCTTTTGGTCTATGACCTCGACCGGGTCCTCGGTGCTATTCGTAATATATGTGCAGCATTTCACGCCGTACTACGTTGCCAGTGTGACACAATATCCGCCTGTCACTGCCGTGAGATAATTAAGAACCATTCTATGCTGAACCAGTTCTGTTTTATAAGCTTGAAGCTCTCTTCCAGTATACCTAAAAGTGTCGTCATACATTTCAGTGATATTGTATAACAAATTTGCAAGCGCAGATATGTATCTATAATTCAGCACTCCTCTAGCGGTGCGAGTGAAATCTAACGCAAGTAGAACCTGAATCCCAGTGGATTCATGGATCAGATCAGAGGCCGGATGCTCTGTCCTTTCTGTCAGTTGCCTTTTAACTACGTGCTCGTAATGAGTGTGAGTATAAGGAGCTTGGGCACCACGGTGTATATCTTTTATTTTGGCATGTGATACAGTCATTACCTCAGGCAGTACTTTTCCAATATAACACAATCCTTCAGAGTTTGGGCCAAGCCACTTATACGCCTTCCTCCCGCATATGAAATATGCATCATCGGGGAGAACATATGGGACGGAATAGGACATAACCATATTACACATCTTCCATGTGAAATCTCCTAGCCCTAATTTTCCCATCTGTCTAGTACACGTATCAGTTTGTACGATATGTGCACAGTATCCTGGTGATACCTCTCTCCAACTCTCGTAATCCTACTTCCTAGGGTATACCTATATCGGAAAGATTTTTCTCTACTGGCTATGTGGCGTATAAGCTCTGTATCTGTAGGCATCCTATCTGCTCTAAATGAAAAGGTCATGGTTTGGTTACTCCATGACACTTCCCAATTTCCCGGCTTTCGGGGATTGGTAATGTTAAAACATATTAGGGATCTATCCACATGATATTGGTGGAGCTTCAAACTAGGTGGGCTGGAGATATTAAACCTCCTGTCCACCGGTCTCCCACCCTTTAGCTCAAGTACCTCCCCTACCGTTAAAGGGAATGGTACTAATCCTGATTTGCTATGACCTTGAGGTACTTGAGAGCATACCCAACAATCTGTTTGATTTAACACACTACCCACTAAGGAGTGATAGTCACTCAATGGATGCCGGTCCATGTGGATATTAAAACTGGATTGGCATTTCTTAATGCACCCATCCTCAACTACATTGTCACAGAGTCTACAGATACAGTTTTCTTCAGCTAACAATCCTTCACAATTCCTTCTATTGTCAATGCTATCGGATCGTTTTCTGATACTCGCCTTTACTTGTTGGTTGAGTTGTTCTTGGAAAACTACGCCTCCATCTTTGTCATCAGAACCTCTCTCGACCTCCATGTTACTCTCGCCGGAACAGACTGCTCTGGTCAACATCATGGTCAACAGGAAAATCCGGATCACAGTCTCTTGGGGCAAGTCCATCTTATAGGAGGAAACGGAGAAGAATAGGAAGGGGAAAAAAATAATTGAGGGAGAGGGGATGGGAAGTGGAGAAAAACAATAAAAGGGAACAGGGAATCGACAACTGCTTCTGGTCTTATGATTTTCAATGCTCAGGTGCTGCCTCAGTCCTCCTGGAACAGACACTCCAGTGATACAACTTCCTCTACCGTCTGTTCCTTATCACGGGACCTCTCTGGATCAGCAACCTTCTTACAATGGGACGAATGAACCCAAGTCTCTCTCTCGGCAACTTTCAGTGCTGTAGTGCTAGTCAATAAGACTTGGTATGGTCCTTCCCATCTGTCAATAAGGCAACCTGAGCGTAGAAAATTCCGTATCATTACATAATCCCCAGGTTCAATGTCATGACAATTACTATCTGGTAAATCAGGAATCACCAACTTCAAATTATCATTTTGATTCCTTAGCTGTTTACTCATGTTAATCAAGTATTTTACAGTCACTTCATTGTTACACTTCAAATCATCCTGAGGGTTAATCATAACATGCGGTTGTCGGCCAAACAAGATTTTAAAGGGGGACAGATTAAGAGGGGACCTGGGAGTGGTTCTGATGCTGTACAGTACAATGGGTAAAGCTTCTGGCCATGTCAATCCTGTTTCTGCCATAACTTTGCTCAGTTTATTTTTAATAGTGCTGTTCACTCTTTCCACCTTCGCACTCGCCTGGGGACGGTATGGAGTGTGCAGCTTACTATCAATTCCCATCAACTTACACATTCCTTGAAAGACAACACCTGTAAAATGGGTACCCCTATCACTTTCAATTATTCTAGGGATACCATATCTACATACAAATTCCTGCACAAAATTATTAGCAGTAAACATAGCGGTATTTGTGGCCGCAGGAAATGCTTCGACCCAATTTGAGAATACATCTATACAAACAAGTACATATTTCAAATTTCGACAAGGGGGTAATTGTATAAAGTCAATCTGTATTACTTGGAAAGGGCCGCCTGTAGGTGGGATATGAGATGGTTCTGTTGGTATTGCCTTTCCGATTATTCTTTCTCAAGCAGGTAAGGCATGACATTGCTCTCTTACCTGCATGAGATGAAAATCCTGGGGCGCACCAATATGCTCTTACCAACTTGCACATTCCCTCCTTGCCCAGATGAGTCAGCCCGTGTGCTGCTTCAGCTAAACATGGAAGATATGCTCTGGGGGCCACTGGTTTACCTTGTCCATCCGTCCAGAGTCCTGAGGACTCCTGGCCATATCCCTTTGCCTTCCGGACTGCCTTTTCCTGTGTGGAACACAAATTTTGCATTTCACACAGCTTCTGTGTGTTGATGGTATTAAATACCATCAGTTGTGTGGTGTCTGTCTGTCTGGGAGTACCAGCTGCTAGCTTAGCAGCTTCGTCTGCTCGGCTGTTAACAAGTGATACTGGGTCCTGGCTATATGTGTGTGCTTTTACACTTGATAACAGCCACTCTGTCGGGTTCCTGTATCGCTGTTAGAAGCCTTTTGATGTGGGCTGCATGCGCTACCGGTGTACCAGCTGCCGTCATGAAATTTCTGAGGCGCCATAGGGCTCCGAAATCATGGACTACCCCGAATGCGTACCTAGAATCGGTGTAGATATTGGCTGACTTTCCCTTAGCCAATTCACATGCTCTGGTTAGGGCAACCAGTTCAGCAACCTGGGCTGAGTGAGGTGGGCCTAGCGGTTCTGCTTCTATGGTGCCTTGGTCATCTACGACTGTGTATCCAGTACACAAGTCTCCCGAGTCCGACTGTCTGTGACAACTACCATCCGTGTAGAAGGTAAGATCTACATCTTCCAGTGGGTTGTCACTGATGTCAGGCCTTGCGGTAAAATTTTGGGTCAAATATTCCATACAATCATGTGTGTCCTCCTTTGTATTAAATCCTCCTTCACTATTACTCTCATCCTCCACCCTTTGTGCCTGTCCAGGCACACCTGGGAGATATGTTGCAGGATTTAATGCACTGCATCTCCTTATGGTGATGTTTACAGGGGCCATTAATGCCAATTCCCATCTTGTAAACCGCGCTGATGAGACGTGTCTAGTTTGAGCCGAATTCAGCAAGGCTGACACTGCATGCGGTGTATGGATTGTGAGGTTGTGACCTAGCACTACATCTTCGCTTTTCGTTACTAGCAATGCTATCGCAGCAACGCTTCGCAAACATGTGGGGAGGGATCGCGCTACCGTGTCTAGCTGAGCGCTGTAATATGCTACCGGCCTGCTGGCATCACCGTGCTTTTGGGTTAGGACGCCTGCCGCGCTACCAGCACTTTCTGTTCCGTACAGCTCAAAGGGTTTCCCATAGTCTGGCATACCTAATGCTGGTGCCTGCGTTAGGCACTGTTTGAGTCTCTCAAATGCCATCTCGGACTCGTCTGTATGCGAAATCCGATCAGGTTTGTTTGAGGAGACCATCTCCTGCAAAGGTAACGCTAGAATGGAAAATCCTGGGATCCAGTTACGGCAATACCCACACATTCCTAAGAACGTTCTGATCTGTTGCTGGGTTTGAGGCAGAGTCATGTCTCTAATTGCTTGAATTCTATCAGCGGTCAGGTGTCTCAGTCCTTGTGTTAGACAGTGTCCTAGATATTTTACTTTAGTTTGGCATAATTGCAACTTGTCTTTGGAAACCTTGTGTCCTGTGTCTGAAAGATGAAACAGGAGCTGTTTCGTATCCTTCAGGGACGCTTCCAATGAATCTGAACACAGCAGTAAATCATCCACATACTGTATCAATACTGATCCACTCTCTGGTTGGAAAGACTGTAAACAATCATGCAAAGCCTGGGAAAATATACTTGGACTGTCTATGAATCCTTGTGGCAATCGAGTCCATGTGTATTGGACTCCTCTGTATGTAAATGCAAACAAATATTGGCTGTCAGGGTGCAGAGGTACCGAAAAGAAAGCGGAGCAGAGGTCAATAACAGTGAAAAATTTCGCAGTGGGAGGGATTTGCATAAGGATGACAGCTGGAATTGGCACTACGGGGAACTGACTCTCAACTATTTTGTTAATCCCCCTTAGATCCTGCACTAGCCTGTAACCCCTCCCCCCATTTTTTTTCACAGCGAAGATGGGACTATTGGCACTGCTGGATGTTCTTACCAGAATGCCCTGTTGTAGCAAGCGCTCTATTACGGGATAAACTCCTAACTCCACCTCTGGCTTCAGAGGGTATTGTGGGATTTTTGGAGCTATCCTACCATCTTTTACTTGCACCACTACTGGAGCTACGTTTGCCATTAATCCAGTGTCTTGTCCATCTTTAGTCCAAAGTGACTCCGGTATCTGGGATGTCATTTCTTCTACTTGGGATGGAGTCCTATTTGTCATAATGGTATGTGACATTAATTTTGATGGGGAGTCTAACATGTCTCGCACTTCCTGAGCGTGATTCTCAGGTATGTCCAAGAATACACCTTCAGGAGTACAATAAATGACGCACCCCATTTTACACAATAAGTCTCTTCCCAGGAGATTAGTCGGTGCCGATGCAGCCAGCAAAAAGGAATGCTTGGTATGCAAAGGCCCTATTGTAATCTCTGCTGGTTTTCTAACAGGGTAATGCTGGACTACTCCCGTTACTCCCATGGCTGGAATTGTCTTACCAGTGGTTCTCATGCCCACTGTCGAATTTATCACTGATTTGGCCGCCCCCGTATCTACAAGAAAGTTTAATGATTTACCAGCTACATTAATTGCAATTTCGGGTTCACTTCCAAGACTTGCAATCAAGTTTACTGGCTGCAGATTACAGGTATGGCCACACCCCTATTGGGTATGGTGACCTCCCTGAATCCCGCTGGCAGCAACTACTTGTGAAGGGGTTAAATGGGAACTGCCAGAAGTTTGCCAGTCTCCTTTTGGGGGATATCTTTTTGTTTCCCCTGTATGTGGCTCATAACTCCGTCTCTGCGGACCCTGATCCCAATTTCGTGTGTCATGTCGTTGTCTAGGGGGTTGGTATGATCTTTGTGAATTTTTCGCTCTACAGTCTCGTGCTGTGTCCCTGTTTATGACAAAAATAACATGTTACCACATTTGACTTACCCACAGGGTTTGGTGATTTAAACAAAGGCTGCCTTGTGGTCAGGGCCTGTATACTTACGGCCATTAACTTATCACCTTGTGACTCCCTGTGTCTTGTGATATTACGGTCGTGATCAATAGCAGCCTCTCTCAAAGTAGCCACCGACCGACCTCGCCAACATGGTTGCGTGGTCTGTACCCTTGTCTTTAATGCTTCTTTTAAACCATCCATTAGCACAGATACTGCTACTTCTTGATGGTTTGCATTGGTCCTAATGTCCTCTATGCCAGTGTATTTTGCCATTTCTAATAGTGCCCGGTGAAAATACTCAGCAGCTGTTTCTGACTCTTTTTGTTTAATGGAAAAAATTCTATTCCATTTGGCTACAGCTGGAAAATACTCCTTTAACTGTAAATTTATTCTTTTCACATTATCTTTGTTGTACACATCTGTAAGGGGTACATCCTGATCTAATCCACAGTCAGCTAAAAATTGAGCTGAGTCGACATTGGAGGGTAAACATGCCCTCAGCAATATCTGCCAGTCTTTGTTATTGGGCTCTAAAGTGTTCCCTAGGTCTCTGATGTATTTCTGGCTAGCAACCAGATCTTTCCTAGGATCAGGGAATTCAGACACTATGGTTCTTAATTCCATTCGGGAAAATGGGCTGTACATGGCAATGTTCCTAATGGGAGTAACTCCTGTAGTGTCCGTTTTCCCATTTGGAACAGCTATTACCCTAACGGGAGCAAGTTTAATAATGTCATTCTGATTAGATTCTACAGCCTGTGGTGAAATGGTTTCAGCATAGTGTAAGGTGCCGTACTTACCCGTTGATACGACCTCACCTGTCCCTCCGCTAGGGGCCTTGGTTACTAATCTTAAGGGTTGGGCCGTGCCTACTGTTGTCTCTGATATGGTGGCTGCTAGAGAGAGCGCCGATATTGTTGATGCTTCGTCCTCTTGATCACACTCCTGGGGAAAGTTCAAAACAGGGTACAACTTGCACGGGTTAATACTTGCATTGGTTAACTTATTAACATTATCTTTAACATTTATACAGTTGCTAAGTGTTTGTTTGTTACACCCTAGTGCATCATTCTCCGCAACCAATTTCTCTCCTGATATATATGGTGGCGGTGGGGCCGTGGCTATCAGTTTCCTGATAGGGTTAGATCCCGCCGCCTGAGCCAATCCTCTCTGTATTTCACCCTCCTGTTGCCATAACTGCAAATAATCATAATGTTTGATCCGTCTCTTTGCTGACTTAATGAGACATATCCTCCTTAGATTTTGTAACACTTCTGGTCTAAAGCTGCCTACTCTTGGGAACTTCTCCCCGTCATGTACCGTCATTCTCTCCCATTCATCACATAAAACTTCTGTGTGTGAACCGTATTTTTCACACATTACGTACCTTGCCGACCCGATTGGTCGGTTCACTAAATCAACCCGAACCGAGGTTGATCGCCCCCTTCCTGAACAACTGGCCCCCATAATTTTCAGGTGTTGCTTGCTCTACCTCTGACCTTTATATCAGGGTCTTCAGCGAACCCTTACAAAAAACCAAAATATTCAAAGATAGGTTGACGGTGGTAGTTTACCGAGTACCCCACTTACTCGCCCACGCCGACCAATACGACCTCCACACTGATATAGTGCTGGCGTACTTGACCCAGGGCCCCTATGAACCTTTGTTTACTGGAACATGTGAGTGTGATCCGCAGAGCATTAACCCTTTCCAGTAACTGTGGGGTTGTTGGACAATTCCTTAGTGACCAGCGAACTTCCCTTTTTTAAAATAAAAAATTACACAAATCACGTTAGAATGTACAAGTAGCGTTTATGACCCCTTTCGTACACAAATTGTACTAGGTCAGATTACTAACTAATGCACACAATTACGTGCGGTACAATCGTTCAGCACATAAGCAACTAATCTTATGTACGGAGCGACCAACGGAATCGACATTCGGCAGCTGCGAATTCCTTCAGCCTGAGCTTTATGACCTATATGGGTTCCGCACCAACCCTTCTTGGTGTTGGGCTACTTGACTCTATAGCGGACTTCCTTGTCTGCTGTACCTAGACCTCCTGGTCTGTTATGCGACCTCCTGGTCTGCTACAGTATGACCTCCTGGTCTGCTACACTCTAATGCTCTTTATATGTTTAACAAGGGATGCCTCCCTAGCCACCGTGCATGTCACTTACACGTATGTACCTTCATGAGAACTCGATTTCTGTGGTTCAATCCCCAAAATTGTAAAAACTTATATATGCAAACACTCACTCACCAATTTTTTCTTTAGACCAGATGAGTTGTAAATTTGGAGAAGGATCTATTAGCTTAAATTTCGGACACTGAAATCGACTTGCGCTATTTATCGCATTGCCACCTCTTCGCCTGCTAAAAATAACACTATCGTGTGACTTGAGTTACGTGGGCGTACCCAGACGCTCCGTTGCGTAATTTACGCTGCGTGCGTCGTCCTTTGCGTACGCGAGTCTCACCCTTTGTTAGAGAGACGTGTACACCAGTCTTTATCCACCGTAACACAACTAACACGTTTATCAATGTATATGATCCTCGATCATCTACCGAGCACCACACCAATCTCTCCTTGTATCTTTAGGTAGAGCTGCGTGCGTGCTTTGCAATTTATCCCTTAATGTATTACTTTTACACTTTAACTATGAAATAGCGACAAATCTCTCTTAGCACGTTTATCAATTATAAAATGGCAAACAGGAGAGTGATATATGAAAATACACGAATAAAAAGAAATGCAGATATGCGTGTGTGCGTACGCAAGACAGAAATAAACAGTTTTAAAAGACACTAGCGTTTTTGTTCTTACCTCCGGTTCCGGATTCCTTCAGCACCCTTTACTAAGCGAAGCAGACGCTTATCCAGTCAGCACTGCGAGGAATATGATCTCCCGCCCTTTGCTGATGGATAATGTCTGCTGAAATTACCTAGCAGAGATATGTGAAGGACGGACGAGCCGCCAATTGATAAAGATAAATATTTATCTTACTTAAAACCCTTTAAGAGGTCTAAGAACACTGTACGCTATTGACGTATGGAGTACCGTAAGAGTACGCACGTTGCGTAACAATCGCTTAGCCGTAGTCGAGACGCTCAAGCGTCACGTTCGCTCACGGCCAAGAGATCACAGGCAGGCACGCTATTGGCTGCCGACTAACGTAATGGTTCGCTATTAGCGTAGCGGGCGCTCGGGACCACGAGGAGATCACCAGCGGCGCAGATGCTCACAATGTTAAACCTTTATATCTAAACCATAAACAATGTATTATACAGGAAAACCTTAGTGTAGTGGTAGGGTGTAGATGCAACACAGTGTAACCTTATTAACTTAAAAGCTGTTCGAGCGTCACCGACGCTCTGAGAATACTTAACACTATAAGAAATACACAAATACCGGGCTTAGGGTCTAACGCCTTATATGAATGTTATACTTGCAAAAAGAATAATACAATACAAGTCATACACTACAATATAACATAGACTAACTAACCAGATAACTACACAGGAAATACAATACAATACAATTACGTTTAAGGGAAAATGAGGGAGAAAGAGAAGAGAGAGAGATATGGCTCACAATAACAATAAAGACAATATGATTGCGGAGAAAACTTACGCACAAGGGGAACGATCGCATGCGCCTTTCTGAATATCCAGCTCCCGATTATCAGTGATGAGAACCGTTGAAGAGAATGAATAGAGCTGGATATGATCGGCTTGTCTATTTATGCCCCACACACAATACAATGCAATGGTCCCTACAATCTCATTGTTCATTGGACACAGGAATTCGTCTTCGTATTATAACAAAAGGTCATAGGTTGATTCATACAGGTGGGCTGTGACTACTTCCAACTGCTCAGGTGGGTGGGAAACTAGGTTTCCCGCCGCATGGATAAGTGAGTGCAAATAATAGTAAATGGACATAAACTTCTTATGTCCATAACTATTCACACGAGCGATTAATCCGCTTCAACCCAACACCGGAATATTGCTAATTAAATACTCTTCCGATGGATACTAAACACCACAGTATGACCCATGTCTGACCCTTCGTATCAAACAAAGAGGGATCTCTTTGTTCATGAACATGCTACATTAACTAAACTTTCAGAATCTATCAAAGGGACCATAATCTACAAAATACGTTATATGTTAAAAATATGTAACGATTGAGTCGCACGCTGGGCACACAGAAACTCTACCGTAAATGCTCATACCGTGCGCCTGCGGGTGCACGCAACAGCGGGTATGCGCACGCACGGGAGAGCGCACGCATGCGCAGCGCGGACCTGTATGAGGTGCAAATATGGTAGTGTGCATCGTGATATTTTTCTGACTTTGACAACCCGACGCGATAACGCAGCCACTCTGACATGCCCGCAACCATGCAATTTGCTATCTGTACCCATCACTGCACCTGACACTCTCTTCTACATGGTTGCGACGTAGTGCTCTTTGAATAACAGTCCCTAGCTGTGGGAGATGGGAACGGGGAAGTGGTTAACGTGTGATTATTGGCGCTGAGTCGCCCTGTACCCCTGCTTCAGCTCTTGTCGTGCAGGTTCTGACGCTCCCATCCTCTTCTTGTTACCCTCGTTGGGCTGCCCTCTCTGGATTTCAAAGCTGCCTTTTCATGAGTCGCAGGAAACGTAAGGGAGTGAAAACCTCTATCCGTCAGTCCGCTCAGACCTCAGGCAGGATCTCAATCTCCGGAAAGATACAGATATGTCGGCCCCGTCGACGCCCACCTCTCCTGTTCAATCCGAGAGGACGGAGACGCAAGTTGAAACCAGGGCGACTCCACCAGATAGGAGCTCCGTTGGACAGCAGGATATGCAGAAAGTCCTCAACCTCTTACAGTCCTAAGGCGGACTTCACATCCTTGGAAAGTAAACTTCGGGACGTGGTTCACTCCGAGGTGTCCTCACTTCGGTCCGAATTGGCTCAGCTGGGCTCTCGTATTGAAACATTGGAGACTAGTGGAGAAGAATCCAACGCTTTCCATCACGCATTGGTAGATACCATTAGACTCCAAGCAGAAGAGATTCAGAGCCTGCACGACCATCTTGATGACATAGACCATAGGGGACGCATAAACAACCTGCGAGTGAGGGGCATTCCTGAAGACATACCGCAGCAAAGCATCCCCGATGTCCTTAAAAAGATTTTCGGTGCAGTCTTGGAAACCGATCCAAATGACCCCATCGTCTTCGACGGGGAACACAGGGCGCTGCGTCCTAGAGGCCTGCAGTCTGAACGACCGAGAGATATTATTTGCCGTCTTCACTACTATAGCCAAAAGACGAGATAATTAGGAAACTCCGGAACTACGGAGACCTGGACTTCAATGGCTCGCCTATCCAGGTTTTCCAAGATCTTTCTCGCCACACCTTAGTCTAGAAGTCAATTAAAGCCCTTAACAGATGCCCTTCGTAAGAGCAATATCAAATACAGATGGGGATTTCCTTTCAGCACTACAGCTACCAATGAAGGTCGGTCTGCCACGATTTGGACCCCTGAGGGTGGAGCAGAAGAGGGCGACATCCTATCTATTGACCCGGTGCAGGTCCCTGAGTGTCAATCCGTGCGCTCGAGGATTCGCCCCCCCCCCCCCAACCCCCTCGGTTTGACACTCCTTTCCAAACAATGGGCTCTCCTTCTGCGTCACAGAAACGGAACCGCTCCTTTCCGTCTTCTTCATCTTCCTCATCGGCTATGAAGACCTGATTACCCCACTTTCTGATTTGTAACTTTTACTTACTATGCGGGATTTATTGGCCCATAGATGACTGCATCATTATGCCGAGACTCTGCCGGAGGGGCCACTGTCCCTTTAAGAAGACTCCTCCTCCCCCCCCCCCCCCCCGCCTTGAGGCACCTTGTAGTCAGAGGGCGTAATGTTTTTCTAAACCCCTTCTCTTTATTTGATAGTTGCCTTTTGTTCGAGGGACCTGGACATTTTATTTCCCAAACAGAGTGGTGACTTAGCAACTTTGTCATAGTCTCTACTGCCTTAACATAGTTTGGGTAACGTATTGTTCCTATTACTTTGATATGTTGTGTTGACAATCTTGTGGTCACTAATTGTGTTCTACTATTTTATTTTTTCCCCCTCTTTTTATGCCAATGATGTGGTTGGTGTCGGAGGGTGGATCCGTTCCTCCCTTGTTGCCCCATTTGCACCGCAATGTTTGGTCTTTACTTTGGTTACTTGTTCAATTGTTCTATATTGTCATGTTTTTCTGTCCTGCTGTTCTTCCTCTGTCCTCTTCTCTTTACCCTTTTTTCCTTCTGGTTTTCTCCTCCCTTCCAGAATTACCTGGATTCACTAATGCCCGAACCCTATTTTATGCTGCTGGGATCTCTATGAGATTAGATTCGTTATTTCTTTTTGGAACAAGTAAATGGCGCTATTAAAAGTGGTTTCTATTAATGCCCGGGGACTCAACATTCCTGAGAGATGGTCAAGGGCCTTGCAAGAACTGAAGGACGAAAAATCAGACGTTGCCTTTGTGCAAGAAACCCACTTTAAAGAGGGGTGGCCCCCTCTCTCAGGAATCGAGACTTCCCTACAGGGTATTTTTCCAATAACGCTGATGGTAAGACTTTGGGTGTAGCAATATTGTTTGCCCTTGCTGATGTTGTCTGCCATCAACTTGTCCCCGGCAGGGCACTGCTTATAAATTGCACTGTCGCCAATAGAGTTCTCACATTTCTTAATGTTCATGCCCCAAACAAGGTACAACTGGGCTTTTTAGAAAGAGTCCTTACCCTAGCCCAACCCCATATTAATGGGATTTTGCTCTTTGGCGGGGACTTAAATTGGTCTTTGGAGCCTCGATTGGACTCCTTAAACCCCTCCCCTAGGTATTCGGATAAACTCCATCGTAGGGTCCGGAGAATTCTACATAACTTCCAACTCATTGATGTCTGGAGGATACAACACCCCTCTACTCGTGATTTTACTTTCTATTCACACCCTCACAACACTTACACTAGGATTGACTACTTATTTATCCTGCATAGATTTTTGCACCTGGCTGAGGCCTCTGCTGTGGGTAACATATCCTGGGCTGACCATGCTCCTGTCTATTTGGGGGTTCATTTGTCCCCTGCCCGCCCGAATTCTTACACGTGGAGATTAAACGAGCTGATCCTTCAGGATCCTTATTGCCAACAGCAGATCAGGGAGGCTATAACTGACTATATTGATGTTAACGACACTGCGGGGATCTCTAAAGTGGTAGTCTGGGAGGCCCACAAATGTGTAATAAGGGGAAAACTCATTCAATTGGGCGCCCATAGGAAAAAACAACACATGGCGGCACAGGTGGCCTTGATACAAAAAATTCAGGCCTTAGAACTTCTCCATAAATCCACCGTGTCAGATGATACCCTTCAACCTTTATTATTGGCTCGGAAGGAACTAGACTCGCTCATGTCCCATAGATTGAAATTGGAAGCAAGAAAATGCCGTAGTCGTTATTTTCTATGGGGGAATAAACCTGGGAAGCTGCTGGCGCGGGCTCTCCAGGCTCAACGTGCAGCATCTTTTATATCTAAAGTTAAATCGCATACTGGAACAACACAGAATACCACGAAAGAGATAGCGACAGCCTTCCGACATTATTATACTCAGTTATATAATCTAAGAGGTTCTACTGAAGCCGAACCTGACCTCTTCCGAAAGGCCTCTATTGCAGAGTTCTTGCATGAAATTAATTTCCCCACACTTACACCTGAAGAAGTCGAATCACTCGAGGATCCCTACACTCTTGCAGAGCTTGAAGAAGCTATTAAAACCACCCCTAATGGCAGGAGTCCGGGCCCTGACGGTTTCTCTTTAGCCTATTATAAGACATTTGGAGATGTTTTGTTGCCTTTGATGCTTTGAGTCTTTAATCAAGTTTCAGACCAGTCCCCCTTCTCTCCCCAGTCTATGCTCGCACATATTACAGTGATACATAAGGAGGGTAAGGACCCGGCCCAATGTTCCAGTTATAGGCCCATTTTCCTGTTAAATGTAGACTTGAAGCTCTTTGCCAAATTAATGGCGAATCGCCTAAAACTCTTCCTTCCAAAACTGGTACACTCGGACCAAGTGGGTTTTGTTCCGGGCCGTGAGGCCAGGGATAACACCACGAAGGTTCTGGACTTAATTTATTACGCATCGACTTGCAAATCTCCTTCCATCCTCCTCTCAACAGATGCGGAAAAAGCGTTCGATAAAGTTGACTAGGATTTTCTGTTGGAGGTGTTGGAGCCCATGGGCTTGGGCCGAGTGGGCTTCCAGAGAATTAGGGCCCTGTATTCTGGGCCCGCGGCTCGTGTTCGTATTAATGGAGAACTTTCGGACCCGTTCCAGATACGGAATGGCACTCGTCAGGGTTGTCCTTTGTCACCGCTTATTTTTGTGCTCTGCATGGAGACCCTGGCGAGGGCCATTCGTCAGAACGTTAACATCACAGGGTTACAGGTGGGAAAGACAAAGTATAAGCTTGCCTTGTTTGCTGACGATCTAACCTTCTGATCTCTATACCCAATCTTCTTAAAGAATTTAAACGTTTTGGAACTCTCTCCAATTTTAAAATTAATTTATCTAAATCTACAGCATTGAATTTAACATTGGACCAGACGAGCTTCCAAGTTCTCCAATCCATCTAGCCCTTTGCATGGCACCCAACATAATTAAAATATTTAGGGGTGATCCTCCATAGGGATCTTTCCCAGATTTACCAATTGAATTTCCCCCCACTCTTATCAAAACTCCAATCTGACCTCTCCAAATGGGGCGGGGAAAAAATTTCATGGATAGGTAGGTAGAATAGGAGTAATCAAAATGAATATTTTACCCAGAATCCTTTACCTGTTACAAACTTTACCCGTCGCTGTTCCCCAATCATGGTTTACCTTACTGCGACGAAAGATTAGAGACTACATTTGGGTGGGACGAAAACCCCGATTTAAGCATGAGATTCTCTTTAGATGAAAACACCAGGGAGGTCTCCAACTTCCCCACTTTTTATCCTACTACCAAGCAGTACTCCTTACGAGAGTAATGGAGTGGAGTCGTGAACTCCACAGGAAACAATGGGTAGACCTTGAACTGGCCTCTCTCCCCTCTCTTAGCTCGGACTCCCCTTGGCTTTCCAAAGTCCCCAAGGGTGTTGCACCTGCTAGCTGGCCCCATTTTTTTGTGTTGGCGCCTCTTCTGCTCCCTTCCTCATGTTTCAGCGCCTCCTTCTCCACTCTCGCCGCTGTTTGGGAATCCTGAGTTTCCCCTAGGATGCCACTCCTTGTCGTTCTGTTTATGGCAAGAAAGAGGCATCCTGAGAGCAAGCCAGCTGCTAGACACATCTGACATATCTTTTCCCAAACTGCAAACTAAATGGAATTACCAAATAAAGAAATTTGGAAATATCTCCAAATTAAACATTACCTAAAGACTTTTTGCTCTTCTGGGAAAGGTTTACGAACACTGACTTTGTTTGAGCAGCTGTGTCTCTCCCACACATACCCCAGGCACACTCTCTCTACGTTTTATAAATGGATATTAAACCACAGATTTTCCTCCCAGCCTAAATATGTCAAGGATTGGGAATTAGATCTTGTGGGTTTGGTGACCACAGATGATTGGGAAGATATTTATAATAATACTTTCTCATTAACTACCAATGTATTGGTTTTGGAGACTCACTACAGAGTGCTTACAAGGTGGTATAGATGCCCAAATCTCCTTGCGAAAACTTACCCTGGAGTACCCAACACATGTTGGAGATGCGGGATAGCAGTGGGCACCCCCCTTCATATATTGTGGGAATGCTCTCTCCTTCAACCATATTGGCACAAAGTGGTGGAGACGGCTAGCATTATTCTCGGTGAGGATTTACCCTTCTGTCCTAGTTTTTGGTTATTAAATCTTATGCGTACACCCAGATATCAACTCAAGAAATCACTACTTCGCCATATTCTGAGTGCCTCTAAGGCAGTTATCCCAGTACACTGGAAATCTACAGTGACTCCCACTACGAAAGAGTGGACCACCTGCCTAGATCACTATATGGCAATGGAGGACCTCATTTTGTCACTGGAAGTGAGAAACACATCCTTTACTACTACTTGGAGCCCATGGCTGGAATATAAAGCGACAACCCATTATAAATCTTCTCTTTAAGAGATACCTCCCCCCCCCCTTTTTTTTTTTTTTCACTCTCAAGCAGTCCCCTGAAGATACGTTAAGGCCCCTTAGGATGGGAGGAGAGACACCCCCCCACCCCCCATCCCCCTCTCTAAATCTTTTTTCTTACGCTATCTTTCTCTTTCCTCCTCTATTCTAGGAGAAACTTTACTCCTTGGCCCTCATTCCGAGTTGTTCGCTCGGAGTTTTTCATCGCATCGCAGTGAGAATTCTCATAGTGCGCATGCGCAATGTTCGCACTGCGACTGCGCCAAGTAACTTTACTATGAAGAAAGTAAGTTTACTCACGGCTTTTTCATCGCTCCGACGTTCGCATTGTGATTGACAGGAAATGGGTGTTACTGGGCGGAAGCACGGCGTTTTAGGGGCGTGTGACTGAAAACGCTACCGTTTCCGGAAAAAACGCAGGAGTGGCCGGGGAAACGGTGGGTGTGCCTGGGCGAACGCTGGGTGTGTTTATGACGTCAGCCAGGAACGAAAAGCACTGAACTGATTGCACAGGCAGAGTAAGTCTGAAGCTACTCAAAAACTGCTAACTCGTTTTTGATCGCAATATTGCGCATACATCGGTCGCACATTTAAGAAGCTAAGATTCACTCCCAGTAGGCGGCGGCTTAGCGTGTGTAACTCTGCTAAAATCGCCTTGCGAGCGAACAACTCGGAATGAGGGCCCTTATCTCTTTGCTTTTTTCTCATCCTCTTGGTCTCCATCTTTCCTTTCCTTCTTCCATTTCTTCCTTTTTGATTTAAGTAGTTGTAATTCTTGTAATGTTTTTTTTATTTCAGATACGATATGTTTGTGGATATGAGATATTCCCTTTACGGGTCTCTTTAATGTACACGGTATTGAGAACTTCCTGACGCTGTATCTCTGATGTTACTATGTGATGTTTAGTTGTTTTTTGTTTTTTTTTCATTTTCAATAAAAATGTATTTGCAAAAACAAAAAACCATACAAATACAATTGGTGACGTAGATATATGTATATATTATATGGCAAATGTATGCATGGTATTGTTATCTGATTATAGTTTACATTTCTGGATTGTATGCTAGGTCTGTTTCATCATTGAACAAGGGTTATTATTTCAGGTAGTATCCTTCCTATATGACATAAACCTTCAGACTTCGAGGAGAGCCACTCATACACTTTTCTTCCACATACAGGTTGAGTATCCCATATCCAAATATTCCGAAATACGGACTTTTTTGAGTGAGAGTGAAATAGTGAAACCCTTGTTTTTTGATGGCTCAATGGCCCTCATTCCGAGTTGATCGCTCGTTATTTTTCATCGCATCGCAGTGAAATTTCGCTTAGTGCGCTTGCGCAATATTCGCACTGCGACTGCGCCAAGTAACTTTGCTATGAAGATAGTATTTTTACTCACGGCTTTTTCTTCGCTCTGGCGATCGTAGTGTGATTGACAGGAAATGGGTGTAACTGGGCGGATGTCACGATCCGGGTATCTGGACGCCATTACTTACCCTTCAGATGCCTCCTAAGGCTGGCTCAGCGTTCCAGGACCGGATCCCGCTGTTCCTGAGTTTCCACATGCAGAATGTCAGAGTGGTGATTTCATCAGCCGCGGCCTCCGCTGTGCCCGCGTGGTTAAATGTGCGCTTGTCAGTCTGGCGTCTCCTGTCTCCTGTGGCCGGCGTCGCCATTACTGTTTCAATTCTCACATGGATTACAAACCAAACTTCCCTCCAAGTGTCTGCATGGGCGCAGCCATCTTGGATTTTGTCATCTGATCATTTCCACCAATCTGCTGTCTGTATTGTTGATTTGCATAATTGCCTAGCCAACCCCTTCCTTGCTGCAGGTATAAGTAAGCTGTGCCTGAGCAAGGAAGGCGTCAGTGCTTTGGTTGTCTAACCTAGTTCCAGTTTGTCTCTCTCCTGTGGTTGTCTTCCAGGTTCCAGCTCCTGTCTCCAGACTTCTGCTATAGAGACCCGCACCAGCATTCCATCTGCGGTGTAGCCTGACTCTCCGATCCATTCTGGACTCACCTATTTCCAGTTACAACAATCACCTGCTTCCAGCCCAGCTTCCAGCAGTGTACAGCTTCTCTTAAAGGGCCGGTGTCCTTTCTGCAGTTTACCACTCTCCACCGGTATTATTATTTCACCGCTCTCAAACTCCAAACTTCATTATCAATCACCTGCTTCCAGCCCAGCTTCCAGCAGTGTACAGCTTCTCTTAAAGGGCCGGTGTCCTTTCTGCAGTTTACCACTCTCCACCGGTATTATTATTTCACCGCTCTCAAACTCCAAACTTCATTATTATTTCATCGCTCTCAAGTTCGTTTATTATTTAACTGGTTCCAGCCAGTATCCACTCCGTACCAACAACAGTCTGGTTCCAGCCAGTATCCACAGCAGCCGTTTTATCTTCAGCAGCCCAGCCTTTCCTGGAACACCAGCTGGTACGATCCTGGGTTCTCTCCATTGCTACAGTCAGGCCTGGTAAGGACTTTCCAACTAGAAGATTATAAGAACTGTCTCACACTACCAGTGCCTGTGGCCCTTGCCACCCTGTAGTACCCAGGAATTGTATTTATCCTCTGTTGACTTTTATGTTTCCTTTACTGCTGCTGTGTTATGGAGTTTGTCATAATAAACATCATTGACTTTTATCCTGGTTGTCGTGGTCACGCCTTCGGGCACTTATTCTACATGTTACTTACATGTCTAGGGGTCTGATACAACCTCCCAGGTTCCGTTACATCTCAGCCCCTACAACTGAGGCTGCCTCCCGTCAGCTCAGGCCCTCAGTTGTGACAGTAAGCACTGACCTAATGAATCCAGCCGGAGACCAGGATCAAGCGACCAGGCCGATGCAAGAACTGGCAGCCCGACTTGAACATCAGGAGGCTGCACAGGGCCACATCATCCGCTGTCTCCAGGATCTCTCTACACGGCTGGATGGGATTCAAACGACCCTCCGTGGACCTGGCACGTCCGGTGCGTCCACTACAGTGACACCAGCTGTAACCCCACCCACCTTACCCATTTCCAGTCCACATCTTCATCTTCCAACGCCAGCAAAATTTGATGGATCTCCAAGGTTCTGCAGGGGATTTCTCAATCAATGTGAAATCCACTTTGAGCTTCTACCTGGCAATTTCTTCAGTGACCGTACCAAAATTGCCTATATCATCTCCCTTCTCAGTGGCTCAGCCCTTGACTGGGCATCACCTTTATGGGAGAAGTCTGATCCCCTGCTATCCTCCTATACTGACTTTGTAGCTACATTCAGGCGCATCTTCGACGAGCCAGGCCGGATAACATCTGCTTCATCTGAGATTCTCCGTTTACACCAGGGAACACGTACTGTGGGACAGTATCTTATACAGTTTAAAATCCTGGCATCCGAACTGGCATGGAACGACGAGGCCCTGTATGCTGCATTCTGGCATGGCTTATCAGAACGCATCAAGGATGAGTTAGCTACCAGAGACTTGCCCTCTAAGTTGGATGAGCTAATTTCTCTTTGCACGAAGGTTGATCTACGTTTCAGAGAGAGAGCAACCGAGCGAGGAAGATCTACTCCTAAATCTTCTGCTCCTCCTCCTCGTCAACCATCTCCATCCAAGGATGAGCCTATGCAAATTAGTCGTTCCCGTCTATCTCCCGCTGAGCGCCAAAGACGTCTCTCTGAGTCTCTCTGTCTCTACTGTGCAGCTCCGTCGCACACTATCAATGCCTGTCCCAAACGTCCGGGAAACTCCAGATCCTAGCTCGCCAAGGAGAGGGCCGGCTAGGAGTAATGATCTCCTCTCCATCTCCTCATGACTGTAACCTCCCAGTGTCGCTCCAAATTGCTCAACGTTACAGGAACGTCATTGCCCTCCTTGATTCCGGAGCAGCTGGGAATTTCATAACCGAAGCTTATGTTAAACGGTGGTCCCTACCCACCGAGAGACTGTCCTCGTCCATCTCTTTGACTGCCGTGGATGGCAGCAAGATTTTTGACGCAGTCATTTCCTTAAGGACTCTTCCAGTTCGTCTGAGAGTGGGAGTTCTTCATTCTGAGTATATTTCTTTTTTAGTGATTCCAAGAGCCACACATCCAGTGGTTTTAGGCCTTCCATGGCTCCGTCTCCACAACCCATCAATTGACTGGACGACTACGCAAATACTGGCATGGGGTCCCTCCTGTGCTGAGACTTGTTTAGCCAAAGTTCTTCCTGTTTGTTCTTCCTTCCCCAGGTCATCTGATGTTCCGCCTCCTCCATATCAAGACTTCACGGACGTGTTCAGTAAAGCCTCTGCTGATATCCTTCCTCCTCATAGAGAATGGGACTGCCCAATCGATCTCATTCCAGGGAAGGTTCCACCGCGAGGCCGAACTTATCCGTTGTCTCTGCCTGAGACACACTCCATGGAAGAGTACATCAAAGAGAACCTGGCGAAGGGTTTCATCCGACCATCTTCTTCTCCAGCCGGCGCAGGCTCTTCTTCGTTAAGAAGAAAGACGGTGGTCTGCGTCCGTGCATCGACTACAGAGGTCTGAACGACATTACCGTCAAGAACCGATACCCTTTACCCCTGATTACCGAGCTCTTTGATAGAGTTAATGGTGCAACCATTTTCACAAAGCTGGACTTGAGGGGTGCCTACAATTGCATCCGAATCCGTGAGGGTGACGAGTGAAAGACCGCCTTTAACACCCGTGACGGACATTATGAGTACCTCGTCATGCCCTTCGGATTGAGCAACGCTCCAGCAGTCTTCCAGCACTTCGTGAATGAGATTTTCAGGGACATCTTGTACCGCCATGTCGTGGTTTATCTAGACGACATCCTCATCTTTGCTAATAATCTCGAAGATCATCGTTTCTGGGTAAAAGAGGTTCTTTCCCGTCTCCGTGTCAATCACCTCTATTGTAAATTGGAGAAGTGTGTGTTTGAAGTTAAAACCATTCCGTTTCTAGGTTACATTGTGTCCGGTTCCGGACTAGAGATGGATCCTGAGAAACTCCAAGCAATCCAGAATTGGCCTATACCCTTAAGCCTCAAAGGGGTCCAGAGGTTCTTAGGGTTCGCCAATTATTATCGAAAATTTATACGAGACTTTTCCACCATTGTGGCGCCTATCACTGCATTAACCAAGAAAGGTGCTAATCCGTCCAAGTGGTCCGAGGAAGCTACACAGGCCTTTCACCTTCTGAAGCAACGGTTCATCTCTGCACCAGTTCTGAAACAGCCCGACACCGACTCTCCTTTTATCTTAGAGGTAGATGCCTCCTCCATTGGAGTAGGAGCAGTGTTATCCCAGAGGGCCAAAGATGGACATCTACATCCTTGCAGTTTCTTCTCCCGGAAGTTATCCCCAGCTGAGCGCAACTATGCCATTGGCGATCAGGAGTTGCTAGCCATCAAGCTCGCTCTGGAGGAGTGGAGATACCTGTTGGAGGGAGCTTCCCACTCAATCACCATACTTACCGACCACAAAAATCTTTTATATCTCAAAGGCGCACAATGTCTGAATCCTCGCCAGGCCAGATGGGCACTTTTCTTCTCCAGGTTTGACTTTAAACTCCAGTTCTGTCCGGGTTCTCAGAATCGTAAGGCCGATGCCCTTTCCCGCTCATGGGAGCAAGAAAATGAGTCCGAGTCTGCAGACAAGCATCCTATTATTAATCCGTTGGCATTCTCCACGGTAGGGATGGACTCTACGCCTCCACCAGGGAAAAGTTTTGTTAAGCCAGTTCTAAGGAAGAAGCTCATGCATTGGGCCCATGCTTCCCGTTTTGCTGGACATACAGGCATTCAGAATACCCTTGAATTTATTTCTAGGTCCTACTGGTGGCCAACTCTGAAGAAGGACGTTATGGAATTTATTGCCTCCTGCCCAAAGTGTGCCCAACACAAAGTCTCCCGCCAGTCGCCTGCGGGGCAACTGGTTCCATTATCTGTTCCCCGTCGACCTTGGACCCATTTGTCGATGGACTTTGTTTCCGATCTACCTATCTGCAACAAGTTTAATACCATCTGGGTGGTAGTTGACCGGTTCACCAAGATGGCACATTTCATCCCTCTCACCGGTCTTCCGTCAGCTTCCAAGTTGGCTCAAGTGTTTATACAAGAGATCTTCCGACTTCACGGTCTTCCTGAAGAGATCATCTCGGATCGTGGAGTACAATTTGTAGCCAAATATTGGCGAAGTTTGTGTCAAGCCCTCCAAGTCAAGTTAAAGTTTTCCACGGCTTACCATCCTCAGACCAATGGTCAAACCGAGAGGGTGAATCAGGACTTGGAGGCCTTCCTCCGTATATATGTGTCTTCCTCTCAAGATGACTGGGTTCAACTCCTTCCTTGGGCCGAGTTCAGCCACAACAATCAATACCATTCCTCATCTTCTTCTACACCATTCTTCATTAATTATGGATTCCACCCTAAAGTCCCAGAATTCCAACCGCTTCCCGCAACTTCTGTTCCAGCAGTGGATGTCACCTTGCGTCAGTTTTCAAATAACTGGAGGAACGTCCGCGCAGCCCTGCTTAAAGCCTCATTCAGGTATAAGAAGTTCGCCGATAGGAAGCGTAGAGCGGTTCCTGCTCTCAAGGTGGGTGATCGTGTGTGGCTGTCCACGAAGAATTTGAGGTTGAGAGTTCCCAGCATGAAATTTGCACCTCGCTACATCGGACCCTTCAAGATTGAACAAGTCATCAATCCTGTTGCCTACAGGTTACAGTTACCATCCTTCTTGAAAATACCCAGGACATTTCATGTTTCTTTGTTGAAACCGCTGATCCTGAATCGGTTTCATTCTGCACTTCCTCCAGCTCCCAAAGTTCAGACTCAACGGGGAGTCGAGTACGAGGTGGCCAAGATTTTGGACTCACGTTTCCGTTACGGTCAGTTACAATACCTCATTGACTGGAAGGGCTATGGTCCTGAAGAACGCTCTTGGACCAATGCCTCAGACGTCCATGCTCCTGCCTTGGTCCGAAATTTCCACGCAAAGTTTCCTTTAAAGCCTAAGAAGTGTCCTGGGGCCACTTCTAAAGGGGGGGGTGCTGTCACGATCCGGGTATCTGGACGCCATTACTTACCCTTCAGATGCCTCCTAAGGCTGGCTCAGCGTTCCAGGACCGGATCCCGCTGTTCCTGAGTTTCCACACGCAGAATGTCAGAGTGGTGATTTCATCAGCCGCGGCCTCCGCTGTGCCCGCGTGGTTAAATGTGCGCTTGTCAGTCTGGCGTCTCCTGTCTCCTGTGGCCGGCGTCGCCATTACTGTTTCAATTCTCACATGGATTACAAACCAAACTTCCCTCCAAGTGTCTGCATGGGCGCAGCCATCTTGGATTTTGTCATCTGATCATTTCCACCAATCTGCTGTCTGTATTGTTGATTTGCATAATTGCCTAGCCAACCCCTTCCTTGCTGCAGGTATAAGTAAGCTGTGCCTGAGCAAGGAAGGCGTCAGTGCTTTGGTTGTCTAACCTAGTTCCAGTTTGTCTCTCTCCTGTGGTTGTCTTCCAGGTTCCAGCTCCTGTCTCCAGACTTCTGCTATAGAGACCCGCACCAGCATTCCATCTGCGGTGTAGCCTGACTCTCCGATCCATTCTGGACTCACCTATTTCCAGTTACAACAATCACCTGCTTCCAGCCCAGCTTCCAGCAGTGTACAGCTTCTCTTAAAGGGCCGGTGTCCTTTCTGCAGTTTACCACTCTCCACCGGTATTATTATTTCACCGCTCTCAAACTCCAAACTTCATTATCAATCACCTGCTTCCAGCCCAGCTTCCAGCAGTGTACAGCTTCTCTTAAAGGGCCGGTGTCCTTTCTGCAGTTTACCACTCTCCACCGGTATTATTATTTCACCGCTCTCAAACTCCAAACTTCATTATTATTTCATCGCTCTCAAGTTCGTTTATTATTTAACTGGTTCCAGCCAGTATCCACTCCGTACCAACAACAGTCTGGTTCCAGCCAGTATCCACAGCAGCCGTTTTATCTTCAGCAGCCCAGCCTTTCCTGGAACACCAGCTGGTACGATCCTGGGTTCTCTCCATTGCTACAGTCAGGCCTGGTAAGGACTTTCCAACTAGAAGATTATAAGAACTGTCTCACACTACCAGTGCCTGTGGCCCTTGCCACCCTGTAGTACCCAGGAATTGTATTTATCCTCTGTTGACTTTTATGTTTCCTTTACTGCTGCTGTGTTACGGAGTTTGTCATAATAAACATCATTGACTTTTATCCTGGTTGTCGTGGTCACGCCTTCGGGCAGTTATTCTACATGTTACTTACATGTCTAGGGGTCTGATACAACCTCCCAGGTTCCGTTACATCTCAGCCCCTACAACTGAGGCTGCCTCCCGTCAGCTCAGGCCCTCAGTTGTGACAGCGGAAACACAGCGTTTTATGGGCGTGTGGATGAAAACGCTACCGTTTCCGGAAAAAACGCAGGAGTGGCCGGAGAAACGGGGGAGTGTCTGAGCGAACGCTGGGTGTGTTTGTGACGTCAAACCAGGAACGACAAGCACTGAACTGATCGCACAGGCAGAGTAAGTGTGGAGCTACTCTAAAACTGCTAAGTAGTTTGTGATCGCAATATTGCGAATACTTCGGTCGCAATTTTAAGATGCTAAGATACACTCCCAGTAGGCGTAGGCTTAGCGTGTGTAACTCTGCTAAATTCGCCTTGCGACCGATCAACTCGGAATGAGGGCCAATGTACACAAACTTTGTTTAATACACAAAGTTATTAAAAATATTGTATTAAATTACCTTCAGGCTGTGTGTATAAGGTGTATATGAAACATAAATGAATTGTGTGAATGTAGACACACTTTGTTTTATGCACAAAGTTATAAAAAATATTGGCTAAAATGACCTACAGGCTGTGTGTATAAGGTGTATATGTAACATAAATGCATCCTGTGCTTAGATTTAGGTCCCATCACCATTATATCTCATTATGGTATGCAATTATTCCAAAATACGGAAAAATCCCATATCCAAAATACCTCTGGTCCCAAGCATTTTGGATAAGGGATACTCAACCTGTATAACAATATTTTGTACAGTCTTGGTATTAGCTCTTTATCTGCTATGTGTGAATAGGCCATTGTCTGATTGTTCATGATTACCTCCTAATTTCCTGAAATTGGTGAGATGTAAATATACCAGGGATCTATCTATATGGTACTGGTGGATTTTAAGACTAGGGGGTCTAGTTATATTATATTCCTTGTCCATCGGTCCCCCCCCCCCCCCCCCCTCCTAGGTAATTCAAGTAACTCGGCTAACTTTAAAGAATATGGCACTAATCCTGCATTATTTTGTCTTAGAGGTACCTGTGAGCACACCCAACATTCCATTTAATTTAAAACCTTACCCACTAATGAATGATAATCACTCAAAAGATGTCTGTCAAATGCTGCCTTATTGCTACACTGACATCTTTGGATGCACTCATCTTCAATTATAGGGTCCCAATAACTACAAAATACAGTATTCCTCAGACAATAGCCTATCACATTGCCTCCGAACTCTGTAACTACTAGACCTTTGATTTACTCTGGCTTTAAACAAAGTGATAGGCTGATCCTGGGATCCAGAGCTGGCCCTAACCAATAAAAATGCCCTAGGCAAGATTTTGTCTGGTGCCCCATAGACCCACCGCTATTTCTGCCTCTTACCCTGTACCCCTTTTCCAGCACCATCACCCCCTAGCCATAGCAGTCCTCATTTTGGTGTTGCTACCCCCTATATTTAAAATAGGAACAGTGTGCACATTCAGTGCGCAGCCCAAAGGGTATCCGTTCAGATGGTCGACCATGTTATGGTCGACAGTCATTAGGTCGACCACTATTGGTTGACATTGACATGGACACATGGTCGACACATGAAAAGGTCGACATGGGTTTTTTAACTTTTTTTTCTTTTGGGGAACTTTTCCATACTTTACGATCCACGTGGACTACGATTGGAACGGTAATCTGTGCCGAGCGAAGCAATATCGGAGTGAAGTCACCATGCCCGAAGCATGGCGAGCGAAGCGGTGCACTAATTGGGGTTCCCAGTCACTTTACGCAAAAAACGACACCAAAAAAAGTTTAAAAACTCCTGTCGACCTTTTCATGTCGACCTTTCATGTGTCAACCGTTTTCATGTGTCAACCATGTCAATGTCGACCAATAGTGGTCGACCTTATGACTGTCGACCATATTCATACCGGAACCAGCCCAAAGAGGGGTGTGTTTTTGCTGGCAAGACACATGGGCACACAATAGTACCCTAAATTCAAATTATGCCACACAGTGGTGCAACTTTATTCACATTTTATTATGCAATAGTGTCCCTTATTCACGTTACATCACACATTAGTAACACTTTACAATATATACGTTACACCACACTGAATTGCTCCTTATTCACATTACACAACTTTATAATGCTCTTTATTCACATTGGACCACAAAGTAGTGCCCTTTATATACATTATGCCACACATTAGTAATGCATGTATACACATAATACCACACAGTAATGCCCCTTACACATATGACACACATTATTAATGTCCTTATAAACATAATGTGCCTTACACATTCTTCCAACCTTTATTAATGCCCTTATACACATAATGTCCCTTACACATTTGCTACACATTATTAATGCATTTATACACATGACACACATAATGCCTCTAATAGGCCCTACACACTGGCCAATTTGTTAGAAAGATATGAACAATCCTGTTCATAAATGAACGAGATCTTGTTCATATCTTTCAGTGTGGAGGCTCCAGCGATGAACGATGTGCGGCCCCGCGCTCGTTCATCGCTGGTCTCCCGTCGGCTGTACATGCAGGCCAATATGGACGATCTCGTCCATATTTGCCTGCACTTCAATGCAGCCGGGTGACGGGAGGAGTGAAGAAACTTCACTCCCCCCATCACTGCCCCCCACCGCTGGGTCGCTCGTTGGCCGTATCCGCCGTCGGGCAGCTCAGCGGCGGGTCGGCCAGTGTGTAGGCACATTAAGCCGAACACGATTGCACAATCAACCAACCTGCACACAGCACTTACATGGCTGCTAACACTGTGACCTCTGCCTCTGCTTGGATAAAGATGTGTCCTCATACATCTTGCCTCAATACACCATGCAGCAGGAGATACCTTGTGTGAGTCAGCTGAAAGCTCTCCTAATGTTGGGCACTTTTTTTTTATGAAAATGCATCTTATTTGCATTTCTGTATGACTAGGATGCACAAACAGCTTCTGCTGAATAAAATGATATGCGGCATGCCTATATACTGTGTGCGACTGTGGCTGTATCTGCATACGAAATGCTACACACAGAATATAGGTGGTTATTCTGAGTTGTTCACTGGCTAGCTGCTTTTAGCAGCATTGCAAACGCTAGGCCGCCGCCCTCTGGGAGTGTATTTTAGCTTAGCAGAATAGCGAACGAAAGATTAGCAGAACTGCTACTAAATAATTCTTTGCAGTTTCTGAGTAGCTCCATACCTACTCCTAGATTGCGATCAGCTCAGTCCGTTTAGTTCCTGGTTTGACATCACAAACACTCCCTGCGTCCATCCAGCCACTCCCCCATTTCTCCAGACACTACCGCGTTTTTCCCTGACACGCCTGCGTTTTTTAGTACACTCCCGGAAAACGCTCAGTTACCACCCAGAAACGCCCCTTTCCTGTCAATCATTCACCGATCAGCAGTGCGACTGAAAAGCGTTGCATGAACACCAGCAAATCTACTAAGTTTTGTGTTAAATAACTTAGCGCATGCGCTCTGCATACCATGCACATGTGCATTTAGCAACAAATCGCAGCATAGCCAAAATCGGCAACGAGCGAACAACTCAGAATGACCACCATAGGCATGCTGCATATCATTTTAATCAGCATAAGCTGCTGGTGCCCCTAGGCATGCCAGATGCCCTAGGCAGTTGCCTCATTTACCTATGCCTAGGGCCGGCTCTGCTGGGATCCTATAAAGACATCACTCCTTTCTCCAGAACCAGTTCCAGTCCCACACTCGACTCCTCAGGAACCCTCACAAAAATAGAATGTCCTGGAAAAAAAGGTTTGTCAAAAGAAAAAGATAAAACAAAACTAATTTTGCTTATAGCAAATCCATCTTACAACGTCTGGTTTTTTTTTTTAATCCTTTAGTATGCTCAGATAGTGTTCAACAGTGCCGCCTATCCATCTTCATGGAACAGATTCTCGAGTGATATTTCTGCGATTTCACTCCCTTTACGAGTTCCTTCCGGACTAGCGACTTTCTTGCAATAGGAAGTGTGGGCCTCAAGTCTCTATCTCGGCTACTTTCACTGAAATCGTGCTGTCAACAAAACTTGGTATGGTCCATCCCACCTGTCTATTAAGCAACCTGAGCGTAAGAATAATCACACAGTCTCTTGGTTCACAATCAAGACAGTTAGTAGTTGGCATACCAGGAATCAACAGTTTTAAGTTCTTTTGCTAAGTTCTCAAATGCTGACTCATCTTGATAAGGTACTGTACTGTCACCTCATTGGTGTATTTCAGACCATGGTGCGGATTGATCATGACATGAGGCTGTCTTGCAAAAAAACAAAACAAAAATTTCAAAGAGGGTGGTTAGTTAAGTAGGGATCTGGGAGTGTTCTGATGCTACGTATCACTAGTGGCAGTGTCTATGACCACAATAGTCCAGTTTCAGCTATCCCTTTGCTCCTAATCCTAGGGATACCATAGCTACAACCAAATTCTTGCATGATTTTCTTTACAGTTAAAACAGTATTGCCAGTGGCATCTGGAAATGTTTCTACCAAATGTGAAAATACATCCAGTGCATATACCAATACATTTTTAAATTCCTACAGGGTGTTAGCTGTACGAAGTCGATTTGTATTATCTGAAAAGGTCCATCTGCAGGAGGAAAATGGGATGGCTCTGTTGGTACTACCTTACCAAATGTTCTTCCTCATGCAAGTAAGACAGGTCATTGCTTTTCCTGCTCTCTGAGAAGAGAACCCTGTCGCACTCCAGTATGCTCTTACCAATTTGCACATACCTTCCTTACCCTAGGTGAGTCAGACCATGTGCCGTCTCAGCTAGGAGGTATTCTCTGGGGGCTACTGGTTTACCTTGTCCATCTCTCCAAAGTCCGGAGGACTCTTGGCCATAACCCTTTGCCTTCCAGACCTCCTTTTCCTGTAGGGAACCGACATTTTGCATCTCAATTTAATTGGCGTGTGTTTGCAATGTAGAGTACCATGAGAATCACTCCAAAAACATCTCTAGAGTCGGTATATATATTGGCTGACATATCTTCTGACAACTCGCATGCCCTGGTCAGTGAGACCAGCTCAGCGACCAGTGTTGCATGCGGTCTGTCCAAGGGATTCAGCTTTTATTATACCTCGGTCATCTACAACAGCATATCCTGTGCATAAGTCTGTCCGTCTGTGGTAACTACCGTCAGTCTAGAAATAACATCAGGTCTGCATTCACTAACAGGCTGTCACTTTTATGTCTGGTCTCGTAGTAAAAGTCTGATTCAGATATTCCATACTATCATGCACATCAACGTCCATACAAAATTTTCCTTCACCTGTATTCTCATCCTCCACCCTTAGTGCATTACAAGGCACATGCAGTAATATACTGGTGTCATCAGTGACCGCTCCCATTTTGTAACTCATGCTGATGGGACATGCCGGGTTCGGGCAGAACTTTGAAGACCGATACGGCATGTGATGCATGAACTGTCAAATCATGTACCAGTACTACGTCCTCACTTTTACTTACCAACAACGCCATTTTGGCTACATTTCTTCTACAAGTGGGGCGTGCGCGTGTCACATTTTCCAATTAGGCGCTGTAGTACGCTCCTGGTCAGCTGGCAGTGGAGTGGTACCAACTTGAAAAATGGCGCCTCAGCGTCATTTTTGAAATTCAAGATGGCCACCGCGAGCCAATCATGGCTCACCGCGTCATCACCCAGCCCCCTCTGGCTGACTTATATAAGTCAATGCGAGGGAGCGGCTGTCAGTCCGACGGCGCAGAAGGAGCAGAGAAGAGCTCTCGAAGGCAGAAGATGCCGGAAGTCCTGGATGGGCGGCGGCTATGCAAAAGAGCTTAGCAGCTGCCGCCCACCCAGGTGAAGACGCTAGAATCCCTGGGGAAGGTGGCGGCCATGCAAAAGAGCTTAAAGGCCACCGCCCCCAGGTGAAAACCCTGTCAAATAAACCTCTTTTTTAAAGACAGTGTGGTGTTTTTATTTTAATATTTTCTTTACAAGTGGACAACAGGTGCCAGCAGGCCATTTATGTCTGGGCATGCTGGCACTTGTGGTTCTCCAAGTGCCAGTATGCTTGGGCAGGCGTGCTGGGACCTGTAGGCCACCTGTAAAGAACAATATTACTTTTCTTTACAGGTGGACCACAGGTACCAGCAGGTCCTTTATGTCTGGGCATGCTTGCACTTGTGGTTCTCCAAGTGCCAGCATGCTGGGTCAGGCTTGCTGGGACCTGTAGGCCACCTGTAAAGAACAATATTAACAATGAACCCCGCACCCACCGCCACCAGGGGTGCGGGGCATGGCACGGGGCTATCAGCCCGGTGCTGGTTATTGCTTGGGAGGGGGACCCCATTTTTATTTTTTGGGGTCCCCACTTCTGAGGAATTCCAGCCCTGGGCTGACAGATTAATGCTATGGCAGGGGGACACCATACCGAGTGTCTCCCCTGCTATGGCATTATCTCCCCTGGCTGGTTCTGCCCGGTGCTGGTTTCACCAATGTAGGGGAGGGGCTACACTCTATTGTGGGGGGGATTGTAAGCTGCTTGTGCCTCCCCAGCCACTGACCTCACTGCACGCCACGACATACAGTAGACTTTGGCACAATGCCACAGTCTACTGCACTGCTGGAGAGGACTATAGAGGAATACCAGGTGACATTATTGAGCGAGACCCAGTGGCTAACACCAGAGCGTGCGCAGGTGGGAGAGCCCGGGACTTATTACCCTGCTTCAAGTGCACTCTGACCTGCTTAAAATCAGTTCATATTTATACAGTAATTGTCAAAATGTGGCCACTTGGAAATCCCTGTGATCTCTGCGATGTTTATATATTATTTTTTTTGTCATATGAAAATGTAAAATTCAAAATGCTGGATTTCTGCAGATTGCCCGGCCAGCTATAACAGAGCAATGATGTTTCATATGAAACAAGTCTGGTTTTGTAACCCCTTTCTTATCCATTAGCCCAGGCATTCCCAACCACGATCCCCAAGGCACACCAACAGTGCAGGTTTTTGTGATATCCAGGCTTCAGCACAGGTAACTTAATACCTCAGTTATTTTGATTTAACCATCTGTGCTGCAGCCTGGATATCACTTAATCCTGCACTGTTGGTGTGCCTGGAGGACCATGGTTGGGAGTGCCTGCATTAGCCTGTTCAGCACAGGTGATGGCAATCATACGTTAAGAGAAAAGTCTAGAAGCAGAGCATTGTGTCCCTCCTGGAGAGGGTCATGTAGGGAGGTATGATTTTAGGGCATTTGTAAGGTCTTACTTTTCATATTAAATATAGCTTGTCAGTAAGCACAAAGCAAAGTAATAAAATAGTGAGGGGGTGGGGTGTATACACAATAGGGCTAATTAGAGCTTAACATAACAATTAGCATGCAGACCAGATACCTGCAGTGACGCATCAGGTGTTGTGATTTGTGATTGGGTCACATGTCTCATAAGTGTGTCTATAAAAAGCTTCCACAGTGCCCGACGTGTCATTCAGGAGGAACAGAACAAAATCTTATATACATCAGGGTCCTGCCATGAAAGAGTATTAAGGATACAAAGTTACAAGAGGTATGTATGTCCTCCCATTATGTCACTGATCCTGTTACTGGTACTGGGTGTAAAATGAGGGGAGTGGGGTTGTGTATAATAAAATGTATATGGTAGTAGGGTGGGGGAGCTGTGTATTATATAATATGAATGCATAATAGTATAATACAGCTCAGGGATTACATTGGTGTGTATTACAGTATGGGAGGTGTAACAGTGATATAATATACAGGGAGGGAGGCATATACCTGCAAATTAAATAATTAGTTTAACTTATGGATATTTTCAGATGTGTTATAAGTAATGAGGTGACCTAGTTGGGGTCCTGAGGACTGCGTTTAAGAAACCTTTGCTTAGAGTATACAGGCTTTCACAACCTCAGTTCTCAAGGCACACTAACAGTCCAGGTTTTAGTGATATTCATGCTTGAGCACAGGTGACTTCATCAGTAATCCATATGTATTAAGGTCAGGAGGTTTATATTGGACCTGTTATTTATCTGAAATAGGTCCTACGCTTGGCACAAGAGACAGCAAGCGCTGTAGTTGGCACCTGGCAGAGGTGTAATTGTGGACAGCCTTCCAGGAGTGTTCAGCAGGCGCAGCAGTCGGCCATTTTTGGTGTGCCCTCTTTGACTCACTGGGCAATAAGCAGATGTTTGTCATATTATGACAGTGCCATAAGTCATATGATGTCACATTATAAAGCCCTCCACTTCATTGTATGCCACACTAGCTGGAGTACCCGGCATTGCCCAAGATTTTAAGAATGTCTGTTTCCAAAAATAAATGTAAATATTAAACACACAGTATAAGTAACATTGATGGCTGAATACCTGTGATTTGCTATGGGATGATTATGGTAAATTAGAATGATAGTTCGTTAATTTTACGTTAGTTGGAGGTCTAGTACATAGGCATATCTTTCTTCCCTGACACACTTTATGTAGTGGCCGGACTCCTTTTTGGTCCCCCCCCCCCCCCCCCCCCCTCCAAGGGGACGCTGCTCTTCCCACTATACATCTGTCTGTGGCTTCCTGTTGTCTCCATTCCCCTCCTCACATCATGTCACTGCCCCTGTGAAATGAAGAACAATTTTTTTTTATTTTTTTTACAGTTTCTTATACAGCACACTATGTATCTCCTGATATACTCTGGGCTGCTGGGGACCCTGCTCCTCTCACTATATAACTTATACCCCTTTTCCACCTACGAGCACGGGCCGCAGCCAGGTGCCTGACACATGAGCTGCCCCCTGCTGTGACCCGTGCTCTGTCCCTTTCCCATCAGCAGTCACAACCCGGCATATGCCGGGTTGGTGACGCTTCTAGTGACGCGGCAGGGGCGGCGCAGGGAGATCACATGATCTCCCAGCGCCGCCCATCCATACAGTGTAAACTGGAGCCGTGACACATCGACACGGCTCCCGTTTACACTACAACCCTACCCGGCTCATTCCCGTGTCCTACCCAGGTAGATAGCCGGGTTTAATCTGGCTTCCTGTTGCCTACATTCCCCTCCTCACATGTCAGTGTTCCTGTGAAATTAAAGGTTTGTTTTTTACAGTTTCTTATATTGCACATTATGTATCTCCTGATATACTCTGTGCTGCTGGGGGACTGTAATACTTCCACTATATAACTCTGTGTGTGGGTTTGTGCTACCTCCATTCCCCTCCTCGCATGTCACTGGCCCTGTCACATGCAGCCCTGTCATCACTGACCTATGCATGTCATGATATAGTCTATGCTGCTGTCCCACCCCTAGGGGTGTCTAAGCCCCACAGTGTTTGTTTCCAGAGCGTAAGTCAGATGTGTACTAAGTTTGGTGCAAATTGCTCTAGGCTTTCCACAGTTATGCTGTCTGCTGACATACTCTGTGCTGCTGCCTCACCCCTAGGGGTGTCTCCCCTACCCACAGTGATTGTACCCAGACTGTAAGGCATATGTGTACCAAGGCTTGAGTACATTGCTCCAGCAATTCCGGAGTTATGATGTCTCCTGATATACTCTGTGCTGCTGTCTCCCCTCCTGGGGGTACAAGGGATTTCTAATTGTTTTAGTTGCCTCGGTCATGTTTTAATACGCTCGTATATAAAGTTTCACATTCTGCGCTTGTATACTGTGGATTTATATAGAAAGACAAATGGACTAATTTTTGCTTTTATATAGTAGATTACAAAGAGCAGAGGTAGAACTAGGCCTATTGTGGGCCCCAAGGCTAATGTGTGAAAGGGCCCCTAAGTATCTCTGTTTTACATATTTTCACCAGTGTCTGATTATGCCTAATGTCACTTGCAGTAACCCTTAATTAGCCATTGCAATGAACGCCAGTCCCAATAATGACATCTAACCGTAAGTGTCCAGGATCCGGTCTCCAGTCGACAGTACCTAGGTCAACCACTATTGGTCGACAGGGTCTCTAAGTTGACCTGTTCTAGGTCGACAGGTCTAAATGTCAACATGAGTTTCACTTTTTTTTTTTTTAAATAAAAAATAAATAAAAATGTTAACCTTCATACTTAACGATCCACGTCGACTACAATTGGGAATGGTAATCTGTGCTGGGTGGAACGAGGCACCGTGTCCAAAGCCGCGAGCCGTGCACTAATTGGGGATTCCGGTCTCTATGGAAGTCATGTCGACCTTTTGACATGTAGACCCAGAATATGTCAACGTAGAGACCCTGTCAACCAATAGTGGTCGACCTAGACACTGTCAACCTAGTTACTACCTACCTTCCATACCACACCCATGTGTCCCAGGAAAACTGTCTTTTGTCTCTGCAAACCCTTCTACAACTGAGAACGGCCTACAACAGGTCCGTGTAATTCTTACTTATGTTTATTTACATATCATTGATACAAAGTGTTTTTATTTTATTTTTTCTGTTTGCAGCACCACAAAATGACGTCCAGTTTAAGATTGACCTGACTTCTTGGATCTTGGTTTCTTGTATGGAGTAAAGACACTGGTTCTTCACTAGGACACCCGGAGTACTTTGGCGCCATTCACAGTTTCACTGTACCGGCCGTGTATACTTGCACGTGCATGGCTAAATCTTTGAGACAAGTGTATGCTACTGGCAGGATCAACCAGTTAGATTTGTGTCGGCTGCCGCCACGCAATTCATCAGTCACGGTGAATGTGAGATACAGTTCAGCATACAGCCAAATGTCAGCATCGTGATCTTCTAAAGAAACCGCTTCAACCATAATCACAGCATCTTTAAAATTACATATCTTGTTTTTGAAACTCCCATTTACCTGATATATTTGCATGTTTACAATTGAGGGGACTTCTTGCTAATCCCAGATTTGCTCACCCCCAATGTTTTGCTTGTCAAAATCATGACATTGAATAGATATACTGTAGTTCTATGTTAAACGCAAGTCATCTTCACTCACTTTTGGAGGAAACTTGATTGGCAGCATTATTTATTTCACCCGTTGAGATGAAAAATATATACGTTCCTGTGCATTGTTTTGGGAGAACATGGACCTGGAAATGGACATCAAACCACTGAAAGAAAAAAATGTTAGGGGATATTTCAATAGGAATGTTGAAAATATGTTTCTTGGAGATTGTGGTACTTCCTCACCATCTTCACACTCATCCCTGGTCCTTCTTTCTCACTGCTACAATCTCTGGAAAAGCAAAAGGACAATGTTTATATGTAGAAGTGACCATATCAGAAAGGAGAAAACATGAGGGCTTTAATGTTGGATTATTTTTTTGATTTTGTTCTATTTCCTCATTATTTCTTGGTTGCTGTGGTTTCCAGTTGACTATGTTGAACGTCAAGGATGGACACAAAATATCCCAAGAATGTGCGACATGTCTGTCAACTTGGCTATAAAAGAAAATCCTAAAGCAAATTGAAGAGCATGACTATGAAACACATAGTACAAACTACAGCCAATATTCTACAGGTGTGAAGAAAATAAATCCATAAACTGAATTTGCTTATTTGGGGAAACCCGTTAGTTTATTTTGCTATGTAATATACAATTTCTTACCAATGATACCCACTATTTGCATCTTTCTATGTCTTCCGCCACTACTTATAGCAATAACGACCTCCTTTGGGAAGTTGCAGGCACTCTTTAAGTGATTGAGATTCTCTGTACAGGTGGAGGGGGTATTTCAATAGGAATATCAAAAAGAAATGCATTTATTTCTTAAATGAGCCAAGTTTTGCATCTTCCTGTAAGGAACTCTCAATTCTGAGAACTTCTAATGAAGTCATCTGCTTGTAAACCACAGGCATTAATGGTTGCATCACAATAAGTTTGTTACCAGAGGGGGTGGCGGGAGGCCAGGGCAGAATAAACCAGATGCAGCATTTCAGTATTTACCTGTATGTTGATGGCTGAGGTTGTTCCTCAGATCCCAGGTTGGTTGTTAGACAAGATTCCATCACCAGATTGTTTAAATTATTCAACCTGTAGGTGGCAGGTTGTTTCTCTGTTTACCATCCTAGATTCCATCACCAGATTGTGGGTTTTTTTTCTTCTTCTCTGTAGAACTTCTGCGCTGTGCTTTCTGAGGGTTCACTATGGCTGGCCGGCGGTTGGGCTCCCGGCGACCAGCATACTGGCGCCGGGAGCCCGACCGCCGGCTGACCGACAGTGTGGCGAGCGCAAATGAGCCGCTTGCTGCGCTCGCCACGCTACGGGCACGGTGGCGCGCTAAGCGCGCCACACTATTTTATTCTCCCTCTATGGGGGTCGTGGACCCCCACGAGGGAAAATAAGTGTCGGTATGCCGGCGGTCGGGCTCCCGGCGCCGGTATACTGAGCGCCGCGAGCCCGACCGCCGGCATACAGAAGACCACCCCTTTCTGAGTGTCCCATATACCTTGCAATGTTCCTCACCAAATCAGCTACACACCTAGATGGCAGAGAGGATTCCGTAACATGGTGGATTTCTTGGCTTGTCACAGGTGTCAGATTACATTTGGTGTGTGTGTGTGTGTGTGTGTGTGTGTGTGTGTGTGTGTATATGTATATAATTTCCTTTCCCCTCCCCCTTTGTCGAAGACTGATTTGCCTGCGATCTATTTTCTGGCATACTCGTTGCAGATGGTCAGATAAGTGTGTGTGGACACAGAATTTGCACACCTGTGGGGTTCTGTAAGCATTATGGTCCATATTCTCCATGATGAAATAAGTGGATGGGATACACTCCAGCAAATAGTAAATGCAGTCAGCAGCTGAGATAGGTCTTGGTGCTAGGCCAGGACAAGACTGGTTGGGTATCAGCCCTGTGGACACAATTCAGGAAATCTGGATTTGCCACTTCTAACAGCTGACTACAATCCTGTTACTGCAAGGGATCTTTTGTCGCTCTACAGTACCTGCAGATATGATGATGATGATAAATGTTCATTCAATGATCTAAGTAACGTGAAAACTCACAGAAGAACGTACCATACATTACACGTATGCGTTCACACTGCACATTGCAACTGTACGATAGACTCGACATATTATACATGTAAAAATGAAGGCTGCTTGGCAGAGCAGCACCGATACATCTTTACTGATGGTCTGACGGAAGAGGTAATTGATCTTTTGAAAGCATGAATCAAAGGCATCGTACAGAGCTTTATTGGTCTGCTGCAGGTTGGTGGATGTCAGATTGTACTGTATAAACTGGGCAGACTCTTCTTGTAATTAGCCACTGTCTGGTTGTATATATGTTGGAGGCATGAAGAATGAACTGATATATTTCACCCTGAACTGCTTTCTTGTGTCTCCACTGATTTACACATATATCCAAGCTGGGTGACCAGTCTTGTGCCAAGACCTATATTCTGTAATGTATTACCTATAATGTCTATCTGCTGTGAAGTTGGTATGTGACAGATATCTGGTGATGAGACTCTTCTGAACATGGTTTGTGCAGGAACCCTTGTCTGGAAATTTCCTGTAGAATAAAGTCTATTTTTCTGTGTAGTAATATAGCATTTCTAACCAATGAGAATCTCTATTTGCATCTTTTTCTGTGTCTTCCACCACTTATCATAGCAATAACGGCCACCTTTGGAACAATATATGTATTTTAGCAGGTTCTGGAAGTCCTTGTTATGTGTCTCTATAGAGTGACTGTCTTGTAGTCCATCCCTGTTTGGAAATAGAACCAGGATGTACATTGCATATACTACAGATAGTGATTTATATCATATCCTGGTGTCAGGTTAAATCTAGAAAGTATATTGAATTTGAAATAGGGTAAATGTAACTAGTATGAATGTATGACATGACCAATATGTTGCTTATCCCAGATTTACTCACCTCCAATGTTTTGCTTTTCCCAATCATGAAATTGAATAGATATACTGTACAGAAATCAGCTCTTGTTACACATGAGATGTTCCACAGGTGTGTAACCATTTCCATGTTCTGATGGCCTGATATGGATTTGTATGTAAACCTTCGTGTTTGCATTGTCAGATGCAGAATTACTGGACTTGGCTGTCTGGAGTCACCAAGGTCTACCATCGCGAGTCACAATGGTGATTAGATGCTGCGTCCTCAGACGCAGCACTCTAATCTCATGGATGCAAGTAGGTGTCTCTCCTGTAGACCGTTCCTGCTGGAGGGCTGCAGTTTGGACATGGCTGTCTTAAAGGATCAACAGAGCATTTGAGCTTATTTTAGCCATTTTTTTTTCTTCCCTCTTTTTCATGTCATTATGGGATGTTGCTAATTAGGGCTTTATGTCAGCGCTGGTAGCTGGCATGTCTCCCCCTTGTGCATCCCGCTCCTAAGGTATAGGAGGAGGGTCACCACATGTGCAGGTGGTATGGACACTGTAAAGTACCCAAAATTGTGGCCCCCACATATACTGATGACATTTCTTGGGGGCCCATGGCTGTTACAGTGCTGTCACCACCTGCAGTGCTGGTGGCTGAAGTGGCAACATACATATTGTATATTGTATGGGGTGATATTTTTTTAACTACATTTTTGATGCCATTTTGTATCTGTATTATTATGTCATTACTTTATATATGTACTTTTTATTAGAATAAGTGCTTTTGCAGACATACCGGCACCAGTTAGAAATCTAGCTCCACAGCTGTCTTTGAACTAGTGTGAAGGACATAGGCCCTCATTCAGACCTGCTCGCTCGCTAGCTATTTTTTGCAATTGTGCGATCAGATAGTCGCTGCCTACAGGGGAGTATATTTTAGCTGTGTAATTGTGCGATCACATGTGCAGCCGAGCGGTCCCAAAAAAATGTTGTGCAGTTTCTAAGTTACCCAGGACTTAGCCGCTGCGCTCACTTCAGCCCGTCCAGGGTCAGAATTGACGTCAGTCACCCTCCCTGCAAACACATAGACACGCCTGCGTTTTTCAAACCACTCCCAGAAAACGGTCAGTTGACACCCACAAATGCCCTCTGCCTGTCAGTTTCCTTGTGAACGCCTGTGCGAACAGATTCTTCGTACAATCCACGGCTGGGCAGCAATCTGCTTTGTACCTGTGCGACAAGTCTGCGCATTGCGGTGCATGCGCATGCGCAGTTCTGACCTGATCGCAGCGGTGCAAAAGACATTAGCGAGCGATCAAGTCTGAATGACCCCCATACGGAGTGGGGAGTGTACACAGCTTTTAGGCTGGTTGATTATAATATATGTTCCTATTATCAGTATCTCAGATGGAGACTGTCTAGTAAGATGTTTGGGGTATTGTGTTCATAAGTGGGTGAAAGGGGAAACTTGACAAGTCTAAGAAATTTTCTTATGTGAATGATTACTGCATCCAGCTTCACAGACCCTGAATGTAATATCTGTTAAGACAATGTTAGCGTATCGTCACAGTAATACTATAAAGCTTAGAGATTACATAGATCGGTTCCGATTGAAGCTGGTTCTGTCTGCAGCGGATCCAGTCTACCACAAACCCACTACATTTTAATAATTTAGTTATTAAAGAGGGACCCTGAAGACAACTGGACTACATTATTTAGCTTACTTAATCGATGACCATCATCTGGGGCAGATCGTAAAACAAGCGGAGTATTGGTTCTTGCTATTATTGTAACTGAATATAATGTGTAATTATTTGTAGGTTTTCATTGTTGTAACTTGGATAAATAAATGCATATCCTTTTTGAAATGTCCGGTGTCAGTCTCCTTATTTAACACATTGTATCCCAGAACCTGGTCTTTTGAATTTTCAACCAACATGTATACGGGATGTAGTCAGGCTCCTGGAGGTCAGAATACCAATGCTGGGATTCTTACCACCGAGAATACCAGCAGTGACGCCAGAGCTATTCCCACTCGTGGGTGTCTATGACACCCATAGCATGGGAATAGAACCTGTGGCGAGCCAACGAGCCCACAAGGGGCTTTGTAGCACTCGCCCTGCTGCCAACAGCCGGGATCCCGGTGTCTGTATTCTGACCTCCGTCATCCCGGCCCCTGAGATTCCATCCCAAACCTAGAAGTATTCAGGTGAGTGGTATGAGGAGGTATTAGGAGGATATCAGGTGAGTGGCATGAGGCATTAGGAAGGTACGAGGTGAGAGATATGAGGAGACATTAGGAGGCTAGCATGTGAGAGGTATGAGGGGGCATTAGGATACCAGGTGAGTGGTATTAGGAGGTTACTGGGTGAGTGGTATGAGGAGTGTGAAATTCCATTATTTTAAATAAGCCTTTACATACCAGTGTTATTTATATACTGCGGAGGCAAGTTTTGTCTTATTACAATATACGATAATAGTGCGCTAAATGTCACAGCACTATGACCCACACATGGTTTACTGAGGTCCAACGCTCAGATACATCTTTCTCTCTCTTTCTCTATCTATCTATCTTCTCCTGAGCTCCTAGAAAGAAAGTGTTTGTTAGGTTTTTTATTTTCAGTGAGACCTGCTGGCAACAGGCTTACTGCATCGAGGGACTAAGGGGAGAAGAAGCGACCCTACTTAAGTGGTGGTAGCTTGGGCTTCTTAGGCTACTGGACACCATTAGCTCCAGAGGATTCGAACACAGGCACCGATCTCGTCGTCCGTTCCCGGAGCCGCGCCGATGTCCCCCTTACAGAGCCAGAAGCAAGAAGAGGTCCAGAAAATCGGCAGCTGAAGACTTCTGTCTTCTCCAAGGTAGCACACAGCACTGCAGCTGTGCGCCATTGCTCCTCATGCACACCACACACTGCGGTCACTGATGGGTGCAGGGCACTGGGGGGCGCCCTGAGCAGCAATATTTACACCTTGGCTGGCAAACTAACACCATATATAGCTCCAGGGGCTATATAGGTGTATATTAACCACTGCCAGATACATTAATATAGCGGGAGAAAGCCCACCGAAAAAAGGGGCAGGGCCGCCATTTTTCCCTCACAGCTCCACTGGAAGGAAGCCCACTGGCTCTCCCCTGCAGTCCTGCACTACAGAAAAGGGTAAAAAAGAGAGGGGGTGCACAAATTAGGCGCTGTATGTATGTATGTATATATTTATAGCTATAAGGGGAAAACACACTTTTATAGGTGATATCCCTGTGATATATAGCGCTCTGGTGTGTGCTGGCATACTCTCCCTCTGTCTCCCCAAAGGGCTTTGTGGGGTCCTGTCCTCTGTAAGACCATTCCCTGTGTGTCTGCTGGGTGTCGGTACTGCTGTGTCGACATGTATGAGGAGGAAAATGATGTGGAGGCGGAGCAAATGCCTGTGAATGTGTTGTCACCCCCTGAGGGGTCGACACCGGTGTGGCTGGACTTATGGAAGGAATTGCGTGAAAGTGTCAACTCCTTACACAAAAGGTTTGACGACATAGGACAGCCGGCTACACAGCTTGTGCCTGTTCCAGCGTCTCAAATGTCATCAGGGGCTTTAAAACGCTGGCTACCTCAGGTGACAGATACAGACGTCGACACGGATACCGACTCCAGTGTCGACGGTGATGAGACTAGTGTACCCTCCAATAGGTCCACCCGTTACATGATTGAGGCAATGAAAAATGTTTTACACATTTCTGATAATACCCCAGGTAGCACAAAAAAGGGTATTATGTTTGGTGAGAAAAAACTACCTGTAGTTTTACCTGCATCTGACGAATTAAATGAGGTGTGAGGAAGCGTGGACTTCCCCCCGATAAGAAATTGATAATTTCAAAACGATTATTGGCAGCGTACCCTTTCCCACTAGATGATAGGTCACGTTGGGAAACACCCCCTAGGGTAGACAAGGTGCTGACACGCTTGTCAAAGAAGGTGGCACTACCGTCTCGGATACGGCCGCCCTGAAGGAACCTGCTGATAGAAAGCAGGAAAATACCCTAAAGGCTATTTACACACACTCAGGCATTATATTGCGACCTGCGATTGCATCAGCTTGGATGTGCAGTGCTGCTGCTGCGTGGTCAGATTCCCTGTTGGATAATATTCATACCATGGATAGGGACAATATTTTGCTGATGCTTGAGCATATAAAAGACGCAGTCTTTTACATGCGTGATGCACAGAGGGATATTTGCCGGCTGGCATCAAGAGTAAGCGCGATGTCCATTGCCGCTAGACGGGGGTTATGGACTAGGCAATGGTCAGGTGATGCCGACTCAAAGCGGCACATGGAAGTTTTACCCTATAAGGGGGTGGAACTGTTTGGGGATGGTCTTTCGGACCTTGTGTCCACAGCTACTGCTGGGAAATCGACCTTTTTGCCACATGCTGCCCCGCAGCAAAAGAAAGCACCGTATTATCAGGTACAGTCCTTTCGGCCCCAGAAAGGCAAGAGGGCTAGAGGCTCCTCCTTTCTGCTGAGAGATAGAGGGAAAAAGCTGCAAAACACAGCTAGTTCCCAGGAGCAGAAGTCCTCCCCTGCGTCCGGTAAGTCCACAGCAAGTGCTCAGGCGGAACAGTATACGGTGGGGGCCCGTCTCAAAAATTTCAGCGCACAGTGGGCTCGCTCACAGGTGGATCCCTGGGTCCTTCAAGTAGTACTTCAGGGGTACAGGCTGGAATTCCAGATGACCCCCCCTGCCATTTCCTAAAGTCTGCCTTACCGGCAACTCCCTCTGCCAGGGAGGCAGTGTTGGAGGACATTCAAAACTGTATTCACAGCAGGTGATTGTAAAGGTACCCCTCCTTCAACAAGGAAAGGGTTACTATTCCACACTGTTTGTGGTACCGAAACCGGACGGTTCGGTGAGGCCCATCTTAAATTGAAAAGCCTTGAACACTTATATCAAAAGGTTCAAGTTCAAGATGGAATCACTCAGGGCGGTTATTGCGAGCCTGGAGGAGGGGGATTACATGGTCTCCCTGGACATCAAGGATGCGTACCTGCATGTCCCCATTTATCCTCCGCACCAGGAGTACCTCAGATTTGTGGTACAGGACTGTCACTATCAGTTCCAGACGCTGCCGTTTGGGTTATCCACGGCACCGAGAGTCTTTACTAAGGTAATGGCCGAAATGATGATACTCCTTTGCAAGAAGGAAGTTTTAATTATCCCGTACTTGGATGATCTCCTGATAAAGGCGAGGTCCAAGGAACAGTTGGTAGTGGGGGTAGCACTTTCTCGGGAAGTACTACAACAGCACGGCTGGATTCTCAATATTCCAAAGTCACAGCTGGTCCCGACGACACGTCTTCTGTTCCTGGGAATGATTCTGGACACAGACCACAAAAGAATGCTTCTTCCAGTGGAAAAAGCTGAGGAATTGTCATCTCTAGTCAGAGACATCCTAAAACCAGGACAGGTGTCGGTACATTAATGCACACGAGTCCTGGGAAAAATGGTATCCTCGTACGAGGCGATTCCATTCGGACGGTTCCACGCAAGGACGTTCCAGTGGGACCTGTTGGACAAATGGTCCGGGTCCCATCTCCAGATGCAACAGCGGATAACCCTGTCGGCAAGGACCAGGGTGTCGCTGCTGTGGTGGCTGCAGACGGCTCATCTACTAGAGGGCCGCAGATTCGGAATACAGGACTGGGTCCTGGTGACCACGGATACCAGCCTTCGGGGCTGGGGGGCAGTCACACAGGGAAGAAATTTCCAGAGGCTGTGGTCAGCTCAGGAGATATCGCTGCACATAAATATTCTGGAGCTAAGGGCCATTTACAATGCCCTAAGTCAAGCAAGACCCCTACTTCAGAACCGGCCGGTGCTGATACAGTCAGACAACATCACGGCAGTCGCCCATGTAAACAGACAGGGCGGCACAAGAAGCAGGAGCCACAAGAATTCTCCAATGGGCAGAGAATCATGTGCTAGCATTGACAGCAGTATTCATTCCGGGAGTGGACAACTGGGAAGCAGACTTCCTCAGAAGGCACGACCTCCACCCGGAAGAATGGGGACGTCATCCAGAAGTCTTCCAGATGCTGGTAAACCGTTGGGAAAAACCACAGGTGGACACGATGGCGTCCCGCCTCAACAAAAAGCTAAAACGGTATTGCGCCAGGTCAAGAGACCCTCAGGCGATCGCTGTGGAGGCTCTAGTGACACCATGGGTGTACTAGTCGGTTTATGTTTTTCCTCCTCTGCCTCTCATACCCAAGGTACTGAGAATAATAAGAAGGCGAGGAGTGAGAACTATTCTCGTGGCTCCAGATTGGCCAAGAAGAGCCTGGTACCCGGAACTTCAAGAGATGCTCGCAGAGGACCCTTGGCCTCTGCCGCTCAGACAGGACCTGCTGCAGCAGGGACCTTGTCTGTTCCAAGACTTACCGCGGCTGCGTTTGACGGCATGGCGGTTGAACGCCGGATCCTGAAGGAAAAGGGCATTCCGGAGGAAGTCATCCCTACCCTGATTAAGGCCAGGAAGGATGTCCCCGCAAAGCATTATCACCGCATTTGGCGGAAGTATGTTGCTTGGTGTGAGGCCAGAAAGGCCCCAACGGAGGAATTTCAACTGGGTCGTTTCCTACTTTTCCTGCAAGCAGGTGTGACTTTGGGCCTCAAATTGGGGTCCATTAAAGTCCAGATTTCGGCCCTATCGATTTTCTTCCAGAAAGAACTGGCTTCACTGCCTGAAGTTCAGACTTTTGTCAAGGGAGTTCTGCATATTCAGCCTCCTTTTGTGCCCCCAGTGGCACCTTGGATCTCAATGTGGTCTTGGAGTTTCTAAAATCACATTGGTTTGAGCCACTTAAGACTGTGGATTTAAAATATCTCACGTGGAAAGTGGTCATGCTATTGGCTCTGGCTTCGGCCAGACGTGTGTCAGAATTGGCGGCTTTGTCCTGTAAAAGCCCCTATCTGATTTTCCATATGGATAGGGCTGAATTGAGGACGCGGCCTCAATTTCTCCCGAAGGTGGTCTCAGCTTTTCACTTGAACCAACCTATTGTGGTGCCTGCGGCTACTAGGGACTTGGAGGAGTCCAAGTTTCTGGATGTAGTCAGGGCCCTGAAAATATGTTTCCAGGTCGGCTGGAGTCAGGAAGACTGACTCGCTGTTTATCTTGTATGCACCCAACAAGATGGGTGCTCCTGCTTCTAAGCAGACTAATGCGCGCTGGATTTGTAGTACTATTCAGCTGGCGCATTCTGCGGTTGGATTACCGCACCCTAAATCAGTAAAAGCCCATTCCACAAGGAAGGTGGGCTCATCTTGGGCTGCTGCCCGAGGGGTCTCGGCTTTACAACTTTGCCGAGCTGCTACTTGGTCAGGGGCAAACACGTTTGCAAAATTCTATAAATTTGATACCCTGGCTGAGGAGGACCTGGAGTTCTCTCATTCGGTGCTGCAGAGTCATCCGCACTCTCCCGCCCATTTGGGAGCTTTGGTATAATCCTCATGGTCCTTACGGAGTCCCCAGCATCCACTAGGACGTCACAGAAAATAAGATTTTACTCACCGGTAAATCTATTTCTCGTAGTCCGTAGTGGATGCTGGGCGCCCATCCCAAGTGCGGATTGTCTGCAATACTTGTAAATAGTTATTGTTACAAAATTCGGGTTGTTATTGCGAGCCATCTCTTCAGAGGCTCCTTTTTTGTTATCATACTGTTAACCGGGGTTCCTATCACGAGTTACTTGGTGTGGCTGGTATGAGTCTTACCCGGGATTCAAAATCCTTCCTTATTGTGTCAGCTCTTCCGGGCACAGTGTCCTAACTGAGGCTTGGAGGAGGGTCATAGGGGGAGGAGCCAGTGCACACCAGGTAGTCCTAAATCTTTCTTAGAGTGCCCAGTCTCCTGCGGAGCCCGTCTATTCCCCATGGTCCTTACGGAGTCTCCAGCATCCACTACGGACTACAAGAAATAGATTTACCGGTGAGTAAAATCGTATAAAATATATATAATTATTATTATTTTTTTATATTACAAGGTATGCATACAAAATAACATATGTACAGTACATTATTCCATATAACATATATATAAGCCTAAGTAAGTGGTACAGAGTTAGTTACATAAGAAACAGCTACAGCCACATAAGGAATAGTTACAGCTAGTATACATCACCCTTAGCTCAGAGGACAGTCATCCCTATTTAGAATCAGCAACACTGAGCTGCCTGGTCAAGGGAAAGTACTTATATACTGTGTATTGGAGAAGGTACACATCTGGGGATGGGTCTTCTGCTATTGGTCCAGGAGAGGGAGGTTTCTCTTTGTGTTATTGGTCAGTTCGAACACTGGGCAATATCTAATCTTGTGATGGGATTACAGTTGTTTACCTCTGGGCAGCCACCTGAAGACCAGTTCAAACAGCCCACAGTATCATACATGAATCTGGTGTCAATAATAACTTGTTGCCGCAATAGGTGACTATCCTCGCAACCACCGAATTATTACTTATGTGACCCTGCACAATTTCATCCCACACACACTGTGTCCTTAAGCAGTCCTGTCTCTGTACTACACACATGGCTTGATATTTAATGGAACAATACCTATATATCAGCCCTGTGACTCTGTGGCTGCATTTCTAACACTGGGTGGAGTCACAGACTCTGCCCTCTTTGTGTCACCACACCACATGACACACCATAGCAGAAGGGACCACCAGGCAGACACACCATTCTCACTGACGGCCCACACTGGCAGGTAAGCAAGGAGACCCACACACCCTCACCCCACACCACCCCTCCCCTGCAAACACCCACCTTACCCACCACGGCGCCACACACCCACTACCAAGTCCACCGCTAGCCCCCCCCCCCAAACCATCTGTTGCAGTGCAGCCGCGCCATGGATATACAATCACGGCTAAATGCCCTCCACACCCCGGCCGCACACATCGCTCCACACACTGACTTACGGAGCCAGGCTCCCTCACTTCCACCGCCCTTCACCAGCCCCGTCAACTACAGCTCACGGAGGGGCCGTACAGGACCGCACAGAGCGTTCACGGAGGCGCCACACACCACAGCGCAAACCGCCCTCACTACCAAGCCAGCGGCACCTCAGTCACCCAGAGCAGTCTGCCTGCCACCTGCGCACCGCTCTGCCTGCGCCCACCATCTGTGTTGCCACTCCACCATCAGCCAGCACTAATCCACTCCTGCACCCCCACCCCGAACCACCTGTAGCGCACCCCCTCCCCCCACCTTGGGAGTAAGGCTGATATTGTTGGGGGGGGGGGGGGGGGGGGGTTAATAACATCATGCCTGCTATTGTGCTATAAGGGGAGAAGTGGAATGCTTTCACCCACCACAATCCACCCTCCCCATCCACCCCCCCCGCCCCCACCACCACAATCCACCCTCCCCATCCACCCCCCGCCCCCACCACCACAAACCACCCTCCCCATCCACCCCCAGCCATCAGCCACACAACAGTATATCTGCTCTATATAGGAGCCAGCACCCCCCCCCCCCACCATGGAAGTAAGGCTGATATTGGTGGGGTGGCTTGAAGGAGGGGGGGGGGGAATTGATGGCTGCTATTGTGCTGGAAGGGGGGGGGAGTGAAATGCTTTCCAAAAGGGGGAAAGATTACTCATATTGGGGGAGCGGGATGCCTTATATTATGGGGGGGGGGGGGGGGGCGCCTGCCTATCTATTAATGTGTGCCTTTTGCCAGGGTGGGGGTGCGGCAGGATACTGCTGCCATCCCAGACACATTTCTTTAAAACCAGAAGCCCTCCCTACCACCCCGCCTCTCCGTATCCCCTCCCTACCACCCCGCTTCTCCGTATCCCCTCCCTACCACCCGCCTCTCCGTATCCCCTCCCTACCACCCAGCCTCTCTGTGTCCCCTCCCTGTATCTCTGTATCACCTCCCTACCACCCTGCGTCTCTGTATCCCCTCCCTACCACCCTGCCTCTCCGTATCCCCTCCCTACCACCCCGCCTCTCCGTATCCCCTCCCTACCACCCCGCCTCTCCGTATCCCCCCCTTACCACCCAACCTCTCTGTGTCCCCTCCCTGTATCTCTGTATCACCTCCCTACCACCCTGCGTCTCTGTATCCCCTCCCTACCACCCTGCCTCTCCGTATCCCCTCCCTACCACCCCGCCTCTCCGTATCCCCTCCCTACCACCCCGCCTCTCCGTATCCCCTCCCTACCACCCAACCTCTCTGTGTCCCCTCCCTGTATCTCTGTATCACCTCCCTACCACCCTGTATCTCTGTATCCCCTCCCTACCACCCTGCGTCTCTGTATCCCCTCCCTGATGGCCTGCCTCTCTGTATCCCCTCCCTGCGTCTCTGTATCCCCTCCCTGCGTCTCTGTATCCCCTCCCTACTGCCCTGCGTCTCTGTATCCCCTCCCTACCGCCCTGCGTCTCTGTATTCCCTCCCTACCGCCCCGCGTCTCTGTGTCCCCTTCCTACCGCCCTGCGTCTCTGTATCCCCTCCCTACTGCCCTGCGTGTCTGTGTCCTTTCCTTACCGCCTTGCGTCCCCTTCCTACCGCCCTGCGTGTCTGTGTCCCCTTCCTACTGCCCTGTGTCTCTGTGTCCCTTTCCTACCGCCCCCCTCCTTCCACCCGCAGCATCTACAGACTCCCTGCCTCATCCGCAGTCCACCCCCCCCCCCCGCAGCCGCTACATTCTGCACATTGTGCCCTGCAGGCGCTGGTCACACCGTCGCAAGAGGCAGCGCCCCCTTCACCATCGGACGCCCTTTCCTCCTCCAATATTTACCCACTACCAAAACTAACAACGCAGGTAATACTCCATATTGTAAAAATATTGAACCCCAGAAAGGCGGCCAGGGGTTAAGGGGCGTAGCCCCTTCCAACGGTGTGAAGAGCGCCCGTTGTCAGTCAAAGGTCCATCTTCCATGGACACAATGTCCGTTTGTTAGACAATCTGATATGTTTAAGACACTATTTGATTTGTGGTTTTATTGGATGTAACACATTTGAGTGTATGTAAGAAATATTCGTTATTTTGTTACTGTATGATATTTATTAACAAATGCATCTTCTGATAGCATGCGTATTTGACGCATGCATCATAGACTCATCCATTTGTAAATGTCATAGCATAGTCTAAAAAACTAAATATGCAATTTGACTTCAATAGGAGGCATTAGGAGGATACCAGGTGAGCGGTATAAGGTGGCATTAGGAGGATACCAGGTGAGAGGTATGAGGGGGCATTAGGAGGATACCAGGTGAGAGGTATGAGGGGGCATTAGGAGGATACCAGGTGAGAGGTATGAGGGGGCATTAGGAGGATACCAGGTGAGAGGTATGAGGGGGCATTAGGAGGATACCAGGTGAGAGGTATGAGGGGGCATTAGGAGGATACCAGGTAAGAGGAAAGAGGAGGCCTTAGGAGGATACCAGGTGAGCAGTATGAGTGTGTATTAGGAGTATACCAGGAGAGCGGTATTAAGAGGATACCAAGTGAGAGGCATTAGGGGTATACCAGGTGGGCAGTATGAGGCATTAGGAGGATACCAGGTGAGAGGAATGAGGAGGCATTAGGAGGATACCAGGTGAGAGGAATGAGGAGGCATTAGGGGGATACCAGGTGAGTAGGATGAGAAGGCATTAGGAGGATACAAGGTAAATAGTATGATGAAGCATTAGGTGAAAACCAGGTGAGATGTATGAGAGGGCATTAGAAGTATATCAGGTTAGCGGTATGAGGAGACATTAGGAGGATACCAGGTGAGCGGTATAAAGTGGCATTTGGACACCAGGTGAGAGGTATGAGGGGGATACTAGGTGAGTGGTATAAGATGTTTGCTAAGAAGGGTTACTCTACTAAACTTTTGGACACGGCAAGATCAAAAGTGGCCGTAATAGAAAGAGAGAAACTCTTAAAAGGTAACACTAGCCCCAAACCAAAGGATGAACGTTTCCAGTGGGCATTTATTAGCCAGTATAATAGATCCTTCAAAAACATAGAACGAGTTTTTAGGGGGAACTGGAACATATTAAAACAAGATGCAGTTTTGGGTCCGTTGTTACCTGAGAAACCTCTCTTTGTTTATAGGAGGGCATCTACACTTAAAGATCAGCTGGTAAAAAGCGGTATAGAAAATAATCCCAGACAAAGTATTAGAACCAAAGGTTTTCACCGCTGTGGCGAATGTTTAATGTGTAGGACAGTAAAAACACCTCTACGAAAGATAACTGAGTTCACAGTACATGGTCAAACATTTCCAATAAGGGAGTTCATAACATGTCATTCCAAGAATGTGATTTACATTATGGAGTGTACATGTGGACTCTTTTATGTTGGTAAAACGGGGAGATGTGTCAGGGTCAGATGGGCAGAGCACATCTATAATATCCGTAAGGGGCTTGATACTCACACAGTCTCTTTTCATTTTAAAAAAATCCATGAGTCAAATGAATGTTTTCTAAAATCATTTTGTGGTATCCAAATGATTCTCCCAAAATGGAGAACTAGAGACATACAGAAAAGGCTCTCACAAGCGGAGAACAGATGGATTCACCGTTTGAACACCCTGACACCAGGGGGTTTGAACGGTGAATTCGAGTTAAAATGTTTTCTGATATAACTCACCTCCTTGTACTAGGCTCATTTTTAGAATATATCCTTATTATCATGGTAATACCTGTTTTTATTTGTTTTTATTTTTTAGGGCCACTGAGATGAACATTTTGTGGACTATATTCTTTTGGAACACACATATACCGGAAATATGAAGATATTATATGTCACCCAGGACGGTAAGAGTCCGGAATTACACCTCTCGTTTCAATGGTGCGGCTATGGAACGCAAATATAGGAACTTCCGAAACCTGTTGAGCCGCATTTGGAACGCAAACACAGGAAGTTCCGGTCAGCGGTGACACGCATGACGCACGTCCGGTTCCAGCGGGATCGTCTTCTGATGTGATAGCGGCGTGTCTTGTGCCGTAATTGTTTCCAGCTGATGTCCCTCGTTAAGAGGGTTTAAATAGAGAAGCTTACACATTACAGCCATGCTTCTGACGAAGGACGGATCCCGTCCGAAACGCGTTAAGCGTGGCTGTATTCTATTTGGACTCCTGCACTCATCGACTGACTACAGGGTGAACTCTGCATGGTTGTGGTGGTGGGCATCCGGAGCTCATTCGCCTGTTTCACTGGACACCTGACGCCATTTGAATCCCCTGGACAGATTCCAACGTTGGTGATGTGCCTTATGGAGATTGATATGCTATTTTAAATTTGTCTTTCTGTACGTGCATTTTGTACCTAATAAATGTGATCCTTTTAAAAGGCTTGCTACACTATATATTTTTGCTATAAGTACCTCCACCTATTATCCTTGCCAAAGGATTAGGAGGTGCTTATATTTTCTCTGTTGTAGATTATAAGCTGGGCCCACTATTGAGTCCCCTGAGAGAAAAAGGAATATTCTATTGTGATCACTTGATTTTATGTGACCAGAAGACAACAGGAGATCCTGTTTCTTCGCTATACGGTGAATCAACCTTGATGTTTTGATTCTTACACATGGGTGATATCTAACATGGTTACTGGAGAGCGCTACTATTAAATGTACACTTCTTTTTCTTCTGAGTGGTATAAGAAGGCATTAGGATACCAGGGGGTATATTTACGAAGACTCATAATGGTCGGGATTTGGAGGGAGATTAAACACGAATGACATTGAATGTGTGAATTTGCAACTTTTTGCATTTTTTACGCCTCATTTACTATGCTGTTGTATTCTGCATTTTTGTGTTTTGATTAAGGGGTCCCCACTCCTCTCCAGGGTACCCTGGCTAGGGGTGGCTAGTTGGTTATTTAATGCCAGGGCCGCAGGGACCAATAGAAAAGTGTCCCCCGGCTGTGGCATTATCTCTGACTAGTGTTAAAAATAAGGGGGACCCCTACTTTTTTTGGTCCCCTATATTTTTTTGCACCAGTACCAGGCACAGAGCCCGGTGTTGGTTGTTAAAATATGGGGGAACCCCTGTCAATTTTTTCCCTGTATTTTTACAACCAGGACTGGCTCAAAGAGCTTGAGGCTGGATATGCTTAGGAGGGGGGAATCCCACGCAATTTTTCCCCCCTGATTTTTAACACTTTCGCACCCCTTCCCACTGATAAACATGCACGGATCCATGCATGTTTATCAGAACACAGTAAAAAAAAAAGCAGGTCTATTTTAAAACTGTTTTTTTTTTCTTTTTCTTTACGATTTGTATTTTTTCACGGCAGTGTTTGGCTATTGCCGGCAATGTTTGTGAATTTGAATTTTTAGTTAATTACCGAGGTGTATAAAATAGCAAGCGTATTTGACCAATGATGTATTCATTCGTATTTTTTTTCTTTGACTTCCAAAAAAAAAAGATTTTACTTACCGATAAATCTATTTCTCGTAGTCCGTAGTGGATGCTGGGACTCCGTAAGGACCATGGGGAATAGCGGCTCCGCAGGAGACAGGGCACAATAATAAAAGCTTTAGGATCAGGTGGTGTGCACTGGCTCCTCCCCCTATGACCCTCCTCCAAGCCTCAGTTAGGATACTGTGCCCGGACGAGCGTACATAATAAGTTAGGATATTGAATCCCGGGTAAGACTCATACCAGCCACACCAATCACACCGTACAACTCGTGATCTGAACCCAGTTAACAGTATGATAAACGCAAAGGAGCCTCTGAAAAGATGGCTCCCAACAATAATAACCCGAATTTTTGTAACAACAACTATATACAAGTATTGCAGACAATCCGCACTAGGGATGGGCGCCCAGCATCCACTACGGACTACGAGAAATAGATTTATCGGTAAGTAAAATCTTATTTTCTCTGACGTCCTAGTGGATGCTGGGACTCCGTAAGGACCATGGGGATTATACCAAAGCTCCCAAACGGGCGGGAGAGTGCGGATGACTCTGCAGCACCGAATGAGAGAACTCCAGGTCCTCCTCAGCCAGGGTATCAAATTTATAGAATTTAGCAAACGTGTTTGCCCCTGACCAAGTAGCTGCTCGGCAAAGTTGTAAAGCCGAGACCCCTCGGGCAGCCGCCCAAGATGAACCCACTTTCCTTGTGGAATGGGCTTTTACCGATTTTGGCTGTGGCAGGCCTGCCACAGAATGAGCAAGTTGAATTGTACTACAAATCCAACGAGCAATCGTCTGCTTAGAAGCAGGAGCACCCAGTTTGTTGGGTGCATACAGGATAAACAGCGAGTCAGATTTCCTGACTCCAGCCGTCCTGGAAACATATTTTCAGGGCCCTGACCACGTCAAGCAACTTGGAGTCCTCCAAGTCCTTAGTAGCCGCAGGTACCACAATAGGTTGGTTCATGTGAAAAGCAGAAACCACCTTAGGTAGAAATTGAGGACGAGTCCTCAATTCCGCCCTGTCAGAATGAAAAATTAAGTAAGGGCTTTTATATGATAAAGCCGCCAATTCTGACACACGCCTGGCTGAAGCCAAGGCTAACAGCATCGTCACCTTCCATGTGAGATATTTTAAGTCCACAGTGGTGAGTGGTTCAAACCAATGTGACTTTAGGAACCTCAACACAACATTGAGATCCCAAGGTGCCACTGGAGGCACAAAAGGAGGCTGTATATGCAGCACCCCTTTTACAAATGTCTGAACTTCAGGTACTGAAGCCAGTTCTTTCTGGAAGAAAATCGACAGGGCCGAAATTTGAACCTTAATGGACCCTAATTTTAGGCCCATAGGCAGTCCTGTTTGCAGGAAATGAAGGAAACGACCCAGTTGAAATTCCTCTGTAGGGGCCTTCTTGGCCTCACACCACGCAACATATTTACGCCAAATGCGGTGATAATGTTTTGCGGTTACGTCCTTCCTGGCTTTGACCAGGGTAGGGATGACTTCTTCTGGAATGCCTTTTTCCTTCAGGATCCGGCGTTCAACCGCCATGCCGTCAAACGCAGCCGCGGTAAGTCTTGGAACAGACAAGGCCCCTGCAGTAGCAGGTCCTTTCTTAGAGGTAGAGGCCACGGTTCGTCCGTGAGCATCTCTTGAAGTTCCGGGTACCAAGTCCTTCTTGGCCAATCCGGAACCACGAGTATAGTTCTTACTCCTCTCCTTCTTATGATTCTCAGTACTTTTGGTATGAGAGGCAGAGGAGGGAACACATACACTGACTGGTACACCCACGGCGTTACCAGAGCGTCCACCGCTATTGCCTGAGGGTCCCTTGACCTGGCGCAATATCTGTCCAGTTTTTTGTTTAGATGTGACGCCATCATGTCCACCTTTGGTTTTTCCCAGCGGTTTACAATCAGGTGGAAGACTTCTGGGTGAAGACCCCACTCTCCCGGGTGAAGGTCGTTTCTGCTGAGGAAGTCTGCTTCCCAGTTGTCCACTCCCGGAATGAACACTGCTGACAGTGCTATCACATGATTTTCCGCCCAGCGAAGAATCCTTGCAGCTTCTGCCATTGCCCTCCTGCTTCTCGTGCCGCCCTGTCTGTTTACGTGGGCGACTGACGTGATGTTGTCCGATTGGATCAACACCGCCTGACCCTGAAGCAGAGGTTTTGCTTGACTTAGGGCATTGTAAATGGCCCTTAGTTCCAGAATGTTTATATGAAGAGATGTTTCCATGCTTGACCACAAGCCCTGGAAATTCCTTCCCTGTGTGACTGCTCCCCAGCCTCTCAGGCTGGCATCCGTGGTCACCAGGATCCAATCCTGAATGCCAAATCTGCGGCCCTCTAGTAGATGAGCACTCTGCAGCCACCACAGAAGAGACACCCTTGTCCTTGGCGACAGGGTTATCCGCTGATGCATCTGAAGATGCGATCCGGACCATTTGTCCAGTAGATCCCACTGAAACGTTCTTGCATGGAATCTTCCGAATGGAATCGCTTCGTAAGAAGCCACCATTTTTCCCAGGACCCTCGTGCACTGATGCACTGACACCTGGCCTGGTTTTAGGAGGTTCCTGACTAGCTCGGATAACTCCCTGGCCTTCTCCTCCGGGAGAAACACCTTCTTCTGGACTGTGTCCAGAATCATTCCTAGGAACAGTAGACGTGTCGTTGGAATCAGCTGCGATTTTGGAATATTTAGAATCCACCCGTGCTGACGTAACACTACCTGAGATAGTGCCACTCCGACTTCTAACTGTTCCCTGGACCTTGCCCTTATCAGGAGATCGTCCAAGTAAGGGATAATTAAGATGCCTTTTCTTCGTAGAAGAATCATCATTTCGGCCATTACCTTGGTAAAGACCCGAGGTGCCGTGGACAATCCAAACGGCAGCGTCTGAAACTGATAATGACAGTTTTGTACTACAAACCTGAGGTACCCTTGGTGAGAAGGGTAGATTGGGACGTGGAGATAAGCATCTTTGATGTCCAGAGACACCATAAAGTCCCCTTCTTCCAGGTTCGCTATCACCGCTCTGAGTGACTCCATCTTGAATTTGAACCTTTTTATGTAAGTGTTCAAGGATTTCAGATTTAAAATTGGTCTCACCGAGCCGTCCGGCTTCGGTACCACAAACAGCGTGGAATAATACCCCTTTCCCTGTTGTAGGAGGGGTACCTTGATTATCACCTGCTGGGAATACAGCTTGTGAATGGCTTCCAAAACTGCCTCCCTGTCGGAGGGAGACTTTGGTAAAGCAGACTTCAGGAACCGGCGAGAGGGAAACGCCTCGAATTCCAGTTTGTACCCCTGCGATACTACCTGTAGAATCCAGGGGTCCACTTGCGAGTGAGCCCACTGCGCGTTGAAATTCTTGAGACGGGCCCCCACCATGTCTGAGTCTGCTTGTAAAGCCCCAGCGTCATGCTGAAGACTTGGCAGAAGCAGGGGAGGGCTTCTGCTCCTGGGAAGCGGCTGCATGGTGCAGTCTTTTTCCTCTTCCTCTGCCCCGGGGTAGAAAAGAGTGGCCTTTTGCTCGCTTGTACTTATGGGAACGAAAGGACTGAGTTTGAAAAGACGGTGTCTTTTTCTGCTGATGTGAAGTGACCTGGGGTAAAAAGGTGGACTTTCCAGCCGTTGCCGTGGCCACCAGGTCCGATAGACCAGCCCCAAATAACTCCTCCCCTTTATACGGCAATACTTCCATGTGCCGTTTGGAATCCGCATCACCTGACCACTGTCGCGTCCATAACGCTCTTCTGGCAGAGATGGACATAGCACTTACTCTTGATGCCAGGGTGCAAATATCCCTCTGTGCATCACGCATATATAGCAATGCATCCTTCAAATGTTCTATAGTTAACAAAATATTGTCCCTATCCAGGGTATCAATATTCTCAGTCAGGGAATCCGACCATGCGACTCCAGCACTGCACATCCAGGCTGATGCGATTGCTGGTCGCAGTATAACACCAGTATGTGTGTATATACTTTTTAGGATATTTTCCAGCCTTCTATCAGCTGGTTCTTTGAGGGTGGCCGTATCAGGAGACGGTAACGCTACTTGTTTAGATAAACGTGTGAGCGCCTTATCTACCCTAGGGGGTGTTTCCCAACGCGCCCTAACCTCTGGCGGGAAAGGATATAGTGCTAATAATTTATTAGAAATTAGCAGTTTTTTATCGGGGGAAACCCACGCTTTATCACACACCTCATTTAATTCATCTGACCTCAGGAAAAACTATTGGTAGTTTTTTCACACCCCACATAATACCCTTCTTTGTGGTACTTGTAGTGTCAGAAATGTTCAATGCCTCCTTCATTGCCGTGATCATGTAACGTGTGGCCCTACTGGACATTACGTTTGTCTCGTCACCGTCGACACTAGACTCAGTATCTGTGTCTGGGTCGACCCACTGAGGTAACGGGCGTTTTAGGGCCCCTGACGGTGTCTGAGACGCCTGGACAGGCACTAATTGATTTGCCGGCTGTCTCATGTCGTCAACAGTTTTTTGCAAAGTGCTGACATTATCACTTAATTGCTTAAATACAATCATCCAGTCAGGTGTCGACTCCCTAGGGGGTGACATCACTAACACAGGCAATTTCTCCGCCTCCACATCATTTTCCTCCTCATACATGTCGACACACGCGTACCGACACACAGCGCACACACACCGGGAATGCTCTGATAGAGGACAGGACCCCACTTAGCCCTTTGGAGAGACAGAGGGAGAGTCTGCCAGCACACACCCAGCGCTATATATATACAGGGATAACCTTATATAAGTGTTATTCCCTTATAGCTGCTGTTTTTATCGTTATTTGCTGCCAACAGTGCCCCCCCTTCTCTTTTTTACCCTGATTCTGAAGCAGGACTGCAGGGGAGAGTCAGGGAGCCGTCCTTCCAGCGGAGCTGTGAGGGAAAATGGCGCTTGTGTGCTGAGGAGATAGGCTCCGCCCCTTCACGACGTCCTTATCGCCCGCTCTTTTGTGTAAAAATGGCAGGGGTTAAAATACATCCATATAGCCCAGGAGCTATATGTGATGTATTCTTTTTGCCACCTAAGGTATTTTCTGTTTATATTGCGTCTCAGGGCGCTCCCCCCCCAGCGCCCTGCACCCTCAGTGACCGGAGTGTGAAGTGTGCTGAGAGCAATGGCGCACAGCTGCGGTGCTGTGCGCTACCTTAGTCTGAAGACAGGATCGTCTTCTGCCGCCGATTTCACCGGACCTCTTCGTCTCTTCTGGCTCTGTAAGGGGGACGGCGGCGCGGCTCCGGTGACCCATCCAGGCTGTACCTGTGATCGTCCCTCTGGAGCTAATGTCCAGTAGCCTAAGAAGCCCAATCCACTCTGCACGCAGGTGAGTTCGCTTCTTCTCCCCTTAGTCCCACGATGCAGTGAGCCTGTTGCCAGCAGGACTCACTGAAAAAAAATAAAATAAAATAAAATAAACTTTTATTCTAAGCAGCTCAGGAGAGCCACCTAGATTGCACCCTTCTCGGCCGGGCACAAAAATCTAACTGAGGCTTGGAGGAGGGTCATAGGGGGAGGAGCCAGTGCACACCACCTGATCCTAAAGCTTTTATTATTGTGCCCTGTCTCCTGCGGAGCCGCTATTCCCCATGGTCCTTACGGAGTCCCAGCATCCACTAGGACGTCAGAGAAAATACGAATGCCCTCATCACTGCCGAGATCTGAGTTTAGTAAATTCCTGAGATGACGCTTTGCTGAAAAAACACCAAATAGGTAAAAATTGTGAGCTTAGTAAATATACCCCCAGGTGAGAGGTATGAGGGAGCATTAGGATACCAGGTGACCGGTATTAGGAGGAGACCAGGTGAGAGGTGGCATTAGGAGGACACCAGGTGAGAGGTATGAGGCAGCATTAGGAGGATACCAGGTAAGCGGTATGAGGGGTCTTGAGGAGGATACCAGGTGAGCTGTATGACGGGGCATTAGTAAGATACCAGGTGAGCGGTATTAGGAGAATACCAGGTGAGCGGTATGAGGGGGCATTAGGAGGATAGCAGGTGAGCAGTATGAGGGGGCGTTAGGAGGATACTAGGTGAGCGGTATGAGGAGGCGTTAGGACGACACCAGGTGAGCTTTATGAGGAGGCGTTAGGACGACACCAGGTGAGCGGTATGAGGCATTAGGATACTAGGCGAGCGGTATGATGAGGTATTAGGAGGATACCAGGTGAGCAGTATGAGGAGGCATTAGGATACCTGGTGAGCAGTATGAGGAGGCATTAGGACGATACCAGGTGAGCGGCATGAGGAGGCATTAGGACGATACCAGGTGAGCGGTATGAGGTGATATTAGGAGGATTCTAGGTGAGCGGTATGAGGAGGCATTAGGAGGATACCAGGTGAGCGGTATGAGGAGGCATTAGGAGGATACCAGGTGAACGGTATGAGGAGGCATTAGGAGGATACCAGGTGAGCGGTATGAGGCGGCATTAGGAGGAAACCAGGTGAGCGGCATTAGGAGGAAACCAGGTGAGCGGCATTAGGAGGAAACCAGGTGAGCGGTATGAGGAGGCATTAAGAAGACACTAGCAAGCGGTATTAGGATACCAGGTGAGCAGTATGACATACTTGCCTACCTGACCCTCTCCATGAGGGAGAAAATGCTCTGTTCCTGGACTTTCCTGGTAATGTATGATTGCCATCACCTGTGGTGAAACACCTTTCTTATCAATTAACTAGCTCACCACAGGTGATGGCAATCATACATTACCAGGAAAGTCCAGGAACAGAGCATTTTCTCCCTCATGGAGAGGGTCAGGTAGGCAAGTATGCGGTATGAGGGGGCATTAGTAGGATACCAGGTGAGCGGTATAAGGCGGCATTAGGAGGAAACCAGGTGAGCGGTATGAGGAGGCATTAAGAAGACACTAGCAAGCGGTATTAGGATACCAGGTGAGCAGTATGACATACTTGCCTACCTGACCCTCTCCATGAGGGAGAAAATGCTCTGTTCCTGGACTTTCCTGGTAATGTATGATTGCCATCACCTGTGGTGAAACACCTTTCTTATCAATTAACTAGCTCACCACAGGTGATGGCAATCATACATTACCAGGAAAGTCCAGGAACAGAGCATTTTCTCCCTCATGGAGAGGGTCAGGTAGGCAAGTATGCGGTATGAGGGGGCATTAGTAGGATACCAGGTGAGCGGTATAAGGCGGCATTAGGAGGAAACCAGGTGAGCGGTATGAGGAGGCATTAAGAAGACACTAGCAAGCGGTATTAGGATACCAGGTGAGCAGTATGACATACTTGCCTACCTGACCCTCTCCATGAGGGAGAAAATGCTCTGTTCCTGGACTTTCCTGGTAATGTATGATTGCCATCACCTGTGGTGAAACACCTTTCTTATCAATTAACTAGCTCACCACAGGTGATGGCAATCATACATTACCAGGAAAGTCCAGGAACAGAGCATTTTCTCCCTCATGGAGAGGGTCAGGTAGGCAAGTATGCGGTATGAGGGGGCATTAGTAGGATACCAGGTGAGCAGTATGAGAAGGCATGTAGACTGCACCCACCACCCCTTCCAGCAGTCATCTCCGCAGCGCCTCACCCGCCCTCTGTGCTTTATGGCTGCACAGAATTTTTTTTTACTATTTCTATAGGAGGGGGTGTGAGGGGCAGGGAGCAGCAGCAATAGGTACAGGGCAGCCCCCGAGCTGTGTGAAGGGTGTCCGGCCCGCAAGACTGCAGTCCCCTCCAAGCCCCACACCCGCTGCGTGAACCGTGTTATATCCCTCCCCGTATCTATATGTATGTACTTTTCGCCAGCCCACCGCCCGCAGTGCTACACACCCGACTTCCGCCCTGTGCGTTCCACCCGACGTCAGCCCTGTGCGTTCCACCCGACGTCCACTCTGTGCGTTCCACCCGTCTTCAGCACTGTGCGTTCCACTCGACATCCACTCCTGTGCGTTCCACTCGACATCCACTCCTGTGCGTTCCACTCGACATCCACTCCTGTGCGTTCCACTCGACATCCACTCCTGTGCGTTCCACCCGACTTCCGCCCTGTGCGTTCCACCCGACTTCCGCCCTGTGCGTTCCACCCGACTTCCGCCCTGTGCGTTCCACCCACTCCACTTCAGCCCTGTGCGTTCCACTCCACTTCAGCCCTGTGCGTTCCACTCGACTGCAGCCCTGTGCGTTTCACTGGACTTCCGCCCTGTGCGTTCCACTGGACTTCCGCCCTGTGGGTTTACACCTATTTTCCGCCGTGTGCGTTCCACTCACCGTACGCTTCCGGTAGATTGTGCTGAACTGGTGGAAGCAGGAGGGAGACGTTACATCTGGCAGGAGATGGTGACTATTATTATACAGGGGGAACAGCCTGTGGTGTCCTGTTGTTGTTATTGTTATTATTAATTATTATTATTTTTATTATTATTATTATACTGGTGGAGCAGCCTGTAGTGTCCTGTTGTTGTTATTATTATTATTATTATACAGGGGGAGCAGCCTGTGGTGTCCTGTTATTTTTACACAGGGGGACCAGTCTGTGTGTCCTGTAGTAATTATTATACACGTGGAGCAGCCTGTGATGTGTTGTTGTTGTTGTTGTTGTTGTTGTTGTTGTTGTTGTTATTATTATACAGGGGAAGCAGCCTGTGGTGGTGGTATTATTATTATTATTATTATACAGGGGTGTACTAACCGTGTGTGACCTTTGTGTAGGGATCAGGGTGTATCAGATGTCTGATATCAGTGTGACCTGTGTTTAGTGATCTGGGTGTGATACTGCCTGATCGCATTCCCGATATTGGCCCTCACTGCTGCTGCATTCCTTTATTTACTGCTGTACATGGGTGATACAGCCACCCGATATGATGGCATTATGCAATGTGCTCTGTGCGCGATATAGTATAATATAATAGTGACCAGTATTAATAAGCTCGTCCAGGGTTATTTGACCAGGACTAATAGCGTGTGCGAAAGAGGAGTATGATATACATGTACTCTGGTGTTTATTATAATTATTACATTTATTCCTAGAAAACTGAACAGTGAGGAACTGAAGCATCTGTACTAGAAGTTTCCTGAGAATAAGAAAATGGATAATGACAGCAGTCACATGAAAGAGCGGATACTAAATCTCACCCTGGAGATCATCTACCTGCTGACTGGGGAGGTGAGGGGATCTGGGATTGTCACAGTGACATCACTTATATCTATAGTAATAATACAGGGACATGACTGGGTAGGTGAGGGGATCTGGGAGTGTCACAGTGACATCACTTATATCTATAGTGATAATACAGGGACATGACTGGGGAGGTGTGGGGATCTGGGAGTGTCACAGTGACATCTCTTATCTATAATAATAATACAGGGACATGACTGGGGAGGTGAGGGGATCTGGGAGTGTCACAGTGATATCACTTACCGTATATACTCGAGTGTAAGTCGACCCGAATATAAGCAGAGGCATCTAATTTTACCACAAAAACCTGGGAAAACGTATTGACTCGAGTATAAGCCTAGGGTGGGAAATGCAGCTCTAGCCATACACAGAACTCATAGTGCCAGATTTGCCCCACAGTGTCAGTTATGCCCCACAGTGTCAGATATGCCCCACAGTGTCAGATGTGCCAGATATGTCCCACAGTGCCAGATGTGCCAGATATGCCCCACAGTGCCAGATATGCCCCGCAGTGCCAGATGTGCCAGCTATGCCCCGCAGTGCCAGATGTGCCCCACCGTGCCAGATGTGCCCCACCGTGCCAGATGTGCCCCACCGTGCCAGATGTGCCCCACGGTGCTAGATACCCTTCTGAAGGAGGGACATGGAGAGCACACTTCCTTTAACACACACACACGTCGTTGCCGCCCGAGATGCAGGGGGGACACAGGAGAGCCGCGCGCTGTGCTCTCCGTGTCCCTCCTAACGCTGACTCGAGTATAAGCCGAGGTGGCTCTTTCAGCACAAAAAAAAGTGCTAAAAAAGTGGACTTATACTCGAGTATATACGGTATATCTATAGTAATAATACAAACAAACACGAGGAACCACTGCACTCGCCATTCCCAGGGGTTGGGGTGCGGTGGGATGTGACCACCAAACTCAAATATACCAAACAAAGAACCCAGCACTCTCCTAAGCAGCTTCACCCACCTTAATGCTTTAATATACATCTAAATAAATAATGGGGTTTTGGTTTATGAATTGTACAAATCATGTAAGCTTGCGGCCCACTCCACGGGACCCCATTTCACCGCAAGTCCTACTCTATCACAAACTTTCACATAGATTTTATAGAAATTATATAGAATCCTGGCTACTGCTGTTTCATAGAGGAAAATGTGCTTATCTGGTTTAAAGCTTACCTGCCACACCCATGGCTTTTAAAAGGTAAGACAGTCCCCAACACAAATATCACAACTAAACAAGTGTGCTTTACCTGGTTTACAGCTCACCTGCCAACAGACTACTGGCTTTCAAAGTGAGACAGTCACCAACACACCTAAATAGCAGCTGATCCAGGTTAAAGGTTAATGAGCCCAGGGGTGCATGAGAGAGAGATATGGTCACAAATGGGCCAATTAAAAATTAACCCTGTTATACAAACAAACACGAGGAACCACTGCACTCGCCATTCCCAGGGGTTGGGGTGCGGTGGGCTGTGACCACCAAACTCAAATATACCAAACAAAGAACCCAGCACTCTCCTAAGCAGCTTCACCCACCTTAATGCTTTAATATACATCTAAATAAATAATGGGGTTTTGGTTTATGAATTGTACAAATCATGTAAGCTTGCGGCCCACTCCACGGGACCCCATTTCACCGCAAGTCCTACTCTATCACAAACTTTCACATAGATTTTATAGAAATTATATAGAATCCTGGCTACTGCTGTTTCATAGAGGAAAATGTGCTTATCTGGTTTAAAGCTTACCTGCCACACCCATGGCTTTTAAAAGGTAAGACAGTCCCCAACACAAATATCACAACTAAACAAGTGTGCTTTACCTGGTTTACAGCTCACCTGCCAACAGACTACTGGCTTTCAAAGTGAGACAGTCACCAACACACCTAAATAGCAGCTGATCCAGGTTAAAGGTTAATGAGCCCAGGGGTGCATGAGAGAGAGATATGGTCACAAATGGGCCAATTAAAAATTAACCCTGTTATACAAACAAACACGAGGAACCACTGCACTCGCCATTCCCAGGGGTTGGGGTGCGGTGGGCTGTGACCACCAAACTCAAATATACCAAACAAAGAACCCAGCACTCTCCTAAGCAGCTTCACCCACCTTAATGCTTTAATATACATCTAAATAAATAATGGGGTTTTGGTTTATGAATTGTACAAATCATGTAAGCTTGCGGCCCACTCCACGGGACCCCATTTCACCGCAAGTCCTACTCTATCACAAACTTTCACATAGATTTTATAGAAATTATATAGAATCCTGGCTACTGCTGTTTCATAGAGGAAAATGTGCTTATCTGGTTTAAAGCTTACCTGCCACACCCATGGCTTTTAAAAGGTAAGACAGTCCCCAACACAAATATCACAACTAAACAAGTGTGCTTTACCTGGTTTACAGCTCACCTGCCAACAGACTACTGGCTTTCAAAGTGAGACAGTCACCAACACACCTAAATAGCAGCTGATCCAGGTTAAAGGTTAATGAGCCCAGGGGTGCATGAGAGAGAGATATGGTCACAAATGGGCCAATTAAAAATTAACCCTGTTATACAAACAAACACGAGGAACCACTGCACTCGCCATTCCCAGGGGTTGGGGTGCGGTGGGCTGTGACCACCAAACTCAAATATACCAAACAAAGAACCCAGCACTCTCCTAAGCAGCTTCACCCACCTTAATGCTTTAATATACATCTAAATAAATAATGGGGTTTTGGTTTATGAATTGTACAAATCATGTAAGCTTGCGGCCCACTCCACGGGACCCCATTTCACCGCAAGTCCTACTCTATCACAAACTTTCACATAGATTTTATAGAAATTATATAGAATCCTGGCTACTGCTGTTTCATAGAGGAAAATGTGCTTATCTGGTTTAAAGCTTACCTGCCACACCCATGGCTTTTAAAAGGTAAGACAGTCCCCAACACAAATATCACAACTAAACAAGTGTGCTTTACCTGGTTTACAGCTCACCTGCCAACAGACTACTGGCTTTCAAAGTGAGACAGTCACCAACACACCTAAATAGCAGCTGATCCAGGTTAAAGGTTAATGAGCCCAGGGGTGCATGAGAGAGAGATATGGTCACAAATGGGCCAATTAAAAATTAACCCTGTTATACAAACAAACACGAGGAACCACTGCACTCGCCATTCCCAGGGGTTGGGGTGCGGTGGGCTGTGACCACCAAACTCAAATATACCAAACAAAGAACCCAGCACTCTCCTAAGCAGCTTCACCCACCTTAATGCTTTAATATACATCTAAATAAATAATGGGGTTTTGGTTTATGAATTGTACAAATCATGTAAGCTTGCGGCCCACTCCACGGGACCCCATTTCACCGCAAGTCCTACTCTATCACAAACTTTCACATAGATTTTATAGAAATTATATAGAATCCTGGCTACTGCTGTTTCATAGAGGAAAATGTGCTTATCTGGTTTAAAGCTTACCTGCCACACCCATGGCTTTTAAAAGGTAAGACAGTCCCCAACACAAATATCACAACTAAACAAGTGTGCTTTACCTGGTTTACAGCTCACCTGCCAACAGACTACTGGCTTTCAAAGTGAGACAGTCACCAACACACCTAAATAGCAGCTGATCCAGGTTAAAGGTTAATGAGCCCAGGGGTGCATGAGAGAGAGATATGGTCACAAATGGGCCAATTAAAAATTAACCCTGTTATACAAACAAACACGAGGAACCACTGCACTCGCCATTCCCAGGGGTTGGGGTGCGGTGGGCTGTGACCACCAAACTCAAATATACCAAACAAAGAACCCAGCACTCTCCTAAGCAGCTTCACCCACCTTAATGCTTTAATATACATCTAAATAAATAATGGGGTTTTGGTTTATGAATTGTACAAATCATGTAAGCTTGCGGCCCACTCCACGGGACCCCATTTCACCGCAAGTTGTATATTAAAGCATTAAGGTGGGTGAAGCTGCTTAGGAGAGTGCTGGGTTCTTTGTTTGGTATAGTAATAATACAGGAACATGACTGGGGAGGTGAGGGGATATGGGAGCGTCACAGGGACATCATTTATATCTATAGTAATAATACAGGGACATGACTGGGGAGGTGAGGGGATCTGGGACGTCACTTATATCTATAGTAATAATACAGAGACATAACTGGGGAGGTGAGGGGATCTGGGAGCGTCACAGTGACATCACCCATATCGATAGTAATAATACAGGGACATGGCTAGGGAAGTGCGGGGATCTGGGAGTGTCACAGTGACATCACTTATCTATAGTAATAATACAGGGACATGACTGGGGAGGTGAGGGGATCTGGGAGTGTCACAGTGATATCACTTAACGTATATACTCGAGTGTAAGTTGACCCGAATATAAGCAGAGGCATCTAATTTTACCACAAAAACCTGGGAAAACGTATTGACTCGAGTATAAGCCTAGGGTGGGAAATGCAGCTCTAGCCATACACAGAACTCATAGTGTCAGATATGCCCCACAGTGTCAGATATGCCCCACAGTGTCAGATATGCCCCACAGTGTCAGATATGCCCCACAGTGTCAGATATGCCCCACAGTGCCAGATATGCCCCACAGTGTCAGATGTGCCAGATATGCCCCACAGTGCCAGATGTGCCAGATATGCCCCACAGTGCCAGATATGGCCCGCAGTGCCAGATGTGCCAGATGTGCCCCACAGTGCCAGATGTGCCCCACCGTGCCAGATGTGCCCCACGGTGCTAGATACTTACCCTTCTGAAGGAGGGACATGGAGAGCACACTTCCTTTAACACACACACGTCGTTGCCGCCCGAGATGCAGGGGGGACACAGGAGAGCCGCGCGCTGTGCTCTCCGTGTCCCTCCTAACGCTGACTCGAGTATAAGCCGAGGTGGCTCTTTCAGCACAAAAAAAAAGTGCTGAAAAAGTCGGCTTATACTCGAGTATATACGGTATATCTATAGTAATAATACAGGGACATGACTGGGGAGGTGAGGGGATATGGGAGCGTCACAGGGACATCACTTATATCTATAGTAATAATACAGGGACATGACTGGGGAGGTGAGGGGATCTGGGAGCATCACAGTGACACAACTTATATCTATAGTAATAATACAGAGAGATGACTGGGGAGGTGAGGGGATCTGGAAGGCTCCTCTCATTGTGACTCTGGTGTCTAGGATGCACCCAGTCAAACATATTCCAGAAATATTCCATAGAAGTTTGTATATCAGGAGTGTACATTTGGATGTAGCTGGTAATATTAGTTGTGACCAGCAGCCTCTCTGTATAGAAACAATAGTATTATAGTCTTACAGCCTACCTCTCCTGCAGCTCCGCCTCTCTGATAAATTACTCAATTGTATTTTCTTGCACAATGAAGCACTGTTTAATACATTTTCAAATGTTGTCTCCCTCAATACACAGGATTATACAGTAGTGAAGAAGACACTTCCAAGCTGTGCCTCCATCACGGTTCCTCCACCTCACTCACTGATACATAAGAGGCACAATGACCAGAAGATCCTGGATCTCACCAACAAGATCATTCAGCTGCTGACTGGAGAGGTGACTGCTGGGAATGGAACGTTATACAGTAACACCAGGGGACGTGTCTGGGTGATGACTGGAGAGGTGACTGGTGGGAATGGGGCATTATACAGTAACACCAGGGGATGTGTCTGGGGGATGACTGGAGAGGTGACTGCTGGGAATGGGGCATTATACAGTAACACCAGGGGATGTGTCTGGGTGATGACTGGAGAGGTGACTGCTGGGAATGGGGCATTATACAGTAACACCAGGGGATGTGTCTGGGTGATGACTGGAGAGGTGACTGCTGGGAATGGGGCATTATACAGTAACACTAGAGGATGTGTCTGGCTGGTGACTGGAGAGGTGACTGCTGGGAATGGGACATTATACAGTAACACCAGGGGATGTGTCTGGGGGATGACTGGAGAGGTGACTGCTGGGAATGGGGCATTATACAGTAACATCAGGGGACGTGTCTGGGTGATGACTGGAGAGGTGACTGCTGGGAATGGGACATTATACAGTAACACCAGGAGATGTGTCTGGGTGATGACTGGAGAGGTGACTGCTGGGAATGGGGCATTATACAGTAACACCAGGGAATGTGTCTGGGTGATGACTGGAGAGGTGACTGCTGGGAATGGGGCATTATACAGTAACACCAGGGGATGTGTCTGGGTGATGACTGGAGAGGTGATTGCTGGGAATGGGACATTATACAGTAACACCAGGAGATGTGTCTGGGTGATGACTGGAAAGGTGACTGCTGGGAATGGGACATTATACAGTAACACCAGGGGACGTGTCTGGGTGATGACTGGAGAGGTGATTGCTGGGAATGGGACATTATACAGTAACACCAGGGGACGTGTCTGGGTGATGACTGGAGAGGTGGCTGCTGGGAATGGGACATTATACAGTAACATCAGGGGACGTGTCTGGGTGATGACTGTAGAGGTGACTGCTGGGAATGCACATTATACAGTAACACCAGGGGACCTGTCTGGGTGATGACTGCTGGGAATGCACATTATACAGTAACATCAGGGGACGTGTCTGGGTGATGACTGGAGAGGTGACTGCTGGGAATGGGACATTATACAGTAACACCAGGGGATGTGTCTGGGTGATGACTGGAGAGGTGACTGATGGGAATGGGGCATTATACAGTAACACCAGGGGATGTGTCTGGGTGATGACTGGAGAGGTGACTGCTGGGAATGCACATTATACAGTAACACCAGGGGACGTGTCTGGGTGATGACTGGAGAGGTGACTGCTGGGAATGGGACATTATACAGTAACACCATGGGACGTGTCTGGGTGATGACTGGAGAGGTGACTGCTGGGAATGGAGCATTATACAGTAACACCAGGGGATGTGTCTGGGTGATGACTGGAGAGGTGACTGCTGGGAATGGGGCGTTATACAGTAACACCAGGGGACGTGTCTGGGTGATGACTGGAGAGGTGGCTGCTGGGAATGGGGCATTATACAGTAACACCAGGGGATGTGTCTGGGTGATGACTGTATCACTGTGTGTGTCAGGTTCCTATAAGGTGTCAGGATGTCACTGTCTATGTCTCCATGCAGGAGGGGGAGTATATAGAGGAACACAGGAGTCTGTACAAGGACGTGATGATGGAGAATCACCGGCCCCTCACATCACTGGGTAAGAGGAGACTGTCATGTATTGTATAGGGGAGAGCAGGTATGGGGGCCCCTATATACACATCACCTGATAATCACATATATACACTGTACTCAGTCACTGTGTGTCTCCTACAGATGGGCCCAGTAACAGAGATACCCCAGAGAGATGTCCCCGTCCTCTGTATTCCCTGGATTGTACAGAGGAGAATCACAGGATCCCACAGGAGGATCAGGTAGGTGGGATTTAGGGTCTCCCCAATATACCAAAGTGACTGTTACTGTATGATGTGTAATGCATCTGTGTGTATCTTATACAGTGATATTCTACTGCTTAACTCAGTGACAGATATTAGTAAAGTATTTTCTCCCACGTCCTAGGGGATACTGGGATTGTAACAGTTACCATGGGGTGTAGATCGGGTCCATTGGAGCCTGGGCACTTTAAAAATTCTTCAGTTTGCTGGCTCCTCCTCTCTATGCCCCTCCCGCAGACTCCGTTTAGAAAAATGTGCCCAAGGAGCCGTGTGCATTCTCCGGAGCTCCAGAGAGTTTTCTTCAAAACTTTATTTTAGTTTGTTATTTTTAGGCAGCGCTGGCTAACACCAGTCTGCCTGCGTCATGGGACTTAGGGGTGGACCGGTACCAACCTCTTCAAGGGTTAATGGCCCGGATCCCCGCTGACAGTACATAGCTCCTAAGGTGTTGTTCCGCATTACCCCCAGGGTGTGCGCACACAGGGCAGTCCAAAGCCGGGATGGGCCTAGGTACTTTTGAAGGGGCGTGGCCTAATCACAGGAGGTGTGGTCATGTACCCTTCGAGAAAAATACAGAAAAAAATTGTATTTTAAGACCTCCATGGCCACATTGCCGCCCAGTACACAGCAGAGTGTGCTGGGCTGAGGAGAAGAGCTGCAGCTCCAACAGCACGCTGCCACCCCTAACTGAGCCGAAGACGCTGGAGTGGTGAGTACAGGAACCGGGGTCCCGGTTACAATGGCGGCATTAGGACGCAGTGTGCACTCGGCGCTGGAGGCGGAGGGGCACGCTGCGGGGACCCCATACCGGCGCTGACGCAGTATTGGGGTTTTAACCCGGTTTTCTGCTGTTAAGGAGTGTTTGCCAGTATAAATAAGTCACAGGGACCGCGTGCCATTAAGGGGGCGGGGCTTCCAACAGAGCGGGACCAGCAGCTCTCAGGCGCCATTTCCTGCTGCATCAGACTCCTCAAATGGACCCTCAAAACACCTTGTTACTGGTACCAGGGGGTTTTGTAGAAGGGGGGGAGCAAGATACTGTGTATTTATACATACATCAGACTAGTTACCTTATTAAGGCTCTAGTTATCTCCCCAGCAAAGCATGAGCATGAGGAAGCTGGCACCCATCAGACCAGCGAAACGCGTTGGGATTTACCTTGTAGGAACACAAGCACCAGCACCCTTATCCACCTCCTGGCGATATTTGGACCCATCAGCATCCACTGGATAAAATTCCTACACAAGTTCTTTACAGACCCGGACTCACCCCCATCTGCCATCTGGTTCCTATTTGCATGAGATACCTAGGGGACTTCATCCAGAATCAAGTCTGGTAAAATGCTTTTACATCCAACTGAACTTGTGGGCAAATGTGGAATAGTGTCCTAACCAGGAACTGTGGACATTTTACTTGGAAGGGTTAACTTTTGTGGTATCCTACAAATTTTATCCATATTATTGTTCAACAACTGCTTTCGTTTTATTCTTGAGGGGCATTCTTTGATGAATGTTTATTAAAAGTAATTTTTTATATTTTATTTACTGAGTTGTCCATTATACTTTGAATTACAGCCGGCGCCAGTACCCATTTCCTTTTTCTGGTCATTCCGAGTTGATCGCTAGATAAAAATGTTCGCAGCGCATCGATTAAGTGAAAAAGCAGCACTTCTGCGGATGCGCGACCTACTTTCACAACGGCCGATGTAGTTTCACACAAGGTCTAGCGAAGCTTTTCAGTCGCAATGGCCGCCGCAGAGTGATTGACATGAAGTGGGTGTTTCTGGGTGTCAACTGACCGTTTTCAGGGAGTGTTCCGAAAAACGCAGGCGTGCCAGGAAAAACGCAAGCGTGGCTGGGAGAACACAGGGCGTGTTTGTGACGTCAAATCCGGAACTGAATGGTCTGAAGTGATCGCAAGCGCTGAGTAGGTCTGAAGCTACTCAGAAACTGCACAATATGTTTTTGTAGCCGTTCTGCGATGAAAGTGTTCGCACTTCTGCTATGCTAAGATACACTCCCAGAGGGCAGCGGATTAGCGTTTGCACTGCTGCTAAAAACTGCTAGCGAGCGAACAACTCGGAATGACCCCCATAGTTCCATACCTGGACGATCTTCTTATCAAAGCGGTGTCCGAGGCTTGGTTGTTGGAGAGCAATGCCCTGAAGAGACGGCTACTGACGGATCACGGGTGGATTCTCAATCTGCAGAAATCGCATCTGGTGCCATCACAGAGGCTACAGTTCTTGGGGATGATCCTGGACACTGTGGCTCTGAAGGTGTTCCTTCCTCTGAATAAGGCTCTCACAATTCAGGAGATGGTGCGCTCTGTTCTGAAACCTCCAAAGATCTTGGTGCATCTCTGCATCCAACTGTTGGGCAAGATTGTAGCCTCATACGAGGCAGTCCAGTACGGAAGATTCCATGCCCGTCCTTTCCAGCTGTATCTGCTGAACAAATGGTCCGGCTTACACCTGCACATGCACCAGCGGATATCCCTGTCACCAAAAGCAAGGATTTCCCTGTTATGGTGGTTACAGATCTCCCACCTGGTGGAGGGTCGACACTTCGGAACTTAGGCTTGGGTTCTATTGACAACGGATGCGAGCCTCCTCGGTTGGGGTGCTGTCACCCAGGGGGCTCGGTTTTAGGAAAGGTGGTCACCTCAGGAGGCCTCTCTTCGCATAAACATTCTGGAGCTCAGGGCGTTTTACAATGCCCTTCTACAAGCCTCTACTCTCCTCCAATGTCAGGCCATACAGGCCCAGTCGGACAACGCCACTGAAGTGGCGTACATGAACAAACAAGGAGGGACAACAAGTAGGGCTCCATTGTGAGAGGTGTCCAGGATACTCCTCTGGGCAGAACGCAACGCCAGGGCCATGTCGGGAGTGGACAATTGGGAAGCAGACTTCCTCAGCAGACACTATCTGCATCCGGGGTAGTGGGGTCTTCACCCTCAAGTGTTTCAGCTGTTGGTTCAGTGGTGGGGCTTCTCGCTCATCGCCATTATGGCTTCTTGACTCAACAAAAAGCTGCGTCTGTACTGCTCCAGGATAAGGGATCCACAGGCTGCAGCAGTGTACGCCCTGGCGACGCCGTGGATATACCAGTTCTTCTATTTATTCCCTCCGATTCCTCTAATTCCCAGGGTCTTGAAAAGACTGAAAAGGGAAAGCATACAGGCAATTCTCATTGGTATGCGGACCTCCTGGCCATGTCCCTCAAAGAGCCCTAGCCTCTCCCGCTTCAAAAGGATCTTCTTCTGCAAGGTCCATTTGTCTATCCAGACTTACAGCAACTATGTTTGACGGCATGGCGGTTGAAAGGGAGATATTAGCCCGTAAAGGGCTTACTGTCACAACTGAGGGCCTGAGCTGACGGGAGGCAGCCTCAGTTGTAGGGGCTGAGATGTAACGGAACCTGGGAGGTTGTATCAGACCCCTAGACATGTAAAATAACTGCCCGAAGGCGTGACCACGACAACCAGGATAAAAGTCAATGATGTTTATTATGACAAACTCCGTAACACAGCAGCAGTAAAAGGAAACATAAAAGTCAACAGAGGATAAATACAATTCCTGGGTACTACAGGGTGGCAAGGGCCACAGGCACTGGTAGTGTGAGACAGTTCTTATAATCTTTTAGTTGGAAAGTCCTTACCAGGCCTGACTGTAGCAATGGAGAGAACCCAGGATCGTACCAGCCGGTGTTCCAGGAAAGGCTGGGCTACTGAAGTTACTGTGGATACTGGCTGGAACCAGACTGTTGTTGATACGGAGTGGATACTGGCTGGGACCAGTTAAATAATAAACGAACTTGAGAGCGATGAAATAATAATGAAGTTTGGAGTTTGAGAGCGGTGAAATAATAATACCGGTGGAGAGTGGTAAACTGCAGAAAAGAACACCGGCCCTTTAAGAGAAGCTGTACACTGCTGGAAGCTGGGCTGGAAGCAGGTGATTGTTGTAGCTGGAAACAGGTGAGTCCAGAATGGATCGGAGAGTCAGGCTACACCGCAGATGGAATGCTGGTGCGGGTCTCTGTAGCAGAAGTCTGGAGACAGGAGCTGGAACCTGGAAGACAACCACAGGAGAGAGACAAACTGGAACTAGGTTAGACAACCAAAGCACTGACGCCTTCCTTGCTCAGGCACAGCTTACTTATACCTGCAGCAAGGAAGGGGTTGGCTAGGCAATTATGCAAATCAACAATACAGACAGCAGATTGGTGGAAATGATCAGATGACAAAATCCAAGATGGCTGCGCCCATGCAGACACTTGGAGGGAAGTTTGGTTTGTAATCCATGTGAGAATTGAAACAGTAATGGCGACGCCGGCCACAGGAGACAGGAGACGCCAGACTGACAAGCGCACATTTAACCACGCGGGCACAGCGGAGGCCGCGGCTGATGAAATCACCACTCTGACATTCTGCATGTGGAAACTCAGGAACAGCGGGATCCGGTCCTGGAACGCTGAGCCAGCCTTAGGAGGCATCTGAAGGGTAAGTAATGGCGTCCAGATACCCGGATCGTGACACTTACTGCCAAGGTTATCTCTACTATGGTCCAGGCTAGGAAGGTGGTCACGTCTAGGTATTACCACCGCATCTGGAAGAAGTATGTCTCCTGATGTGAAGGTCGACAGTACTCCACTGTAGAGTTTCATCTGGGCAGGTTCTTGCTCTTCCTGCAAGCTGGTGTGAATATGGGCCTTCGTTTAGGCTCCATTAAGGTTCAAATACCTGCCCTGTCTATTTTCTTTCAGAGACAGTTGGCTGTGGTTCCGGAAGTTCAGACGTTCCTGAAAGGCGTCCTTCATATTCAGCCACCGTTTGTACCTCCCACGGCTTCGTGGAATCTCAATGTGGTTCTCACTTTTCTTCAAGCAGACTGGTTTGAACCTTTGCACCAGGTGGACTTAACATTTTTGACTTGGAAGACTGTCATGTTATTGGCCTTGGCCTCAGCACGGCGGGTATCGGAAATTGGGGGCCTTATCATGTAAGAGCCCTTACCTGGTGTTTCACGAGGATAGAGCGGAGCTCAGGACTCGCCCGCAGTTTCTGCCTAAGGTGGTGTTTGCATTTTACATCAACCAGCCGATTGTGGTTCCTGTTTTGTCTGACACATCAGTTTCTCCAAAGTTCTTGGACGTTGTTCGAGCTTTGAAGATTTATGTCAAGAGAACAGCTTGTCACCGGAAATCTGATTCCCTTTCTGTTCTCTATGACGCTATGAAGATTGGCTGTCCTGCTTCAAAACAGTCAATTGCTCGTTAGATCCGGATGACAATCCAACAGGCCTACTCTTCGGCAGCTTTGCCGCTGCTGAGTTCTGTTCAGGTCCACTCCATGCGGTTGGTGGGTTCTTTCTTGGCGGCTGCTCGTGGTTTCTCGGCTTTGCAGTTATGCCGAGCTGCTACTTGGTCCGGTTTGAACACTTTTGTAAAGTTTTACAAGTTCGATACCTTAGCTGCTGAGGACCTTCGGTTTGGTCGCTCAGTTTTGCAGGGGTCTCCGCACTCTCACACCCGTTCTGGTAGCTTTGGGACATCCCCATGGTAAGTGTTACCATCCCAGTATCCCCTAGGACGTGGGAAAAAATAAGAATTTAATACCTACCGGTAATGCCTTTTCTCCTTGTCCGTAGGGGATACTGGGCGCCCGCTGTGCTTCGAGTTTTCCTGCAAGAGTTGTTCTTGTATGTTTACTGTTTGGTTCTGCTGTTGCTTTCCCTATTTTCAAGTTGTGGTTAGCGTTGCTATCCTCTTGTTATGTTGTGTACTGGTTCGTATCTCACAGCTTTTTTCTTATCTGTTTTCCTCCTCTCAAAGTATGTCCGTCTCCTCGGGCAGCTTTCCTAGACTGAGTCTGCAGGAGGGGCATAGAGGGGAGGAGCCAGCATACTGAAGAATTTTTAAAGTGCCCTGGCTCCAATTGACCCCATCTACTGTATACCCCCATGGTAAATGTTACCATCCCAGTATCCCCTACGGACTAGGAGAAAAGGAATTACCGGTAGGTATTATTCCTATTTTCTCCTTCAGGGTCCACAGTGGTATCCACAGGATATACCTTGGAATATTAGGAAGCGACAGTGGATTGGCACCAACGATCTAAGCTTTTCGGACTCCCATGATTCAATGGGCCAGTCCCCTATATCCCCTCCTGGTTCAGGCACTTCAGTTTTTTGTTTGGTGCGGCAGGAGCCGGACCATGGTCTAGAGTGCTGCTAGTTTTTGCAGCCATAAGCTTTGTTAATTTACTTTATAGCCTTACCTTTGTTTGAGTGATCTTTCTGAATAGCGTCTTATACGTATCATAGAGAGAGTCGCTCTCTGCCGGGTCGCGACAATGCTTACCTCCGTGTACAGTGCTGTTTCGGCGGACGTCAGCTAGGATGTACTAGCAAGTCCAGCAGATGTTACCAGGCTGTGGCCGGAGAACGGGGAGAAGGTAAAGCATCAGTTCCGCTTAGCGGATTGAGACGCAGCACACAACCGTACTGTTTCGGGGGGAGACTACCGAACAGTCGCTGGCGCGGCTGATACCTCGGGTTCACCAGCACTAGGCCTCAGGGATTATAGGTTCCAGGGATTAGTATGAGGCCGCAATCCCAGGGCTTGATGTCAGCAGTGGGGAGTAAGACGCTTCCATGTCGCCCCTCCCCCCGGTACATGACCAGTTTCCTCCGAGTTTCCCGCCATGAACTAATTTCCCTGCTTCCATCTGAGATGCTAAAAATCAACCAAACCCAGTATCAGCGCTGTGTGGTTGTGTCACTGGTGCAACTTTGTTCACTTGGGCGTCTGTGTTACCGAGTAGCGTCTGGATCCACTAAGCATTTGTTAGCACAATGATTATTTGGAAATGAACTAGACAAACGGATCTTCAAAGCTACTGCGAGAAAGTCCACATATCTTCCTTCTGCAGCTCCCTCAGCCAGGAAGGCTTACTCAGGTTCCAATTTACAGTCCTTTCGAAAGGCCAAGTTTAGGGGCAAAACCAGAGGTTCTTCTACAGCCACCAGAGGCGCGAAAGGTAAACCATGCAAACCAGCAACTTCTGGTTCTCAGGAACAGAGCTCAAGCTCTGCTTCCTCAAAGCCTTTAGCATGACTGTGAACCGCGATGCCTGGAAGACTAGTGAGTGTGAGCCCGACTAAAATTCTTCAGTCACATCTAGACAAGTTCATGCCAGGATCCCTGGGTCATAGATCTTATTTCCCAGAACTACAGGCTGGAGTTCCAGGAGCTCCCACCTCACAGATTCTTCAAATCAGGCTTACCAGTTTCACAAGAGGCAACTATAACTTTACAGGAAGCCATTCAAAAACTGGTACAGACTCAGGTCATTGTTCCAGTTCCACCTCATCTGCAAAACAAGGGGTTTTATTCCAACTTGTTTGTAGTACCGAAACCAGATGGTTCAGTAAGACCGATTTTAAACCTCAAGTCGTTGAAGCCATACTTACCAGTGTTCAAATTGAAGATGGAGCCTCTGAGAGCGGTGATCTCAGGTCTGGAGGAGGGAGAGTTCCTAGTGTCTCTGGATATCAAGGATGCATACCTTTACATTCCGATCTGGCCGCCTCATCAGGCTGCCATCTGGTCTCTCCACGGCACCGAGAGTGTTCACCAAAGTGATGGCAGAGATGTTTATACTCCGCAAACAGGGAGTGAACATAATTCCGTACTTGGACGATCTTCTAATAAAGGCACCATACAGGGAGCGGTTGTTGGACAGCATTGGCCTCTCAACCAGACTACTCCTGGGTCACGGGTGGATTCTGAACTTAAAATCTCACCTGGAACCGATGCAGAGGCTTCCTTTCCTGGGAATGATACTTAACACAGTGTCTCAGAGAGTGTTACTTCCCTTGGAGAAAGCTGTGGTAATCCAGTCGATGGTTTAGGCTGTCCTGAAGCCAACCCGGATCTTAGTGCATCTGTGCATTCACCTTCTGGGGAAAAAGGTGGCCTCTTACGAGGCGCTTCAGTACGGAAGGATTAATGCGAGTCCCTTCCAGCTGGATCTGTTGGACAAATGGTCCGGATTGCATCTTCACATGCACCAGGGGATCCATCTGTCGCCAAGAGCCTGGTTCTCCCTTCTCTGGTGGCTACAGACTTTTTACCTCGTCATGGGTCGGAGGATCAGGATTCAGAATTGGATTCTGCTAACCACAGACCCAAGACTCAGAGGTTGGGGAGCAGTCACCCCAGGGGTGCAGTTTCAAGGAAGATGGTCAAGTTGGGAAGTAAATATAATAATAATAATAATAATAATAATAAACATCCTGGAACTCAGGGCAATCTGCAACGCCCTTTTGCAGGCCTCCTCTCTACTTCGGACTCAGGCCATTCAAGTCCATTCAGACAATGTAACGGCGGTAATGTACATAAACCGAAAGGGCGGAACGAAAAGCACAGTAGCAATGTCAGAGGTGTCAAGAATTCTCCTCTGAGTGGAAAAACACGCCGTGATGTTGTCGGCGGTCTTTAGCCCGGGAGTAGACCACTGGGAAGCAGACTTCCTCAGCAGACACTATCTGCACCCGGGAAAGTGGGGCCTCCACCCGGAGGTGTTCCGGTGCTTGACATGTTGGTGGAGATATCCACAGATTGACATGATGGCCTCTCGACTCAACAAGAAGCTCAAGCGGTATTGTTCCAGGTCGAGAGACCCACAAGCAGTGGCGGTAGACGCTCTGATAATTCCATGGGTCTACCAGCTGGTGTACGTGTTTCCCCCCACTTCCTCTGATTCCAAAAATTCTAAAGAGAACAAAAAGGGAAAAGGTTCAAGCAATCCTCATTGCTCCAGACTGGCTGCGAAGGGCCTGGTACGCGGATTTTCTCGAGATGCTGATTCGTGGCCTCTACCTCTTCGCGAGGATCTTCTGCAACAAGGCCCATTCATCTATCAGGACTTAACGCAGGTACGTTTAACGGCATGGAAGTTGAATGGCTGATTTTAGCCAGGAGAGGGATTCCTGACAAGGTCATCCTGACTATGATCCAAGCCAGGAAGGGGGTAATGTCTAAACATTAACACCGTATATGAAAGAAGTATGTCTCTTGGTGTGAAAGCAGACAATATTCTGCGGTGGAGTTTCATCTGGAACGTCTCCTGCTTTTTCTGCAGTCGGGTATGGATGTGGACCTATGTCTAGGCTCCATTAAAGTCCAGATTTCAGCACCTTGGGATCTCAATTTGGTGCTGCAGTTCCTCCAATCGGACTGGTTTGAACCGTTACAGGAGTTTGACGTAAAGTACCTTACGTGGAAGACCGTCACACTGTTGGCCTTGGCTTCAGCAAGACGTGTGTCGGAGCTAGGGGTGTTGTCTCACAAGAGCCCCTACTTAATTTTCCATGAGGACAGCTGAACTCAGAACTCGCAAAGGGAGAGAAAGAAAGCTCTTGTGTGGGCGTACTCTTATACAAAGAAGAAGAATTCTTCAATTATGTATCAAAGAAATATTTTTAAAAACATCTGTTTATTATTCAAAATTAAAATAGTTACCCATATATGATCCAAATGTGAATAAAGTTGTGAAAAATTGTTAAAATGTTCTGGTCTGTTTTTCACAGGGAGTGATTAGAAAGGTTGTAGACACCTGATTGTCTAACACCGTTTCTCATGACCAGTACAGAAGTTCTGTATTAATGGAACCGAGGAGAGGTCAGAATTGTGATTGGTGTATCTTAAAAGGACCACTTTAATTGGGTCAATACCATACATTTTTCTGGTCACCAGTTAATCCAAATACACACATATTAGGTATATATTAATTATGTTGTCAAGGCCTGACGCTGAACTCATGTATAGAGAAAAGGAGAAGGAAAAAAGATTAGTGGTGATACTGCTGTTACATAGAAACATAGAAACATAGAATTTGTCGGCAGATAAGAACCACTTGGCCCATCTAGTCTGCCCCTTTTTTTTTTTTTTTATCACTAACCTTATTTGATCCTTATTTCTTTGTAAGGATATCCTTATGTCTATCCCATGCATGTTTAAATTGCTCTACTGTCTTAGCCTCTACCACCTCTGATGGGAGGCTATTCCACTTGTCCACTACCCTTTCTGTGAAATAATTTTTCCGCAAATTTCCCCTGAACCTCCCCCCCTCCAGTCTCAGTGCATGTCCTCGTGTCCTATTGCTTCTCTTCATTTGGAGAATGTTTCCCTCCTGGACTTTGTTAAAACCCTTCATATATTTGAAAGTTTCTATCATGTCCCCCCTTTCCCTTCTCTGCTCCAAACTATACATATTGAGATTTCTTAGTCTTTCTGGGTATGTTTTGTGATGTAGGCCATGCACCATTTTAGTTGCCCTCCTTTGTACAGTTTCTAATGTATTAATATCCTTTTGAAGATATGGCCTCCAGAACTGAATACAGTATTCGAGATGAGGCCGTACCAATGACCTATACAGTGGCATTATTACTTCTTTCTTTCTGCTGCTGATTCCTCTCCCAATGCAGCCAAGCATCTGACTAGCCTTCCTCATTGCCTTGTTACATTGCTTACCTGCTTTTAAGTCATCTGAAATAGTGACTCCTAGATCCCTTTCCTCCTCAGTAGTTTTCAGTATAGTGCCATTAATACTGTATTTAGCTTTAGGATTTTTGAGACCCAAGTGCATGATTTTGCATTTTTGGGCATTAAACTGTAATTGCCAGACTCTTGACCATTCCTCTAGTCTACTTAGATCCTCAATCATTTGTTTTACCCCACCTGGTGTGTCTACCCTGTTGCATACCTTTGTGTCATCTGCAAAAAGGCATACTTTCTAGAGATGAGCGGGTTCGGTTTCTCTGAAACCGAACCCGCACGAACTTCATGTTTTTTTCACGGGTCCGAGCAGACTCGGATCCTCCCGCCTTGCTCGGTTAACCCGAGCGCGCCCGAACGTCATCATGACGCTGTCGGATTCTCGCGAGACTCGGATTCTATATAAGGAGCCGCGCGTCGCCGCCATTTTCACACGTGCATTGAGATTGATAGGGAGAGGACGTGGCTGGCGTCCTCTCCATTAGAAATTAGATTAGAAGAGAGAGAGAGATTGTGCAGAGTCAGACAGAGTTTACCACAGTGACCAGTGCAGTTGTTGTTAGTTAACTTTTATTTATTTTAATATAATATATCCGTTCTCTGCTATATCCGTTCTCTGCCTGAAAAAAACCGATACACAGCAGCAGCCAGTCACACAGTGTGACTCAGTCTGTGTGCACTCAGCTCAGCCCAGTGTGCTGCACATCAATGTATAAAAGGCAAAGCTTATAATAATTGTGGGGGAGACTGGGGAGCACTGCAGGTTGTTATAGCAGGAGCCCCCAGGAGTACATAATATTATATTAATTTAAAATTAAACAGTGCACACTTTTGCTGCAGGAGTGCCACTGCCAGTGTGACTAGTGGTGACCAGTGCCTGACCACCAGTATAGTAGTATATTGTTGTATGTATTGTATACTATCTCTTTATCAACCAGTCTATATTAGCAGCAGACACAGTACAGTGCGGTAGTTCACGGCTGTGGCTACCTCTGTGTCGGCAGTCGGAACTCGGCAGGCAGTCCGTCCATCCATAATTGTATTACAATATATACCACCTAACCGTGGTATTTTTTTTTCTTTCTTTATACCGTCGTCATAGTGTCATACTAGTTGTTACGAGTATACTACTATCTCTTTATCAACCAGTGTACAGTGCGGTAGTTCACGGCTGTGGCTACCTCTGTGTCGGCAGTCGGCAGGCAGTCCGTCCATCCATAATTGTATTATTATTATAATATATACCACCTAACCGTGGTTTTTTTTTCATTCTTTATACCGTCGTCATAGTGTCATACTAGTTGTTACGAGTATACTACTATCTCTTTATCAACCAGTGTACAGTGCGGTAGTTCACGGCTGTGGCTACCTCTGTGTCGGCAGTCGGCAGGCAGTCCGTCCATCCATAATTGTATTATTATTATAATATATACCACCTAACCGTGGTTTTTTTTTCATTCTTTATACCGTCGTCATAGTGTCATACTAGTTGTTACGAGTATACTACTATCTCTTTATCAACCAGTGTACAGTGCGGTAGTTCACGGCTGTGGCTACCTCTGTGTCGGCAGTCGGCAGGCAGTCCGTCCATCCATAATTGTATTATTATTATAATATATACCACCTAACCGTGGTTTTTTTTTCATTCTTTATACCGTCGTCATAGTGTCATACTAGTTGTTACGAGTATACTACTATCTCTTTATCAACCAGTGTACAGTGCGGTAGTTCACGGCTGTGGCTACCTCTGTGTCGGCAGTCGGCAGGCAGTCCGTCCATCCATAATTGTATTATTATTATAATATATACCACCTAACCGTGGTTTTTTTTTCATTCTTTATACCGTCGTCATAGTGTCATACTAGTTGTTACGAGTATACTACTATCTCTTTATCAACCAGTGTACAGTGCGGTAGTTCACGGCTGTGGCTACCTCTGTGTCGGCAGTCGGCAGGCAGTCCGTCCATCCATAATTGTATTATTATTATAATATATACCACCTAACCGTGGTTTTTTTTTCATTCTTTATACCGTCGTCATAGTGTCATACTAGTTGTTACGAGTATACTACTATCTCTTTATCAACCAGTGTACAGTGCGGTAGTTCACGGCTGTGGCTACCTCTGTGTCGGCAGTCGGCAGGCAGTCCGTCCATCCATAATTGTATTATTATTATAATATATACCACCTAACCGTGGTTTTTTTTTCATTCTTTATACCGTCGTCATAGTGTCATACTAGTTGTTACGAGTATACTACTATCTCTTTATCAACCAGTGTACAGTGCGGTAGTTCACGGCTGTGGCTACCTCTGTGTCGGCAGTCGGCAGGCAGTCCGTCCATCCATAATTGTATTATTATTATAATATATACCACCTAACCGTGGTTTTTTTTTCATTCTTTATACCGTCGTCATAGTGTCATACTAGTTGTTACGAGTATACTACTATCTCTTTATCAACCAGTGTACAGTGCGGTAGTTCACGGCTGTGGCTACCTCTGTGTCGGCAGTCGGCAGGCAGTCCGTCCATCCATAATTGTATTATTATTATAATATATACCACCTAACCGTGGTTTTTTTTTCATTCTTTATACCGTCGTCATAGTGTCATACTAGTTGTTACGAGTATACTACTATCTCTTTATCAACCAGTGTACAGTGCGGTAGTTCACGGCTGTGGCTACCTCTGTGTCGGCAGTCGGCAGGCAGTCCGTCCATCCATAATTGTATTATTATTATAATATATACCACCTAACCGTGGTTTTTTTTTCATTCTTTATACCGTCGTCATAGTGTCATACTAGTTGTTACGAGTATACTACTATCTCTTTATCAACCAGTGTACAGTGCGGTAGTTCACGGCTGTGGCTACCTCTGTGTCGGAACTCGGCAGGCAGTCCGTCCATCCATAATTGTATTATTATTATTATTATAATATATACCACCTAACCGTGGTTTTTTTTTCATTCTTTATACCGTCGTCATAGTGTCATACTAGTTGTTACGAGTATACTACTATCTCTTTATCAACCAGTGTACAGTGCGGTAGTTCACGGCTGTGGCTACCTCTGTGTCGGCAGTCGGCAGGCAGTCCGTCCATCCATAATTGTATTATTATTATAATATATACCACCTAACCGTGGTTTTTTTTTCATTCTTTATACCGTCGTCATAGTGTCATACTAGTTGTTACGAGTATACTACTATCTCTTTATCAACCAGTGTACAGTGCGGTAGTTCACGGCTGTGGCTACCTCTGTGTCGGCAGTCGGCAGGCAGTCCGTCCATCCATAATTGTATTATATACCACCTAACCGTGGTTTTTTTATACCACCTAACCGTGGCAGTCCTTCCATAATTGTATACTAGTATCCAATCCATCCATCTCCATTGTTTACCTGAGGTGCCTTTTAGTTCTGCCTATAAAATATGGAGAACAAAAAAGTTGAGGTTCCAAAATTAGGGAAAGATCAAGATCCACTTCCACCTCGTGCTGAAGCTGCTGCCACTAGTCATGGCCGAGACGATGAAATGCCAGCAACGTCGTCTGCCAAGGCCGATGCCCAATGTCATAGTACAGAGCATGTCAAATCCAAAACACCAAATATCAGAAAAAAAAGGACTCCAAAACCTAAAATAAAATTGTCGGAGGAGAAGCGTAAACTTGCCAATATGCCATTTACCACACGGAGTGGCAAGGAACGGCTGAGGCCCTGGCCTATGTTCATGGCTAGTGGTTCAGCTTCACATGAGGATGGAAGCACTCAGCCTCTCGCTAGAAAAATGAAAAGACTCAAGCTGGCAAAAGCAGCACAGCAAAGAACTGTGCATTCTTCGAAATCCCAAATCCGAATTCCGAGCCCACCCGCTGGCGGTGATGCAGGGCAGTCTGGAGCGACTGCTGATGCTGACATCTGGTCCGGACTGAAGGACCTGACAACCATTACGGACATGTCGTCTACTGTCACTGCATATGATTCTCTCACCATTGATAGAATGGTGGAGGATTATATGAGTGACCGCATCCAAGTAGGCACGTCACACAGTCCGTACTTATACTGGCAGGAAAAAGAGGCAATTTGGAGGCCCTTGCACAAACTGGCTTTATTCTACCTAAGTTGCCCTCCCACAAGTGTGTACTCCGAAAGAGTGTTTAGTGCCGCCGCTCACCTTGTCAGCAATCGGCGTACGAGGTTACATCCAGAAAATGTGGAGAAGATGATGTTCATTAAAATGAATTATAATCAATTCCTCCGCGGAGACATTGACCAGCAGCAATTGCCTCCACAAAGTACACAGGGAGCTGACATGGTGGATTCCAGTGGGGACGAATTGATAATCTGTGAGGAGGGGGATGTACACGGTGATATATCGGAGGATGATGATGAGGTGGACATCTTGCCTCTGTAGAGCCAGTTTGTGCAAGGAGAGATTAATTGCTTCTTTTTTGGTGGGGGTCCAAACCAACCCGTCATTTCAGTCACAGTCGTGTGGCAGACCCTGTCACTGAAATGATGGGTTGGTTAAAGTGTGCATGTCCTGTTTTGTTTATACAACATAAGGGTGGGTGGGAAGGGCCCAAGGACAATTCCATCTTGCACCTCTTTTTTCTTTTATTTTTCTTTGCGTCATGTGCTGTTTGGGGAGGGTTTTTTGGAAGGGACATCCTGCGTGACACTGCAGTGCCACTCCTAGATGGGCCCGGTGTTTGTGTCGGCCACTAGGGTCGCTTATCTTTCTCACACAGTCAGCTACCTCATTGCGCCTCTTTTTTTCTTTGCGTCATGTGCTGTTTGGGGAGGGTTTTTTGGAAGGGACATCCTGCGTGACACTGCAGTGCCACTCCTAGATGGGCCCGGTGTTTGTGTCGGCCACTAGGGTCGCTAATCTTACTCACACAGCTACCTCATTGCGCCTCTTTTTTTCTTTGCGTCATGTGCTGTTTGGGGAGGGTTTTTTGGAAGGGACATCCTGCGTGACACTGCAGTGCCACTCCTAGATGGGCCCGGTGTTTGTGTCGGCCACTAGGGTCGCTGAGCTTAGTCATCCAGCGACCTCGGTGCAAATTTTAGGACTAAAAATAATATTGTGAGGTGTAAAGTGTTCAGAATAGACTGAAAATGAGTGTTAATTATGGTTATTGAGGTTAATAATACTATGGGATCAAAATGACCCCCAAATTCAATGTTTTAAGATGTTTTTTAGGGTTTTTTGAAAAAACCACCCGAATCCAAAACACACCCGAATCCGACAAAAAAAATTCGGTGAGGTTTTGCCAAAACGCGGTCGAACCCAAAACACGGCCGCGGAACCGAACCCAAAACCAAAACACAAAACCCGAAAAATTTCAGGCGCTCATCTCTAATACTTTCCCTTTAATGCCATTTACAATGTCACCAATAAAGATATTAAAAAGCACTGGTCCAAGTACAGATCCCTGGGGTACTCCACTGGTAACATTTCCCTCCTGTGAATGCACTCCATTTACCACAACTCTCTGTTTTCTATCCTTCAACCAAGATCTTATCCATTCAATAATCCTAATATCCAATCCCAAACTTTCAAGTTTATTTAGCAGTCTGCGATGTGGAACTGTATCAAAAGCCTTACTAAAGTCTAGATAAGCTATATCCATGCCTCCACCTTTATCCATCACTTTAGTCACACAATCAAAAAAGTCAATAAGATTTGTTTGACATGATCTCCCCCCAGTGAATCCATGCTGTTTGGGATCCAGTAAATTGCCGGATTTGAGATGATCTACAACTCTTTCTTTTAAGAGTGTTTCCATCAATTTCCCTACTACTGATGTAAGACTCACTGGTCTGTAGTTGTTTGCCTCTTCCTTGCTTCCACTTTTGTGCAGTGGGACTACGTTTGCTCTTTTCCAGTCCCCTGGAATTTCTCCTGTAGCTAATGACTGGTTGAATAATTCTGTCAATGGTGCTACCAGCACCTCTTTAAGTTCTTTTAGTATCCTTGGATGTATCCCATCTGGCCCCATAGATTTGTCCACTTTCATCTTTGAGAGTTCTGTTAGGACCTTCTCCTCTGTAAATGTACTTGTTTCATTTTCCTGAATATCCCTGCAACTTAACTGTGGCCCCTTCCCCTCTCTTTCAGTAGTAAATACTGAGCAAAAATAATCATTAAGATGATCTGCTATTAAATTGTCTCCTTCAACAAGACTCCCAGTGTCCGTCTTTAGTTTTATAATTCCGCCTTTTGTTTTTCTCTTTTCGCTTATATACCTAAAAAAAGTTTTGCCTCCTTTACCCACTGACTGGGCCATTTTCTCCTCAGCTTGTGCCTTTGCACATCTGATTACCTTCTTTGTCTCCTTCTGTCTAACAAGATATATCTTTTTGTCTTCATTATTTTGTGTCTGCTTATATTTCCTAAAAGCCATCTTTTTTGCTCTTACAATATTTGCTACTTCTTTTGCAAACCACACTGGCTTCCTTTTCCTTGTGTTTTTCCTAACCGTTTTGATACAAAGGTCTGTTGCCTTCAATATTGCACATTTGAATGTTTTCCACCTCTCCTGCACTGTTTCCAAGTTCCTCCACTCTGCCAAAGAATCGCTTACACATTTTCCCATCCCTACAAAATCAGCCTTCCTAAAATCCAACACCTTTGTTTTTGTATGGGACGAGTCAGTCTCTGTCTTAATGCTGAACCATACTGCTTGATGATCACTGGATCCGAGGTTTTCACCCACTTTTACGTCCGATAATCTGTCTCCATTTGTAAGTATTAAGTCTAATATTGCGTCTTTCCGAGTGGGCTCCCTCACCAATTGGTGGAGGGATGCTCCCTGAAGGGAATTTAAAATGTTCCTACTTCTAGTGGAACTAGCAACAGACACCTCCCAGTTTACATCAGGAAGATTAAAGTCTCCCATGATTATTACCTCTCCTTTTAATGCCATTTTAGTTATGTCCTGCAATAGGTTCTTGTCAAGTTCCTCTTCCTGACCTGGTGGCCTGTATATCACGCCAATACGAATAATCAACTTTTCCCCTGTTTCTATGGTCACCCAAAGGGCCTCAGTTTTTTCTTCAATACTTTGTATTAATGTAGTATTTATGGCATTTTTTACATACATTGCTACCCCTCCTCCGATTTTTCCAATTCTGTCCTTCCTAAACAAAGTATATCCCGGTATAGCTATGTCCCAGTCATGATTTTCATTGTACCATGACTCTGTAATTGCCACAATGTCTAGATCATCCCTTGTCATTATTGCAGTTAGTTCTGGGATTTTATTTCCTAAGCTCCTAGCATTTGCACACATAGCTTTTAGAGTTTTGTTTGTGCTTTTTCTGTTCCTAGCTATGTTCTTCTCTCTGCCTATTTTTATTTGGTTTTGATCTGAATTATCTTCTGTTGCTGTGGATATGCTTCCTATTCCCTTTGTCTGCAGAAACAATACCTCTGTGTTGGGGGAGCAGATTTCTTTATTCCTATTTGGTTCACTGTCCCCCTTTGTTAGTTGGTGTTCACCCTTTAAATAAAGGGAATGGCGCCAGCAGGTCCTCCATAGAAAGGTCCCTCCGTGGAAGACGCGTTTCGCCCGTCCGGGCTTGTTCACTTCCGGGATTTGAACTCAGAACTCGTCAGCAATTTCTTCTTAAGGTGGTGTGGGAGGCACAAAGGGAGGTTGGATGTGCAAAACACCTTTCAAGAACGTCTGGACCTCAGGGAGAGAAGCCAATTGTTTCTGAAAGTAAATAGACAAGGCCGAAATCTGGACTTTAATGGAGCCTACAAATCAACCAACCTATTGTGGTTCCGGTTGTTACAGACACCTCTGCTACTTCAAAGTCTTTGGATGTTGTGAGGGCTTTGAAGGTGTATGTAAAGAGAACAGCTCGTCACAGGAAATCGGACTCGCTGTTCTATGATCCCAATAAAATTGGGTGTCCTGCTTCAAAGCAGTCCATTGCACGCTGGATCAGGCTCACTATCCAGCATGCGTATTCCACGACAGGCTTGCCGGTTCCAAAATCTGTACAGGCCCACTCTACTAGGTCGGTTGGTTCTTCTTGGGCGGCTGCCCGGGGTGTCTCGGCTTTATAGCTCTGCCAAGTAGCTACTTAGTCAGGTTCAAACACGTTTGCTAAGTTTTACAAGTTCGATACTTTGGTCTCTGAGGACCTTCAGTTTGGTAAATCAGTTCTGCAGGAACCTCAGCACTCTCCCACCCGGTTTGGGAGCTTTGGTACTTCCCCGTGGTACTAAATGGATTCCAAGTATTCCCTAGGACAGGCATGTCCAAACTGCGGCCCTCCAGCTGTTAAGAAACTACACATCCCAGCATTCCCTGACACAGCTTTAGCATTCTCTGACAGCAAAACTGTGTCAGGGCATGCTGGGATATGTAGTTTCACAACAGCTGGAGGGCCGCAGTTTGGACATGCCTGCCCTAGGATGTAAGAGAAAATAGGATTTTAATTACCTACCAGTAAATCCTTTTCTCATAGTCCGTAGGGGATACTGGGCGCCTGCCCGGTGATTCGTTCTTCCTGCACTGTTACTTGGTTAAGTAGTGTGGTTTCCTTAGCTGTTGCTGTTCATTGTTCAGGTTTGGTTAGCATGACTTTTCTCTTGTTCTGTGTGTGCTGGTTCGTAATCTCACCACTTTCCTTTTTTCTATATCCTTCTCTCAAAGTATGTCCGTCTCCTCGGGCACAGTTTCCTAAACTAAGTCTGGTAGGAGGGGCATAGAGGGAGGAGCCAGTGCACACTTTCAAATTCTTAAAGTGCCCAAGGCTACTAGTGGACCTGTCTATACCCCATGGTACTAAATGGATTCCCAGTATCCCCTACAGACTACAAGATAAGGATCCTATTTTTTCCTACATACCTGAAATGTATTCTGTAGTTGAATATATGCTCATATTGCTAATGTTTACTAATGTATAACGTGACTGGTTGCTAGTGTGGCTGCTGACTGTGTTTCTGTCAATTCTGCTTTCTCTTATAATTTGATCCTCAATGCTGGTGCAAAGCAGGGAGGGATCTGATTGTCACTTTAGAAACATAAAGTGAATACTGTCACAAATTGTGTAGTTAACACCGTATGTGTGTGTGATAAAAATTGCCATGTCCAAGAAGGGCAAGGGTGAAGAGGATACGCTCTCCAAAGCAGCACTTACATTAACGTTTGTCCTGCAAACAAGGGTTAACCTCTCAAGATCTGGTACAAAATGGGTTATGTGCACATTGTTATAGCTTCCATCAAAACCGCCTTAATAAACCAATGTTAAGTCTGGCACAGCTTCAGACAGAACCTCCATGGGCATCTTTTGCAGAAACATTATCCAGTATAGCTCAAACATTACCCAGTATAGCTGAGCGAATAATGCCAGCACCTGTGCCAGGTATAGGATACCCATTTAACCCTTACATGCAACATTTCCCCTGGGTTATGACATATCCACTTCAGGAATCTGCAACCTTTCAACATAAACAGGCTTACGAGCCTGTAAAGAAACACAGACATGAAACAACATCTTCGCAATCTACACATGTTTCAGATGCAGAGGACACTACGGAAGATGAAGCTGATTTCTCACACTCTGGATCTGCATTTAGAGATGATGAATGTCCTAGCTCAGTAGATGTGCCTGAGTTAATTAATGCAGTGAAAGCCATTCTGTCTTTAGAAGAGGCAACAGAGCCTTTGTTAAAAACTAAGGCACCTGTGTTTAAACATCCTAAAACAGTCAAAATAGAATTTTCAGAGTCAGAATAGCTGATGGAAATCATTCAAGAAGCATGGGTCACACCCAGTAAGAAGGTTAGGATTCTTAAGAAATGGAAATCTTGTAATGCTCTTCGGGCTGGGGATTGTTTAAAAAGGGAGGTTCCTCCCAAAGTAGATGCACATGTGGTTCGACTGGTGCGCAAATCTACATTACCTCTGCCTTCAACATCATTAAATGATGTAACAGAAGGAAAAATAGTGTTTTTTCTCAAAACTATTTTCTCCTTGTCAGGCGGCCTGGGCTGATGCATTGGAAGCAATAGCTACGAGAGAACAAAAATCCTATATGACATCTATAAAGCAGGCAGCTGTCTCTATGGATGAAGCAGCCTTGGATATGGGTATAGTAGCTTCTCGAGCATCAGCTTCAGCAGTAGCAGCTTGCAGAGCTGTTTGGCTGCATACATGAAAGGCTGACTCAAAATCCAAAAAGGTACTAGAGTCTTTGCCATTTGTTAGAGATATTATGTTTGGTACAGAATTAAACAACATTCTGGAGTCTGAGGCAGACTCTAAGAAAGTGAAGTTTCCTTCTACATATAAACCTAAACGCAGGTTTATGGCTTTCCAGTCCTTTCGGACCCAAGGTAAAGCAAAAGAAAGGGTTTACGGCAAACAGTCCCAATCAGAAAAGTCTGGTAAGACTAAAAAGCATTGGGCATCCAGAGGGCCACCGTCCAAACCAGAGGACAAGCCATCAGCCTGATGGCACAGGACTCCACCTGGGGGGAGCAGGGTGGGAGGCCGACTACTTCTAATTGCACAGGTATGGCAGCAGTCCACCACAGATGCCAGGGTGTAAGATGCAGTGTCTCATGCTTATGCTTTTCCTTCAAGAAACACCCTCCACAAATGTTCTTTTTTACCAGCCCGCCTTCAGTGGAAATGAAGGCCAGGGCATTACAAGAGGAAGTTCAGAAGTTGCTACAATCAGGAGTGATAGTACCGGTTACTCCAGCACAGCAGGGACAGGGTTTCTATTCCAACCTGTTTCTAGTACAGAAACCGAATAGGTCATACCACCCCATTCTCAATCTCAAAGCTCTGAACAAACACATTTGGGTGCCTGGTTTTCATATGGAGACCTTGCATTCCATTATTTTGGCTATGGAGTCAGGGGATTTCATGGTGTCCCTAGATATCCAGGATGCTTACCTAACTGTACCTATAGCACCATCCCACCAGTGCTATCTCAGGATTGCTATCCTCCGGCAAGATTTCCAGTTTAAGGCTCTACCCTTTGGGCTGGCTACATGATAGTAGTGATGGCAGCTTACCTTCGTCATCAGGGGATAAGGATTTTCCCATACCTAGATGACCTGCTAATCTTGGCTCTGTCCCAGGAAACTTTGCAATGCCGTCTTCAACTGACAATAGCCTGTTTACAAAGCCACGACTGGCTCATAAGTTCGGCAAAGTTATCCTTAGTTCCGTCACAATGTATGACGCATCTAGGGGCTGTATTGGATTTCAGTCTTCAGAGACTCTTCCTACCTCTGAACAAAATATCCACATTACAGATAAGGATTCAGGAGCTACTACACAGTCTGAGAGTATCCATTCATGCAGCAATGCGAGTGATGGGATCAATAGTGTCAACATTCGACATGGTGGAATATGCTCAATTCCATTCGAGGCCCCTTCAACATCTGATTCTTTCCAAATGGAATGCACTGCACCAGACGATAAAAACCCAGACTATGATTCTTCCTCAGGAAGTGTATTGGTCGTTAGCATGGTGGCTACAGACATCCCATCTGGACAAAGGTCGACCCATTTGGATCTCAGATTGGGAGGTGCTGACAACGGACGCCAGTCTTAAAGGTTGGGGAGCCGTGACAGAAAAGTACTTCTTCCAGAGACAATGGACCAAGGAAGAAAGTTGCCTGCCCATCAACATTCTGGAACTTCGGGCCACATACACGGCTCTTACTCAAGCAAAATAAATACGTCACGGCAAGCCAATTCAGATTTGCTCGGACAATGCGACGGCTGTAGTGTACCTCAATCACCAAGGAGGAACTCGCAGTCAAAGGGCAATGAAGGAGGTAATCCGCACATTAAGGTGAGCAGAACTTCATCATCCAACCATGTCCGCAGTGTTCATACTGGGAGTCCTAAATACATAAGTAGACTTTCTCAGCCGGTGCGACATTCATGCAAGCGAATGGGCCTTGCACCCAGAAGTCTTTCAGATTCTGGTAAACAAGTGGGACTGCCGGAAGTAGACCTCATGGCCTCTCGTCAGAACAACAAGGTACCCGCATATGGATCAAAAACAAAGGGTCTTGAAGCAATCTTCGTGGATGCCCGGTCAGTGAAATGGAAGTTTCATCTGGCACATGTGTTTCCTCCAATCTCCCTGCTGCCCAGGGCAATTCTGAAATTCAAACTGGAAAGGGGCGTTGTGATACTAATAGCTCCAGCGTGGCCTAAACGACATTGGTACACAGAGCTGCAGAGGCTGTCCGCGGATACTCTGCTTCTACTGCCTCAACGTCAAGATCTACTGTTCCAGGGTCCCTGTTTCTACAAACATCTGGATCGACTGTCTTTGATGGCGTTGTACTTGAGACATCCATCTTGAAAGCAAAAGGGTTTTCACAACAGTTAATTCAAATAATGCTTAAAGCAAGGAAACCATCCTCGGCTCACATTTATTACCGGATATGGCATGCTTATAGTCAGTGGTGCACTGCCAGAAATTATGACCTTAGGTCTTTCAGAGTTTAAAAAGTTCTAGCATTACTTCAAGCAGGAATGAACCAAGGTCTCTGTGTGACTTCCTTGAAGGTACATGTGTTGGCACTAACTGTATGTTTCCACAAGAAATGCCACACATTCAACCTCCTATTTTTCCCCCTACAGCCCCTTGGGATCTAGAAATAATCCTTAGGGTGCTTCAAGTTGCCCCATTTGAATCACTGAATAAAGTGGATTTGAAATGGTTGACAGCAAATGTTCTCTTTCTACTGGCAATTGCTTCAGCTAGAAGAGTCTCAGATTTAGGGGCGTTATCATGGCGCCCTCCTTTTCTGATATATCATCCAGATAGAGCAATTCTCCAAACTAAATCTGGATAACTTCCTAAGGTGGTCCCTAAGTTACACCTTAACAAAGAAATTGTAGTTCCGGCTTTTCAGGGACCAGACCTCTCTGCAGGAGATACATCATTGGACGTGGTTCGGTTTCTAAGGATCTACATGAATCATACCAGTGACATCAGAAGGTCAAACACTCTAAGTTCTATATGGATTTCACAAGAGAGGATGGCCTGCTAATAAGCAAATGCTGCTAGATGGCTTTGAATGACTATTTCAGGAGCATATTCTCAAGATGATCTCCCTATCCCGGCTAATGTTTTTTCTGCAGTCGGGTGTGGATGTGGACCTATGTCTAGGCTCCATTAAAGTCCAGATTTCAGCACCTTGGGATCTCAATTTGGTGCTGCAGTTCCTCCAATCGGACTGGTTTGAACCGTTACAGGAGTTTGACGTAAAGTACCTTACGTGGAAGACCGTCACACTGTTGGCCTTGGCTTCAGCAAGACGTGTGTCGGAGCTAGGGGTGTTGTCTCACAAGAGCCCCTACTTAATTTTCCATGAGGACAGCTGAACTCAGAACTCGCAAAGGGAGAGAAAGAAAGCTCTTGTGTGGGCGTACTCTTATACAAAGAAGAAGAATTCTTCAATTATGTATCAAAGAAATATTTTTAAAAACATCTGTTTATTATTCAAAATTAAAATAGTTACCCATATATGATCCAAATGTGAATAAAGTTGTGAAAAATTATTAAAATGTTCTGGTCTGTTTTTCACAGGGAGTGATTAGAAAGGTTGTAGACACCTGATTGTCTAACACCGTTTCTCATGACCAGTACAGAAGTTCTGTATTAATGGAACCGAGGAGAGGTCAGAATTGTGATTGGTGTATCTTAAAAGGACCACTTTAATTGGGTCAATACCATACATTTTTCTGGTCACCAGTTAATCCAAATACACACATATTAGGTATATATTAATTATGTTGTCAAGGCCTGACGCTGAACTCATGTATAGAGAAAAGGAGAAGGAAAAAAGATTAGTGGTGATACTGCTGTTACATAGAAACATATAATTTGTCGGCAGATAAGAACCACTTGGCCCATCTAGTCTGCCCCCTTTTTTTTTTTTAATCACTAACCTTATTTGATCCTTATTTCTTTGTAAGGATATCCTTATGTCTATCCCATGCATGTTTAAATTGCTCTACTGTCTTAGCCTCTACCACCTCTGATGGGAGGCTATTCCACTTGTCCACTACCCTTTCTGTGAAATAATTTTTCCGCAAATTTCCCCTGAACCTCCCCCCCTCCAGTCTCAGTGCATGTCCTCGTGTCCTATTGCTTCTCTTCATTTGGAGAATGTTTCCCTCCTGGACTTTGTTAAAACCCTTCATATATTTGAAAGTTTCTATCATGTCCCCCCTTTCCCTTCTCTGCTCCAAACTATACATATTGAGATTTCTTAGTCTTTCTGGGTATGTTTTGTGATGTAGGCCATGCACCATTTTAGTTGCCCTCCTTTGTACAGTTTCTAATGTATTAATATCCTTTTGAAGATATGGCCTCCAGAACTGAATACAGTATTCGAGATGAGGCCGTACCAATGACCTATACAGTGGCATTATTACTTCTTTCTTTCTGCTGCTGATTCCTCTCCCAATGCAGCCAAGCATCTGACTAGCCTTCCTCATTGCCTTGTTACATTGCTTACCTGCTTTTAAGTCATCTGAAATAGTGACTCCTAGATCCCTTTCCTCCTCAGTAGTTTTCAGTATAGTGCCATTAATACTGTATTTAGCTTTAGGATTTTTGAGACCCAAGTGCATGATTTTGCATTTTTGGGCATTAAACTGTAATTGCCAGACTCTTGACCATTCCTCTAGTCTACTTAGATCCTCAATCATTTGTTTTACCCCACCTGGTGTGTCTACCCTGTTGCATACCTTTGTGTCATCTGCAAAAAGGCATACTTTCCCTTTAATGCCATTTACAATGTCACCAATAAAGATATTAAAAAGCACTGGTCCAAGTACAGATCCCTGGGGTACTCCACTGGTAACATTTCCCTCCTGTGAATGCACTCCATTTACCACAACTCTCTGTTTTCTATCCTTCAACCAAGATCTTATCCATTCAATAATCCTAATATCCAATCCCAAACTTTCAAGTTTATTTAGCAGTCTGCGATGTGGAACTGTATCAAAAGCCTTACTAAAGTCTAGATAAGCTATATCCATGCCTCCACCTTTATCCATCACTTTAGTCACACAATCAAAAAAGTCAATAAGATTTGTTTGACATGATCTCCCCCCAGTGAATCCATGCTGTTTGGGATCCAGTAAATTGCCGGATTTGATATGATCTACAACTCTTTCTTTTAAGAGTGTTTCCATCAATTTCCCTACTACTGATGTAAGACTCACTGGTCTGTAGTTGTTTGCCTCTTCCTTGCTTCCACTTTTGTGCAGTGGGACTACGTTTGCTCTTTTCCAGTCCCCTGGAATTTCTCCTGTAGCTAATGACTGGTTGAATAATTCTGTCAATGGTGCTACCAGCACCTCTTTAAGTTCTTTTAGTATCCTTGGATGTATCCCATCTGGCCCCATAGATTTGTCCACTTTCATCTTTGAGAGTTCTGTTAGGACCTTCTCCTCTGTAAATGTACTTGTTTCATTTTCCTGAATATCCCTGCAACTTAACTGTGGCCCCTTCCCCTCTCTTTCAGTAGTAAATACTGAGCAAAAATAATCATTAAGATGATCTGCTATTAAATTGTCTCCTTCAACAAGACTCCCAGTGTCCGTCTTTAGTTTTATAATTCCGCCTTTTGTTTTTCTCTTTTCGCTTATATACCTAAAAAAAGTTTTGCCTCCTTTACCCACTGACTGGGCCATTTTCTCCTCAGCTTGTGCCTTTGCACATCTGATTACCTTCTTTGTCTCCTTCTGTCTAACAAGATATATCTTTTTGTCGTCATTATTTTGTGTCTGCTTATATTTCCTAAAAGCCATCTTTTTTGCTCTTACAATATTTGCTACTTCTTTTGCAAACCACACTGGCTTCCTTTTCCTTGTGTTTTTCCTAACAGTTTTGATACAAAGGTCTGTTGCCTTCAATATTGCACATTTGAATGTTTTCCACCTCTCCTGCACTGTTTCCAAGTTCCTCCACTCTGCCAAAGAATCGCTTACACATTTTCCCATTCCTACAAAATCAGCCTTCCTAAAATCCAACACCTTTGTTTTTGTATGGGACGAGTCAGTCTCTGTCTTAATGCTGAACCATACTGCTTGATGATCACTGGATCCGAGGTTTTCACCCACTTTTACGTCCGATAATCTGTCTCCATTTGTAAGTATTAAGTCTAATATTGCGTCTTTCCGAGTGGGCTCCCTCACCAATTGGTGGAGGGATGCTCCCTGAAGGGAATTTAAAATGTTCCTACTTCTAGTGGAACTAGCAACAGACACCTCCCAGTTTACATCAGGAAGATTAAAGTCTCCCATGATTATTACCTCTCCTTTTAATGCCATTTTAGTTATGTCCTGCAATAGGTTCTTGTCAAGTTCCTCTTCCTGACCTGGTGGCCTGTATATCACGCCAATACGAATAATCAACTTTTCCCTTGTTTCTATGGTCACCCAAAGGGCCTCAGTTTTTTCTTCAATACTTTGTATTAATGTAGTATTTATGGCATTTTTTACATACATTGCTACCCCTCCTCCGATTTTTCCAATTCTGTCCTTCCTAAACAAAGTATATCCCGGTATAGCTATGTCCCAGTCATGATTTTCATTGTACCATGACTCTGTAATTGCCACAATGTCTAGATCATCCCTTGTCATTATTGCAGTTAGTTCTGGGATTTTATTTCCTAAGCTCCTAGCATTTGCACACATAGCTTTTAGAGTTTTGTTTGTGCTTTTTCTGTTCCTAGCTATGTTCTTCTCTCTGCCTATTTTTATTTGGTTTTGATCTGAATTATCTTCTGTTGCTGTGGATATGCTTCCTATTCCCTTTGTCTGCAGAAACAATACCTCTGTGTTGGGGGAGCAGATTTCTTTATTCCTATTTGGTTCACTGTCCCCCTTTGTTAGTTGGTGTTCACCCTTTAAATAAAGGGAATGGCGCCAGCAGGTCCTCCATAGAAAGGTCCCTCCGTGGAAGACGCGTTTCGCCCGTCCGGGCTTGTTCACTTCCGGGATTTGAACTCAGAACTCGTCAGCAATTTCTTCTTAAGGTGGTGTGGGAGGCACAAAGGGAGGTTGGATGTGCAAAACACCTTTCAAGAACGTCTGGACCTCAGGGAGAGAAGCCATTTGTTTCTGAAAGTAAATAGACAAGGCCGAAATCTGGACTTTAATGGAGCCTACAAATCAACCAACCTATTGTGGTTCCGGTTGTTACAGACACCTCTGCTACTTCAAAGTCTTTGGATGTTGTGAGGGCTTTGAAGGTGTATGTAAAGAGAACAGCTCGTCACAGGAAATCGGACTCGCTGTTCTATGATCCCAATAAAATTGGGTGTCCTGCTTCAAAGCAGTCCATTGCACGCTGGATCAGGCTCACTATCCAGCATGCGTATTCCACGACAGGCTTGCCGGTTCCAAAATCTGTACAGGCCCACTCTACTAGGTCGGTTGGTTCTTCTTGGGCGGCTGCCCGGGGTGTCTCGGCTTTATAGCTCTGCCAAGTAGCTACTTAGTCAGGTTCAAACACGTTTGCTAAGTTTTACAAGTTCGATACTTTGGTCTCTGAGGACCTTCAGTTTGGTAAATCAGTTCTGCAGGAACCTCAGCACTCTCCCACCCGGTTTGGGAGCTTTGGTACTTCCCCGTGGTACTAAATGGATTCCAAGTATCCCCTAGGACAGGCATGTCCAAACTGCGGCCCTCCAGCTGTTAAGAAACTACACATCCCAGCATTCCCTGACACAGCTTTAGCATTCTCTGACAGCAAAACTGTGTCAGGGCATACTGGGATATGTAGTTTCACAACAGCTGGAGGGCCGCAGTTTGGACATGCCTGCCCTAGGATGTAAGAGAAAATAGGATTTTAATTACCTACCAGTAAATCCTTTTCTCATAGTCCGTAGGGGATACTGGGCGCCTGCCCGGTGCTTCGTTCTTCCTGCACTGTTACTTGGTTAAGTAGTGTGGTTTCCTTAGCTGTTGCTGTTCATTGTTCAGGTTTGGTTAGCATGACTTTTCTCTTGTTCTGTGTGTGCTGGTTCGTAATCTCACCACTTTCCTTTTTTCTATATCCTTCTCTCAAAGTATGTCCGTCTCCTCGGGCACAGTTTCCTAGACTAAGTCTGGTAGGAGGGGCATAGAGGGAGGAGCCAGTGCACACTTTCAAATTCTTAAAGTGCCCAAGGCTACTAGTGGACCTGTCTATACCCCATGGTACTAAATGGATTCCCAGTATCCCCTACAGACTACAAGATAAGGATCCTATTTTTTCCTACATACCTGAAATGTATTCTGTAGTTGAATATATGCTCATATCGCTAATGTTTACTAATGTATAACGTGACTGGTTGCTAGTGTGGCTGCTGACTGTGTTTCTGTCAATTCTGCTTTCTCTTATAATTTGATCCTCAATGCTGGTGCAAAGCAGGGAGGGATCTGATTGTCACTTTAGAAACATAAAGTGAATACTGTCACAAATTGTGTAGTTAACACCGTATGTGTGTGTGATAAAAATTGCCATGTCCAAGAAGGGCAAGGGTGAAGAGGATACGCTCTCCAAAGCAGCACTTACATTAACGTTTGTCCTGCAAACAAGGGTTAACCTCTCAAGATCTGGTACAAAATGGGTTATGTGCACATTGTTATAGCTTCCATCAAAACCGCCTTAATAAACCAATGTTAAGTCTGGCACAGCTTCAGACAGAACCTCCATGGGCATCTTTTGCATAAACATTATCCAGTATAGCTCAAACATTACCCAGTATAGCTGAGCGAATAATGCCAGCACCTGTGCCAGGTATAGGATACCCATTTAACCCTTACATGCAACATTTCCCCTGGGTTATGACATATCCACTTCAGGAATCTGCAACCTTTCAACATAAACAGGCTTACGAGCCTGTAAAGAAACACAGACATGAAACAACATCTTCGCAATCTACACATGTTTCAGATGCAGAGGACACTACGGAAGATGAAGCTGATTCCTCACACTCTGGATCTGCATTTAGAGATGATGAATGTCCTAGCTCAGTAGATGTGCCTGAGTTAATTAATGCAGTGAAAGCCATTCTGTCTTTAGAAGAGGCAACAGAGCCTTTGTTAAAAACTAAGGCACCTGTGTTTAAACATCCTAAAACAGTCAAAATAGAATTTTCAGAGTCAGAATAGCTGATGGAAATCATTCAAGAAGCATGGGTCACACCCAGTAAGAAGGTTAGGATTCTTAAGAAATGGAAATCTTGTAATGCTCTTCGGGCTGGGGATTGTTTAAAAAGGGAGGTTCCTCCCAAAGTAGATGCACATGTGGTTCGACTGGTGCGCAAATCTACATTACCTCTGCCTTCAACATCATTAAATGATGTAACAGAAGGAAAAATAGTGTTTTTTTCTCAAAACTATTTTCTCCTTGTCAGGCGGCCTGGGCTGATGCATTGGAAGCAATAGCTATGAGAGAACAAAAATCCTATATGACATCTATAAAGCAGGCAGCTGTCTCTATGGATGAAGCAGCCTTGGATATGGGTATAGTAGCTTCTCGAGCATCAGCTTCAGCAGTAGCAGCTTGCAGAGCTGTTTGGCTGCATACATGAAAGGCTGACTCAAAATCCAAAAAGGTACTAGAATCTTTGCCATTTGTTGGAGATATTATGTTTGGTACAGAATTAAACAACATTCTGGAGTCTGAGGCAGACTCTAAGAAAGTGAAGTTTCCTTCTACATATAAACCTAAACGCAGGTTTATGGCTTTCCAGTCCTTTCGGACCCAAGGTAAAGCAAAAGAAAGGGTTTACGGCAAACAGTCCCAATCAGAAAAGTCTGGTAAGACTAAAAAGCATTGGGCATCCAGAGGGCCACCGTCCAAACCAGAGGACAAGCCATCAGCCTGATGGCACAGGCCTCCACCTGGGGGGAGCAGGGTGGGAGGCCGACTACTTCTAATTGCACAGGTATGGCAGCAGTCCACCACAGATGCCAGGGTGTAAGATGCAGTGTCTCATGCTTATGCTTTTCCTTCAAGAAACACCCTCCACAAATGTTCTTTTTTACCAGCCCGCCTTCAGTGGAAATGAAGGCCAGGGCATTACAAGAGGAAGTTCAGAAGTTGCTACAATCAGGAGTGATAGTACCGGTTACTCCAGCACAGCAGGGACAGGGTTTCTATTCCAACCTGTTTCTAGTACAGAAACCGAATAGGTCATACCACCCCATTCTCAATCTCAAAGCTCTGAACAAACACATTTGGGTGCCTGGTTTTCATATGGAGACCTTGCATTCCATTATTTTGGCTATGGAGACAGGGGATTTCATGGTGTCCCTAGATATCCAGGATGCTTACCTAACTGTACCTATAGCACCATCCCACCAGTGCTATCTCAGGATTGCTATCCTCCGGCAAGATTTCCAGTTTAAGGCTCTACCCTTTGGGCTGGCTACATGATAGTAGTGATGGCAGCTTACCTTCGTCATCAGGGGATAAGGATTTTCCCATACCTAGATGACCTGCTAATCTTGGCTCTGTCCCAGGAAACTTTGCAATGCCGTCTTCAACTGACAATAGCCTGTTTACAAAGCCACGACTGGCTCATAAGTTCGGCAAAGTTATCCTTAGTTCCGTCACAATGTATGACGCATCTAGGGGCTGTATTGGATTTCAGTCTTCAGAGACTCTTCCTACCTCTGAACAAAATATCCACATTACAGATAAGGATTCAGGAGCTACTACACAGTCTGAGAGTATCCATTCATGCAGCAATGCGAGTGATGGGATCAATAGTGTCAACATTCGACATGGTGGAATATGCTCAATTCCATTCGAGGCCCCTTCAACATCTGATTCTTTCCAAATGGAATGCACTGCACCAGACGATAAAAACCCAGACTATGATTCTTCCTCAGGAAGTGTATTGGTCGTTAGCATGGTGGCTACAGACATCCCATCTGGACAAAGGTCGACTCATTTGGATCTCAGATTGGGAGGTGCTGACAACGGACGCCAGTCTTAAAGGTTGGGGAGCCGTGACAGAAAAGTACTTCTTCCAGAGACAATGGACCAAGGAAGAAAGTTGCCTGCCAATCAACATTCTGGAACTTCGGGCCACATACATGGCTCTTACTCAAGCAAAATAAATACGTCACGGCAAGCCAATTCAGATTTGCTCGGACAATGCGACGGCTGTAGTGTACCTCAATCACCAAGGAGGAACTCGCAGTCAAAGGGCAATGAAGGAGGTAATCCGCACATTAAGGTGAGCAGAACTTCATCATCCAACCATGTCCGCAGTGTTCATACTGGGAGTCCTAAATACATAAGTAGACTTTCTCAGCCGGTGCGACATTCATGCAAGCGAATGGGCCTTGCACCCAGAAGTCTTTCAGATTCTGGTAAACAAGTGGGACTGCCGGAAGTAGACCTCATGGCCTCTCGTCAGAACAACAAGGTACCCGCATATGGATCAAAAACAAAGGGTCTTGAAGCAATCTTCGTGGATGCCCGGTCAGTGAAATGGAAGTTTCATCTGGCACATGTGTTTCCTCCAATCTCCCTGCTGCCCAGGGCAATTCTGAAATTCAAACTGGAAAGGGGCGTTGTGATACTAATAGCTCCAGCGTGGCCTAAACGACATTGGTACACAGAGCTGCAGAGGCTGTCTGCGGATACTCTGCTTCTACTGCCTCAACGTCAAGATCTACTGTTCCAGGGTCCCTGTTTCTACAAACATCTGGATCGACTGTCTTTGATGGCGTTGTACTTGAGACATCCATCTTGAAAGCAAAAGGGTTTTCACAACAGTTAATTCAAATAATGCTTAAAGCAAGGAAACCATCCTCGGCTCACATTTATTACCGGATATGGCATACTTATAGTCAGTGGTGCACTGCCAGAAATTATGACCTTAGGTCTTTCAGAGTTTAAAAAGTTCTAGCATTACTTCAAGCAGGAATGAACCAAGGTCTCTGTGTGACTTCCTTGAAGGTACATGTGTTGGCACTAACTGTATGTTTCCACAAGAAATGCCACACATTCAACCTCCTATTTTTCCCCCTACAGCCCCTTGGGATCTAGAAATAATCCTTAGGGTGCTTCAAGTTGCCCCATTTGAATCACTGAATAAAGTGGATTTGAAATGGTTGACAGCAAATGTTCTCTTTCTACTGGCAATTGCTTCAGCTAGAAGAGTCTCAGATTTAGGGGCGTTATCATGGCGCCCTCCTTTTCTGATATATCATCCAGATAGAGCAATTCTCCAAACTAAATCTGGATAACTTCCTAAGGTGGTCCCTAAGTTACACCTTAACAAAGAAATTGTAGTTCCGGCTTTTCAGGGACCAGACCTCTCTGCAGGAGATACATCATTGGACGTGGTTCGTGTTCTAAGGATCTACATGAATCGTACCAGTGACATCAGAAGGTCAAACACTCTAAGTTCTATATGGATTTCACAAGAGAGGATGGCCTGCTAATAAGCAAATGCTGCTAGATGGCTTTGAATGACTATTTCAGGAGCATATTCTCAAGATGATCTCCCTATCCCGGCTAATGTTTCTGCCCACTCTACTCATAAGGTAGGTCTTTAATGGGCAGCACATTGTGGTGCCTCAGCTGAGCAGATATGTAAGGCAGCCACATGGTCTTCTATTTACACATTCATTAGACATTATGCCTTTGAAACCCTTCAACTCTCAGGACACTGCTTTTGGGTGAAGGATTCTCCTGTCCAATCCAATCTCCACTAAATTCTGCTTTGAGACATCCCAAGGTATATCCTGTGGATACAACTGTGGACCCTGCAGGAGAAATAAGAAGTTATGGTAGACTTACCGTCTAACTTTTTCTCCTAAGTCCACAGTATCCACAGGGATCCCACCCTGACACACCTGATTTGAGGATCCTTTCACTTACTAACCTCTTCCTTCTTGTATGGAAGTGTGTGCATGTTCTTCTCGCCTGATTAGGGCTCCCTATTATGCTCCTGCCTTGAGCTTTGGAAAGACGACTGAATTGCCTGTGCCAGGAGGCAGGGATATAGGGGACTGGCCCTTTGCATCCTGGGAATCTGAAAAGGTTAGATCAGTGGGGCCAATCCAGTGTCGCTTCCTAATATCCCAAAGGATATCCTGGGGATACTGTGGACTTTGGAGAAATAGAGTTATCAACGGTAAGTCTACCATAACTATTTCAATGTTTTTTTGTATTAATTATGGTATATTACTTACTGTATTTTAAGATAAACGATATAGTGGGAGAAGAAGAGACTTATGTGACTGATATTAAGGAAGAATATATAGAAGAAGAAGAAACTTATGTGACTGATATTAAGGTAGAAGATACAGAGGGAGAGGAAGAACCATATGTGAGAGGTGATCAGCAGTGTAAGGAGGAGGAAATCCCTACAGACCTCAGCACAGGTGAGGAATAATACATTTTTACAGAATATATTCTCCTTGATCAGTCACTACAGTAATCTCTTATCCTACTTCCTCCTCAATACAGACTAATGAGGGGAATGTTTCTGCCTAGCCATCAGCCCCTATTATACTCCTGGAGAGAAAGTAGTTCTGGTGTGGTCTGTGATCAGTGTTTTAGTTCTGATATGGTCTTTCAGTAACTTTGTAAATAGCCAGAAAATATGTGGATGACAAAACTGCAATAATAATGTGTAACGCACTAGTACTTGAGTTTGCAGCAGAGAACATACAATCTCACTGAGGTACAAGAAGTGGTAGGCATTGGACAAATTCCATCCTGCTGTCCTATGGTGGTTGTATGACCAACGTAGATGTCTGGAACTGTTGTAGGTTCTTATCTTGCAGGTGTTCCAAGGAAAGAGAAGTTAGTTTGTCCAATGCCTACCCCTTCTTGTAACAAGGTAAGTTTGTACGTACCTGCAAACTCAAGTACTTGTATGTTACACACTACTATTACGCTTTGTCAGCCACAAATTTTCTGGCTATTTGATTCACTTCTAGAAGAACATTTCAGAAGGAATTAAAACACTCGTTGATCAAAGGGGTGTGGTATGAGAGCCTGACTGTTGGGATGCCGATGGCCACATGACCGACACCGACATGCTTACAGAGGACAGGGTAATCACTTCGCCCCTTCCCTGACCCCTACCCTAACCCACCTGGAGTGGTGGCTAGGAATAAGATTGTAGGGGTGGCGGCTAGCGCTAAGATTCAGGGAGTGGTAGCTACGACTAACCCCCCCCCCCCCCCCCCCCTCCCTCTAGTGTCTAAACCTATCCCCCCCCCTCAAGTCCTAACCCAGATACATACCTTTGGGATGTCGACGGTCAGAGTTCTGGCCCCGCGATTTTGGCGTTGGTCACATGACCACCGGCATCATGACCGCTGGGATGCTAACCGCATCCCGATCAAAGATAGCTCAAGCACCACCCCTTTATCTCCATAATCTACCCCTGAGGGCCATTGTTAAAAGGTTCTTGCTGTTCCTGGCTGCATATCTTTGTCTTCAATATCTGGTCTCCAAAGGAACCTGGCGCCAGTCATCCACATCTCCATCCTATTGTATTTTTGCTCTCCCCCTCACATCATGTCACTGTGTGTTATCAGCCCAGAGATCTGACCAGTCTCCTCCCCACACTCTCTGCTGTATCTCCTACAACAGGTGCCATCAGCCCCTATTATATTTCTGCTCTCCCCCCTCACATCATGTCACTGTGTGTTACCAGCCCAGAGATCTGACCAGTCTCCTCCCCACACTCTCTGGTGTATCTCTCATACATCAGGAGCCATCAACCGTTATTATACTTCTGCTCTCCCGTCACATCATGTCACTGTGTGTTACCAGCCCAGAGATATGACCAGTCTCCTCCCCACACTCTCTGGTGTATCTCATACATCAGGAGCCATCAGACCCTATTATACTCCTGCTCTCCCCCTCACATCATGTCACTGTGTGTTACCAGCCCAGAGATCTGACCAGTCTCCTCCCCTCACTCTCTGGTGTATCTTATACATCAGGAGCCATCAGCCCCTATTATACTGCTGCTCTCCCCTCCTCATGTCACTGTGTGTTACCAGCCCAGAGATCTGACCAGTCTCCTCCCCACACTCACTGGTGTATGTCATATGATACATATAGAACTATATTCGCATGTTAGGAGCCTCCTGTATTATTGCATTCAACTTGTGAGGAAACATTCTTAAATAATAGCCTGGGCTTTCTCAGAGGCCACTAGGACAAATGTTGTAGTTCACACATTTATTAGATGGATCTGACTCTATTTTAAGCCAGTGTTATATATGTGCATAAATAGAGCCCTGTTTACTGTATGTACATGTATATTTGTAATAACCTGTAGTTTGGAGATTGAAATGAAACAACTGAACATCTTGAACTCACTAATAGTATGGTAATTTGCTCCTCACGGTAACAAAATTCTGTTGTCGTCATACATTTATTTCCAGCAGATGGAGGACCAAGTAGGAAGACTTTGGAAAGAGATCTCATTTTTTCTCCAGATATTAAAATACAAGATAACATCACACAGGATTCTCCAGGAGACATCCCCATTACTCTAAATATACATCCTGTACCTCACAGTGCTGATCTATCATCTGATCCCTCTGATCATAGGGAATGTTCTCCCTATAACTCAAATATTGTTACATATAGTTCTGCTCTTACAGATGATTCAGTCCTTACCTGTTCTGTTTGTGGTAAAGGTTTTGGATGTCGGTCAATGTTTGTAAGACATCACAGAAGTCACACAGGTGAGAGGCCATTTCCATGTGCCGAATGTGGGAAATGTTTTACACAGAAATCACATGTTGTTATACATCAGAGAAGTCACACAGGTGAGAAGCCATTTTCATGCCCCGAGTGTGGAAAATATTTTAGACAGAAATCAGCTCTTGTTATACATCTGAAAAATCACACAGGCGAGAGGCCATTTCCATGTTCTGAGTGTGGGAAATGTTTTACACTGAAATCAAAGCTTTTTAGTCATCAGAGAACTCACACAGGTGAGAAACCATTTCCATGCTCTGAGTGTGGGAAATGTTTTGCACAGAAATCAGATCTTGCTATACATGAGAGAATTCACACAGGTGAGAGGCCATATCCATGTTCTGAGTGTGGGAAATGTTTTGCGAAGAAATCATATCTTGTTAAACATCAAAAAAGTCACACAGGTGAGAAACCATTTCCATGCTCTGACTGTGGGAAATGTTTTACACAGAAAGCAGCTCTTGTTACACATGAGAGATGTCACACAGGTGTGAAACCATTTCCATGCTCTGACTGTGGGAAATGTTTTGCAAAGAAATCAACTCTTGTTACACATGAGAGAAGTCACACAGGTGTGTAACCATTTCCATGTACTGAAGGCCTGATTTGGATTTGTATGCAAAGATGATGGTTAGCATACAAGTCTGCATTGTTGGATGCAGACTTACTGGACTTGGCTGTCTGGATGCGATGGCCAGTCCTAAGTAAACAGACTGACCAATGTCTACCATTGCGAGTCCTCAGACGCAACCCTCTGATCTTACAGATAAAACCTTTTATTCCAGTGATTACTCTGATCCTTAGTGTACTACTGGCGTTACCTGCTTTCCAAATACTCTAATACCTAGTCGCCACCTCAAGTTAATTCATATCTATTTCATATACAACAGAAGATCTGATTAATGTTTATTTGTACTGTGGGGTTTACCATTGATAGTAGAAACACACACACACACACACACACACACACACAGAGATTTATGGTAGACTTACCATTGTTAAATCTCTTTCTGCGAGGCACACTGGTTTCCACAGGGAATAACATCGGGGTGTAGAGTTGGATCTTGATCCGAGGCACCAACGAGCTAAAGCTTTGACTGTTCCCAAGATGCATTGCACCGCCTCCTCTTGATTAAGGTGAAAAGATGACACCACCTTAGGTTAATAACCTGGGCGAGTTCTCAGAACTGCCCGGTCACGATGAAATATCAGGAAGGGTGGGCGACAGGACAAAGGTCCTAAGTCTGACACCCTTCTAGCAGAGGCAATAGCCAACAAAACAGGACCTTAGCAGTAAGCCATTTAAGGTCCACCATCTGAAGAGGCTTGAAAAAAAATCACTCAAGGTGTATTAGAAAATCCGTTGACGTTTCGGGGACGTGCTCCCCTTCCTCAGAACAAATTAAACAGTGCACAAAAAACACAATATATACCCACTTACCCCCTAGTCCTCCCCCGCCAGCATCTCCCACGTGCACGTCACCTGTGGCACTGTTTCAGCGCTGCCGGGCGGAAGATATGCGGCGGAACTCGGTCCTGTAGTCATGGCAGCGTTTTGGCAGGGCTGCCCGTAATTCCTCCTAGCGTGTCCCTCCCACTGCGGCCGGGCGGAAGTGACGTCCCATGTTACGGCTCCGTCGCCCGGGCAACACTAGAATCAATAACAAAAACGTAACATAAGCATACAGTGATAAATCAATAAAATGAAACTGTGCAATATTACACATATGATCAGGCACAGGGTGCATAAAAACACACTTATTCGTGACATAAAAATAGTATCAAGTTGTGACATTGATCTGACATTGTGTGCATTAAAACAATAATAAAACAGCATATTATTAAAGAAAAGTTTTTTTTTTCTTGCAATCGCCCATAGCGATGACACGTTAAGGCACAATCTCATTATAAATGCGCCGTGGCTACCTATAATTAATTCCTAATCTTCAATATCAAAATACTGGTCTTACTCACTGCACCCCTAATACTACCTCCATCATAAGACTAATATGGCCTACACAGTAGCCATACCGCAACGGCAGGGGTGTAGTATGGTATGCAGGCGGCCGGGCTCCCGGCAACCAGCATACTGGCGATGGAAGCCCAACCACCGGCATACCGACAGCGTGGTGAGCGCAAATGAGCCCCTTGCGGGCACGGTGGCGTGCAACGCGCGCCACGCTATTTTTTTTTCACTCCATGGGGGGTCGTGGATCCCCACGAGGGAGAAAAACTGACGGTATGCCGGCTGTCGGGATTCCGGCGCCGGTATACTGTGCGCCGGGATCCCGACAGTCGGCAACCTGAAAACCACCCCAATGGCAGATATCAGAGCGGCTGGATTTATAAGAAATGTATAAGTCCCAATGAGACCCTTGGGGCGGGAGTGTCTGCAACCTAAATATCCATTGGGACTCGAGCTGCAACAGCTTCTTCCCCCTGTTGCCACCCCTAATGGATTCTGGGACATGGTCAATATTCCTATGTCTCAAAGTTGCTATGTTATGTTTTTGCTCGAAAAATGGCGAGCAACCGGTTGCGCTGCCATGCCTGTGGATAGCCTGTCTGTGCTGTGCCATGTGGATTTTAAATTGGCATTCAGTCTTCCCTACATAGTAGGTGCCACACGGGCACATGATGCCATAGATTACAAACTTTGTGCTTAATGTTAATGACCACTTGATAGGAATTTTTTTTACCAGAAAATGGGTGCGTGATGGAATCGCCTGGTGACATGAATGTACATGTAGTACAACCCAGGCATTTATGGCACCCATTTTTTCGTGTCAAAAAATGTGTGGGGACTGATTTAAAATTTGTGGTACAGATGAGTCCACATTTATCTTGACCTTTTAATAGTATTAACTGAGACTGGCCAGTCGGACTTAATCCTCTGCTGTATTGTTCTCTGCATTGTATTGCAGCTGAGAACAATAGATGAAGGGTTTATGCTAATAAATCATGTTGTGCCTAGGTGCAGAAAACGAATCAAGATAACTGTGGATCCGTCTGTATCTGTTCTTACCACTATATCACATATGTCCACGCCAGCATTGCGGTCTGTCTCTTGAGACCGCGACCGGATCACGATTTACCTTACCTCTTCCCCTGATGTGCAGCCACGCGATCCAGGAGAGCTGCGGTGTGTGTGCTTGAAGACCGGAGCGCCTCCGCTGCAAGTACCTGGGAACCAGGCTGTGGGTGTGTGCAGCGCCGCATGGGGAGGTGATGGAGTCACAGCGCAGGATGTCAGACTGACATTCTATACAGTGCTGCAGCTCTTGAAGTCTTCTTAAAAACTCTTTTCAGGGCTGCCTAGCGCAGCCCTCCCTGTTAGTTACCTGCACTGCAGGCACCAACTTACAAACTGAGCTCCAGTGCCTGGAGGTGGGGCTATAGAGGAGGCGGTGCAATGTACCCTGGGAACAGTCAAAGCTTTAGCCTGTTGGTGCCTCAGATCAAGATCCAACTCTACACCCCAATGCTATTCCCTGTGGAATACCAGTGTACCTATATATATATATATATATATATATATATATATATATATATAATAGCAGCACCTCAGGGCTCAGGAAAAAATGACCAATATAATTAAAAGATTGTAGACACTCCAGCGGTACTGCAAACAAGAGACAAAAAGTTAATTACTTGCATAGATAGTGATGGCTATCTGTGTGTTCACCATCGATGGTGAAACTGTGAGTGACATTTCTGTGAATAACCCGTGGCCAATCACAGCCCAGGGGTGAAGCTTAGCGGGTGCCGGGGCGGAGCTATGCTCCATGTCCCGGCATCTTGTAAAAAAAAAAACCATTTGACATCGGCCTTAAACTATCAATGATTAGGAATCATCGATGTTCGATGGCCATCCCTGTGCGTAGGTGCACTAAAAACTTTGTATATTCTTAAAATTTTTATTTATAGGTATGCATTTAAATCTTTATTCATATTTGAGAAACTGAAATATATAAATGTATAGAGTGAGATAGAAAGAAAAAAAAAAGTGTTTTAAAAATGTTCCAACCACTGACTGCTGTCAACTGTTAATACAATTGCAAGGTAAAATAAAGGCTTAATAGCCCACCTTATTCTTTAATAATTGTCTATTTCCACTTAGACTGTTAACTTCATTGTTTGCCTTCCATTGCTAAAATTCATGTATACTTCTCTATGTGTAGTTCTTTATTTCTGTTATGTTATTCTTTATATCTAGTTTATATCACTTTTATATCAATTTTATATTTAAAATAACCAAAAGTAAAGTAACATTTGTATTCTTAGCTCAGCTGCCGGATTATGGATACATTTGTTTCTTGTACCAAAGCATTGAAACCTCACTCAGTGGGGGTCATTCCGAGTTGTTTGCTCGCTAGCAGTTTTTAGCAGCCGTGCAAACGCTAAGCCGCCGCCCATTGGGAGCGTATCTTAGCAGAAGTACGAACGAAGGCATCGCAGTGCGGCAGCAAAAAAAGATTGTGCAGTTTCAGAGTAGCTCCAGACCTACTCCTAGCTTGCGATCACTTCAGAATGTTCAGTTTCGGGTTTGACGTCACAAACACGTCCTGCGTTCCCCCAGCCACGCCTGTGTTTTTCCTAGCACGCCTGCGTTTTTTCAAACACTCCCTGAAAATGGTGAGTTGACACCCAGAAACGCCCCTTTCCTGTCAATCACTCTGCGGCGCCCATTGCGTCTGAAAAGCTTCGCTAGACCCTGTGTGAAACTACATCGGCTGTTGTGAAAGTACTTTGCACGTGCGCATTGCGACGATTTTTCACTTAATCTCCGCGCTGCAAACATTTTTGTCTAGCGATCAACTTGGAATTACCCCCAGTATCCTTTAGATGAGGGAATTATATCAACAGAAATATTCCTGTACCCAGTATAGAGACATAATCAAATTTTGAGACAATATTATAACAAAACAATTACTTTGCTGGCAATAATACTATTAATTCTACTTTCAGATAGGTATTGTAGTTATATTGACCCCTTTATCTATGGGCTAAATATCATGCTGTAGATAGGAAGCTAGAGTCATTAATATGTATGGGAGTCGGTACTATATATTGGTAGATATATGGGGCGGTTATTAAAGTTTTCAGCTCACTTCCTCTCTATTATATCTGTGCCATAACCCTTCAAACTAAGGGCCTAATTCTGAGTTGATCGCAGCAGGAAATTTTTTAGCAGTTGGGCAAAACCATGTGCACTGCAGGGGAGGCAGATATAACATGTGCAGAGAGAGTTAGATTTGGGTGTGGTGTGTTCAATCTGCAATCTAATTTGCAGTGTAAAAATAAAGCAGCCAGTATTTACCCTGCACAGAAACAAAATAACCCACCCAAATCTAACTCTCTCTGCACATGTTACATCTGCCTCCCCTGCAGTGCACATGGTTTTGCCCAACTGCTAACAAATTTGCTGCTGCGATCAACACTGAATTACCCCCCTATATCTATATATGGTGCAGTCTATATAAGCCCTACACTTTGTGTTTTATTGGCAATCACTCAGGGATGTGCAGTCAGGATTAATGACTCAAATAATACAAAGAAGATACTTATGACACAGATTTTGTGTCATAAGTATATTTGTATTATTTTAATAATTTTTATCCTGTAAAAATCTGTGTTACAGAGGCACCGTTGTCGGTGCCTCACGCTGACAGTGTAAAATGGGCGGAAGCTGGAGGGCGGGGCCAAGCAGCAGGGAGTAAAATCCCATTGATAAAAAGCACTATAAGCGGCACTGGTATAAGTGCTGCTTTGACAGGGGCGTGCTTTCAGCCCATATGAAAGCACGCCAGTGGGAGTGTGCAGTGCTACGCTGAGCTTCCGGTTTCCAGCCGTGCAGACAAGCTCCGTGTGAGCATTTGCTCTGCCTGCATGTGACGCTGCCTGGGGCACTGGGAGCTAAGCTCCCGGACCTCAGCACCCTGCACTGATCAGGGAGCGGGTAGCCCGATCCCCCTGTGTGCCGCACACTCGGGCCGCCGCAGATGCCTGATCAGGAAGCCGGGTAGCCCGATCCCCCTGTGTGCCACACACCCGGGCCGCCGCGGAACCTGCACTGATCAGGGAGTGGGTAGCCCGATCCCCTTGTGTGCCGCACACGGGCCGCCGCAGATGCCTGATCAGAAAGCCGGGTAGCCCGATCCCCCTGTGTGCCGCACACGGGCCGCCGCAGATGCCTGATCAGGAAGCCGGGTAGCCCGATCCCCCTGTGTGCCGCACACTCGGGCCACCGCGGATCTGTCCTCCCCCCGCCTTCTTATTTCAATAGTCCCGGGTGCCAAGGTATGTGCTTGCTGGAGTGGACGCAGCCACATTGAATGTACGGACAAAAGTGTGGACAAAATAAAAATGAGAATCTTGCTTAATTAATAATAAGTTTACTAAATTATGATGAAAATTAAAATAATCAAGTTATACCAATTATTCAGACATATGTTTAAACATATGTCTGAATAATTGGTATAACTGATTATTTTAAGTGTATTAATCTTAATCACAATTTAGTAAAGTTATTATTAATTAAGCAAGATTCTCCATTTTATTTATTGATTGAATTAAAACACAATTATAATGATTTAAAGTGTCCACACTATTGTCGGTACATTCAGCGCACGAGGGGTTAACACTGGGTAGTGCTGCCTTGTGCTGCTGGGGCTCCCTGCATGGAACCCCTGACAATGAGCATGAAACCGCTGGCAACTAGCATGGAACCCATTGTTACGTTCCCGGTGCTCAGAACATGAGAGATGTCGTGTAGTGAGTCCAGAGCATCGGAACGTGATGCTGAAATAAGTTAAGGTATGGGAATAGCCCCTAGCACCCGACCTCCATTGTTTCACCCGCGTAGTCAGTTCACGCCTGCATGACTATGGTTTCTTGGGCCCACGGCAGCCGCGTTTAAAGGGCGGATTAGGTCTGCCCAACGATGATGCTCCCAGGTCTTAGTGTGAGACAAGGCGTGAACCGAGACAGGATAATAACAAGGGGACCTCTAACTAAAGCAAACATAAGGCTAGGGGCTACTAACAACCCTAAAATGACATGTATGTGCGGCACGCCGCCAAAGGAAAAGAACAACAAAAGATACCACTGTCCACACCCCACACGGCACTGTCGTGTACTGGGGAGGACAGTGAGAATGGAAATCTCCGCAAAAACACCAGTAGCAGTTTGAGCAGCACCGCGGACCACCGCACCTAACAGTACACCCCAAACACAAGGACTAAGCGGCCTAGGCCGCAACATGCGGCAGAGGCCGGGAGAGAACCCCAAGATGACTGCAACAGGTTCACTCGGACTGGAAGGATTCCCAGGACCGGCTTAAGAACTCCAGGACTCAGGACAACAGGAAGCAGGATCGACCAGATAACAGCAGACTAAGAATTAACTTTGCAAGGCAGGAACAGCATACAGGAAGCTATCACCGGCGAGGCTGCAATGTGCTGGCTCCCATAAAAAGACCCTGCTGGCCAATGACAGGAGGGCCAGCAAGACTAGCCCCCTAATTAATAGTTGTGCAGCTGCCCTGCTGCACGAACAACTAATCAAGTTTCATCTGGCAACGGAGAACGCGGTCCGCCAATGGCGTCCCTGTTGCCATGGACCCGGCGGCTGTGGACGCCCGGCGTCCTAGCGTTGTCAGGGACCCGGCGGCTGCAGTACGCACGGTGTCCTGGCGTTGGTAGGTGCCGGGCGGGCAGCAAGGGAGGTGCAGCGGCCGTGAGCGTTGCTCAGAAGCAGTCTGAGCAGCGCCGTGGACCGCCGCACCTAACACCCATGGCATGAAAACATTGGTAACGAACATGAGACCCCTGGCAACGAACATGGAACCGCTGGCAATGAGCATGGAACCCAGGACATGAAACCATTGGCAACAAGCATGAGACCCCTGGCAACGATCATTAGACCCCAGGCAATGAGCATGGAACCCAGGACATGAAACCATTGGCAACGAGCATGAGACCCCTGGCAACGATCATGAGACCCCTTGCAATGAGCAGGTAATTTAAAAATAATTAGAGGCCTTACTGTGGCATAATTTGTATGGGACATCATTGTGTGTGAAGCATAAAATGGTATCTGGCATAACTGTATGTGGCATAATGTGGAATGGGCATTATGGTATGTGAAATGGGCATTATGGTGTGTGGAATACTGTGGAATGGGCATTACGGTGTGTGGAATAATGTGGAATGGGCATTATGGTGTGTGACATAATGTGGAATGGGCATTAAGGTGTGTGACATAATGTGTAAAGGGCATTACTATAAGGAGCAAAAATAACAAATAATGTGGAAAGGGCATGAATAGTTTTTCCCCCTGTGTTTTATTTTTCCTGTGTTGTATGCTTTACCTTGTGTAATGTGTATAAAGGGTACTACTGTGTGGTGTAATGTGACTGACAGACACTACTGTGGGGTGTAATGTGACTGACAGACACTACTGTGGGGTGTAATGTGAATAGGTACTATTCTGTGTCCACGACCCTTCCCCATGAAGCCATCACCCTCTCCCTGGTGTCACATTCTTCCTGACCCCCTCTCCCTGGCGTCACCCACTCCATGTCACCAACAGCTGTCACCCTCTCTCTGGTGTCACACTCTCCCTGTCACCCACTGCTGGCTTTTTTGTTGTCCAGAACTTTCATTAACTTAATAGTGCCACACCCACGGTGCTATTAAGTTAATGGAAGCCTTGGACAACAAAATTGCTCCTCCCACTCCCTCCCCAGTCCCAAACACAATTTTTTTTCCTATAAAAAATTTACAATATATTATCCGCCTGCTCATCACATGTTTGATAAGCAGGCAGGCTGCGGGCATTGGCGGCGGTGGCGGCATCGGACTGAGATGCGAATTAGTGGTGGAGGGTCCGGTTAGTTGATGGTGGGTGAGTTTGTGAGCCATTGGCATTGGCGGGGCTAGTGGGCATCGGCTCAGCTGCAGTAGCGGGCATTGGCTCAGCGGCGGTAGGGGTCATCGGCGGGATTTGGCGGACATTATGGCTGCAGTGCCTCACCAGCCGCTGACCTCACTGCACGCCACTGCAATCAATATATCCTATCTAAGTCCCAGAATTAGATACCTGTGTATTATGGCCCTTATTCCGAGTTGATCGCTCGCTACGGATATTCACAGTGCAGCAACCATGGCAAAACGGGGCTAATCTGTGCATGCGTATGCACCGCAATGCGCACACGCGTCGTTCGGGTGCAACGAGCGACGTGGTTTTGCACAGATTCTAGCGACGCTTTCAGTCGCAGTGCCGAACGCAGGGATATTGACAGGAAGTGGGAGTTTCTGGGTGGCAACTGACCATTTTCTGGGAGTGTTTGGAAAAACACAGGCGTGGCCGGGTGTTTGGTGGGCGGGTATCTGACGTCATTACCGTGTCACTCGTCGCAGCAATCATCCCATTGAATAAGTAACTACAGGGCTAGTCTTGATTTGCACAAAATGTATTTGCAGGCGCTCTGCTGCACAGGTGCTCGCACTCCTGCAAAGCGAAAATACACTCCCCCGTGGACGGCGACTATGCGTTTGCTCGGGCTGCTAAAACTAGCTAGCGAGCGATCAACTCGGAATGAGGGCCAATAGCTGTTCTAGTTTCTGGCTCTACATTCAGGGGCTATACCTATGATTTGTCCTGTTGTGCCTCACAGGCAAATATGGCGGGTCTGCAGTGAAGGCGGTCATTATCATGCACTATACGTGCACCTGGCGTCATTCATAGCTCACCCGCACAATATGTGTAAGTATACAGATCTGCAGTTGTTAACTCCAGTACTCTCCTGGAATGTTAACAATATTTCTCTAGCATCCATAAGGATATTGGAGAATCTAGTACGATGGGGTATAGACGGGGTCCACATTTTTTTACTGGGAGTGCTGGCTCCTCCCCCCTATGCCCCCTCCCACAGGCAGGTTAGAAAAAAGTGCCCTCTGGAGAGGATGCATACTCTGCAGCTCCAGAGATTTTTCTTCAATTTCTTTTCATTGTTATTTTCGGTATGCTATTTGGGCAACAGCATACCTGCACCATCGTAGTTAGAGGGGAGTAGCGGTCACCGGCCTTACAAGGTGCAGAGCCGCTTCCCCGCTGCAGGACCACCGTCCTAAGCGGTTGTTGTTCAGCGGGGCATTGCACCTTGACTGTCACTACCGCAGCACGCCGCACACCCTTAACACTGCCTTAAGGTGACGTCTAAGGTGAGAACAAACCGGGACCCCACTAGGGGGATCCCCCAGTTCAAAGTGCGGCAAAATGCGGGTGCAGCATACGGGACCCTCCTGGGGCAGTCCCGCTGGAGCCCCCCGTGTACACTGGCTAACAATCGCTTGAACTAGCACTTGTGTGATGTTTTTAAGCAAACAGGAGACATTGCTAGTATAAATAATCACTATTGCTCCGGCGCCATTAGAGGGGGTGGAGCTACCTCAGAGCATCATTTTGGCACCTTCCTCTGCTTAATGCAGCCACAGACAGCACACAAAGCGCTTCCTGCCTCACAAGACACGCTGGAAAAGGGCAGGCTTGCAAAGTCTAACTGTCTATGTGTATGTTATTGTGCTTGCTGTGAACATGGATAAACACAAGCTGTGCAGTGTATGTCACACTAGATTCTCTCCAGTATCATCTGATTCTGTTTCATGTGAACAATGCAGCCAATCTTCTCAGATCAGTGAAGCTCACTGATAATGTACAGAAAACTCAGCTACTACAACAGGCTGTTGCAGATTTAGCTGCTAGGGCATATACACAGCCCTCCATCTCTCATGCAGGTCCACAAAAGCGTGGTTTACCTGTCTTACTCTCTGATACTGCTGAGGATATACAGGAGGATGGGGAGGACTTGGATCCCATTAGTGGGGGTCCGATTCTGCTCAGGGTATTGAACCCCTCATTCTGGCTACACAGGATGTCTTAAAACTCCCTCTAGAGGACGCTGCTTTACAGCAGTCGTTGTTTTTCTTTACACAGAACAAGCCTAATGTCACTTTCCCTGAGTCTGCAGTTAGATGACCTATTCAAGTTAGCCTGGAAAAATCCAGACAAAAAATGTCGTGTCAAAAAAGATTTTGCGCACTTTCCCATTTAATCCTGATGGAAGGAAGTTTTGGGAGGAACCCCAAGGGGTTGATGTTTCAGTCTCTTGACTGACTAAAATGGCGTTGCTGCCTGCCCTGGGCTCCTTTACCATAAAGGATCCTGGGGACCGAAAAATAGAGAATACACTAAAATCTATTTACATGGCAGTAAGTGTATCAAAAAGACCGGTCATAGAGGGTTGCTGGATGACCCATGCTATTCACTTGTGGGCTACTCAAATTAAGGAGGGCCTCTCCGGGGCTATGCCCCTAGTCACTATGGTGACTCTTCTTAAGCACATTCAGGACACTTCACGCGTCCTGTGTGACTCTCTCAAGGAAATGTGAAATATTAATGCTAGGACTTCTGCCATGGCAGTGTCAGTGCGCAGGGCTTTGTGGTTGCATCAGTGGACTGTGCACGCAGAATCAAAGCACAGTGTGGAATCCCTCCCCTTTTCTGGGGAATGGCTCTTTGGGTTCGACTTGGATACGTGGATTTACAAAGTCACAGCTGGGAAATCCATGTTTCTCCCCTCTGGGGCTCCGCTGGTGAGACGCTCCTGACCGGGGCCAACTATACAGTCCTTTCGGTCTAGCAGATTTCGATCTAAGGCCAGAGGTGCCTCGAATGCGAATAGAGGCACCAGTGGTAAGTCAAGAAAGCCTGCAAGCACTGGCTCTCAGGAACAAACCACCAATTCTGCTGCTCCTCCCCAACGATTTTTTAAATCAAGCTTCCCAGTTTTTGGAGGATATGCAGATTACATTACAATAGGCCATCCTAAAGTTGGTCCAGTCCCACGTCATTGTTCCAGTACCTATACCACAATGAGGCAAAGGTTATTACTGCAACCTGTTTGTGGTACCGAAACCGGATGGTTCGGTAAGACCCATTTTGAATCTCAAGTCCTTGAACCCTTACCTAAAGGTTTTCAAGTTCAAAATGGAATCCTTGCGAGCAGTGATTGCGGGCATGGAGGAACAGGAATTCATGGTTTCCTTGGATATCAAGGACGCCTACCTTCATATTCCGATTTGGCCACCTCATTAAGTATACCTGAGGTTTGCCCTGCTGGAAGACCACTACCAGTTTCAGGCCCTACCCTTTGGCCTGTCCACAGCTCCGAGGGTATTCATGAAGGTGATGACGGAAATGATGTTCCAGGTCCAGGGGGTCAATGTGGTCCCTTACCTGGATGATCTTCTGATAAAGGCAAGATCCCGGGAGCTTTTATTGCTCCATATCAACCGCACTATCCAGCTTCTGTCACACCATAATACAACATAGGAACAAAGGGTGCATTTGCACCATACACCATTAAAATTATAACCATAATAGAATATTTGAGGTTCTTGGCATATATTGGCCAGTATATGAGCCTGCCCACCTGCTTCACGGTGACCTCATCGGACAGGTCCCTAACACTATAGGGGTTCACCTCCGGGATGCAGAGCACCCCCAGACCACCCCAGCCACACCACCCCAGGGCATCACACAGAAATGTATGGTGCACTTGCACCCTTTGTTCCTATGTTGTAGTATTACAGTACTTAGTCCCAGCAAGGTAGCACATCCCATTATAATAAGCTAGGGTGTGCAGTCCAGGCCCCGTTTCCATATAGTCTATATTATGTGTGTGTATACACACCTGAGGGATTGGGACAGCCCTCATCTCTGGATTAGCACCCCACCCACTGCCTCTCATGCTTTTAAACAGGGAACCAGCACATTCTGACTGCACAAAAGACATAGGTATGATCCTTTTAATTATATACAAAGTCAGTTTGGGGGTGAGCTTTTGGGGCGTGGAGCTCCCTATATTGCTCTGGCTGGGCCACCTTGGGGCATCACCACCTTACATTTACTTTAAACACTTATCACATTGTGTTTGTTTCGTATTTATGTAGCTTTTTTCACATATCTCTTATACTTATAACACTGCTCAGCTAAACTTCACATTCTAACACTTTACTGATGTCCTCTTCTTTTCTTTTACATTCAGCAGCCTCTTTCATTTGCTTAACACTGATCTTTCACTCCTATCCTTTTTTCTGTGTGATGCCCTGGGGTGGTGTGGCTGGGGTAGTCTGGGGGTGCTCTGCGTCCCGGAGGTGAACCCCTATAGTGTTAGGGACCTGTCCGATAAGGTCACCATGGAGCAGGTGGGCAGGCTCATATACTGGCCAATATATGCCAAGAACCTCAAATATTATGGTTATAATTTTAATGGTGTATGGTGCACCTGCACCCTTTGTTCCTATGTTGTATTACAGTACTTAGTCCCAGCAAGGTAGCACATCCCATTATAATAAGCTAGGGTGTGCAGTCCAGGCCCCGTTTCTATTCTGTCACACCATGGGTGGATCCTCAACTTACAGAAGTCCCAACTGGAACCAACTCAGCGGCTCCAGTTCCTGGGGATGTTGCTAGAAACTGTGGCCCAGGAAGTGTTCCTTCCGGAGATCAAGGCAAGAACACTTCAGGAGATGGTCCGCATGGTGCTCCGACCTACTCGAGTGGCCATCCATCTTTGCATAAGATTGTTGGGAAAGATGGTCGCCTTATACGAAGTGATCCAATATGGGAGGTTCCATGCCAGAACTTTTCAGTTGGATCTCCTGAGCAAGTGGTTCAAATCACATCTGCAGATGCAACGACTGATTTGGCTGTCACCTCAGGCCAGGATTTCCCTCCTGTGGTGGCTGCAGTCCTCCAATCTCCTAGAAGGCAGGAGTTTTGGGACTCAGGATTGGACCCTCCTTATGACAGATGCGAGTCTAAGAGGATGGGGAGCTATCACCCAAGGGGCGCAGTTCCAGGGCAGGTGCTCAGCCCAAGAAAGTCTCCTTCCGATCAACATTCTGGAACTTCGGGCGATCTACAATGCTCTGCTTCATGCCTCTCTTCTGCTCAAGGATCACACGATCCAAGTACAGTCGGACAATGCCACAGCAGTGGCATACATCAATCAGCAAGGAGGGACAAAAGGCAGAGCCTGCATGCGAGAGGTGTCAAGGATACTCCTCTGGGCAGAAAGAAATGCAAGAGCAATGTCCACAATCTTCATTCCGGGAGTAGACAACAGGGAAGCGGACTTCCTGAGTCATCATGATCTCCACCGAGGGGAGTGGGGTCTCTACCAGCAGGTGTTCCAGAAGATCATCCACCGGTGGGGCTGCCCACAAATAGACATGATGGCTTCTTGACTCAACAAGAAGCTTCACTGGTAATGCTCACGAACCAGGGAACCTCAGGCGAGGGCAGTGGATGCACTGACGTCACCTTGGCCTTACGGACCAGTCTACCTATTTCCTCTGATTCCGTTGCTCCCAAAGGTGCTCAAGCAAATCACAAATCAGGGAGTGCAGGCAATTCTGATTGCCCTGGATTGGCCTCAGAGGGCGTGGTACGCGGATCTTCTGGACATGTCCATCGAAGATCCTTGGCCTCTACCACTGAGAAGAGACCTTCCTCGACAAGGACCATTCCTCTACCTGGACTTAGGGGGTCATTCTGACCTGATCGCATGCTAGTTATTTTTTTGCAGCGCTGTGATCAGGTCAAAACTCTGCAAAATTGCGCATGCACCGCAATGCGCAGGCGCATTGTGCGGGTACAAAGCAGATCGTTGCTGGGTGATGGATTAAACGAAGAATCCATTCGCACAGCCGATCGCAAGAAGATTGACAGGAAGAAGGCATTTATGGGTGTCAACTGACAGTTTTCAAGGAGTGGTTGGAAAAACGCAGGCATGTCCAAGCGTTTGTAGGGCGGGTGTCTGACGTCAGTTCTGGGACCAGACAGGCTGAAGTGAAGTTCAGACCTACTCAGAAACTGCACAAAACTTTTTTGTACTGCTCGGCTGCACAAGTGCTCACACACTTGCAAAGCAAAAAGACACTCCCCCATAGGCAGCGACTATCTGATCGCAGCGTTGCAAAAAATAGCTAGCGAGCGATCAACTAGGAATGACCCCCTTACGGTGGTTGAGCGGAACATCCTAGCTCACAAGGGCCTTTCCAAAAAGGTTATTGCTACCATGGATTAGGCCAGAAAACCGGTGACGTCAAAACACTATCATATCTGGAGAAGATATGAATCCTGGTGCGGGGAACGCACGTATCCACCTGCAGAGTTCCACTTGGGTTGTTTCTTACATTTCCTGCCAGCTGGTGTGGATAAGGGCTTATGTCTGGGTTCCATTAAGGTCCAGATTTCAGCGCTCTCCATTTTCTTCCAGAAGAAATTGTCACTATTGCCAGAAGCTCAGACCTTCTTGCAAGGTGTACTCCGCATACAACCTCCTTTTTTGCCACCTACAGCACCCTGGGATTTGAATGTAGTGTTGGAATTTCTACAGTCCTCCTGGTTTGAACCTTTGATGATGGTAGAAGACAAGTACCTCACATGGAAGGCGGTGTTGTTGCTGGCCCTGGCTTCTGCTCAACGTGTCTCAGAATTGGAGGCCTTATCGTGTAAAAGTCCATACTTGTTTTTTTACGAAGACAGAGAGGAGCTCTGGCCTCGGCAGCAGTTTCTGCCGAAGGTTGTCTCTGTGTTCCATCTGAATCCAACCTATTGTGGTTCCGTCAAGTTCTAACACCCCTGCTCCTCCACCGGAGGCATTGGATGCTGTGCGAGCCTTGAAGATCTATGTCAAGCGAACGGCTCAGATCAGAAAAATGGATTCCTTGTTTGTGCTCTATGATGGACAGAAAATGGGTTGTCCTGCTTCAAAGCAGTCCATTGCTCGTTGGCTTAGGCTTACTATCCAACAAGCCTATGTGTTGGCAACCTTACCTGTTCCTAAGTCTCTGAAGGCCCACTCTAGTAGATCAGTGGGCTCTTCCTGGGCGGCTGCCTGTGGAGTCTTGGCCTTGCAACTGTGCCGAGCTGCTACCTGATCAGGGAAGAACACTTTTGTTAATTTCTACAAGTTTGATACCCTGGCCAAAGAGGATACCCAGTTGGGCAGGCGGTGGGGCAGCAGTCTCCGCACGTTCCCACCCGTTCTGGAAGCTTTGGTACATCCCCATCGTACTAGATTACCCCAATATCCCTTATAAATGTTAGAGAAAATAGGATTTTAATTAGCTACCGGTAAATCCTTTTCTCGTAGTCAATAAGGAATATTGGGCGCCCGCCCCTGTGCGGTGACTTTTATGCAGTTTCTCGGTTATGTGGTTACCTGTTCAGCTGTTGCTTTTGTTATTACCAGCGGTTGCTGGTTGTATGTTAGTGGTGTGCTGGTATATAAATCTCCCCACTCTTTGTTATCATGTTTCCTTCTCTCATATATGTCCTTTCTCCTTCGGGCACTGTTTTACCTATAACTGCCTGTGGGAGGGGGCATAGAGGGGAGGAGCCAGCACACCCAGTGAAGAAATTTAAAGTGCACTGGCACCTATGGACCCAGTCTATACCCCATCGTACTAGACTCCCTAATAACCCTTATGGACTACGAGAAAAGTCCTATTTTTCAAATGCCCAGATGTATCCTCCGAGATGCAGTTACATTGATGTCAGTTGGGATCCCGTTGGACAAGAAACCGACAATGGAATCCTGAAACCTAACAATGCCGACACAAGCAATCCCGACCTACAGGGTCTATTCCCACGCAGTGTTGGACTGCGGCATGAAGGGCCCACCGGGGTAATGCAGTGATAGGGGCCTATACTTGGGGGTGTGGCCAGCCTAAAAAGGGGGTGTGGCCAGCTTCCACAGAGGCTTGAAATACACAATAGTTTAGTGCAGTGTAATGCAACATATCTACCATGTATAATACAAGTGCACAGTCTGGAACCTGATCCCTAGAGGAAGGAGTGGGCCCTTAGGCAGTGGGGCCTACAGGTGGTTTCCCTGGTACCCCTGTGGGCCAGTCCAACCCTGTTCCCACAACACCCATAGAGTGGAAATAGAACCCAAGCCTGCAAGGGGCTTCATTGCATAAGACTCAAATTCCTGATCTGGATTCCGGTTCCATTCTGTCAGTACTATGCTGTTTTGTGGTCCTGGGGTTGCCGTGCTGCTGGATTGGTCCTCTGGCCTGACTGGTCTTTACTGATCATTAGGTGAGAGCTCGCTCGGTGACCTGGTGGCTTATGGTTCCATTTCAGTACCCTAACAGATCACCAGTCAGTAGCTCCAATGTGTCACTAGTGCAGTAGTTCTTAAACTGTGTGCTGTGGCACCCTGGGGTGCCTTGGGAAACTTGCAGGGGTGCCATGGGTTGGTGGTCCAGGACCAATTCAAATTATTTATGGTCCATGTAATAGGCAAAACCAGTGCTGGTGGCTGTCAATCATAAAATATGTGGACAAACAGAAGCAAATCCTGTCCCTCACCACACAATTGACCCTAAGGATGACATATAAACACAATTTACTTAATTTAATTGAATATTTATTTCCAAATATCTTAATAAGAAACTTTAAGAAACAGAAGTGAAACATGTCCCTCATCACATAACTGAACCTAACGGTGGCCATACACTAGTGCGACCTCCTAGGGGAGAAGTCGCATACATTGCCCTTGAACTGCCCGGCAGCTTTCCAGGTGGCAGGATGGTATATAATACATTGTATGCAGTCCTTTTGTATACGATGTATCGTATGCGATCCCATCCAAGGCTGCCAGAGCCCACCGCCTCCAAGAAATCTATAGTGCAGCCTCTGCGATCCACAGGCTCGGATCCGATGAGCACGGGAGATTGGATTGGATTGACCTGCAATTTGCCTCTTTTCATCTAATTTCTCGTCTTGATGTGTCGAAATCAGTCAAAATCGCACTAGTGTATGGGCACCTTAAGAATTACATTTACACAATTGAATTCATTTTATATTTTTTCTGAATTTCTCAATAAGAAACTTTTGGCCTAGGGGTGCTGTGAAAAAATTCTGATACTCTAGGGGGCGCCGTGATTCAAAAAAGTTTGAGAACCACTGCTCTAGTATTTAAAAACCTATGATTAAGAGTAACATCAAGCTTCCCCATTCTCTGTACACCTCGGCTCATATCCAGGGCACCAACAGAATTCCAGAACCGTGACATAATGTACATAAGACTGAATGGCATTTGTACAGCTTTTCAGTGCTTGTCAGATCTGAGGGGGTATTTTATGGCATTTTGGAGCAAGTGAGGGGCAATTTGGGATGAATCATGTGGGCTTGCCCGGGATGTTGTTTTTTTTTTTTACAGCGCTCACCTTTCCTTCTCCAGACAAGCATTTGTCCAGATGCCCAAAATAATCTCAAAGGGGATCCATCGGAGAAAATGACTTTACCCCAATCCACAGCAGTCCAATCCCTGTACCTTTTGCAGAATATCAGTCTGTCCCTGATGTTTTTCCTGGAGAGAAGTGACTTCTTTGCTGCCCTTGTCGGGAGAAGGAAAGGTGAGCGCTACCATCAGTCCTGTGTCATGCCAACAGTGAAGCGTCCTGTGACCATTCATGTGTGGGGTTGCTTCTCAACCAAGGGAGTGGGCTCATTCACATTTTTCCTTAAGAACACCGCCATGAATAAAGAATGGTTCCAAAACATCCTCCAAAAGCAACTTCTCCCAACCATCCAAGGTCAGTTTGATGAGGAACAATGCCTTTTCCAGCATGATTGAGCACCTTGCTATAAGCCAAAAGTGATAACTAAGTGGCTCGGAGAACAAAACATCGAAATTTTGGGTTCATAGCCATGAAGCTCCCCAGACCTTAATCCCATTGAGAACTTGTGTTCAATCCTCAAGAGGTGGGTGGACAAACAAAACCCCACAAATTCTGACACACTCCAAGCATTGATTAGGCAAGAATGGACGGCCATCAGTCAGTATGTGGCCCAGAAGTTGGTTGACAGCATGCCAGGGTGAATTGCAGAGGTCTTGAAAAAGAAGGGTCAACACTGCAAATATTGACTCTTTGCATTCACTTAATGTCTATAAAAGCCATTGACACTTAAGGCCCATACACACGGTGAGATTCGGGCTATGCCTGATTCTCACTATGCGTCAGGGGCTAGGTCGGCGTCACACGCACATAATGAGTGTGCTTGCGATACTATGTGCGATTTTGGCTAAGTGTCAATTTTGACTATCTTTTCTACGAGATAGTCAAAATTGACTTGCCTGTACAGTCTATCTAGTCTTGCCATACGAACCGCGCGTGCCCGCGCATCGGCATCGAATCGGGACCGCAAGGTTGACTTTCACCTTGCGACCTGCACTAACTTCTCTCACGATTTTGACTATATAGTCAAAATTGTAAGAAAATATCTCACCGTGTGTACACACCATTAGGAAATGCTTGTAATTTTACTTCAGAATACAAGAGTAACATCTGACAACTAGGTCTAAAAACACTGTAGCAGCAAACTTTGTGAAAACCAATACTTGTGTCATTCTCAAAACTTTTGGCCGCTGCTGTACTGTCGTCTTACTGCCGCCTGACAGTGCTGGGATCAGTGATGTGAGTGCAGCACTGCAGGATCTCTGTATTTATAGTGACAGTCTCTGAGCATCAGACATGTACTGTGGTATTACTGCCGCCTGACACTGCTGGGATGAGTGACGTGAGTGCAGCACTGCAGGATTATACAATATAGCCATGTAAACTCCTTTAGCGCTTATGTAATGGGCAACTAAAACGGTGCACTGCACTGATAAGCTACACGCCCATAATAAGGACTATCTGTCTTTGTGCGCTATGACATTAACTCGTCACGACGCAGGAACAGCCATCACATTTTCCAAACATAAATGATTCTCTGCCTCTCAGTCGTATCAGCGCCTCTGGGCATGCACACTGTGCGCCATAGGACATTATAGAGAAATCACACACACTCAGCTGCGTTCCACCCGACTTCCGCTCTGTGCGTTCCACCCGACTTCCGCCCTGTGCGTTCCACCCTACTTCCGCTTTGTGCGTTCCAACAGACACCGCCCTGTGCGTTCCATCCGACTTCCACTCTGTGCGTTCCACCCGACTTCAGCTGTTTTCCACCAATCGCCTTACTCTCACACTCTGCAGGCTTCCGGTACATTGTGCTGAGCGTGAAGAAGCGGGAAGGCAAAATTGTTTACATCTGGCAGCAGCAGGTAATGGTGACTATTATTATACAGGGGGAGCAGCCTGTAGTGGCTTGTTATTACTATCATACAGGGGGAGCAGCCTGTAGTGTCTTGTTATTACTATCATACAGGGGGCGGAGCCTGTAGTGTCCTGTTATTACTATCATACAGGGGGAGCAGCCTGTAGTGTCTTGTTATTACTATCATACAGGGGGAGCAGCCTTTAGTGTCCTGTTATTACTATCATACAGGGGGAGCAGCCAGTAGTGTCTTGTTATTACTATCATACAGGGGGACCAGCCTGTAGTGTCCTGTTAATACTATCATACAGGGGGAGCAGCCTATGGTGTCCTGTTATTATTGTTATACAGGAGGAGCGGCCTGTGGTGTCCTGATAATATTATACAGGGGGAGCAGCCTGTGGTGTCCAGTTATTATTATTATACAGGGGAAGCTGCCTACGGTGTCCTGTTAATAATATTATTATTATTATACAGGGGGAGTGTCATGATATTATTATATAGGGGGTGCAGCCTGTGGTGTCCTTATATTCTTATTATAGATGGGGAGCAGCCAGTGGTGTCCTGTTGCTATTATCATACAGCGGGAGCGGCCTGTGGTGTCCACTTATTATTATACAGGGGGAGTGGCCTTGGTGTCCTATTATTATTATCATACAGGGGGAGCGGCCTGTGGTGTCCACTTATTATTATACAGGGGGAGTGGCCTTGGTGTCCTGTTATTATTATTATACAGGGGGAGCTGCCTGTGGTGTCCTGATATTATTATTATACAGGGGAAACAGGCTGTGGTGTCCTGTTACTATTATTATACAGGGGGAGTGTCCTGTTGTTATTATTATTATTATTATTATAATACAGGGGGAACAGCCTTTGGTGTCCTGTTGTTGTTTTTATTATTATTATACAGGAGGAGCAGACTGTTGTGTCCTGTTATTATTATTATTATTATTATCATCTTTATCATTATACAGGGGGATCAGCCTGTGGTCTCCTCTTGTTATTATTTTACAGGGGGAGTGGCCTGTGGTGTACTGATATTTTCTCTAACGTCCTAAGTGGATGCTGGCGACACCGTAAGGACCATGGGGAATAGTGTTCACTCTAGGCTGTTTTAGCAGGGCGCCGCACCCTGCCCGTTTTTTAACAGGCAAAACCCGCCCTGCCCCTTTTGCGGAGCCCTGCTAGAACAGCCACCCGCTCCCTGCCCTCCCGGCGTGTATAGATGCCGTGCGCATGCGCGCGGCATCCATTTACGCATTGGGAGAGGGCTGGGGGAAGCCCAGCACCGACGGAGGTGCTGGGCACGCCCCCAACAGTGACGTCGCCGGCCACAGACGCTCTCTATAGTAGCGTCTGTGGGCCGCACCGCCCCCTAAAATGACGGAGGTGTGGCCACGTCCCCTAATTTGCGTGGCCGAGCCCCCATTTCGGGCACATGTGCCCCCCTGAGTCCGGCGCCTGCCCCATTTCACTCCTAGAGTGAACACTAGGGAATAGACGGGCTCCGCAGGAGATAGGGCACTCTAGAAAAGAATTAGGTCTACTGGTGTGCACTGGCTCCTCCCTCCATGTCCCTCCTCCAGACCTCAGTTAGAATTTGTACCCAAACGAGATGGGTGCACCTTAGTGAGCTCTACAGAGCTTGCTGAGAAGAAAAGTATTTTGTCAGGTTTTTTATTTTCAGAGAGCTTCTGCTGGTAACAGACTCTGCTACGTGGGACTGAGGGGAGAGGAGCAAACCTTACCAACTGCGGGATAGGTTGCGCTTCTTAGGCAACTGGACACCATTAGCTCCAGAGGGATCGAACACAGGTACTAACCATTGGCGGTCCGATCACAGAGCCGAGCCGCCGTCCCCCTCGCAAAGCCAGAAGCAAGAAGCACCGCGTGGATGAATAAAATCGGCGGCAGAATACTCCTGTCTTCACATAAGGTAGCGCACAGCACTGCAGCTGTGCGCCATTGCTCCCACATTACACCTACACGCTCCGGTCACTGTAGGGTGCAGGGCGCAGGGGGGCGCCCTGGGCAGCAATATTATACCTTTTTGGCAAAAGTTAAGCAGACATACAGTTGGGCACTGTATGTCTGCATGAGCCCCCGCCATAAATTTACACAAAATCGTGGGACAGAAGCCCGCCACGGAGGGGGCGGGGCTACTTCCTCAGCACTCACCAGCGCCATTTTCTCTTCACAGCTCCGCTGGAAGGAAGCTCCCCAGACTCTCCCCTACAGAATCACGGTAGAAAGGTGAAAAAGAGAGGGGGGGTGCACATAAATTTAGGCGCAAAAACATATAATATCAGCAGCTACTGGGTAAACACTGAGTTACTGTGTTTTTTCCTGGGTCATATAGCGCTGGGGTGTGTGCTGGCAAACTCTCTCTCTGTCTCCCCAAAGGCCCTTGTGGGGGAATTGTCTTCAGATGAGCATTCCCTGAGTGTGTGGTGTGTCGGTACACGTGTGTCGACATGTCTGATGTAGAAGACTCCCATAAGGAGGAGATGGAGCAAATATGTGTGTAAGAAGGCGTCGCCGTCGACAACGCCGACACCTGTTTGGATATGTGTAATTTAGTGCTAAGGTAAAGTTATTGCACAAAGAAGGTTAGGAAACAGACAGGATATCTACCCAGGTCTGTCCCTATGTCGCAGAGTCCGTCAGAGTCTCTCAATGTTCACTATCCAAGATAATAGACACTGATATCGACACGGAGTTTGACTCCAGTGTCGACTATGATAATGCAAAATTACAGCCAGATTGGCAGAACAGTATTCAATATATGTTTATTGTAATAAGATGATTTGCATATCACTGATGACTCATCTGTCCCTGACACGAGGGTACACAGGTGTAAGGGGAAGAAAGCTGAGGTAATTTTCCCTCCTCTCATGAGGAAAAAGAGCGGGAATCTCCAGACAAGAGACTGCAAGATGGGAATCTTCCCCTAGGGTGTCACTAAAGGCAGCCCTGATGTTACAGCTATTCTCAGGGATCCTGCAGATAGCGTGCACATTCTGGTACACTACTCAGACCGGCGATTGTGTCGGCATTGGTTTATAGCGCTGTGGCAGCGTTGACAGCTACCTTATCAGCAGAGATTGAGACCCAAGTATGCATATAGATATAGATATATATATATATATATATATATATGTATATATAGAGATATATATATATATATATTAAAGATGCTGTCTTAAGTGATAGGTATATATATATATATATATATATATATATACCTAACATGCCCAAAGAGACATGAGTATACTGGGTCCTATAATCAATAATAATAATATCGGTGTGACCTGTGTATAGTGATCAGTGTGTATCAGGTGTGTGATGTCGGTGTCACCTGTGTACAGTGATCATTGTGTATCAGGTGTGTGATGTCGGTGTCACCTGTGTACAGTGATCATTGTGTATCAGGTGTGTGATATCAGTGTGACTTGTGTATAGTGACCAGTGTGTATCAGGTGTGTGATATCAGTGTGATCTGTGTATAGTGACCAGTGTGTATCAGGTGTGTGATATTAGTGTAACCTGTGTATATTGACCAGTGTGTAATATCAGTGTGACCTGTGTATAGTGACCAGTGTGTATCAGGTATGTGATATCAGTGTGACCTGTGTATAGTAATCAGTGTGTATCAGGTATGTGATATCAGTGTGACCTGTGTATAGTGATCATTGTGTGACCTGTGTATAGTGATCAGTGTGTATTGTGTGTGTGACCTGTGTATAGTTATTAAAACATACAAGGAGCGCTGTCCAGATAACATAAGAGTTTATTTTCAAACATTTCACACGACACAATAAAACATTAAAATCTTATTACAGATCATTCTAATATAAACACATTGACACAGCGTTATCTCAGATACAAGTTAACAACATACTTACAATGAACTGGTTCATAGGGCGCCCGACGTATAATCTACGATAAGGAGCCGCCGGAGCTGCTGTAACACTTGGAATCTGGGACTTATTCCCAATACCATGTGTTTTCATGGGATCGTGGGTCCAGTTTTGGCCATTAACAACGGCCTCTAAGTGGATACCGCTATAATGACCATCAGTCATTAATAATAATATCCGGGCATTATCAACGGCCAAAATGTCTCCGTAAAGTCACATTATGGTATAAGTGCACATTCGCTCTATTTAGAATGGTATAAGAGCAGCGAGTACTCTCATAGCCACAGGTATATTAGGGTGTAACCCTGGTCAGGGTTAAGGATAGTGTTCCCTCTAGGCTGTTTTAGCAGGGCGCCGCGCCCTGCCCGTTTTTTAACAGGCAAAACCCGCCCTGCCCTTTTGCGGCGCCCTGCTAGAACAGCCGCCCGCTCCCTGCCCTCCCGGCGTGTATAGATGCCGTGCGCATGCGCGCGGCATCCATTTACGCATTGGGAGAGGGCTGGGGGAAGCCCAGCACCGACGGAGGTGCTGGGCACGCCCCCAACAGTGACGTCGCCGGCCACAGACGCTCTCTATAGTAGCGTCTGTGGGCCGCACCGCCCCCTAAAATGACGGAGGCGTGACCACGCCCCCTAATTTGCGTGGTCACGCCCCCATTTCGGACGCGCGCGCGGCTTCGCCGCGCGCACACATGTGCCCCCGCTGAGTCCGGCGCCCTGCCCCAGTTCACTCCTAGAGTGAACACTAAAGGAGATGTATAAACATCGTTATAGGTAGAAAGTGAGGGTTATATCTAAATCCAGGTTGGCGTAAGGACCTCTGACGTCACCAGCGGGATGTCACAACTGAGGGCCTGAGCTGACGGGAGGCAGCCTCAGTTGTAGGGGCTGAGATGTACCGGAACCTGGGAGGTTGTATCAGACCCCTGGACATGTAAGTAACATGAATAATAACTGCCCGAAGGCGTGACCACGACAACTTGGATAAAAGTCAATGATGTTTATTATGACAACTCCGCAACACAGCAGCAGTAAAAGAAAACGTAAAAGTCAGCAAAGAATAAATACAGTTCCTGAGTACTACAGGATGGCAGGAGCCACAGGGCACTGGTAGAGTGAGATAGTTCTTATGATCTTCTAGATGGAAAGTCCTTACCAGGCCCGACTGTAGCAATGGAGATAACCCAGGATTGTGCCAGCTGGTGTTCCAGGAAAAGCTGGGTTGCTGAAGGTAAAACAGCTGCTGTGGATACTGGCTGGAACCAGACTGTTGTTAGCACGGAGTGGATACTGGCTGGAACCAGTTAAATAATAAATGAACTTGGGAGCGATGAAATATGAACTCAAATGTAGAACTTGAGAGCGGAGAAATAATAATACCGGTGGAGTGTAGAAAGGACACCGGCCCTTTAAGGGAAGCTGTACTCTGCTGGAAGCTGAGCTGGAAGCAGGTAATGTTGTAGCTGGAAACAGATGAATCCACAATGGATTGGAGAGTCAGGCTACACCGCAGGTGGAATGCTGGTGCGGGTCTCTATGGTGGAAGTCTTGAGACAGGAGCTGGAACCTGGAAGACAATCACAGGAGAGAGACAAACAGGAACTAGGTTTGACAACCAAAGCACTGACGTCTTCCTTGCTCAGGCACAGCTTACTTATACCTGCAGCAAGGAAGGGGTTGGCTAGGCAATTATGCAAATCAACAATACAGACAGCAGATTGGTGGAAATGATCAGATGACAGAATCCAAGATGGCTGCGCCCATGCAGACACTTGGAGGGAAGTTTGGTTTGTAATCCATGTGGTCTGGGAAACAGTAATGGCGGCGCCGGCCACCGGAGACAGGAGACGCCAGGCTGATAGATGCACATTTAACCACGCGGGCACAGCGGAGGCCGCGGCTGATGAAAACACCACTCTGACACTCTGCATGTGGAAACTCAGGAACAGCGGAATCCGGTCCTGGAACGCTGAGCCCGCCTTAGGAGGCATCTGAAGGGTAAGTAATGGCGTCCAGATACCCGGATCGTGACAGCACCCCCCCCTTTAGGAGTGGCCCCAGGACACTTCTTAGGCTTTAAAGGAAACTTTGCGTGGAAATTTCGGACCAAGGCAGGAGCATGGACGTCAGAGGCATTGGTCCAAGAGCGTTCTTCAGGACCATAGCCCTTCCAGTCAATGAGATACTGAAGTTGACCGTAACGGTGACGTGAGTCCAGGATCTTGGCCACTTCATACTCAACGCCTCGTTGAGTTTGGACTTTCGGAGTTGGTGGAAGTGAGGAATGAAACCGATTCAAGATTAGCGGTTTCAACAGGGAAACATGGAATGTCCTGGGTATTTTTAAGAAGGGAAGTAACTGGAGTCTGTAAGCAACAGGATTGATGACTTGATCAATTTTAAAAGGACCGATGTAGCGAGGTGCAAACTTCATACTGGGAACTCTTAACCTCAAATTCTTCGTGGATAACCATACCCGATCACCCACCTTGAGAGCAGGAACTGCTCGACGCTTCTTATCCGCAAACTTCTTGTACCTGAACGATGCCTTGAGCAGAGCTGATCGTACGCTCTTCCAGATATTGGCAAACTGATGCAAGGTGATATCCACTGCGGGAACAGAAGTTGCTGGAAGCGGTTGGAACTCAGGGACTTTAGGGTGGAATCCAAAGTTGGTGAAGAATGGTGTTGAAGAAGATGAAGAATGATACTGGTTGTTATGACAGAACTCGGCCCAGGGAAGTAATTGAACCCAGTCATCTTGAGAGGAGTATGTGTATGGGTTTGGGGAGTGGTACCCCCCGGGTCTGGTGGGGCTGGGCCACCTTGGGGTAGCATGCCATATTATTTATTTAGCACTTATGTAACACTCCTATTTTTTCACTAATATTACTCTTTTGAGTATTTTATTAACACCCTTATTTTTGTAGCACTTTCTAACCCATAGCTTCTGCTTCTTTCTTAACACATATTAACACTTTAGTATTTCAATGGTGTGCTGCCCTGGGGTGGTCGGGCCTGAGCCGACTTTGTGGGGTCCAAGCCCTGGACCTATGCTTAGTTAGGGACCTCCAGTAATAGAGCAGCCGTGAAGTGGCCTGGAGGCTTATCATATTTTTTGCAAAACATATGTAACGAAGAGCTCTAAATTTCCTATTATTACATAGTATATAGTTCTTCTTACTAACAGCCAGCAGAGTGCGTGGGAAAAATCCCTTTTGTATTTCTTGTCTAGAGTAACCCCCTCCCGCAGCACCTGGGGATTGTTACCAGCTTGATTAGAGCAGTTTTCCACTATTTATTGCAGTTCAGAGAGGCATAGATGGAGCCAGCATTAGGAGGGCATGCTGGGTCCTGTGGTGCCATTTGGAGGATACAGGGGTGCCTCCAGGTAAACTAGCTCTCAATCTGGATATGTTCTGTATGTGCCATTATCATGTGGCCATACATTAAGCAATTGTATGACCCATAGTGGATGATGATATTATTATTATGCTGTGTATGGGTTTGGGGAGTGGTACCCCCCGGGTCTGGTGGGGCTGGGCCACCTTGGGGTAGCATGCCATATTATTTATTTAGCACTTATGTAACACTCCTATTTTTTCACTAATATTACTCTTTTGAGTATTTTATTAACACCCTTATTTTTGTAGCACTTTCTAACCCATAGCTTCTGCTTCTTTCTTAACACATATTAACACTTTAGTATTTCAATGGTGTGCTGCCCTGGGGTGGTCGGGCCTGAGCCGACTTTGTGGGGTCCAAGCCCTGGACCTATGCTTAGTTAGGGACCTCCAGTAATAGAGCAGCCGTGAAGTGGCCTGGAGGCTTATCATATTTTTTGCAAAACATATGTAACGAAGAGCTCTAAATTTCCTATTATTACATAGTATATAGTTCTTCTTACTAACAGCCAGCAGAGTGCGTGGGAAAAATCCCTTTTGTATTTCTTGTCTAGAGTAACCCCCTCCCGCAGCACCTGGGGATTGTTACCAGCTTGATTAGAGCAGTTTTCCACTATTTATTGCATCTTGAGAGGAGGACACATAGATGCGGAGGAAGGCCTCCAAGTCCTGATTCACCCTCTCAGTTTGACCATTGGTCTGAGGATGGTAAGCCGTGGAAAACTTTAACTTGACTTGGAGGACTTGACATAAACTTCGCCAGAATTTGGCTGTGAATTGAACTCCTCGATCTGAGATAATTTCTTCTGGAAGACCGTGGAGTCGGAAGATCTCTTGTATGAATACTTGAGCCAACTTGGAAGCTGACGGAAGACCGGTGAGAGGAATGAAGTGTGCCATCTTGGTGAACCGGTCAACTACCACCCAGATGGTATTGAACTTGTTGCACATGGGCAAATCTGTAATAAAATCCATCGACAAATGGGTCCATGGTCGACGGGGAACAGATAGTGGAACCAGTTGCCCCGCAGGCGACTGGCGGGATACTTTATGTTGAGCACACTTTGGGCAAGATGCAATAAACTCCAAAACGTCCTTTTTCAGAGTTGGCCACCAATAGGACCTAGAGATAAACTCCAGGGTTTTTTGGATACCTGTATGTCCGGCAAAACGGGAAGCATGGGCCCAATGCATGAGCTTCTTCCTTAGTGTCGGCTTCACAAAACTTTTCCCTGATGGGGGCGTAGAGTCCATCCCTACCGTGGAGAATGCCAACGGATTTATAATAGGATGCTTGTCTGAAGACTCTGACTCATTTTCTTGCTCCCATGAGCGGGAAAGGGCATCGGCCTTGCGATTCTGAGAGCCCGGACAGAACTGGAGTTTAAAGTCGAACCTGGAAAAGAAAAGTGCCCATCTGGCCTGACGAGGGTTGAGACATTGTGCGCCTTTTAGATATAGAAGGTTCTTGTGGTCTGTAAGGATGGTGATTGAATGAGAAGCTCCCTCCAACAGATATCTCCACTCCTCTAGAGCGAGCTTGATGGCTAGCAACTCCTGGTCGCCAATGGCATAGTTGCGCTCCGCTGGGGAGAACTTCCGTGAGAAGAAACTGCAAGGATGTAAATGACCATCTTTAGCCCTCTGAGATAACACCGCTCCTACTCCAACGGAGGAGGCATCCACCTCTAAGATGAAAGGAGAGTCGATGTCAGGCTGTTTCAGGACAGGTGCAGAGATGAACCTCTGTTTTAAAAGATGAAAAGCCTGCATGGCTTCTTCAGACCACTTGGACGGGTTAGCACCCTTCTTGGTGAAAGCAGTAATAGGCGCCACAATGGTGGAAAAGTCTCGTATAAACTTTCGGTAATAATTGGCGAACCCTAAGAACCTCTGGACCCCTTTGAGGGTTAAGGGTACCGGCCAATTCTGGATTGCTTGTAGTTTCTCAGGATCCATCTCTAGTCCGGAACCGGACACAATGTACCCTAGAAACGGAATGGACTTGACTTCAAAGACGCATTTCTCTAATTTGCAGTAGAGATGATTGACACGGGGACGGGACAGAACCTCCTTTACCCAGAAACGATGTTCCTCTAAATCGTTGGCAAAAATGAGGATATCATCTAGATAGACCACGACATGACGGTATAGAATGTCTCTGAAGATCTCATTGACGAAGTGCTGGAAGACAGCTGGAGCATTGCTCAATCCGAAGGGCATGACGAGGTACTCATAATGTCCGTCACGGGTGTTAAATGCGGTCTTCCACTCGTTACCCTCACGGATCCGGATGAGATTGTATGCACCTCTCAGGTCCAGCTTTGTAAAGATGGTAGCTCCGCTAACTCTGTCAAAGAGCTCAGTAATCAGGGGTAAAGGATAGCGGTTCTTGATGGTAATGTCGTTCAAACCTCTGTAGTCGATGCACGGCCGCAGACCACCATCTTTCTTCTTTACAAAAAAGAAGCCTGCGCCGGCTGGAGAAGAAGAAGGTCGAATGAACCCCTTTGCTAGGTTCTCTTTAATGTATTCCTCCATAGAATGCGTCTCGGGGAGAGACAATGGATAAGTTCGGCCTCGAGGTGGAACCTTCCCTGGAATGAGATCAATCGGGCAGTCCCATTCTCTATGAGGAGGAAGGATATCAGCAGAAGCTTTACTGAACACATCCGAGAAATCTTGATATGGAGGAGGTGGAACATCAGACGACCTGGGGGAGTAAGAACAGACAGGCAACACTTTAAACAAACATGTCTTAGTACAGGAGGAACCCCATGCCAGGATTTGCGTAGTCGTCCAATCAATTGTAGGATTGTGAAGACGGAGCCATGGAAGGCCCAGGACCACAGGATGTGTGGCTCTTGGAATCACTAAAAGTGAAATAAGTTCGGAATGAAGAACTCCCACTCTCAGACGAACTGGTAGAGTCCTTAGAGAAATAACTGTATCAAAAATTTTACTGCCATCCACAGCAGTTAAGGAAAAGGACGAAGGAAGTCTCTCGGTGGGTAGGGACCACCGTTTAACATAGGCTTCGGTAATAAAGTTCCCAGCTGCTCCGGAATCCAGGAGGGCAATGACGTTCTGATAACGTTGAGCAACTTGAAGCGAGACTGGGAGTTTACAATCTTGAGGAGATGGAGAGGAGATCATTACTCCTAGCCGGCCCTCTCCTTGGCGAGCTAGGATTTGGAGTTTCCCGGACGATTGGGACAGGCATTAATGGTGTGAGACGGAGCTGCACAATACAGACAGAGAAACTCGGAGAGACGTCTTCGGCGCTCAGCAGGAGTTAAACGGGAACGGCCAATTTGCATGGGTTCATCTTTAGTTGGTGACAGTTGGCGAGGAGGAGGAGCAGAAGATTTTGGAGCAGATGATCTTCCACGCTCAGTTGCTCTCTCTCTGAAACGTAAGTCAACTTTCGTACAAAGTGAGATTAGCTCATCTAACTTGGAGGGTAAGTCTCTGGTAGCTAACTCATCTTTAATACGCTCGGATAAACCATGCCAGAATGCAGCATACAGGGCCTCGTCGTTCCATGCCAGTTCGGATGCCAGGATCTGGAACTGTATAAGATATTGTCCTACAGTACGTGATCCCTGGCGTAAACGGAGAATCTCAGACGAAGCTGAAGTTACCCGGCCTGGCTCGTCGAAGATGCGCCTGAATGTTGACACGAATGCAGTGTAAGAAGATAGCAGGGTGTCGGACCTCTCCCATAACGGTGATGCCCAATCAAGGGCTGAGCCACTGAGAAGAGAAATAATGTAGGCAATTTTTGTACGGTCACTGGGAAAATTGCCAGGTTGTAGCTCAAACTGAATCTCACACTGGTTGAGAAATCCCCTGCAGAATCTTGGAGATCCGTCAAATTTTGCTGGCGTTGGAAGATGAAGACGTGGAGCAGAAATGGGTAAGGTGGGCGGGGTTATAGCTGGAGTCACTGTGGTTGACGCACCAGACGCGCCTGATCCACGGAGAGTTGTCTGAATCCCATCCAGCCGAGTAGAGAGATCCTGGAGACAGCGGATGATGTGGCCCTGTGCAGCCTCCTGATGTTCTAGTCGGGCTGCCAGTTCTTGCATCGGCCTGGCCGCTTGATCCTGGTCTCCGGCTGGATTCATTAGGTCAGTGCTTACTGTCACAACTGAGGGCCTGAGCTGACGGGAGGCAGCCTCAGTTGTAGGGGCTGAGATGTACCGGAACCTGGGAGGTTGTATCAGACCCCTGGACATGTAAGTAACATGAATAATAACTGCCCGAAGGCGTGACCACGACAACTTGGATAAAAGTCAATGATGTTTATTATGACAACTCCGCAACACAGCAGCAGTAAAAGAAAACGTAAAAGTCAGCAAAGAATAAATACAGTTCCTGAGTACTACAGGATGGCAGGAGCCACAGGGCACTGGTAGAGTGAGATAGTTCTTATGATCTTCTAGATGGAAAGTCCTTACCAGGCCCGACTGTAGCAGTGGAGATAACCCAGGATTGTGCCAGCTGGTGTTCCAGGAAAAGCTGGGTTGCTGAAGGTAAAACAGCTGCTGTGGATACTGGCTGGAACCAGACTGTTGTTAGCACGGAGTGGATACTGGCTGGAACCAGTTAAATAATAAATGAACTTGGGAGCGATGAAATATGAACTCAAATGTAGAACTTGAGAGCGGAGAAATAATAATACCGGTGGAGAGTGGTAAAGTGTAGAAAGGACACCGGCCCTTTAAGGGAAGCTGTACTCTGCTGGAAGCTGAGCTGGAAGCAGGTAATGTTGTAGCTGGAAACAGATGAATCCACAATGGATTGGAGAGTCAGGCTACACCGCAGGTGGAATGCTGGTGCGGGTCTCTATGGTGGAAGTCTTGAGACAGGAGCTGGAACCTGGAAGACAATCACAGGAGAGAGACAAACAGGAACTAGGTTTGACAACCAAAGCACTGACGTCTTCCTTGCTCAGGCACAGCTTACTTATACCTGCAGCAAGGAAGGGGTTGGCTAGGCAATTATGCAAATCAACAATACAGACAGCAGATTGGTGGAAATGATCAGATGACAGAATCCAAGATGGCTGCGCCCATGCAGACACTTGGAGGGAAGTTTGGTTTGTAATCCATGTGGTCTGGGAAACAGTAATGGCGGCGCCGGCCACCGGAGACAGGAGACGCCAGGCTGATAGATGGACATTTAACCACGCGGGCACAGCGGAGGCCGCGGCTGATGAAAACACCACTCTGACACTCTGCATGTGGAAACTCAGGAACAGCGGAATCCGGTCCTGGAACGCTGAGCCCGCCTTAGGAGGCATCTGAAGGGTAAGTAATGGCGTCCAGATACCCGGATCGTGACACGGGAGAAGCAAGGCTAGAACATGGCACCTGAAACGTACCCTCACAGGCTCGCTTCACTCACCACCAGGTCTTTAAAGGTTGTAGTTCTTGAGGGAAAAGTATGATAAGTTCAACAGTTTTATGAAGCTAGTCCAGGGCTATGTGACCAGGGATATATGGCTTGGGGGGGAAAGAGAAGGATGATATGTATGTACTCTGGTTATTATATTTATTCCTAGAAAACCGTGCAGTGAGGATCTGAAGCATCTGTACTAGAAGTTTCCTGAGAGTAATACTAATCGCCGATTCCCAGAGGATGGACAAGGACAGCAGTCACATGACTGAGAGGATACTAAATCTCACCCTGGAGATCATCTACCTGCTGACTGGGGAGGTGAGGAGATCTGGGAGCATCACAGTGACATCACTTCTATCTATAGTGATAATACAGGGATTTGACTGGGGAGGTGAGGGGATCTGGGAGTGTCACAGTGACATCACTTATATCTATAGTAATAATACAGGGCCATGACTGGGGAGGTGAGGGGATCTGGGAGCGTCACAAGTGACATCACTTCTATCTATAGTAATAATACAGGGACATGACTGGGGAGGTGAGGGGATCTGGTGGTGTTATAGTGATATCACTTTTATCTATAGTAATAATACAGGGACGTGACTGGGGAGGTGAGGGGATCTGGCAGTGTCACAGTGACATCAGTTATATCTGTAGTTTTAATAAAGGGTCATGACTGGGGAGGTGAGGGGAACTGTGCGCATCACAGTGTCATCACATATCTATAATAATAATATAGGGACATGACTGGGAAGTGGATCTGTGAGGGTCACTTTTGTATATAGTAATAACAGGGACATAACTGGGAAAGTGAGGGGATCTGTACGCATCATAGAGAGATCCCTAATATTTATAGTAACAATACACGGACATGACCGAATAGGTGAGGGAGTCTGAGCATCACAGGGACATCACTATATAGTAATAATACAGGGACATGACTGGGTAGGTGAAGGGGATCTGGGAGTGTCATAATAACATTGCAAATCTATACTAATAATACAGGGGCATAACTGTGGAGGTGAGGCGATCTGTGAACATCACAGTGACATCACTTATAGTAATATAGGGACATGACTGGGGAGTGGGTCTTAGAGGGTCACTGTGACATCACATATCTGTAGTAATGCAGACACATACCTAGGAAGGTGAGGGGATCTGGGAGTGTCACAGTGACATCACTTTCTCTTACATCCTAGAGGATGCTGAGGTCCACATTAGTACCATGGGGTATAGACGGGTCCCTTGGGAGCCATGGGCACTTTAAGAGTTTAATAGTGTGGGCTGGCTCCTCCCTCTATGCCCCTCCTACCAGACCCAGTTTAGAAAATGTGCCCGGTGGAGCCGGGCACAGCTAGGGGAGCTCCTAGGAGTGTTTCTAGTTTTATTGTTTTTCTAAGAGTGTTAGGCACAGGGAGGCTGCTGGCAACAGCCTCCCTGCTGTGTGGGACTTAGAGGGGGGAGTAGGATCCAACCCTAGAGGTTAATGGCTCCTATTTCCACTGATAGGACACTGAGCTCCTGAGGGTGATGATCTCAAGCCCACGAGGCGACCGCTCACTCCCGCAGCACGGTCGCCAAGCCCCTAACAGAGACAGAAGATGGAGTGGTGAGTATGACGCCGGCGCCCCGGTAAGCGGGTTTGCCGGCGAGAATAGCGGCGAAAGGGTTGGAGCGCATCTGTAACGCTGCACTCCGGAAGGCTCAGTGGCAATGTGAGGGGCGCCCTGAGCCAGCGCACAGACCCTGCACTGGTATACATGGGCTAATCCCGCTGTTGGCAACCACATTTACCTCAGGCCAGTGTAATCTCAGCAGCGGGAAGACGCGCCATTACAGGGCGCGGGGCTTCTTCCTCAGAGCGGATCCAGCACTCACCAGCGCCATTTTCTGCCTGCAGATCACACTACAGAGACGCTGACAGGGAACGCTGCGCTTCTCTTCACTCCAGATATCCTCTGCTTTGGGTGTATTAGACGAGGGGGGGGGGGAGTGTTATATTTCACTGTGTAATCTATTGAGGTTATTCAGTCAGCGCCAGGCTTTTATTATATAACTGCCTACTGGGGCGCTGTGTGCTGGCTCCTTATACTCTGTGTCTCTCTGAAGGTACTCTGGGGGAAACTGTGTCCTACATTTTCCTGTGTGTGTGTGTTGATCTATCTCACATTACCATGTCCAGGGACTCTGTGTCTTGTGCTGCAGAGTGTTTATCTTCTCCTGAAGAGTCTATTCCATGTACTCAGGAATGTAATATTCTGTCCGAGGCTTCTGAATCCGAACCCCCATGGGTGGCTTCTATCCGGGGTATGATATTCCAGATTTCATCTATGAGCTCATAATGAGATTGAAACACAGGTTTTAAGACAATCTGTAGAGGTTTTGTCGTATTCAGCTCCCATTGCCTCCTCAAAAGCCCCTGGTATATACCCTAAAAAGCATGCTCTTGCCCAGATATTGCAAGCTGACACGGACACCGACTCTGGTGGGGGTGTGGGGGGGGGGGGGGGGATTCCTTGCTCAAGGGGTGCAACTCATGATTGAGGCTATTAGGGACATTTTACACATTACTGATGAGCTACCTGAGCAGGTAGAGGAGGCTTATTTTATTTTACGGACAATAAGAAGACCTCCCTTACATTCCCTGCGTCTAAGGAATTAAACGCACTGTTTGAAAAATCCTGGGAAAACCCGGAGAAAAAGTTCCAGATCCCAAAAAGGGTTCTCATTGCTTTTCCTTTCCCTGAGGAGGACAGGAAAAAGTGGGAAAACCCCCCTGTAGTAGACGCTTCTGTATCTAGGTTGTCTAAGAACCTGTCCCTGGGTCCACCGCTTTAAAATAGCCGGCTAACCGCAAGATTGAGACTACACTCAAATCATTATACACAGCTAATGGCGTAGCTTTACGACCCACTATTGCTTGTGCATGGATTTCTAAGGCCATAGTAAAGTGGTCAGGCATTTTACTAGAGGAATTAGATTCTATGGATAGAAGTGACATTGAATTGTTTTTACGTCACATACAGGACTCTGCAGGTTTCATGGTGGAAGCCATGAAGGACCTTGGACATCTTAATGCGAGAGCTTCTTCCAAGGCTGTTTCGGCACGCAGGGGACTCTGGCTCCGCCAATGGTCTGCGGATGCTGAATCCAAGAAGAGTGTGGAGAACCTACCCTTCACAGGTCAGGCTCTGTTTGGGAAAGCATTAGATGCTTGATTCTCCACGGCAACTGCGGGTAAGTCAACTTTTCTTTCATCTGCAACACCGCCGACTAGGAAATCTTATCTTACGTCTACAATGCAGTCCTTTCGGACTGCGAAAGTTAAAAAGTCCAAACCCCCTTCCACTTTCTTTAGAGAAGGTCGGAGGAAATCCAGAAAACCTGCACCAACAGGTTCACAGGAACAGAAACCTGGTTCTGCTTCTTCAAAATCCTTGGCATGAAGGTGGACCTTCCAGCCTGGAGATCGGGCAAGTGCGGAGCAAGACTAAGAAATTTCAGTCATGTCTGGGCGTCCTCATGCCTGGATTCTTGGGTACCAGATATTGTTACCCAGGGTTACAGACTGGAGTTTCAAGAACTCACACCTCACAGATTCTTCAAATCAGGCTTACCAGCTTTGCTGACAGAAAGTGCTATCCTACAGGAAGCCATTAAAAAATTGCTCAAGTCAAATGTCATTGTTCCAGTTACACCTCACCTAGCAAACCAGGGTTATTACTCAAACCTGTTTGTGGTACCGAAACCGGATGGTTCGGTCAGGCCAATATTTAACCTAAAGTCATTGAACCCTTATTTGAGGGACTTCAAATTCAAGATGGAGTCTCTGAGAGCGGTGATCTCAGGTTTGGAGGAGGGCGAATCTCTGGTATCCCTAGATATCAAGGAAGCATACCTTCACATTCCGATCTGGCCGCCTCACCAGGCTTATCTAAGATTTGACCAACAGATAACAAGTGGCGCTTGACAATCAGATAAATTAAAAAAACATTTATTTGTATACAGTGTGTTAAAGTTACAACAAACTCCCGGGAGAATAAAAGTAATGTAACAAATTTCACAGCAATAAAATTGTGCACTGTTTTAAAAATACATGATCAATTCCTCAGAAAACCGTTTGTAATAGATGAACTAATATGCACATGCTTACTAAATAACTACGCCTGGGAGATTTTCAACCGTATTAGATTCACTTAGTACACACACAATTATGGTGAAAAAATGTATGTGACCAATAAATATGATATCTAAACATCAACAAAATCTAAGATTTGCGCTACTGGACTGTCACTATCAGTTCCAGGCACTGCCATTTGGCCTCTCCACGGCACCGAGGGTGTTTACCAAGGTCATGGCGGAAATTATGCTAGTCCTCCGCAAGTAGGGAGTAAACATAATTCCTTATCTGGACGATCTGCTAATAAAGGCATCTTCCAGGGAGAAGTTGTTAGAGCATTACTCTTGCAACTCAACTACTCCAGGATCATGGATGGATCCTGAAACTTCCAAAGTCACATTTGGAGCCAACAAGGAGGCTGTCCTTCCTAGGGATGATCCTCGACATGGAAGTACAGAGGGTGTTTCTACCGGCGGAGAAAGCGTTGGTGATACAAACAATGGTCTGGGATTTCCTGAAGCCAGCCCGGGTGTCAGTTCATCAGTACATTCGCCTTCTGGGAAAGATGGCTGCCTCCTATGAGGCTCTACAGTAAGGAAGATTTCATGCACGGTCCTTCCAACTAGATCTCCTGGACAAATGGTTTCTCATCTTCACATGCACCAGAGGCTATGTCTGTCGCCGAAAAGCCACAATCTCATTCCTCTGGTGGCTGCAAAGTTCTCAACTACTAGAGGGCCGCAGATTCGGGATTCAGAATTGGATCCTTCTAACCACGGATGCAAGTCTCAGAGGTTGGGGTGCAGTCGCCCAAGGGAAAAACTTCCAAGGAAGGTGGTCAAGTCTGAAATCCATCCTCCCGATAAACATTCTGGAACTAAGGGCCGTGTACAATGGTCTTCTACAGGCGGCACATCTTCTGAAAGATCAGGCCATTCAAGTTCAGTCGGACAATGTAACGACCGTGGCCTACATAAACCGACAGGGCGGAACGAAGAGCAGGGCTGCAATATCAGAGGTGACAAGAATCATCCTCTGGGCAGAAAAACACGCGGTGGCGCTGTCAGCGATCTTCATTCCGGGAGTGGACAACTGGGAAGCGGACTCCCTCAGCAGACACGATCTTCATCCAGGAGAGTGGGGCCTCCACCCGGAGGTGTTCGCAGAGGTGACAGGTCTTTGGGGTCTACATCAAATAGACATGATGGCCTCCCGCCCCAATAAGAAACTACGGAGGTACTGTACCAGGTCGAGAAACCCACAGGCAGTGGCGGTGGATGCCCTGGTGACTCATGGGTGTTCAAGTCAGTGTCTGTGTTCCCTCCACTTCCACTCATTCCAAGAATACAGGCTAGGAAAGGAGTAATGTCAAAACATTACCATCGAATTTGGAAAAGGTACGTGTCTTGGTGTGAATCCACAAAGTTTCCTACGGTGGAGTTTCAACTAGGGCAAGCAGGTGTGGATGTGGGCCTACGCTTGGGCTCCATAAAATTCCAGATTTCGGCCTTGTCCATTTTCTTCCAGAAACAATTGGCTGACCTCCCTGAGGTTCAGATATTCTTGAAAGGGGTTCTGCACATCCAGCCTCCCTTTGTGCCGCCTACGGCACCGTGGGATCTTAATGTGGTGCTGCAGTCGGATTGGTTTGAGTCTTTACAGGAGGTTGATGTCAAGTTTCTTACTTGAAAGGCGGTCACACTATTGGCATTAGCATCTGCTAGATGTGTATTAGAACTGGGGGCATTGTCCTGCAAGCGCCCCTACTTGATTATCCATTAAGATAGAGCTGAGCTCAGGACGCGTCAGCAATTTTTTCCGAAGGTTGTGTCGGCTTTTCATATCAACCAACCTATTGTGGTGCCAATGGCTACTGACTCCTCAATTACCTCAAAGTCCTTGGATGTTGTGAGGGCTTTGAAGATTTATGTGAAGAGAACTTATCGTCACAGAAAATTGGACGCTCTCTTTGTCCTTTATGATCCCCATAAGGTGGGGTGTCCTGCTTCTAAGCAGACGATTTCTCGCTGGATTAGATTTACTATCCAGCATGCTTATTCGACGGCAGGATTGCCATGTCCAAAATATATTAAGGCCCTCTCTAGTTGTAAAGTGGGTTTTTCCTGGGTGGCTGCCCGGGGTGTCTCGGCTATACAGCTTTGCCGAGCAGCTACTTGGTCATGGCCGAACACGTTTGCTAAGTTCTACAAGTTCGATACTTTGGCCTCTGATGACCTGAAGTTTGGTGAATCAGTTCTGCAGAAGCCCCCGCGCTCTCCCTCCCGTTCTGGGAGCTTTGGTACAACCCATGGTACTACTGTTGGTATCCAGCATCCTCTAGGACATAAGAGAAAATAAGATTTTAATTACCTGACGGTAGATCCTTTTTTCGTAGTTCGTAGAGGATGCTGGGCGCCCGCCCAACGCTTTGTTTTCCTGCATTTGTTACTTGGTTAAGTACTGCATTTTTACTTGGTTAAGTATTGTTGGTTCAGCCGTTGCTGAATTGTTTCAGGCTGGTTAGCTTGGTTTTCTGTTGTTATGTGTGAGCTGGTGTATATCTCACCACTATCTGTGTATTTCCTTCTCTCGAAGTATGTCCATCTCCTCAGGCACAGTTTCTAGACTGTGTCTGGTAGGAGGAGCATAGAGGGAGGAGCCAGCACACACTTTTAAACTCTTAAAGTGCCCATGGCTACCAAGGGACCCGTCTATACCCCATGGTACTAATGTGGACCCCAGCATCCTCTACGGGCTACGAGAAAAGGATTTATCGGTAGGTAATTAAAATCCTATTTTTGTCTATAGTAATAACAGGGACATAACTGGGAAACTGAGGGGATCTGAAATCATCATCGTGAGATCCTTAATATCTATAGTAATAATACAGAGACATGACTAGGGAGTTAGGGAGATCTGGAAGTGTCATAATAACATTGCATATCTATAGTAATAATAAAGGGACATGACTGGAGAGGTGAAGCGATCTGGGAGTGTCACAGTGACATCACTTATATCTATAGTAATAATACAGGGACATGATTGGGGAGGTGAGGGGATCTGGGAGCATCATGATGACACAAAAAAGTGAACTAGAAGAAGGTTATTAAGTTGGGTGCACTGAATAGATTTATTGGATTAATTAATATATTAAAACTTAGCTTTTAATGCTACCTTTAATATAGGGAAGGTCCCTTTAAGTGGGACACATACAGCAAAATAAAGAGGTTAAAATATGACACATACAAACAAATTAGTGATGAAGAGAGAAAAATTTATGTGAAAAAGAATTTAAAAGGAGGCAACACCAAAATAACTCCTGCAGTTGTATATATTATTGATGTACCATCTGTACCGGATAATTCCTTGTGTGATTGTTCTTAGTATATGCCTGGATATGCCTATGCTGTTTATGAATCCACATAAAGGTATGAATGTCTGTTCATGTTTTATGTTCAATATTTGTAATACTGCACACTAATTGCAATAGGCATAGTTAATCCAAATGATAACTTCACTTGTATCTGATACCACACAGAAATAGGGAGAATAAAGGGATGTATCAAAATTACGTTGCTTGTTATCTGCTGCGCTTTCTTGGAGAATAAATAGATTGAAAGAATGCCTGGATTAATTCATGTACTTCATAATAGCATATCTTATTCTGGTACCGTGTCTCAATCAATCTCATAGATATCTTAATGATGGTTGATTGATACAGAAATAGGTCACTGTTGGAATAATAGCACTTATATGGATACCATATGCTGTGCTCTCTTTGAATTAATATAATCCAAGAGGATGTAAAAATCTATTTATCTTGAGGCTGTTATTGCGTGACACTCTTGCCTTTATTCCAAAGTAGGCAAAGGATGTAGAACCAATCAAATTGGAAGGGGCGCTCGAGCTGTGTTTCCAAATAGTATAGTGATAAAAAATAATAATAAGCAGCTGTCTGAGTGGGCTAGTCACGCCCACTATATCATGCAAAACAGAAATAAAACAAAATAAGACAGCGCTAACTGAAGATGGATTGTGGATAATACAGTACTAATTTATTAAAATGACAATATTCAACTAAACATTTTTAAAAAATTCATAAAATCTAATTCACTGCACTTTTATATTGTGGTCACCATACGTGTACTTATTGATCATTTGTTGTTATGTCCAAAGTCCCCGTGAAGTCCGCTCATTTAATGTCCCATATCCTGGGGTTGTGGCACAATCCCTGGGCCGATAGTACGCTGGAGGAATGTCTTATCCCAATTCTTAAACAAGGCAAAAGGGAAGTGTCCTCACCAGTATTGCGTGTTGGTAATTCTCTTCGGTCCTTATTGTTGGATAGGGTGTAAAAACTTGCGTTATTCAGCGGATTCCACAGAGGTCCAGACAGTGTTGGGTGATCAGGGTAGGTGACACAGGTTACACCTGACGCGTTTCTCAGCTTGACTGCTGCTTTTTCAAAGGTGACTGTAGTCCTATCTGGCAGTGATATTTATACCTAACTCAATTACTCATTCATTACACCTGATTCTAAACAATCCATCTCTCAGTTTATGTGTAATTAATTAAAAAACATAGTTTATGTAGGATAGACTCGAAGGTACATAAGGATTCAACACAATTTATAAACCATGAAGTTTTATTCACTATAAAATACATTTTAACTTAGTCCGGTGGTGCTGGAACGCACGCGGACTCCCGAACTTCCGGTCCGTGGCACGCATTGTTTACTTTACACATGGGTTTCTTCCAATCTAATAGGTCAGGCTAACATTATATTCCGGCCTGTGACATGGTTACCATGGTGATAGCGGTAAACTTCCCGACCTAAGACCTGGTTACCATGGTAATAGGGGTAAACTTCCCTCGAATTACGGAGCAGATGCAGAGTCACATGATCGGCATCTCAAACATTCATCATTTCCGGTCTGTGACCCGCACAGATGACTATTTGGAAGCAATTTATTCTTTCTTCCTGTGATATTCTATATATGAGGCCACGTGATCGGCTTCTTTTGGAACGCATACTGAATTGACAGTTCACATAACTTATGTGAACGGACATTTCACATTAACAACATATTTATAATTTTAACATGGTGTTACATATTGTATATTATTTTCAGTACATTATTTCATTGTGCTTCTAACCTTTATTAGTCATTGGAATATCTCTTAATGAATTTAGTGGAGATCTATATAATCAATATGATTTACCTGGAATTCAGGAATATCCAGTTACTATTAGTATAATATATATGTGAAACGTGGAATAGAATTTTTTATATATATATCATTTAAACTAAACAGTCAGATAACAATCTACTTTAATATAATCATCGATATCCGTCAATTAAAGGGATTCTCACCAACTTAGATCAAAAATGGGTATCATTCTCAACAGAAGATCCATATTTAGTTTAGAAACAAAAAAAGATTTATATGAGATAATAGGGAATATTGAGGGGAAGAGGGGAGGGGGGGGGGGGGGGGAGATGAATTAACGTCAAATGTTTATAAGGCCATAAAAGAAAATAAATCTTAGTGTGTTATATCACACAATTCAGCTCAACTGACTCATTTAAGCCTGTGGGAAAAATGCTATTCATTTTTAGCATCCAAAAAACTTCTTGTTTGCAAAGAGTCTTATATCTGTCCCCTCCTCTTATTGTTTTACTAATAAATTCCAAACCTGTTATCTTCAAGCATCTAGGATTTCCTTTATGGAAATCCGCATAGTGTTTAGATACACTATGCGTTAAAACTTTATTCAAAATATTCCTACGATGCTCGAGGAATCTTATTTTTAAGGGGCGTGTAGTCCTGCCAATATATTTTAGATTGCATCCACATGTCAACATATAAATGACATGGGATGTATTACAATTAATATATGTTTTTATCTCGTAAGGAGTTTTTTCACCATCTATATTGATCATTAGGGTGTGGTCAGCTGTAAAGTCGCAGGTTATACATCTATTTCTCCCACATTTGAAGAACCCTTTTATTTTATTTCCCATTTGTGTGAGCCAGTTAATTTTTTCGGGATTTTTATTTGGGCTATTTTTCTCCTCAATTTTTTTCAAATGACTGGGAGCCAGTATGTTTTTAAGTGATCTATTTTTTCGAAAAATAAATTTAGGTGATTTTGGAAGAATATTTATTAATATGTTATCCTGTTTTAATATATTGTAATTTTTTGATATAATTTCTCTTACTTCTCTATGGCAATTATTATAAGTTGAGATAAATGATATATCAGAAGAAATATTCTGTTCACTTTCTTTTTTATTTTTATTTTTGAGAAATCCTTTTGATGAATTTAAAAGTTGATCTCTATCAGTATTCTGTACTTCCTTTAATGATTTATCTAGTAGATAATTTGGATACCCTCTATCTCTAAAGGAATCCAGCATTATTTTTGCTTGACTATCAAAAGAGGTCATAGTTGAACAGTTTCTTCTGATACGCAGTAGTTGACTTTTGGGGATGCTTTTTTTCCATGATGAATGGTGTGCACTATTAAAGTGTAGATAAGTATTTGTGCCAGTTTCTTTTATGTGGTTGCACGTAACTATTTCATTATTTATTATTTCTAATGAAACGTCCAAGAAGTTTATATTTGTAGTATTGAAAGAGTGAGTGAAGGTGAGGTTAAAGGGATTCCTATTCAAATGTGTAAAAAAAGAAAGTGCTGACGCGTGATCACCATCCCAAATGATAAATAAATCATCTATATAACGTCCATAGAGGACCAGGTGCGCGTCGAACCCGCCCCCCCACACGAGCTGGTCCTCGACCTCGCCCATGTAGAGGTTGGCGTAGCTCGGCGCGAACCTGGTCCCCATGGCGGTGCCCATCTCCTGAAGAAAAAAAGTGTCCAAAAATAAAAAATAATTGTGTTTTAGAATAAATGATATTGAATCCAAGATAAACTTTTGGTGTTTCTCCCTGAGGTCCCCATCTTTTTCAAGTCGTTTGGCAATCGTCTTTATGCCTAATTCATGGGGAATATTTGTATATAGACTCTGTACGTCTAATGTCAAGAACGCATAAGAGTCTTCCCATTTTATTCCTTTCAACACATTTAAAAAATGTGTAGTATCTTTGATGTGGGACCTCAGGGTAGAAACACGTGATTGTAAATGTGAATCAACATAATGGGACAAATTAGACGTGAGGGAATTAATACCAGAAATAATAGGACGCCCAGGAGGTGAAGTGAGGGATTTGTGAATCTTGGGGAGGTGGTAGTAAGTGGGTACAACTGGGTGAGAACACAGAAGAAATTGATGTTCTTCTTTGGTGATGATTTGTTCCTCCGCTGCAGCTAAGAGGAGATACTGAAGTTCAATTAGATATTTTTCTGTTGGATCATTGGGTAATATTGAATAAAAGGTTCTGTCACCCAGTTGTCTCTCCGCTTCTTTTATATAGTCTTTCCTATCTTGTATAACAAGGCCCCCCCCCCTTATCTGCAGCCTTAATTATGATCGAACTGTCTTTAGTGAGTTTTTTCAAGGCTTTCTTTTCCCATTTATTCAGATTCTGTTTTTTCTTTGTGGTTACTGCACATAGAGATTTAAAGTCATCTAATGTGGTTTTATAGAAGCTCTCTATGCTGATTCCCTTAGATTTAATCGGATAAAAGTCTGATTTATTTTTGAAGAATTTGCGTTCTTTTGAGATGTCAAAAATCTTCTCCGGGGAGGTTATATCTGGATTTTCATCTAAAAGTTCAGTAAGTATCTGTATAGCCGCTGTGTCTCCTGCATCCAATAATATTGGATACGCTTCTTCTTTATTTTTTATTAAATTTTGTTTTGCAAAATATTTTTTGCGGCACAGAGTTCTTACGAACCGATTAAGTTCTACAAATAAATCAAAAATGTTTGGGGGTGCTGTGGGGGAAAATTTTAATCCTTTAGTTAATAAATAAATTTCATTTTCAGACAATTTTTTGGAGGATAGATTAAATATGTTTTTTCCTTGATTTTTTCTCTTAAGGGCTTTTAATCTCTTTGTTGTTTCTTTCTTACCTCCTCTTCTTCCTCTAGGCTTGGGTTTCTTCCTCTTTTTTGGGGTTCCCTCTGCCACTCTCTGTCCCTGTCCCATGTTCCCTGTTTTCTTTGCTCTAAAAAACCTTCCTTCTTGTTGGTTGATATTGGTTCCCTATATTTTGGCTTTGCTCCTAATTCTAAAGTTGTTCTTTTTTTATTATTCTCTATCATTTCTGATCTATTTTCTCTTTCTAATGATTTATCTCTATTAGAGGACCGGTAGTTGTTTTGTGGACGGTATTGTTGTCTCCCTCTATTTCTATAATTTCTGGGACTATCTGTCCTGCGATCATTAGATTGGGTGGATCCCATATCTCTAGTGATGTAATTACTTTCTAGATTACGGCTTTTATCTCTATTTCTCTGTTGTCTATAGGTCCTAGCATTGCCCGACTGATAGTCATCCAGATCTCTTTGGAATTTTTTACATTTAGTGTTGATCAAAGTTTGTTCAAATTTTGTGATTTGTTCAGTTACAAATGAATCTCTTTCTTTATATTCCTTATCCTGGCAATATGGTTCTAGGTCAACCTTAAGAGCTTCAATTTCTATTTCCAGTTTTCTTACTTTTGAACTTCTATATTCAACGACCAATTCCATCAATGAGAAAGAACATCTATCTAATATCGATTCCCATTTTATTTGGAATTCTGTTACATCTTGGAAAATGGAGGGTTTGAAAAGTCTGAGACCTCTTGGTATTAACTTTTTATCTAAATACTTTTGTAAATTGACACTGTCCAGCCAGTGTCTGGACTCAGACTTTAGCAAATCCTCCAGTCTCCTAAAATCATTCCTAAGTTTATCATTAACTATTCCTTCTTTATTTTTCTCTACAGGTATATCCCATTTTGCAAGGTATGTTTGTCTTCTATTGAGTCTATCCTGAAAATTGGAAAAACAGCTCATGCTGCCCCTTTAGGACTATGTGTGTAGGCAAAGGATGTAGAACCAATCAAATTGGAAGGGGCGCTCGAGCTGTGTTTCCAAATAGTATAGTGATAAAAAATAATAATAAGCAGCTGTCTGAGTGGGCTAGTCACGCCCACTATATCATGCAAAACAGAAATAAAACAAAATAAGACAGCGCTAACTGAAGATGGATTGTGGATAATACAGTACTAATTTATTAAAATGACAATATTCAACTAAACATTTTTAAAAAATTCATAAAATCTAATTCACTGCACTTTTATATTGTGGTCACCATACGTGTACTTATTGATCATTTGTTGTTATGTCCAAAGTCCCCGTGAAGTCCGCTCATTTAATGTCCCATATCCTGGGGTTGTGGCACAATCCCTGGGCCGATAGTACGCTGGAGGAATGTCTTATCCCAATTCTTAAACAAGGCAAAAGGGAAGTGTCCTCACCAGTATTGCGTGTTGGTAATTCTCTTCGGTCCTTATTGTTGGATAGGGTGTAAAAACTTGCGTTATTCAGCGGATTCCACAGAGGTCCAGACAGTGTTGGGTGATCAGGGTAGGTGACACAGGTTACACCTGACGCGTTTCTCAGCTTGACTGCTGCTTTTTCAAAGGTGACTGTAGTCCTATCTGGCAGTGATATTTATACCTAACTCAATTACTCATTCATTACACCTGATTCTAAACAATCCATCTCTCAGTTTATGTGTAATTAATTAAAAAACATAGTTTATGTAGGATAGACTCGAAGGTACATAAGGATTCAACACAATTTATAAACCATGAAGTTTTATTCACTATAAAATACATTTTAACTTAGTCCGGTGGTGCTGGAACGCACGCGGACTCCCGAACTTCCGGTCCGTGGCACGCATTGTTTACTTTACACATGGGTTTCTTCCAATCTAATAGGTCAGGCTAACATTATATTCCGGCCTGTGACATGGTTACCATGGTGATAGCGGTAAACTTCCCGACCTAAGACCTGGTTACCATGGTAATAGGGGTAAACTTCCCTCGAATTACGGAGCAGATGCAGAGTCACATGATCGGCATCTCAAACATTCATCATTTCCGGTCTGTGACCCGCACAGATGACTATTTGGAAGCAATTTATTCTTTCTTCCTGTGATATTCTATATATGAGGCCACGTGATCGGCTTCTTTTGGAACGCATACTGAATTGACAGTTCACATAACTTATGTGAACGGACATTTCACATTAACAACATATTTATAATTTTAACATGGTGTTACATATTGTATATTATTTTCAGTACATTATTTCATTGTGCTTCTAACCTTTATTAGTCATTGGAATATCTCTTAATGAATTTAGTGGAGATCTATATAATCAATATGATTTACCTGGAATTCAGGAATATCCAGTTACTATTAGTATAATATATATGTGAAACGTGGAATAGAATTTTTTATATATATATCATTTAAACTAAACAGTCAGATAACAATCTACTTTAATATAATCATCGATATCCGTCAATTAAAGGGATTCTCACCAACTTAGATCAAAAATGGGTATCATTCTCAACAGAAGATCCATATTTAGTTTAGAAACAAAAAAAGATTTATATGAGATAATAGGGAATATTGAGGGGAAGAGGGGAGGGGGGGGGGGGGGGGAGATGAATTAACGTCAAATGTTTATAAGGCCATAAAAGAAAATAAATCTTAGTGTGTTATATCACACAATTCAGCTCAACTGACTCATTTAAGCCTGTGGGAAAAATGCTATTCATTTTTAGCATCCGAAAAACTTCTTGTTTGCAAAGAGTCTTATATCTGTCCCCTCCTCTTATTGTTTTACTAATAAATTCCAAACCTGTTATCTTCAAGCATCTAGGATTTCCTTTATGGAAATCCGCATAGTGTTTAGATACACTATGCGTTAAAACTTTATTCAAAATATTCCTACGATGCTCGAGGAATCTTATTTTTAAGGGGCGTGTAGTCCTGCCAATATATTTTAGATTGCATCCACATGTCAACATATAAATGACATGGGATGTATTACAATTAATATATGTTTTTATCTCGTAAGGAGTTTTTTCACCATCTATATTGATCATTAGGGTGTGGTCAGCTGTAAAGTCGCAGGTTATACATCTATTTCTCCCACATTTGAAGAACCCTTTTATTTTATTTCCCATTTGTGTGAGCCAGTTAATTTTTTCGGGATTTTTATTTGGGCTATTTTTCTCCTCAATTTTTTTCAAATGACTGGGAGCCAGTATGTTTTTAAGTGATCTATTTTTTCGAAAAATAAATTTAGGTGATTTTGGAAGAATATTTATTAATATGTTATCCTGTTTTAATATATTGTAATTTTTTGATATAATTTCTCTTACTTCTCTATGGCAATTATTATAAGTTGAGATAAATGATATATCAGAAGAAATATTCTGTTCACTTTCTTTTTTATTTTTATTTTTGAGAAATCCTTTTGATGAATTTAAAAGTTGATCTCTATCAGTATTCTGTACTTCCTTTAATGATTTATCTAGTAGATAATTTGGATACCCTCTATCTCTAAAGGAATCCAGCATTATTTTTGCTTGACTATCAAAAGAGGTCATAGTTGAACAGTTTCTTCTGATACGCAGTAGTTGACTTTTGGGGATGCTTTTTTTCCATGATGAATGGTGTGCACTATTAAAGTGTAGATAAGTATTTGTGCCAGTTTCTTTTATGTGGTTGCACGTAACTATTTCATTATTTATTATTTCTAATGAAACGTCCAAGAAGTTTATATTTGTAGTATTGAAAGAGTGAGTGAAGGTGAGGTTAAAGGGATTCCTATTCAAATGTGTAAAAAAAGAAAGTGCTGACGCGTGATCACCATCCCAAATGATAAATAAATCATCTATATAACGTCCATAGAGGACCAGGTGCGCGTCGAACCCGCCCCCCCACACGAGCTGGTCCTCGACCTCGCCCATGTAGAGGTTGGCGTAGCTCGGCGCGAACCTGGTCCCCATGGCGGTGCCCATCTCCTGAAGAAAAAAAGTGTCCAAAAATAAAAAATAATTGTGTTTTAGAATAAATGATATTGAATCCAAGATAAACTTTTGGTGTTTCTCCCTGAGGTCCCCATCTTTTTCAAGTCGTTTGGCAATCGTCTTTATGCCAGACTGTGTAGGAAAATCAAACACAAGTGATCTTATACATATACTATGACTATAATAGGAATTATCATGTTCAGCAGCTGATAGATGCGGTCACAGAAATTTTGTCTAGTATGGGTTTGAACCTAAATGTTCCCCTTACTATAGGCTGTAATCCCCTTTACTGGGTTATGCACTTCTTGTAGATAGTCTGCTGTTTCTGACCGCCGTGGCTCTGATCGTAGCAATGCAAGTGCTAAATAGCCTCGTTAAAGCTGCCCGTACAGTGAAACGTGCACGTCGGCGTTTCGGGGGGCACACCTCACTCCGTATATAAATAATGCAAATGTTGTAAAATGTGCCAATATGCCTATGTCTAGTCACTGAGCACTGATACTGTCACAACTAGAACTAGTTAATCCAGCAGTTTGTTTAGTAGTCACAGAAATCAGTATGGAGTATTAAAAGAGGAATTATCCAGGTTACAACCTATATAGGAAACAATCATTTCATTGTAACCTATCTGCCGCTGACCCAGGGTGTCGTGGTATGCTGTGCAAACATATTCACACTCTGCTATTTAGCAGTTGCATTGTTATGATCAGAGCCACGGCGGTCAGAAACAGCAGACTATCTACAAGAAGTGCATAACCCAGTAAAGGGGATTACAGCCTATAGTAAGGGGAACATTTAGGTTCAAACCCATACTAGACAAAATTTCTGTGACCACATCTATCAGCTGCTGAACATGATAATTCCTATTACAGTCATAGTATATGTATAAGATCACTTGTGTTTAATTTTCCTACACAGTCTGGCGCTACTAATAATAAGAGATACTGCCACAAACCATACCTTTGTTGCCACATTACAGACCAAGTAGCCTGTTATATAAGTTATTATTGCAACAATTGTTGCCCTTTTTCCTTAAATAGCATAAGGTGACAGAGAAACACTCCCTTGGTCAAAGATAACAGCTGACGCTGTATGTAGCATTCATTTTGGACACTGTTTGACACCAATAGTATTCCAGTATAGCTGCATTTAATTAATTTACTTTGGAATAAAGGCAAGAGTGTCACGCAATAACAGCCTCAAGATAAATAGATTTCTCCTACGTCCTAGAGGATGCTGGGGACTCCAAAAGGACCATGGGGGTATAGACGGATCCGCAGGAGCTTGGGCACACTATAAAGACTTAAACTGGGTGTGCATTGGCTCCTCCCTCTATGCCCCTCCTCCAGACCTCAGTTAGATTCTGTGCCCATAGAGACTGGACACACACTAGGGGGCTCTACTGAGTTTCTCTGAAAGACTTTATGTTAGGTTTTTTATTTTCAGGCAGACCTGCTGGCTGCAGGCTCCCTGCAGCGTGGGAGTGAGGGGGGAGAAGCAGGACCTACTTCTGTGAGTTTCAAGGCTTCTGCTTCTCGGCTACTGCACACCATTAGCTGCAGAGGGTTCGATCACTTGGTGCGCCTAGCTGCTTGTTCCCGGAGCCGCGCCGTCACCCCCCTCACAGAAGCCAGAAGAAAGAAGCCGGGTGAGTATTAGAAGAACGAAGACTTCAGGACGGCAGAAGACATCAGTAACGGAGGTACAGTGGTAGTGCTGCGCTCCATGCTCCCACACCAACGGCACTCACAGGGTGCAGGGCGCTGGTGGGGGGGGGGGGGGGGAGGGCGCCCTGGGCAGCAGGTTACTGTTGTTTCTTATTTAGGCTTGTTTTGAAAACAGATTCGGTGCCTGGGCACCGCAGCTTATTCCCCCGCCAGCATTGACCCTCCCGCCGCTGGGGAGGGGAGCGCCCTGAACAGCAAATTATATTTATTTAATGGGGCAGAGAGGTTGTGTGTTAGCGCTGCGGGGGGATTCCGTGTCCGGACCCCTGCCAGCGCGTGTCAGTGTACTGCGCGCCTTTTTTCATCTCTCCCCCCGTTGACTCGTGTAACGGGTGCGGGGCGCTGGAGAGGGAGAGCGCTGTGAGCGGCATTTGCATAGGTGGCGCTGACGGGGGCTCCGGGTCCCGGACCCCCGCCGGCGCGTGTTAACGCGCTGCGCGACCTTCTTCCCCCGCTGCCGTCTTCCAGGTTCCCGGGCGCCGCACACAGTACGGCGGTCCCGCGCCGATGCTCCCACACACCAACGTTCTACCTGGGTGCAGGGGGGGGGGGGGAGGGGGGCGCCCTGAACGGCAGTTTAAGATAAGTATATAGTGTTTTTACACCATATACAACGCCAGCCAGTATATTTATGATAAGGGGCTGCAGAGCGCCGGGAAGGGGCGGAGCTTAATCTCTGAGGAGTCGGCGCCATTTTCTTCAAGATCCCCGCCAGGATTTACTCTAGAGTAAGATGGTGGGGGTGGCACTGTGATTTTAATGCTATAGGTGCATATAGTATTAACTTTGATAATGGATGCTTATTCTTTGTGGTAAATACATAATTTCACTGTTTCCCTTTTTTGTTTACCCACTATCAGTTAGTCGACATATGTCGGCAGGTGTAAGGCCTTAGTCATGGGCTGCGGTGGGGATTACTGACGGCTTCGGCTGTGCAGGGCGATACTTGATTAAAAAAAAGTAAAAAAATAAAAAAAATTAAGTATTAGCAGATTGGTGTTTGTGTGCGTAAAACGGTAAACACGATAGGGAAGATACAGTCGGTTTGTGGATGCCCTCTCGACATCAACGGTATTCCCTGGGTAAAGTTTTGTCAGGCTGTCATTGTCTTGTACCTGTATATATAGGTATATGTGGGGGGAGTGTTATAAAAATTGTAATTATATGCCTCCCTAGGAACTCCCGGGGTTCCGTAGTTATTAGTTTTTCTCTGACGTCCTTGTGGATGCTGGGACTCCGTCAGGACCATGGGGAATAGCGGCTCCGCAGGAGACTGGGCACAAAAGTAAAAGCTTTAGGACTACCTGGTGTGCACTGGCTCCTCCCCCTATGACCCTCCTCCAAGCCTCAGTTAGATTTGTGTGCCCGAACGAGAAGGGTGCACACTAGGTGGCTCTCCTGAGCTGCTTAGTGAAATGTTTAAGTTTAGGTTTTTTATTTTCAGTGAGTCCTGCTGGCAACAGGCTCACTGCATCAAGGGACTAAGGGGAGAAGAAGCGAACTCACCTGCGTGCAGAGTGGATTGGGCTTCTTAGGCTACTGGACACCATTAGCTCCAGAGGGACCATGGATAGGTCCCAGAGCCGCGCCGCCGGCCCCCTTACAGAGCCAGAAGACAGAAGAGGTCCGGAAAATCGGCGGCAGAAGACGTCCTGTCTTCAACAAGGTAGCGCACAGCACTGCAGCTGTGCGCCATTGCTCTCAGCACACTTCACACTCCGGTCACTGAGGGTGCAGGGCGCTGGGGGGGGGCGCCCTGAGACGCAATAGAAAAACCTTGGATGGCAAAAAATGCATCACATATAGCTCCTGGGCTATATGGATGAATTTTAACCCCTGCCAGTTTTCCTTAAAAAGCGTGAGAAAGGCCGCCGAGAAGGGGGCGGAGCCTATCTCCTCAGCACACAAGCGCCATTTTCCCTCACAGCTCCGCTGGAAGGACGTCTCCCTGACTCTCCCCTGCAGTCCTGCACTACAGAAACAGGGTAAAACAAGAGAGGGGGGGCACTAAATTGGCATATTAATCAATACAGCAGCTATATAAGGGAGAAACACTTATATAAGGTTGTCCCTATATATTATATATAGCGCTCTGGTGTGTGCTGGCAAACTCTCCCTCTGTCTCCCCAAAGGGCTAGTGGGGTCCTGTCCTCTATCAGAGCATTCCCGGTGTGTGTGTGCTGTGTGTCGGTACGTTTGTGTCGACATGTATGAGGAGGAAAATGGTGTGGATGCGGAGCAATTGCCGGTAATAGTGATGTCACCCCCTAGGGAGTCGACACCTGACTGGATGGTCTTATGGAAGGAATTACGTGATAGCGTCAGCACTTTACAAAAGACTGTTGACGACATGAGACAGCCGGCAAATCAGCTAGTGCCTGTCCAGGCGTCTCAAACACCGTCAATTGCTCTAAAGCGCCCGTTACCTCAGATGGTCGACACAGACCCAGACACGGACACTGAATCCAGTGTCGACGGTGAGGAGACAAACGTGACTTCCAGTAGGGCCACACGTTACATGATCACGGCAATGAAGGAGGTTTTGAACATTTCTGATACTACAAGTACCACAAAAAAGGGTATTATGTGGGGTGTGAAAAAACTACCCGGAGTTTTTCCTGAATCAGATGAATTAAACGAGGTGTGTAATGAAGCGTGGGTTTCCCCCGATAAAAAACTGATAATTTCTAAAAAATTATTGCCATTATACCCTTACCCGCCAGAGGTTAGGGCGCGTTGGGAAACACCCCCTAGGGTAGATAAAGCGCTCACCCGCTTATCAAAACAAGTGGCGTTACCGTCTCCTGATACGGCCGCCCTCAAGGAACCAGGTGATAGAAAACTGGAAAATATCCTAAAAAGTATATACACACATACTGGTGTTATACTGCGACCAGCAATAGCCTCAGCCTGGATGTGCAGCGCGGGGGTGGCTTGGTCGGATTCCCTGACTGAAAATATTGATACCCTGGATAGGGACAGTATATTATTGACTATAGAGCATTTAAAAGATGCATTTCTATATATGCGAGATGCACAGAGGGATATTTGCACTCTGGCATCAAGAGTAAGTGCGCTGTCCATTTCTGCCAGAAGAGGGTTATGGACGCGACAGTGGTCAGGTGATGCGGATTCTAAACGGCATATGGAAGTATTGCCTTATAAAGGGGAGGAGTTATTTGGGGTCGGTCTATCGGACCTGGTGGCCACGGCAACTGCTGGGAAATCCACCTTTTTACCCCAGGTCGCCTCTCAGCAGAAAAAGACGCCGTCTTTTCAGGCTCAGTCCTTTCGTCCCCATAAGGGCAAGCGGGCAAAAGCTCCTCATTTCTGCCCCGGGGCAGAGGAAGGGGAAAAAGACTGCATCAGGCAGCCTCTTCCCAGGAACAGAAGCCCTCCCCCGCTTCTGCCAAGTCCTCAGCATGACGCTGGGGCCTTACAAGCGGACTCAGGCACGGTGGGGGGCCGTCTCAAGAATTTCAGCGCGCAGTGGGCTCACTCGCAAGTGGACCTCTGGATCCTTCAGGTAGTATCTCAGGGGTACAAATTGGAGTTCGAGACGTCTCCCCCTCGCCGGTTCCTGAAGTCTGCTTTACCAACATCTCCCTCTGACAGGGAGGCGGTATTGGAAGCCATTCACAAGCTGTATTCCCAGCAGGTGATAATCAAGGTACCCCTCCTGCAACAGGGAAAGGGGTATTATTCCACGCTGTTTGTGGTACCGAAGCCGGACGGCTCGGTGAGACCTATTTTAAATCTGAAATCCTTGAACACTTACATACAAAGGTTCAAATTCAAGATGGAGTCACTCAGAGCAGTGATAGCGAACCTGGAAGAAGGGGACTATATGGTGTCTCTGGACATCAAGGATGCTTACCTCCATGTCCCAATTTGCCCTTCTCACCAAGGGTACCTCAGGTTTGTGGTTCGGAACTCTCATTATCAGTTTCAGACGCTGCCGTTTGGATTGTCCACAGCACCCCGGGTCTTTACCAAGTGGGTCGGAGTAGCACTATCTCAAGTAGTGTTACCACAGCACGGGTGGATTCTAAATATCCCAAAATCCCAGCTGATTCCAACGACACGTCTGCTGTTCCTAGGGATGATTCTGGACACAGTCCAGAAAAAGGTGTTTCTCCCGGAGGAGAAAGCCAGGGAGTTATCCGAGCTAGTCAGGAACCTCCTAAAACCAGGCCAAGTGTCAGTGCATCAATGCACAAGGGTCCTGGGCAAAATGGTGGCTTCTCACGAAGCGATTCCATTCGGCAGATTCCACGCAAGAACTTTTCAGTGGGATCTGCTGGACAAATGGTCCGGATCACGGCAATAAAGACAAAAAGGCAGCTCCAATCAGCCAACGTTTCAATGTTATTTGTTCAACATTTTCGTCAGGGCATAATACATTAACAAACATCACATACCTTTATACCATCTCTGACCCGTCCATTCCTCCCGCCGTCCGCGCACCACGCTCAATAAAGTGACGTCATCACGGTGCGCCCGGACACCAAGTAGGTACGGAGGGACCAGAGCACCAAAATTGTACAAAGTGCAAAGTGCTAAAATAAAAAAGACAGAAACCACAAACAGTAATGTTACACATATTCAGCAAAGTACACTATAGCAGCCTGCCTGTAGTATATAATAACACTAACATAAGCGATACGTAATAACAGAAGAGATTTCATCAATATTTACAAAATAGAAAACTATGTCATAAAAACGATGTTAAATCGGCACAACTGACGCCAAAAGATGCACATACACGTCATAAACAAGGTTGCAAGAACACATTTTTTATAAAAAGCATGACAGTCCTAACTGTTCGTTTAACCCACGGGGGGACAGAGTATCCAATAGGAAAATCCAATTGGATTCTGTCTGTAACAAACGCAGACCCCGATCTCCCCCACGTTTTAACGGGGGGATATGATCTATTATACGGTGGCGTAAAGTCGCTAAAGAGTGGCGGGCTTCTACAAAGTGTCTGGGGACCAGTAGACCACTTTTCCCTGACAATAATGCGGCTCTTAATTGATGAACGGTGGTTCGCCATGCGTTCCTTAAAAGTGCTCTCAGTTTTGCCCACGTAGTGCAAACCACATGGGCAACTGAGAAGATAAATCACAAACTTCGTACTACACGTGACTCTGTGACGAATGTTAAACTTTTTACCGGTGTAGGGGTGATGAAAAGAATCGCCTGCTATCATATGGCTGCACGTAGTGCAGCCTAGGCATTTAAAGCAGCCTTTACGCTGCTGATTCAAAAATGATTTATTCTGTGTATCTACAGGAGATGGAAATTGAATATCCGATTTTACCACATAATCACGGATATTTCTACCCCTCTTGTAGGCTGGCATTATCCTTTGATCACGTAAATTCGAGAGAGCGGGGTCAGATTGAATGACCGGCCAGAATGCTTTAGTCACCCTATTAATTTTGGTGCTTGCAGTATTGAATTTGCTAACCCAAACAAACTTTGACTGACTGTCTCTAGCCACTGGCAACAATGAATCCGTTCTGGAAATTTTAAGGACCCGATTCTTAGTGCGTGCTAACTCTCTAGGACAGTATCCCCTGTTTTTAAACTTACTGACCATCTCATCCAGAGCACTTTCAAGTTGTGTTTCATCATTGATAATTCTACGAACCCGGAGCATCTGTGAAAAAGGGAGACCTCTCTTGAGAGGTTCTGGGTGATGGCTACTAGCTAGTAGTATATTATTCCTATCTGTCGATTTACAGAATAACTGAGTTCGGATTTTATTATCAATGAGGCTGATATTAACGTCTAAAAAGTTCACACTAGATGTACTCATAGTATAGGTGAATTTCACTGGCGAGTCGGTTTCATTATGAGTTTCAATCAACAATTTCAGTTGCTCTCCTGGACCAGTCCACAAGAGCAACAAGTCATCAATGTATCTAAGATACAACAATACATTTGACTTGACCTCCTCTTTTGAGAAAAATAATTCTTCTTCTACACCAAACATAAAGCAATTAGCCAGTGATGGAGACACATTACTCCCCATGGCGAAGCCCTGTCGCTGCACATAATACGCATTGTTGAACATGAAATAATTGCGTTCTAGCGTAAGACGCAATAATCGAATAAATAGTTCAACACAATGATTGTCAATCACCTTCTGTACAGCAATCAGGCCTGCGCCATGAGGAATACACGTGTAAAGGCTCTTAACATCTATGGTCACCAAAAAACAACCCAGAGGAACTGTCTAAATCTCTGCCAATCTAGTCAAGAGTGAAGTAGTATCCTTTAAATAATAATCATGGGTCTGCACACATGGGTGTAGAAAAAAATCAAGGTACATAGAGATTTTTTGAAATAATGATCCCCTCGCAGATATGATGGGACGAGCTGGAGGGGCATATCTATCTTTATGTATCTTGGGAATCGAATACAGCAGTGGCACAATCGGATATGATACCTTCAAAGCATCACACATATCTGCTGAAATATCACCATCAAGAACAGCTTTGTGCAAAATAGCATCTAATTCTTTCTTATATGATGACGTGGGATCAGACCTCAGGACACAATAGGTGGAATGGTCACTGAGTTGACGATTCAATTCTAATACATAGTCTGCTGTATTTTGCACGTCTATGGCTCCACCCTTGTCCGCCGGTCTGAACACCACGTCATCATATTTACTGAGAGACCTTAATGCCTGCCATTCCTCCTTAGATAAATTGCTGAACTAATTTTTAGAAGGAGTCGACATGCCATCAATATTCATGTCAATAGTGCGACAAAAGGATTTAATGGCGGCATTTGTTGAACCAGGGTCAAAAACTGATTTTTTTATGCAGAAAACTGGGTAATGGGTCACTGGTCACAGTCACTTTATCAGGTGAATTGAAATATTCTTTAAGACGTAGTTGTCTACTCAATTTGTAACGTTCGATTTTCAATTCAAACGGTTCGAACCGCTGTGTAGGGACAAAGTTCAAACCTCTAGACAGTACCTTGTTTTCATTTGGAGTGAGAACTCGATCGGAAATGTTAATGATCATCTCCTCTTCTGTACTGGAGGACGTCCTCCTCCACGACCTTTGGTTTTGGCCCCCCCTCCTCGTGTACCTCCGCTTGGGTCGGAAATCTGGGCTCTTGTCTGAACCCCTAAAGGGTGACGACCAGAGATGTTGCCGCGCTCATTTTCGCTAGCCGAGGCTGTACCATCTGTAGACGTGTCAGTATCAAATTGGCCCCTGTTGTACCGATTGGACATCCGCTTTCTTGGGGCTCTTGAATAAGGGGTGGTGCCTGATATCCAGGGATATACCTGTTTCTTGGCGTAATCTTGATTCACTTTCTCCAATTTCAGGCGTTTATATTGCACCAGGTCCTTGCAATATTTGTCGACCTGTGTCGTTTACTGTTCCAGCCAATTGGAGGTAGTATCAGCCAATAACGTAGGTTTGTGAGTGGTTTCAAACTCGTCTATTTGGGACCTGATAGTCATTAACTCCTTCGTCACCTCCTCTATCACCAACAAGATGAGATCATAGGAACGCTTATTTAAAATGGCTATCCATTTCTTGCAGAAAGTGGCATTCAGCCTGCCAATAGTTGGAATGTTCCTTATCCTGAAACCACGTGGTATTTTACCATCCCGATGGTAATCAGACAGTGTCACCCCACTGCAATAGCTCTTTATACAGATTTATATTCTCAATATTGCCTCCAGTCACTGACAAATTGTCCTTAAAACGGATATTGATAGCATCATTATCCGAATAACTGAAAGTCTCTCCTGGGGTTAAATCAAACCCAGCCAATAATACATCTGTATCGGTGTCGGCAGCTGTCGACATTCTAACAGAGGTGAGGCAAACCACAGTGCTGGAATATGGGTTAGAAACCACACGTGCACACCCAATCTGTTGTCCCAGTGTGTAACAATAGATGCTGCAGCAAGCACCCAATACAACCTGATGCTGGTGAAATATTACGGAGGGTGCCTTCAAAAACGGTTCATCCAAAGATCAAACGCTAAAATAGTAACACGGTCGAGCGGCACTCCTTCCCCAATGAAATAGACATTAACAGCCGGTGCCCTCCATAAAGAACCTGCACGGTTCCCCACACATGTATAGAAGTCGTCCGGCGGCACTCACGGCAATAAAGACAAAAAGGCAGCTCCAATCAGCCAACGTTTCAATGTTATTTGTTCAACATTTTCATCAGGGCATAATACATTAACAAACATCACATACCTTTATACCATCTCTGATCCGTCCATTCCTCCCGCCGTCCGCGCGCCACGCAATTATTTCATGTTCAACAATGCGTATTATGTGCAGCAACAGGGCTTCGCCATGGGGAGTAATGTGTCTCCATCACTGGCTAATTGCTTTATGTTTGGTGTAGAAGAAGAATTATTTTTCTCAAAAGAGGAGGTCAAGTCAAATGTATTGTTGTATCTTAGATACATTGATGACTTGTTGCTCTTGTGGACTGGTCCAGGAGAGCAACTGAAATTGTTGATTGAAACTCATAATGAAACCGACTCGCCAGTGAAATTCACCTATACTATGAGTACATCTAGTGTGAACTTTTTAGACGTTAATATCAGCCTCATTGATAATAAAATCCGAACTCAGTTATTCTGTAAATCGACAGATAGGAATAATATACTACTAGCTAGTAGCCATCACCCAGAACCTCTCAAGAGAGGTCTCCCTTTTTCACAGATGCTCCGGGTTCGTAGAATTATCAATGATGAAACACAACTTGAAAGTGCTCTGGATGAGATGGTCAGTAAGTTTAAAAACAGGGGATACTGTCCTAGAGAGTTAGCACGCACTAAGAATCGGGTCCTTAAAATTTCCAGAACGGATTCATTGTTGCCAGTGGCTAGAGACAGTCAGTCAAAGTGTGTTTGGGTTAGCAAATTCAATACTGCAAGCACCAAAATTAATAGGGTGACTAAAGCTTTCTGGCCGGTCATTCAATCTGACCCCGCTCTCTCGAATTTACGTGATCAAAGGATAATGCCAGCCTACAAGAGGGGTAGAAATATCCGTGATTATGTGGTAAAATCGGATATTCAATTTCCATCTCCTGTAGATACACAGAATAAATCATTTTTGAATCCGCAGCGTAAAGGCTGCTTTAAATGCCTAGGCTGCACTACGTGCAGCCATATGATAGCAGGCGATTCTTTTCATCACCCCTATACCGGTAAAAGTTTAACATTCGTCACAGAGTCACGTGTAGTACGAAGTTTGTGATTTATCTTCTCAGTTGCCCATGTGGTTTGAACTACGTGGGCAAAACTGAGAGCACTTTTAAGGAACGCATGGCGAACCACCGTTCATCGATAAGGGCCGCATTATTGTCAGGGAAAAGTGATCTACCGGTTCCCAGACACTTTGTAGAATCCCGCCACTCTTTAGCGACTTTATGCCACCGTAGAATAGATCATATCCCCCCGTTAAAACGTGGGGGAGATCGGGGTCTGCGTTTGTTACAGGCAGAATCCAAGTGGATTTTCCTATTGGATACTCTGTCCCCCCGTGGGTTAAACGAACAGTTAGGACTGTCATGCTTTTTATAAAAAATGTGTTCTTGCAACCTTGTTTATGACGTGTATGTGCATCTTTTGGCGTCAGTTGTGCCGATTTAACATAGTTTTTATGACATAGTTTTCTATTTTGTAAATATTGATGAAATCTCTTCTGTTATTACGTATCGCTTATGTTAGTGTTATTATATACTACAGGCAGGCTGCTATAGTGTACTTTGCTGAATATGTGTAACATTACTGTTTGTGGTTTCTGTCTTTTTTATTTTAGCACTTTGTACAATTTTGGTGCTCTGGTCCCTCCGTACCTACTTGGTGTCCGGGCGCACCGTGATGACGTCACTTTATTGAGCGTGGCGCGCGGACGGCGGGAGGAATGGACGGATCAGTGTTGGTATAAAGGTATGTGATGTTTGTTAATGTATTATGCCCTGACGAAAATGTTGAACAAATAACATTGAAACGTTGGCTGATTGGAGCTGCCTTTTTGTCTTTATTGCCGTGAGTGCCGACGGACGACTTCTATACATGTGTGGGGAACCGTGCAGGTTCTTTATGGAGGGCATCGGCTGTTAATGTCTATTTCATTGGGGAAGGAGTGCCGCTCGATGTGTTACTATATGTGTATATATATATATATATATATGTAGATATGGGTTATATATGCATAGTTAGGATATGTGTTTTATTGTGTGTTACATGATGTATATCCATGAATGCTGAAATAATGGTATTCTTATCATGTGCTGATCACTCTGTTGCTTAAGCTCTAGTTTGGCCGTGACAAGTCGGTTTCGATCCTCTCAAGGAGTCCAAATATTATTCTCTTCACAACGCGGAGAGAAAATCATGACCGTCAACTCCTTGTCGACGCAGAGCCCGGTCGCAAGGGATCGTACACAGGCAGCTAAGTGAAACTTTATTTCTATTCTTTGACCTTATTTGCAATGCAAGCATTTGAGGGAGTGTTGTCTTTGGGTAGGCACCCGACAAGAGTACCCTACCCAGTGTGGGTAGGCTTGCCTAGGTTTAGTCTACCGTATAACTTTACAGCAGGCTGCAAAGTGACAGCAGGAAGTGTGACCGGGAAAATGCGAAGAATGTCTCCGGGATATGCTGGTGGGAGGTGTACAGCTGTTTGGTGTGACCTCTGGTCAGTCAATCTCGGCGGATTCCACTGCTGAGTCTAACGTCGTGGGTTAACCTCCTTAGCAACGTGGGTGACGCATTGTTTTGTGGGATGCAGTCGGTTTAACCGGTGCAATACCGTTCCTTTCTTTTCATTTTCTGTGCAGACAGTGGAAGGTGAAAAGGTAAGTGTTCTGCAGCCTTGTTAGGTTGCAGAAGTGGATGTCGTTTTTGTTGCGTCGACATCCACCTCTTGTCGCTGAGTCTATCGGGCTGGTCCTCACTCCGGTGAGTGCTCGTCTACTAATTTTCAGTTAGTCCAGGAGTAGAATAGGACCAGTGAGTTATCTATAGAATCCACAGGGGGACATTCTGACTTACGGTAATTTCCCTTACTGTTGTTTCTAATAGATCTTGCCGTTCCCCTCTGGAAGGGGAGGTAGTACGCGACACCATACAAATGGGCGTCAGGTTCAGGACATTGTCTACTTGTCCCTGTATCAGGGTGAAAATTGTCGTTTCTCTCTGTCTATTCTTTGTCACAGGGATTGCCTGTTGTTCCCAACGACGCAGAAGTCGAAAGGGGGTTTCAGAGTAGATAGTGACCGGTTAAGGTCGTGTTTTTTTTTTTTTTTTCTGTGGAAAGAGGTCTGAGGATACAGAGTTGGATCGGCTTTGAGGTGACATTTCATCAATATTTTTCTGTTTATAAAACAGATGGGTGTCGCATAAGAGGTCTTTTCGGTAAGCAGGTCTAATACCAGTGTGGTGTTCAAGAGACCAGTTGGAAGGGTGATCCGGGTCTCACATGCGCATGCACCGGAATATACTCCTAACGGTCAGGACATCGCTCCTGTAGTGTCTGCTCGGTTCTCTCCTTCTAGTGGAAGGAGGGTACGGGGTCCAATTTTGGATCCTGGTGTCTGTGCATACAGATCTTCGAAGCTGGTGAGCAGTCCTTTGCAAGCGCCAGTTTCCGGAGGATATGGTCATGTTACAAACTTTCTTGAATTAAGAGTTTTTTCGACTAAAGTATTCCTCGTGGTCTGCCCGTGTTGGCTTTGCCAGACGACTTGTCAGCAGTGGCGTAAGTAAGGCGCTAGGGCGCAACAAGGAAAGAGTGGAAATGGCATAAAATGCACAGTTTACTTTTGCGTGGGAAGTCTAGTAAAAGCTATGTTAGCAGTCTTCGTTCCTGAGGATGGGCGGCTGTGGACTAACTAGAACAGCGGCCGCCTGCAATGTTTGAAGACCCGAGTTAGATACAGAGTTCGGCACCCGTTTATTTCTAAGAAATAAACGACGGAGAAATAGATTTTCTCTGACGTCCTAGTGGATGCTGGGACTTCAGTAAGGACCATGGGGAATAGCGGCTCCGCAGGAGACTGGGCACAAAAGTAAAAGCTTTATGACTAACTGGTGTGCACTGGCTCCTCCCCCTATGACCCTCCTCCAAGCCTCAGTTAGATTTTTGTGCCCGAACGAGAAGGGTGCATGCTAGGTGGCTCTCCTGAGCTGCTTAGAAGTAAAAGTTTAAATAGATTTTTTATTTTCAGTGAGTCCTGCTGGCAACAGGCTCACTGCATCGTGGGACTAAGGGGAGAAGAAGCGAACTCACCTGCGTGCAGAGTGGATTGGGCTTCTTAGGCTACTGGACATTAGCTCCAGAGGGACGATCACAGGTTCAGCCTGGATGGGTCCCGGAGCCGCGCCGCCGGCCCCCTTACAGAGCCAGAAGAGCGAAGAGGTCCGGAGAAAGCGGCGGCAGAAGACTTTCCTGTCTTCAGATAAGGTAGCGCACAGCACCGCAGCTGTGCGCCATTGCTCTCAGCACACTTCACACTCCGGTCACTGAGGGTGCAGGGCGCTGGGGGGGGAGCGCCCTGAGATGCAATAAAACACTGATTAAACCTTATGTGGCTAAAGAAATGCATCACATATAGCTCCTGGGCTATATGGATGCATTTCACCCCTGCCAGTTTTCCTGAAAAAAGCGGGGAAAAAGGCCGCCGTGAAGGGGGCGGAGCCTATCTCCTCAGCACACAAGCGCCATTTTCCCTCACAGCTCCGCTGGAAGGACGGCTCCCTGACTCTCCCCTGCAGTCCTGCACTACAGAAACAGGGTAAAACAAGAGAGGGGGGGCACTATTGGCAGCAAATATAAAACAGCAGCTATAAAAGGGAGAAACACTTATTTAAGGTTATCCCTGTATATATATAGCGCTCTGGTGTGTGCTGGCAAACTCTCCCTCTGTCTCCCCAAAGGGCTAGTGGGGTCCTGTCCTCTATCAGAGCATTCCCTGTGTGTGTGCTGTGTGTCGGTACGTGTGTGTCGACATGTATGAGGAGGAAAATTATGTGGAGGCGGAGCAATTGCCTGTTTTAGTGATGTCACCCCCTAGGGAGTCGATACCTGACTGGATGGTCGTATTTAAAGAATTACGTGACAATGTCAGCATTTTGCAAAAAACTGTTGACGACATGAGACAGCCGACTAATCAATTAGTGCCTGTCCAGGCGTCTCAGACACCGTCAGGGGCGCTAAAACGCCCGTTACCTCAGATGGTCGACACAGACCCAGACACGGATACTGAATCCAGTGTCGACGGTGAGGAGACAAACGTAATGTCCAGTAGGGCCACACGTTACATGATCACGGCAATGAAGGAGGCATTGAACATTTCTGACACTACAAGTACCACAAAAAAGGGTATTATGTGGGGTGTGAAAAAACTACCAGTAGTTTTTCCTGAATCAGATGAATTAAATGAGGTGTGTGATAAAGTGTGGGTTTCCCCCGATAAAAAACTGCTAATTTCTAATAAATTATTGGCATTATATCCTTTCCCACCAGAGGTTAGGGCGCGTTGGGAAACACCCCCTAGGGTAGATAAGGCGCTCACACGCTTATCAAAACAAGTGGCGTTACCGTCTCCTGATACGGCCGCCCTAAAAGAACCAGCTGATAGAAGGCTGGAAAATATCTTAAAGGGTATATACACACATACTGGTGTTATACTGCGACCAGCAATCGCCTCAGCCTGGATGTGCAGCGCTGGAGTGGCTTGGTCGGATTCCCTGACTGAAAATATTGATACCCTGGATAGGGACAGTATATTATTAACTATAGAGCATTTAAAGGATGCATTACTATATATGCGAGATGCACAGAGGGATATTTGCACCCTGGCATCAAGAGTGAGTGCGATGTCCATTTCTGCCAGAAGAGCGTTATGGACGCGACAGTGGTCAGGTGATGCGGATTCCAAACGACATATGGAAGTATTGCCGTATAAAGGGGAGGAGTTATTTGGGGTCGGTCTATCAGACCTGGTGGCCACAGCAACGACTGGAAAGTCCACCTTTTTGCCCCAGGTCACCTCTCAACAGAAAAAGACACCGTCTTTTCAAACTCAGTCCTTTCGTTCCCATAAGAACAAGCGGGCAAAGGGCCACTCATTTCTGCCCAGGGGCAGAGGTAGAGGGAAAAGACTGCACCAGGCAGCCTCTTCCCAGGAGCAGAAGCCCTCCCCAGCTTCTGCCAAGTCTTCAGCATGACGCTGGGGCTTTACAAGCGGACTCAGGCACGGTGGGGGCCCGTCTCAAAAATTTCAACGCGCAGTGGGCTCACTCGCAAGTGGACCCCTGGATCCTGCAGGTAGTATCACAGGGGTACAAATTGGAATTCGAGACGTCTCCCCCTCGCCGGTTCCTGAAGTCTGCTCTACCAACGTCTCCCTCCGACAGGGAGGCAGTATTGGAAGCTATTCACAAGCTGTATTCCCAGCAGGTGATAATCAAGGTACCCTTCCTACAACAGGGAAAGGGGTATTATTCCACGCTGTTTGTGGTACCGAAGCCAGACGGCTCGGTGAGACCAATTTTAAATCTAAAATCCTTGAACACTTACATAAAAAGGTTCAAATTCAAGATGGAGTCACTCAGAGCAGTGATAGCGAACCTGGAAGAAGGGGACTATATGGTGTCTCTAGACATCAAAGATGCTTATCTCCATGTCCCAATCTACCCTTCTCACCAAGGGTACCTCAGGTTTGTGGTACAAAACTGTCATTATCAGTTTCAGACGCTGCCGTTTGGATTGTCCACGGCACCCCGGGTCTTTACCAAGGTAATGGCCGAAATGATGATTCTTCTTCGAAGAAAAGGCGTCTTAATTATCCCTTACTTGGACGATCTCCTGATAAGGGCAAGGTCCAGGGAACAGTTAGTGGTCGGAGTAGCTCTATCTCAGGTAGTGCTACGTCAGCACGGATGGATTCTAAATATCCCAAAATCGCAGCTGATTCCAACAACACGTCTGCTGTTCCTAGGGATGATTCTGGACACAGTCCAGAAAAAGGTGTTTCTCCCGGAGGAGAAGGCCAGGGAGTTATCCGAGCTAGTCAGGAACCTCCTAAAACCAGGCCAAGTGTCGGTGCATCAATGCACGAGAGTCCTGGGAAAAATGGTGGCTTCTTACGAAGCGATTCCATTCGGAAGATTCCATGCAAGAACTTTTCAGTGGGATCTGCTGGACAAATGGTCCGGATCGCATCTTCAGATGCATCAGCGGATAACCCTATCCCCAAGGACAAGGGTGTCTCTCCTGTGGTGGTTACAGAGTGCTCATCTTCTAGAGGGCCGCAGATTCGGCATTCAGGATTGGATGCTAGTGACCACGGATGCCAGCCTGAGAGGCTGGGGAGCAGTCACACAGGGAAGAAATTTCCAGGGCTTGTGGTCAAGCATGGAAACGTCTCTTCACATAAATATCCTGGAACTAAGGGCCATTTACAATGCCCTAAGTCAAGCAAGGCCTCTGCTTCAGGGTCAACCGGTATTGATCCAGTCGGACAACATCACGGCTGTCGCCCACGTAAACAGACAGGGCGGCACAAGAAGCAGGAGGGCAATGGCAGAAGCTGCAAGGATTCTCCGTTGGGCGGAAAATCATGTGATAGCACTGTCAGCAGTGTTCATTCCGGGAGTGGACAACTGGGAATCAGACTTCCTCAGCAGACACGACCTCCACCCGGGGGAGTGGGGACTTCATCCAGAAGTCTTCCAAGTGATCGTAAACCATTGGGAAAAACCAAAGGTGGACATGATGGTGTCCCGTCTCAACAAAAAACTGGACAGATATTGCGCCAGGTCAAGAGACCCTCAGGCAATAGCGGTGGACGCTCTGGTAACACCGTGGGTGTACCAGTCGGTGTATGTGTTCCCTCCTCTGCCTCTCATACCCAAAGTACTCAGAATCATAAGAAGAAGAGGAGTAAGAACTATACTCGTGGCTCCGGATTGGCCAAGAAGAACATGGTACCCGGAACTGCAAGAGATGCTCACGGAGGACCCGTGGCCTCTACCTCTAAGAAAGGACCTGCTCCAGCAGGGACCTTGTCTGTTCCAAGACTTACCGCGGCTGCGTTTGACGGCATGGCGGTTGAACGCCGAATCCTGAAGGAAAAAGGCATTCCAGATGAATTCATCCCTACCCTGATCAAAGCCAGGAAGGATGTAACCGCAAAACATTATCACCGCATTTGGCGAAAATATGTTGCGTGGTGTGAGGCCAAGAAGGCCCCTACGGAGGAATTTCAACTGGGTCGTTTCCTACATTTCCTGCAAGCAGGACTGTCTATGGGCCTAAAATTAGGATCCATTAAGGTTCAGATTTCGGCCCTGTCGATCTTCTTCCAGAAAGAACTGGCTTCAGTGCCTGAAGTTCAGACTTTTGTCAAGGGGGTACTGCATATACAGCCTCCTTTTGTGCCTCCAGTGGCACCTTGGGATCTCAATGTAGTTTTGGGGTTCCTAAAATCACATTGGTTTGAACCACTCACCACTGTGGAATTAAGATATCTCACATGGAAGGTGGTCATGCTGTTAGCCCTGGCGTCAGCCAGGCGTGTCTCAGAATTGGCGGCTTTATCATATAAAAGCCCTTACTTAATTTTTCATTCAGACAGGGCAGAATTGAGGACTCGTCCTCAATTTCTCCCTAAGGTGGTTTCTGCATTTCACATGAACCAACCTATTGTGGTACCTGCGGCTACTAGGGACTTGGAGGACTCCAAGTTGCTTGACGTAGTCAGGGCCCTGAAAATATATGTTTCCAGGACGGCTGGAGTCAGAAAATCTGACTCGCTGTTTATCCTGTATGCACCCAACAAGCTGGGTGCTCCTGCTTCTAAGCAGACGATTGCTCGTTGGATTTGTAGTACAATTCAGCTTGCACATTCTGTGGCAGGCCTGCCACAGCCAAAATCTGTTAAAGCCCATTCCACAAGGAAAGTGGGCTCATCTTGGGCGGCTGCCCGAGGGGTCTCGGCTTTACAACTTTGCCGAGCTGCTACTTGGTCAGGGGCAAACACATTTGCTAAATTCTACAAATTTGATACCCTGGCTGAGGAGGACCTGGAGTTCTCTCATTCGGTGCTGCAGAGTCATCCGCACTCTCCCGCCCGTTTGGGAGCTTTGGTATAATCCCCATGGTCCTTACGGAAGTCCCAGCATCCACTAGGACATCAGAGAAAATAAGAATTTACTTACCGATAATTCTATTTCTCGTAGTCCGTAGTGGATGCTGGCCGCCCATCCCAAGTGCGGATTGTCTGCAATACTTGTATATAGTTATTGTTACAAAAAAATCGGGTTGTTCATTGTTGTGAGCCATCTTTTCAGAGGCTCCTACGTTTATCATACTGTTAACTGGGTTCAGATCACAAGTTGTACGGTGTGATTGGTGTGGCTGGTATGTGTCTTACCCGGGATTCAAAATCCTTCCTTATTATGTACGCTCGTCCGGGCACAGTATCCTAACTGAGGCTTGGAGGAGGGTCATAGGGGGAGGAGCCAGTGCACACCAGCTAGTCATAAAGCTTTTACTTTTGTGCCCAGTCTCCTGCGGAGCCGCTATTCCCCATGGTCCTTACGGAAGTCCCAGAATCCACTACGGACTACGAGAAATAGAATTATCGGTAAGTAAATTCTTATTTTCTTTGCGGACACGATATCCGGCTGGGAAATATACTGCCATCGAGAAGTTTCCCAGACGTGACAAGTCTTTGTGGAGTGTCGCATTTGGACAGGTTCGCGTTTTGTCTCAACGAGAGGTCTCCTGGAGATTATTCCAGGTTAAGAGACACTCAGGTTATAGCGGGGGACATCCTTGTGACACAGGGGATGTTTTTTTAGTCGGTCTAGGTGGCCTCTCCGCATTCACCTTTCTGACAGTGCTAAGAGTAAGATTTTCAAAGGTTCCGATGATTCTTTGAAATCCGGTCTAACCAGCGAGGGTTGGCTATCCAGTTTTTCTTGGTTTACTCATAGAAAATGACTACCTCTTCCTTTGAGCGAGGTAATGGTACAACAAGATCGGGACGTGTATCAGGATTTACCGCGGCTGCCTTTAACGGCGGAGCGGTTGAATGTCATATCCTAAGCCGAATGGGTATTCCCAAGGAAGTTGTTGCTTAAATTCTTCGGGCTAGGAAAGAACTGGCGGCACAGCGTTGCCACCGTTCTTGGAGTAATTGTGTGTCTCGGTGTGTATCTAGGAAGGCTCTATGGAGGACTTTCAGCTAGGTCGTGTTTATCCATACTTTACAAGCCGATTAGCAGGCAAGCCTAATAGGTTTCCTTACGGAATTTTTTTTTTTTTTTTTTTTTTTGGAAGGTGGTCAGGCTATTGACGTCAACGTCCGCAGGGCAGGTGTCGGAAGTGGTGGTTCTGTCTCACAAGAGCCTTGTTTGACCTTTCAGGTGGATAGAGAGGAGTTGAGTTCTCGGTTGGTAGTTCTACCAAGAGTGGCTTCTGGGTTTCGCTGAAATCGGCCTATTTAGATGCCGGGGGTTACTTAGGCATTAGCTCATTCAAATTCCCTTGATTTAGCAAGGGTTTTGAGTATGTAGGTCATCAATTTGGCTCAGTTGGGTGAAACAGAGGCCGGGTTGTCTGGTATGTTACCAGCTTACTTTGGGGGACTGCATTATGCGGTTGTTACATGCTGGATCTGTGATGCGGTTTGGCATGTTCATTCTAAGCCTGCTTTGCCGTCACCATAGTTGGTGAAGGTTCCTTCTTTTGGGAAGAAGAGCTTTTCTTGGACGAATGACAGAGGAGTGTCGGCGGTTCTACTTTGCTGAGTGGATTCTTGGTCGGGGTCAAACGATTTTGCGATGCTCTATACGAGTTTGATACCCTGATTTTTGGGAACCTTATGTTTTCTCCTGCGGTGCTGCTGAGTCGCCCGCACTCTCCCGCCCGTTTTGGAGCTTTTGTATAATCCCCATGGTCCTTTTGGAGTCCCCAGCATCCTCTAGGACGTAGGAGAAAATAGGATTTTGGTACCTACCGGTAAATCCTTTTCTCTTAGTCCGTAGAGGATGCTGGGCGCCCGTCCCAGTGCGTACGGTATCTGCAGTTATTACTTTTGGTTACAACCTGGTAGAGGTTCTTCTCTATCTGGTGGTTGTTACCGTTGTTCATGACATAGCAGGCGAGGTCATATTTTTGCTTCCGTGTACACACGGGTTGTGTTCCATATTCTCTCGACGTGTGGCTGGGTTTTGTTCATGCCGTTGGCGGGTATTCTACTGAATGCCATGTTCTACGGTGTGTTTGAGGTGTGAGCTGGTATGACACTCACCGTGTTTTTAACATTAAATTCTTTCCTCGAAATTGTCCATCTCTCCTGGGCACAGTTTCTAACTGAGGTCTGGAGGAGGGGCATAGAGGGAGGAGCCAGTTCACACCCAGTTTAAGTCTTTATAGTGTGCCCAAGCTCCTGCGGATCCGTCTATACCCCCATGGTCCTTTTGGAGTCCCCAGCATCCTCTATGGACTAAGAGAAAAGGATTTACCGGTAGGTACCAAAATCCTATTTTTACATCCTCTTGGATTATATTAATTCAAAGAGAGCACAGCATATGGTATCCATACAAGTGCTATTATTCCAACAGTGACCTATTTCTGTGTCAATCAACCATCATTAAGATATCTATGAGATTGATTGAGACACGGTACAAGAATAACATATGCTATTATGAAGTACATGAATTAATCCAGTCATTCTTTCAATCTATTAATTCTCCAAGAAAGCGCAGCAGATAACGAGCAACGTAATTGTGATACATCCTTTTATTCTCCCTATTTTCTGTGTGGTATCAGATACAAGTGAAGTTATCATTTGGATTAACTATGCCGATTGCAATTAGTGTGCAGTATGACAAATATTGAACATAAAACATGAACAGACATTCATACCTTTATGTGGATTGATATACAGCATAGGCATATCCAGGCATATACTAAGAACAATCCACAAGGAATTATCCGGTACAGATGGTACATATATAATATATACAACTGCAGGAGTTATTTTGGTGTTGCCTCCTTTTAAATTCTTTTTCACATAAATTTTTCTCTCTTCATCACTTATTTGTTTGTATGTGTCATATTTTAACCTCTATATTTTGCTGTATGTGTCCCACTTAAAGGGACCTTCCCTATATTAAAGGTAGCATTAAAAGCTAAGTTTTAATATATTAATTAATCCAATAAATCTATTCAGTGCCTTCTTCTAGTTCTCTTTTTTGTGTTGTTCCAAAGTCTGGTTACATTAGGGTCGCACCCCCAGAGAGGAAAAAGGTCTAATTTAGACGCACGATTATTGGGGATGTCATAAGTTTTCCTTTATACAAGATTTTGATACACCTTTACAAGTGTGCAGATGTACTTCTCCCAACTTGTTTGAGCATCATGATGACATCACATAACTATAGTAATAATTCCAGAACATAACTGGGTAAGTTAGGGGATCTGAAAATGTCATAATGAGATCCTTAATATCTATAATAATAATACAGGGACATGACTGGGGAGGTGAGGGGATCTGGGAGAGTCACTGTAACATCACTTATATCCATAGTAATAATACAGTGACATGACTGGGGAGGTGAGGGGGTCTGGGAGCACACAGTGACCTCACTTGTATCTATAATAATAATAATATAGGGATATGACTGGATCATGCATCTATGAGGGTCACTGTGACACTAGTAATAACAGGGTCATAACTGGGAAAGTAACAGGATCTGAAAGCGTTATAGTGAAATACCTAATATCTATAATAATAATACAGGGACATGACTGGGGAGGTGAGGGGATCTGAGCTTGTCACAGTGGCATCACTTATATCTATAGTAATAATACAGGGACATGACTGGGGCAGTGAGGGGATCTGGAGCATCACAGTGACATCACTAATATCTATGATATAGGGACATGACTGAGGAGTGGATCTTTGAGGGTCACAGTGAAATCACTTCTCTATAGTAATAATACAGGGACATGACTGGGGAGGAGAGGGGATCTGAGAGTGTCACAATGTGTATTATGCACAATTAACTCCTAAAATATCAACTCCATATAGATAGTTTAGTTATTTGTTGATGTTTCCATCAATGCACAGGATTACACAGTAGTGAAGAAGACAACTATTCACTGTGAGACACCCAGCAGCCGTCCCTGTGTGTCAGGAGGACTGAGCAGGACCCAGAGCCCCATCATGGTGCCTCCACCTCACTCTCTTCTACATAAAAGGCACAATGACCAAAAGATCCTGGAACTCACCAACAAGATCATTCAGCTGCTGACTGGAGAGGTGACTGCTGGGAATGGGACATTATACAGTAACACCAGGGGACGTGTCTGGGTGATGACTGGAGAGGTGACTGCTGGGAATGGGACATTATACAGTAACACCAGGGGACGTGTCTGGGTGATGACTGGAGAGGTGACTGCTGGGAATGGGACATTATACAGTAACACCAGGGGATGTGTCTGGGTGATGACTGGAGAGGTGACTGCTGGGAATGGGACATTATACAGTAACACCAGGGGACGTGTGTGGGTGATGACTGGAGAGGTGACTGCTGGGAATGGGACATTATACAGTAACACCAGGGGATGTGTCTGGGTGATGACTAGAGAGGTGACTGCTGGGAATAGGACATTATACAGTAACACCAGGGGACGTGTGTGGGTGATTGACTGGAGAGGTGACTGCTGGGAATGGGACATTATACAGTAACACCAGGGGATGTGTCTGGGTGATGACTGGAGAGGTGACTGCTGGGAATGGGGCGTTATACGGTAACACCAGGGGACGTGTCTGGGAGATGACTGGAGAGGTGACTGCTGGGAATGGGGCATTATACAGTAACACCAGGGGATGTCTGGGTGATGACTGTATCATTGTGTGTGTCAGGTTCCTATGAGGTGTCAGGATGTCACTGTCTATTTCTCCATGGAGGAGTGGGAGTATATAGAGGAACACAGAGGTCTGTACAAGGACGTGATGATGGAGAATCACCGGCCCCTCACATCACTGGGTAAGAGGAGACTGTCATGTATTGTATAGGGGAGAGCAGGTATGGGGGCCCCTATATACACATCACCTGATAATCACATATATACAATGTATTCAGTCACTGTGTGTCTCCTACAGATGGACCCAGTAACAGAGATACCCCAGAGAGATGCCCCCGTCCTCTGTATTCCCAGGATTGTACAGAGGAGAATCACAGGATCCCACAGGAGGATCAGGTAGGTGGGTTTAAGGGTCTCATCAATATACCAAAGTGACTGTCAATGTATGATTTGCAGTGTCTTATGCAGTGATATTCTATTGCTTAAATCAGTGACACATGATATTTCTATGGTTTTTGTATTAATTGAGCATTACACTTATATTAAGGCAGAAGATACAGAGGGAGAAGAAGAGACGTATGTGACTGATATGAATGCAGAAGATGTAGAGGGAGAAGAAGAGACGTATGTGACTGATATGAAGGCAGAAGATACAGAGGGAAAAGTAGAGACGTATGTGAGGGGTGATCAGCAGTGTAAGGAGGAGGAAATCCCTACAGATACCAGCACAGGTGAGTAATAATCACTTTTCTCTAACGTCCTAGAGGATGCTGGGACTCCGTAAGGACCATGGGGAATAGACGGGCTCCGCAGGAGACATGGGCACTTTAAGAAAGACTTTGGACTCTGGGTGTGCACTGGCTCCTCCCCTATGCCCCTTCTCCAGACCTCAGTTTTAGACTGTGCCCAGAGGAGAATGGGTGCACTGCAGGGACCTTTTCTGAGTTTCCTGCTTAGGAAGCATTTTTGTTAGGATTTTTTCTCTTTTTCAGGGAGCAGTGCTGGCAACAGGCTCCCTGCATCGAGGGACTGAGGAGAGAGGAGCAGACCTACTTAAATGATAGGCTCTGCTTCCTCGGCTACTGGACACCATTAGCTCCAGAGGGAGTGAACACAGGTTCGTCCTGGGCGTTCACCCCAGAGCCGCGCCGCCGTTCTCCTCACAGAGCCAGAAGAAACGAAGATAGAAGACGTCAGGCGGCAGAAGCCTTCGGTGCTTCACTTAGGAAACGCACAGCACTGCAGCTGTGCGTCATTGCTCCCGTACACCTCACACACTCTGGTCACTGTAAGGGTGCAGGGCGCAGGAGGGGCGCCCTGGGCAGCAATAAAACACCTCTCCTATGGCAAAAGTCTATATACATGTACAGGTGGGCACTGTACATGTATATAAAAGAGCCCTCGCCATTTTTTAGTAAGTTTGAGAGGAACAGAAGCCCGCCGCCGAGGGGGCGGGGCTTCTCCCTCAGCACTCACCAGCGCCATTTTCTCTCCACAGCACCGCTGAGAGGAAGCTCCCCGGACTCTCCCCTGCTTGTCACACAGTAAAAGGGGGTTTTAAAGTAGAGGGGGGGGGGGGGGGGCACATTATTGACATATATCTCCTCGGCAGCTAGGAAAGCCATCTTGCAAATGTGGGTCCATAGCTCTGCTCCGACACTGGAAATGTTTAGGGACAAACTATTTTTCATTTGCCATATGGATTGGCTGGAGGCCTCACTTCAAAAAGAATCTCGCACAGAATCTTTTTTCGCAACATGGGAAAGCTTTATTGAAACGCTTCCTATTCATACCAAAGAGGCCATTAGTCAGTGTTTTCGCAACACACTTTGGTATGAAACCAGAATTTTTCTTGGAGACCCTCCCATCGAGTTTGATAGCGCTAATTAGGCTAATTACGTGTTCCTATCTCTCTGCGTCATGTATTACATTTTGTGACCGCCACGTTATATCTGTTTGTTTTGCTATTATTTTCTTTGATTGTCACTCGCAATATCACTGTACTTATTGTTACTTTATCTAAAGAAATGCTTCAATAAAGAAAGAAATGTTTAAAAAAATAAATAAATTGTATCTTCAACAGGTGATAGTCAAAGTTCCTCTTCTCCAGCAAGGAAAAGGGTATTACTCAACCCTGTTTGTGGTCCCGAAACCGGACGGTTCGGTCAGGCCCATTTTGAATCTAAAATCCCTGAACTTGTACTTGAAAAAGTTTAAGTTCAAGATGGAATCGCTCAGAGCGGTCATCGCCAGCCTGGAGGGGGGGGATTGGATGGTGTCCCTGGACATAAAGGATGCATACCTTCATGTTCCGATTTTCCATCCTCACCAGGCGTTCCTGAGATTTGCAGTAAAGGACTGTCATTACCAATTTCAGACGTTGCCGTTTGGACTTTCCACAGCCCCGAGAATTTTCACCAAGGTAATAGCGGAAATGATGGTGCTCCTGCGCAAGCAGGGTGTCACAGTTATCCCATACTCGGATGATCTCATAAAGGCGAGATCTCGGGAGAAGTTGCTGGACAGCGTGTCGCTGTCGGTGAATATGTTGCAGCGTGCTGGATTCTCAATATGCCGAAGTCCCAGCTAGTCCCTATGACCTTTTTGGGCCTGATTCTAGACACAGATCAGAAAAAGGTTTTTCTTCCGATGGAAAAGGCTCAGGAGCTCATAGCCCTGGTCAGGAACCTATTAAAGCTAAAAAAGGTTTCAGTACATCACTGCACGCGTGTCGTGGGGAAGATGATGGCTTCGTACGAGGCCATCACCTTCGGAAGGTTCCATGCAAGGACCTTTCAATGGGATCTACTGGACAAATGGTCCGGGTCCCATTTACAAATGCATCAGAGGATCACCCTGTCTCCCAGAGCCAGGGTATCTCTCCTGTGGTGGCTGCACAGTGCTCACCTCCTAGAAGGCCGCAGGTTCGGAATTCAGGACTGGATCCTGGTGACCACGGATGCAAGCCTCCACTGGGAAGAAATTTCTGGTCTCCACATCAACGTTGTCACGAACCGGTCTCTCACCTCTGCGGGTTCTGGGGTTCATCCGTTGCCAGTGCGGTTGCTCGCGGTGCTGTGCGGCCGTGTGGGGACGCGGCGTGATCAGTAGCACAGGTAATGCAGAGTCTGGGAACTGGGAGTGCGGGGACCAAATGGCCTAAGGCACTGCGGTGTGTCTGCTGTATAGGAGGTGGCCATGTTGGAGACCAAATAAGTAATACAGAGCACTTGTGAAAACACCTGTGGGTAGGTGTAAGCCAATCCCGTGCTTGTGCCGCCTTTAAGTAGGCTGGGATTACGTTACTCTGGGCCAGTGCTTTGTTGTATCAACGCTATGCCCTAGCTCTGAGCTCCCTCCGTGCATTCCTGTGTGATTCCCGTGGTCCAGATGTCGCCTCCGTTCCCAGAGGTCCGTCTGCAGCCTTCACTGCTAAAAGATCCACCGGCTCTCCGCTGTGCTGTCAGTTAATTGCACACCTACTGGAAACAGTTGGATTCCCAGAGTCTTGCATGAGGTTACCCTGTCTGCCTGCTTTCAACCATACAAAGTTTGGAGGATTCCACTACCCTCAGCTGTTCGTTTGTTCTACTCTGCATTTAACCCGTTCATCACCTTGTCATCTGCTACAGTTTCACAGTGATCTCCGGAACTCGCAAGTAACCCAATTCAGTACTTTTATTTTCTATGTTGCCATAACAAGGATAATTCTTCAGTCTTTCAGTTAACTCTCAAAACTTCACTGCAAATCCTTACAGTTATTTCTTCATGTCTGCATTACCCAGTTAAACACATTCTACAGTTCAGCATCAAAGCTTGTTTATGTTTGGACAATTCAACATTCATTCAAGTCTGTTTTAAACCCAGTTCCATGAACATTTCTTTTATTTTTTCTTTAAGATTTATCCTGCATATTATTTTTACCATTCATGCAATACGTCAGTACAATATGATGATTAATAACTTGTCATTTAACATTTACTGAATTGTTATTTTCAATAAATATATGAAACAGAACTTTCTTCGTCCTCCCTGCTTTCTTCATACCCCAGCACCTCCACCTGTGGTTGGTTCCGGGTTAACGGATTCACAAAAACACCCGGACCTGACAGTAAGCACTGGCCACATGGATCCGTCAAGTGACCAATTCACAGGAGGCGGTGCTACGACAGATATCCTTTCCCGTCTGGAAAATCAGGAGTCTATACAGACACAAATAGTGCAGTTTATGCAAACTATGGCAGACGGTTTGGAGGTTCTTCATACGGCTATTAAAACGTCTCAAGTCCAGATTCCAACTCCGGTTGTCCCAGTTACCACTACGGCTTCTCCTGTGATGCTGCCTACGTCCCGCTTGCAGTTACCCTCTCCGAGTAAGTTTGACGGAACTCCAAAACTTTGCAGAGGATTCCTGAATCAATGCGAGATCCAGTTCGAACTGTTGTCCGCCAGTTTCCCATCAGCTCGTTCTAATGTTGCCCTCCTCTCCGGTCAGGCTCTGGAGTGGGCATCACCATTATGGGAAAGAGGTGATCCTATCCTCTCTAATTACAAGGAGTTTGTATCATCCTTCCGGAGAATCTTTGACGAACCAGGCAAAACCACCTCAGCATCTTTGGAGATTCTCCGTCTACGTCAAGGTTTACGTCCTGTCAGTCAATATATTATTCAGTTTTGCACGTTGTCTTCAGAGTTAAATTGGAATGAGGAGGCCCTGATCGCCGCGTTTTGGAATGGACTTTCAGAGAGAATCAAGGATGATTTAACCATCCGGGATGTGCCAACTAAACTGGATGAATTGATTTCTCTCTGTAACAAACTTGACCTACGCTACAGAGAGCGATGTTTAGAGAAATCCAGGACAGAGCGATCCAGTCCATGTTATCATCCTAGGCCTCGACAAGATTCTTCATCACAGTCTCCGGTAACGCCAGAAGAACCTATGCAGATTGGGCGCTCTCGCCTCACAGAGGAGGAACGACTTAGTCGTCGACAGGGTAACCTCTGCATGTACTGTGGGTCCTCCGAACATTTAGTTAAATGCTGCAAACTCCGGCCGGGAAACTCTTGCTCCTAGCTTATTCAAGGGAGGTTAAGCTAGGAGTTACTTTAGAATCACATTCTGGGAAAGAGCCGACCTTGTCTATTCAATTAGAAGTTCCAAGTTCTACAGTGAAAGTTTCAGCTCTCCTAGATTCCGGGGCAGCCGAGAACTTCATCTCCTCAGCCTTTGTCTTACGGTCTAAAGTTCAAACCATGCCTCTGGAAGCAGCAGTTGCTGTTACAGCAGTTGATGGAAGTCGAATTCCAGATGGTATAATTACTCATCGAACCGTATGTCTGAAGATGAAAGTTGGTGTGCTCCATTCCGAATACCTCTCCTTCTACGTGATTCCCAAAGCCTCTCATGATGTGAATCTTGGTTTACCTTGGCTGCAGAAACATAATCCACAATTTAATTGGCAAACCATGGAAGTCCTTTCGTGGGGTAAATCTTGTGCCAAGGACTGTTTAGCCTCAATTGTACCTCTCCGGTCAATTAGCCTTCCCGACCTACCTCCGGTGTATCAATCCTTTGCGGATGTTTTCAGTAAACAAGCAGCAGACTCTCTACCCCCTCATCGCGAATGGGACTGCCCAATCGTCTTGGTTCCGGGCAAAACCCCTCCTAGGGGACGAATTTATCCGCTATCCATCCCAGAGACTCAAGCTATGTCTGATTATATACAGGAAAATCTAACCAAAGGATTTATCAGACCATCTTCACCTGCAGGAGCCGGATTCTTCTTCGTTAAGAAGAAGGATGGTGGGTTACGACCATGCATAGATTACCGTGGACTCAATGAGATCACTGTGAAGAACAAGTACCCATTACCCTTAATTCCAGAATTATTTGACCGTGTAAAGGGAGCTACTGTGTTTACAAAATTGGATCTCCGAGGGGCCTACAATTTAATCCGCATCCGGGCAGGGGACGAGTGGAAGACTGCTTTTAATACCCGGGATGGGCATTATGAATACCTTGTAATGCCTTTTGGTCTTTGTAATGCGCCTGCAGTTTTCCAAAGCTTTGTGAATTAACTTTTTCGTGATCTTCTCTACAAGTGTCTAGTAGTGTACCTGGATGATATCCTAATATTCTCTAAGGATCTAAAGTCTCACTGTCACCAAGTTAAAGAGGTACTGACACGTCTGTGGAAAAATCAACTTTATTGTAAGTTAGAGAAGTGCACTTTTGAAGTATCTTCCATACCGTTCCTTGGTTACATCATTTCTGGATCAGAGCTATGTATGGATCCTGGTAAGGTACAAGCTATCCGAGATTGGTCCACTCCTACAACTCTCAAGGGGATTCAGCGATTTCTTGGCTTTGCTAATTTCTACAGGAGATTCATTAAGAATTATTCTACGTTAGCTGCTCCCATCACAGCCTTAACTCGCAAGGGAGCAGATCCTACGAACTGGTCTTCTGAAGCAATCAAAGCCTTCTCTGATTTAAAGCAAGCCCTTGTGTCAGCCCCCATTCTTTGACAGCCTGATTTGAACCGTCCCTTTCTACTAGAGGTGGATGCATCTACAGAAGCAGTAGGAGCTGTGTTGTCACAAGTCTTTGACGATAAAAAAAGTCCATCCCTGCGGATATTTCTCCCGTAAGTTCCTCCCGGCTGAACGTAATTATGCAATCGGTGAGCAAGAATTACTTGCCATCAAGTTGGCATTTGAGGAGTGGAAATACCTTCTAGAAGGAGCACAACATCGCATTACAGTATATACTGATCATAAGAATCTTCTATATCTGCAGTCAGCTCAGTGCTTGAATCCACGACACGCTCGATGGGCGCTTTTCTTGCCACAATTTAATTTCAAGCTCACCTATCGTCCAGGGCCTCAGAACAAAAAGGCAGATGCCCTTTCTCGGTCCTTTGCTTCTTCTGAATTAAATGATGCTACCACGAATCAAGCCATTGTGAATCCTACGTCCTTTTGAATGACTCGAACCTCTCCAGTTCCTCCGCCTGGCAAAACCTTTGTCGCCACAAATCTTCGAAAACGGCTGCTTACCTGGGCTCACTCCTCTTCCTTCATGGGTCATCCTGGGGTTCTAAAGACTCTCAAATTTATTCAACAGTCTTATTGGTGGCCACGTCTCAAAGCCGATGTTCAAGAGTTTATAGCAGCATGTCCTAAATGTGCCCAACATAAGAGTCCAAGAAGTTCTCCACCAGGTTTATTACATCCATTATCTATACCCAAACAACCATGGACTCATATCTCAATGGATTTCGTGACCGATCTACCTCCATCAAAAGGGCGAAATACCATTTGGGTGATAGTGGATCGATTTTTGAAAATGGCACATTTCATCCCATTAACTGGATTACCATCAGCCCCTTTACTAGCCAGATTGTTCATTTCTGAAATCTTCAAGTTGCATGGGCTTCCTCGAGAGATCATCTCTGATCGGGCAACACAGCTTGTGGCCAAGTTTTGGAGGTCGCTTTGTTCATCTTTAAATGTCAAGTTGAATTTTTCTTCTGCATATCATCCCCAGACAGATGGACAAACTGAGAGAGTAAACCAAGACCTTGAAACATTTCTCCGGCTATATATATCGTCCTCACAGGATGACTGGGTTGACTACCTTCCATTGGCAGAATTTGCTCATAATAATCTCTTCCATTCGTCTTCAGAATCTACACCCTTTTATATTAACTTCGGCTTTCATCCTCGTGTGCCAGAATTCCATCCGTTGCCAGCCCTAGAGGTTCCAGCAGCAGATCAAGAGCTTCAACGTCTATCTAGAATCTGGAGTTGTGTGCGTAAGTCGTTGGTCAAAACTTCCGCTCGTTATAAATCTTTTGCAGATAGAAAACGTAAAGCTGTACCGAATTACAAGGTGGGAGACCAAGTTTGGATTTCTACTCGCAATCTCAGGTTCAAAGTTCCTTCTAAGAAATTTGCTCCCAAGTTTATTGGTCCATTTCCCATTGTAAAGGTACTCAACCCTGTGTCATACAAAGTCAAGTTGCCACCATCTTTGAGAATTCCTAACGCCTTTCATACATCTTTATTGAAGCCTTTGATTCTCAATAAATTCCGTACTACCCAGTCCTAATCTCCTAAAGTTCACTCTTTGCAGGATGAGGAATTTGAAGTTAAAGAGATTGTGGACTCACGTTCCCGATATGGACGTTTACAGTTTTTGGTCGACTGGAAGGGTTACGGTCCGGAGGAGAGATCCTGGGTTTTTTCTGAAGATGTTCATGCTCCAAGACTGGTACAGAAATACTTCTCCAAAAATCCTGATAAAGTTCAAAGGTGTTCGGAGACCACCCTTAGAGGAGGGGGTACTGTCACGAACCGGTCTCTCACCTCTGCGGGTTCTGGGGTTCATCCGTTGCCAGTGCGGTTGCTCGCGGTGCTGTGCGGCCGTGTGGGGACGCGGCATGATCAGTAGCACAGGTAATGCAGAGTCTGGGAACTGGGAGTGCGGGGACCAAATGGCCTAAGGCACTGCGGTGTGTCTGCTGTATAGGAGGTGGCCATGTTGGAGACCAAATAAGTAATACAGAGCACTTGTGAAAACACCTGTGGGTAGGTGTAAGCCAATCCCGTGCTTGTGCTGCCTTTAAGTAGGCTGGGATTACGTTACTCTGGGCCAGTGCTTTGTTGTATCAACACTATGCCCTAGCTCTGAGCTCCCTCCGTGCATTCCTGTGTGATTCCCGTGGTCCAGATGTCGCCTCCGTTCCCAGAGGTCCGTCTGCAGCCTTCACTGCTAAAAGATCCACCGGCTCTCCGCTGTGCTGTCAGTTAATTGCACACCTACTGGAAACAGTTGGATTCCCAGAGTCTTGCATGAGGTTACCTTGTCTGCCTGCTTTCAACCATACAAAGTTTGGAGGATTCCACTACCCTCAGCTGTTCATTTGTTCTACTCTGCATTTAACCCGTTCATCACCTTGTCATCTGCTACAGTTTCACAGTGATCTCCGGAACTCGCAAGTAACCCAATTCAGTACTTTTATTTTCTATGTTGCCATAACAAGGATAATTCTTCAGTCTTTCAGTTAACTCTCAAAACTTCACTGCAAATCCTTACAGTTATTTCTTCATGTCTGCATTACCCAGTTAAACACATTCTACAGTTCAGCATCAAAGCTTGTTTATATTTGGACAATTCAACATTCATTCAAGTCTGTTTTAAACGCAGTTCCATGAACATTTCTTTTATTTTTTCTTTAAGATTTATCCTGCATATTATTTTTACCATTCATGCAATACGTCAGTACAATATGATGATTAACAACTTGTCATTTAACATTTACTGAATTGTTATTTTCAATAAATATATGAAACGGAACTTTCTTCGTCCTCCCTGCTTTCTTCATACCCCAGCACCTTCACCTGTGGTTGGTCCAGGGTTAACGGATTCACAAAAACACCCGGACCTGACAAACGTCCTGAAGTTGAGGGCCATATACAACGCCCTACGTCAAGCGGAGGCATTGCTTCGGGACAAACCGGTTCTGATTCAGTCGGGCAATGTCACAGCAGTGGCTCATGTAAACCGCCAAGGCGGCACAAGCAGCAGAGTGGCCATGGCTGAAGCGACCAGGATTCTTCGCTGGGCAGAAGGCCATGTAAGCGCCCTATCAGCAGTATTCATCCCAGGGGTGGACAACTGGGAAGCGGACTTCCTCAGCAGACACGACCTGCATCCGGGAGAGTGGGGACTTCATCAAGAAGTCTTCACACAGATCGTGGGTCGGTGGGGACTGCCTCAGATAGACATGATGGCGTCCCGTCTCAAAAAAAAGCTAAAGTGGTATTGCGACAGGTCAAGAGACCCTCAGGCGGTAGCGGTGGACACTCTAGTGACACCGTGGGTGTTCAGATCGTTCTATGTGTTCCCTCCTCTACCACTTAAAGATTATCTGTCCAATCTGTCTGATTGGAAAGAAAATCTGGCAATGTCTGGGAGCAAATGACAATCAACCATTTGCTCCCAAAATCCAGAAAATGGACAGAAATGGTTGTTAAGATCAATTGTTGTAACAAAACAAACTTAACCAATTTGTTTGAAAGTTCATTTTTGTCTGTTGTCCAGTGTTTGAGAGCAAATGGTCAATTGTCATTTGCTCCCATACATTACCAGATTTTTGTTCCAACCGGAAAGATTGGACAGATAATCTTTAAGTGTGTAGGGCACTTTAGAAGAGTCAGAACAATCCTCATTGTTCCAGATTGGCCACGAAGGACTTGGTAACCGGATCTGCAAGAGTTGCTCACGGAAGATCCGTGGCCTCTTCCTCTAAGACAGGACCTGCTGCAGCAGGGGCCTTGTCTGTTCCAAGACTTTCCGCGGCTGCGTTTGATGGCATGGCGGTTGAACGCCGGATCCTCGCGAAAAAAAGTTATTCCGGAGGAGGTCATTCCTACCCTGATCAAGGCTAGGAAGGACGTGACATCGAAACATTATCACCGTATATGGCGAAATTATGTTTCTTGGTGTGAGGCCAGGACGGCTCCTACGGAGGAGTTCCATTTGGGTTGTCTGCTTCACTTCCTGCAAACAGGAGTGAATTTGGGCCTAAAATTAGGGTCCATAAAGGTCCAAATTTCAGCATTATCCATTTTCTTTCAAAAAGAATTGGCTTCTCTTCCTGAAGTACAGACATTCGTGAAGGGGGTGCTGCATATTCAGCCTCCTTTTGTACCTCCGGTGGCGCCGTGGGATCTTAATGTGGTATTAAGTTTCCTCAAGTCACCTTGGTTTGAACCACTCAAAACAGTGGAGTTGAAATCTCTCACTTGGAAAGTGGTCATGTTGTTGGCCTTGGCTTCTGCGAGGCGTGTTTCGGAATTAGCGGCTTTGTCACACAAAAGCCCCTATCTGGTTTTCCACGTGGATAGGGCAGAATTGAGGACTCATCCTCAATTTTCTTCCTAAAGTGGTCTCTTCTTTTCATATGAATCAACCTATTGTCGTGCCTGTGGCTACGCGTGACTTGGAGGATTCCGAGTCCCTTGATGTCGTCAGGGCTTTGAAGATTTATGTGGCCAGAACAGCGAGGGTCAGGAAGACTGAAGCGCTGTTTGTTCTGTATGCAGCCAACAAAGTTGGCGCGCCTGCTTCAAAGCAGACTATTGCTCGCTGGATATGTAACACGATTCAGCAGGCGCATTCTACGGCAGGATTGCCATTGCCTAAATCGGTTAAGTCCCATTCCACTAGGAAGGTGGACTCTTCTTGGGCGGCTGCCCGAGGGGTCTCGGCATTACAGTTGTGCCGAGCAGCTACTTGGTCGGGGTCAAACACCTTTGCAAAGTTCTGTAAAATTTGATACCCTGGCTGAGGAGGACCTCCTGTTTGCTCAATCGGTGCTGCAGAGTCATCCGCACTCTCCCGCCCGTTTGGGAGCTTTGGTATAATCCCCATGGTCCTTACGGAGTCCCAGCATCCACTAGGACGTTAGAGAAAATAAGATTTTACACTTACCGGTAAATCTATTTCTTGTAGTCCGTAGAGGATGCTGGGCGCCCGTCTCATGTGCGGAGTTCTTCTGCAAGACTTGTATATAGTTATTGCTTACATAAGGGTTATGTTATAGTTTCATCGGTTTAGTCCGAGACTATGGGGGTAATTCCAAGTTGATCGCAGCAGGAATTTTGTTAGCAACTGGGCAAAACCATGTGCACTGCAGGGGAGGCAGATATAACATGTGCAGAGAGTTAGATTTGGATGTGGTGTGTTCAATCTGCAGTCTAATTTGCAGTGTAAAAATAAAGCAGCCAGTATTTACCCTGCACAGAAATAAAATAACCCACCCAAATCTAACACTCTCTGCAAATGTTATATCTGCCACACCTGCAGTGCACATGGTTTTACCCAACTGCTAAAAAATGTCCTGCTGCGATCAACTTGGAATTACCCCCTATGTTGTTTGTTCATACTGTTTACTGGGTAGTTATCACAAGTTATATGGTGTGATTGGTGTGGCTGGTATGAATCTTGCCCTGGGATTCCCAAAAATCCTTTCCTCGTACTGTCCATCTCCTCTGGGCACAGTTTCTCTAACTGAGGTCTGGAGGAGGGGCATAGGGGGAGGAGCCAGTGCACACCCAGAGTCCAAAGTCTTTCTTAAAGTGCCCATGTCTCCTGCTGGGACCGTCTATTCCCCATGGTCCTTACGGAGTCCCAGCATCCTCTACGGACTACGAGAAATAGATTTACCAGTAAGTGTAAAATCTTATTATTACAGAGAAGAGTCACATATTCTTCTTGCTCAGTCACAACAGCTATCTCTTATCCTACACCCTCCTCTGTTAGTACAGAGTAATGAGGGAAAAGTATCTGCCCAGTGGGGGAGTCAGGAGCCATCAGCCCCATTATACTCCTGCTCTCCCCCTCACATTATGTCACTGTGTGTTACCAGCCCAGAGGTCTGACCAGTCTCCTCCCCACACTCTCTGGTGTATCTCATACATCAGGAGCCATCAGCCCCTATTATACTCCTGTTCTCCCCCTCACATCATGTCACTGTGTGTTACCAGCCCAGAGATCTGACCAGTCTCCTCCCCACACTCTCTGGTGCATCTCATACATCAGGAGCCATCAGCCCCTATTATACTCCTGTTCTCCCCCTCACATCATGTCACTGTGTGTTACCAGCCCAGAGATCTGACCAGTCTCCTCCCCACACTCTCTGGTGTATCTCATACATCAGGAGCCATCAGACCCTATTATACTCCTGCTCTCCTCACATCATGTCACTGTGTGTTACCAGCCCAGAGATCTGACCAGTCTCCTCCCCACACTCTCTGGTGTATCTCATACATCAGGAGCCATCAGCCCCTATTATACTCCTCTCCCCTCACATCATGTCACTGTGTGTTACCAGCCCAGAGATCTGACCAGTCTCCTCCCCACACTCTCTGGTGTATCTCATACATCAGAAGCCATCAGCCCCTATTATACTCCTGGTCTCCCCCTCACATCATGTCACTGTGTGATACCAGCCCAGAGATCTGACCAGTCTCCTCCTCACACACTCTGGTGTATCTCATACATCAGTACAAGCGACGTCAACTTAGTAATTTCGTCATTGATCAGTGGTATGACTCTTTCTGTTTACTAATAGTAATATATGTATATAATGTACTCTGTAGTGTTTAAATCATTGTTTTTTTATCCAAGCCATATACAAGCAATACAACTGCCTAGTATTACATGTAACACTATGCACACTATGGGTATGTGATGTGAAGCTGTGAGGTCACAGGCCATGTGATATAATACTCCTATAATGACGCTACAGCATATGTATCTGGGACTATGCACAACATGGGCCAATAATGGGAAACTATATCTTACTTCCCAGAGTAATGATCTGTATAAGAGGATATTGGTGATTTCTCCAGCAGGGTCCACAGGATAACAATGGGATATGATGGGGCGACGGCGGATTTGCTCCAATCAAAGCTTTCCGGCTTTCCGGCCTCCCAGCATGCAACGGGCCCGTCCATATATTCCCGACCCCTGGCTCAGGCAAATCAGTTTTTTTGTTGGTGCGGCAGGAGCCCGACCATGTCCAGAGGGCCGCTGCTGTTTTAGCAGCCCCAAGCTTTATTATTTTATTTTTATAGTCTTACTATTTTTTGAGTGATCTTTCTAAACAGCGTCTTATACACATATATGGAAAGAGTCGCTCCAACAACTGTCCGCTGGGTCGCGACAACGCTTACCGACGAGTACAGTCTGTTTCGGCGGGCGTCTGTGTCGGATATACTAGCACAGGCCTGGCCAACCTGTGGCTCTCCAGCTGTTGTAAAACTACAAGTCCCATCATGCCATGCCACAATTTTGCTATTAGGGAATGCTAAAACTGTGGCAGGGCATGCTGGGATGTGTAGTTTCACTACATCTGGAGAGCCACAGGTTGGCCAGGCCTGTACTAGCAGGTCCAGCAGACGTTACCAGGCTGTGGCCGGAGCACGGGGAGAATGTAAGGCATCGGTGCCGCTTACTAGGGGGACACACAGCCGCACTGTATTGGGAGGAGACTACCAAACAGTAGCTGACGCGCCACCACAGGTGCTCCAGTGCTAGGCCTTAGGGATCTTAGGCACCAGGAATAGCATGAGGCTGCGATCCCTAGGATTGATGTCAGTAGGGGGAGTCAGACGCTCTCCTAGTCTCCCCTCCCCCCGGTTCATGACCAGTTTCCGCCGAGTCTCCCGCCGCGAACTGTTTCCTCGCTTCCGTCTCAGATGCTACTAACTACACGAGGAGACGAGAGGACACGGTCGCAGCACAGGCGGCTGTGTGACCGGTGCGGCTGTGTTCGCTGAGCACTACCACGAGGGGACCCGGTCGCAGCATAGGCGGCTGTGTGACCGATGCGTCTGTGTTCGCTGAGCACTACCACAAGGGGACCCGGTCGCAGCATAGGCGGCTGCGTGACAGGTGCGTCGGTGTTCACTGAGCACTACCCCGAGAGACTAAGCGCTATCATGAGGGATTCGGTCGCAGCATAGACGGCTGTGTGACCGGAGCGTCTGTGATCACTGGGTCAGGAAGCGGCAGTGTACACTACTAGCGTCTGGATCCACTCAGCGTTCGTTAACGTATGATCAATCTTGGAAGCGGGGTGAGTCTCCCTGTATCCCACTCTGAGTACGGGTAATACAGCACTAAGTCTCTATCTACTTTTGAGTACGAATAGTTAGATAAGTGCCTATTGCATATGAGTCTATACCATTACTGTTGTTTCTTTCGCATTGCGTCTGAATATGTTAGATCTGTTTTAAACATGATTCAGTAAATGTGTGCTGCTACATAAATTATATGCTATTTGTAGTTGTAAATATACTCATATTGCTTATTATACTAATGTGACTTACTGCTAGTATTTAGGCTGATTTTACTATAGGTCTATTTAGTCTGTCTTGCATACCTCAGTGCTGATGCATGGAGGGTCGGATGAATATAATTTAACGATTACAGTCACAAAATTGTGTAGTATACTGTGGACGTTCTGATTATTTATCATGTATAAGAGCGACAAAGGTGAGGACACTCATATTATGTTTGTTTTACAAAGCTGTATTGTCCTCTCATGATATGGTTCAGGATGGTTTATGTGCATAGTATTTTAGCTTCGACAAATACAAGGCAGATTCAGGTACAAATGTATCCACCTGGGGCTATCTTTGCACACATTTTATCCAATAAGCTGAATGGATAATTTCTTCAGAATCCTGTACCAGGTAGAGCATTTACATGCAGATCCACCTATGGTGCATCACTCCCAGCAGCAGCTTCTCAGAGCAATGGTAAGTAAAATCTTCACATTCACAGGCTACACATTGTTGAATTCATCGGAAGATGAAAGTCCAATTTATTCTACTTCATTTTACAAAGAAGAGGTAGGTCTCAGCTGGAATATAGCTGAGCTAAATAAAGCATTGAGGGAGCCAGGTTAAAAACCTAGGCGCCTGTATTTGAACATCCTAAAAACCTGAGTTTCCTGAGTCAGATCAGCTGACAGAAATCAGGTAAGAGGTTGGGGTTGTGCCCAAATAAAGGTTGGAATCCTAAGAAATTTAATTCTAATTACCTTCTTCCAGTTGGGGATGTTTAAAAAAGAGGTGGCTCCTAAAGTAGTTATGCAAGTGATCTACTTTATCTTTGCTTTCCCTGTCTAGGGCAGTTACCTCCAATCACCCAATTACCAGGGTGGTGAGAAAGCTAAACAGGAAAACCAGCAGAGAATGGCAATGGATACTCCATTTCTGCTTTCCCAAGGTCCAGAACTACTGACGCAGGGTCCTGGTTATCACAGACAGCTGGATCTACGATCCTTGATGGCATGGCCTTGATATATGTATCCTGAAGGTGACAGGATGTTTTGCAGCAGGTGATTTAAACAAAAGGTCAGAACAAGGAACCCTTCCTTAGCTCGCCTTTATCACCAAATATGGCAATCCTATGTTCAGGCTTACAGTGAGGTTGGATCTTAGATCTTTCAGAGTTCTGGGGTCTTACTTTCGGTCACGAATGGATAAAACTTTGAAGGTGGTTCCCTTGGAAAAGCAAGGGTCGGTATTGACTGTAGGGTTCGAAATAACTTACAGGATGTGCGTACTTTTTTCCAGGTTTTTTTTCAGCCTCTGGTTGTTCCTACAGTGCCGTGGGACTGGTGCCAGTCCTTAAAGCCCTTCAAGTTGCCCAATTTAGTTAAAATGGATCATAAATGTGTTTTCTACTGACTAAGGTGTCAGCTAGAGGTATATCAGACTTAGGGGCATGGTCATGTTGTTCCCCATTTCTGATCTTTTATCCACATAAACCAGTTCTCAGAACTATATTATATAGGGTATATTTCCAAGGTGATGACTAAGTTCCACCTCAATGAGGAAAATATTATTCAGGATCGGGCCTCGCTGCGGGAGATGCATCACTAGAGGTGGTCCGTGCATAAGGTATTAACTTGGAATATACCAGTGCCATCATGAAAGAGATTCCCTCTTCATTTGCTATGGATTTTACAAGAGAGGATGGCAGGCTGGTAAGCAGATGCTGGCAAGATAGCCTCAGAGGATGATTTCAGAAGCATATTCTCTAAGCTGATCTCCCTATTCTGGCTAATGTGTCTGTTCATTCTACCCGTAAGGTAGGTCCTTTTTGGGCAGCACAATGTGGGGCCTAAACAGATCAGGGTTGTAAGGCAGCCATATGGTCTGCCGTTGACACATTGAATAGACATTATGCCTTGAATACCTTTGCCTCTCACAATGATGAACTCTGGCGAAGGATTCTCCTATGCATCAGGAGCATCCCCACCACTAATCTGCTTTGGGAAATCCCATTGTTATCCTGTGGATAACCTGTGGACCCTGCCAGAGAAATGTAAGTTATGGTAAGAACTTACCATTGATAGCGGTATTTCTCCTAAGTCCACAGGTTCCACAGGGATCCCATCCTGACGCACCTGATTTGAGGATCCTTTTTACTCACTAACCTCTTCTTGTACGGAAGGGTGTGCATGTGGGTTCTTCTCGCCTGATTAGGGTTCTACATAATGCTCCTGCCTTGAGCTTTGGAATACAACTGATTTGCCTGAGCCATGGAACGGAGATATATGGACGGGCCCGTTGCATGCTGGGGGGCCGGAAAGCTTTGACTGACTGGTGCAAATCCGCTGTCTCTCCATCTTATCCCATTGTTATCCTGTGGAACATGTGGGCTTAGGAGAATACCGTTTTCAACGGTAAGTTTTTACCATAACGTATATTTCTGAGGCCTGAGGGAGTGGGGGCTTCCTGACACCAGACCCTGCTGAAAGCAGAGAACCCCCCAGACTCCTCCTTATCACGTTCTACCTTCCATATGGCCAGGCATAGAGAGATAATTGATGGACTCAGAGGAGGATGTCAGGACTTAGCGTTGCTGCTTTTTACAAAAAGAAACATGATGGTGTTACCGCTGTCATAGTAGGAATGTCTGATGGGATCATGGCTTGGAGGCACCATTGGTGAGACACATGTGACCTATGTAGATTATGCCTCCTCTGTATATAAATCAGCGGTATCACATAACGAACACCCACACTACTCACCCGCACTGTGATAGTTGGGCACTGATACATGTAGAACTATATTAGCATTTGATGGACCTCCTGCTACTGTATATTGCTTTCCACTTGGGGGGAAAAGTCCTTAGCCTGGGCTTTCTCAGAGGCCACTAGGACAAGTGTAATCGCTCACACACTTATCAGATGGATCCAGGTCTATTATAAGCCAGTGTTATATATGTGTAGCAATAGCGTCCTATTTTTTTTTTTTTTAAATTAAATTGCGTATTCTTTATTGAAAATGACATTATGTCATCCACCACTCAGTTATACAGCCAATTTAGCCCACATGTGTTAGTGACCAGAACAACCTTCGAGTTTAAATTCGTATAATAAGAAATATATATATACAGCACTTGTCCATTTGACCCAGAACTGGCATTGCAAATTATCGTAGACCAATATGCGTATATGTGTAAATACGTGCACATCTTTGCGAAAGTATATGTTAGACCAGGCATGTCCAAACTGCGGCCCTCCAGCTGTATAGAAACTACACATCCCAGCATGCCCTGACACAGCTTTAGCATTCTCTGACAGTAAAACTGTGTCAGGGCATGCTGGGATATGTCGTTTCACAACAGCTGGGGGGGGCGCAGTTTGGACATGCCTGTGTTAGACCATAAGTAGTAAAACAAAACAAATAAATAGGGAAGAGGATATCAGAATGAATATTTATATACCGCAACATGCGGAAAGTACACACATATGTAGTTACGCTGTTGTCGCAGCTCCCGTCTCCTTTCCCAACCCTGATTCGCACCATCTATCCCATTTATCATGAAATTTATGCATAGCATTTTGTTTTCTAAACATGTTTGTCATGCCGGACTACGTTATCCACCAAAGCCCTCTATTTGTGTATCACTGGCGCGGTTGGGATAAAAGATAGAGAGGTACCTAGTCAGATGGTGGTGGTAGGAGATTCTATCATCAGGAAGGCAGATAGGGCAATCTGCTACCGGGACCGTGATCGCCGTGCATTCTGTCTCCCGGGTGCTCGGGTATGGCACATCGCGGACCGGGTAGATAGATTGTTGGGAGGGGCTGGCAAAGACCCGGCGGTCTTGGTGTGCGTTGGCACCAATGACAAAGTTAGCGGAAGGTGGGATGTCCTTAAGAAAGACTATAGGGACTTAGGAAAGAAACTGAAGGCAAGGACATCTAAGGTAATAGTCTCGGAATTATTACCCGTGCCACACGCTAGTCCAGGGAGGCAGAGGGAGATTAGGGAGGTAAATGTGTGACTTAGGGATTGGTGCAGGAAAGAGGGGTTTGTGTTCCTGGAACACTGGGCGGACTTCTCAGTCAGGCGCCATCTCTTTTGTCGTGACAGATTGCACCTGACTGAGGAGGGGGCAGCGGTGCTGGGGGGGAAGGATGGTTAGAAGGTTGGAGGAGATTTTAAACTAGGAGCCTGGGGGGAGGGTTTAGCTAGAAACTACGGGTCATGCAGTGAGAATAGTGGGGATGGCGGTAGTAAACGAAATGGGGGAGAAGTTGGGGGGAGGGTAAGAGCAGGCGGTAAGGTTACTAACATGGGTACTAAAAGGGATTATACCAAAGCACTAACCAATGACTATTACAGGTCATCCTTGCTACATAAGGTGAAAGATGTCCCTAACGCAAGGGAAAATACTTATCTTAGTTGTATGTATGTAAACGCCAGAAGCATTACTGGTAAAAAGGGTGAACTAGAAATACTTGCAGCAAGCAAACAGTATGATATTATAGGCATTACTTAAACTTGGTGGGATGAATCTCATGATTGGACAGGCAATCTAGAGGGTTATACACTGTTTAGGAGAGACAGACTAAATAAAAAGGGTGGAGGGGTGTGTCTTTACGTAAAGCTGTTTTTAAAACCTAATATATGGGAAGATATTCAGGAGGGGACTGTAGACACTGTCGAGACATTATGGGTAGAAATTGCATGCGGGGGAAAAAGGAATAAAAAAGTTAGTATTGGGTGTATGCCTGGTATCAACGCATCTGATGATGAATTGTTACTAAAGCAAATTGAAAGAGCAACAGGAGTAGGAGACATAGTAGTGATGGGAGATTTTAACTATCCAGAGATAAACTGGAAAAAACGATTCATGTGATACTGCTAGGGGCAATATGTTTTTAAACACACTTAATGATAACTACTTAGTCCAACTAATTGAGGAACCAACTAGGTACAATGCAATCTTAGACCTGGTATTAACAAACAATGGGGATTTGGTATCGGGTATTATAGTAGGGGAACCCATAGGAAACGGCGACGACAATATGGTCACATTCAATATCAGTTTCTATAAACAGCCCTATACTGGCTCAACTAGGACTTTAAACTTTAGCAAAGCAAATTTTGAAAAGATGAGGGTATTTTTCAGGGATATTGAATGGGAAGGTTTGTTTTTAAGAAAAAATACTACGGAGAAATGGGAGGTACTAAAATTCCTGCTAGCTAAAAATACACTCAAATGTATTCCTATGAGTAGCAAAAAAAGGAATAAAAATCATAAACCGATGTGGCTTAACAAAAAGATTAAGGAACTTCATTTCAGCACTATAAGGAATGTAACAAAATTTGGAAAAAGGAAATAAGAGCGGCTAAAGTAGAAACTGAAAAACTAGTAGCTAAGGAAAGCAAAGCAAATCCCAAAAAATTATTTAAATACATTAATAGCAAGAGATTAAAGAAGGAGAGTATAGGCCCTTTAAAAGACAAGTTGGGAGTCTTAAGCAAAAATGATAATGACGTAGCGGACACACTAAATGAGTTTTTTTTTTTCAACAGTATTCACTCGTGAGGACCCAATTCAGGGACTAACACACAATCTCAATAATGAGAATATCACACTGATAGGTACTTATTTAAGCGAGGAAGTAGTCTGTGACAGATTAAAACATTTAAAGATTAATAAATCACCAGGACCCGATGGTATTCATCCAAGGGTTCTAATGGAGCTTCACTCTGAACTGGCAAAACCGCTATCTTTGATCTTTAAGGATTCAGTTATATCAGGTATGGTTCCCAAAGACTGGCGTATAGCGGAAGTAGTGCCTATATTCAAAAAGGGAAGTAAAGCTGAACCAGGTAATTATAGACCAGTTAGTCTTACATCTATAGTGGGGAAAGTATTGGAAGGTAGTCTAAGAGATAGTATTCAGAAGTTCCTTGAAACCAATAAGGTCATTAAAAGGAATCAACATGGGTTTATGAAGGACAGATCCTGTCTAACCAACTTACTTGGCTTTTATGAAACAGTAAGCGCAAACCTAGATCAGGGTAAAGACGTGGATGTAATTTTTTTAGACTTTGCCAAAGCGTTCGATACTGTACCACACATGAGACTTATCTACAAGCTACAAGAATCAGGGCTAGGAAGCACAATATGCACTTGGGTCAAAAACTGGTTAAATAATAGGAAGCAGCGTGTTGTGGTTAATGGATCTTTTTCAACTTGGACTGAAGTGCTAAGTGGTGTGCCGCAATGCTCAGTATTAGGACCGCTATTGTTCAATATTTTCATTAACGACCTAACAGAAGGTCTAGAGAGCATGGTATCAATTTTTGCAGATGATACCAAATTGTGTAAGGCTATAAATACAGAGGAGGATGCCGAGTCTCTTCAGAACGACTTAGTTAAATTAGAAGCATGAGCAGCCAAATGGAGAATGCGCTTCAACACAGACAAGTGTTAGGTAATGCACTGTGGTAACAAGAACAAAAATTACACCTACCTACTAAATGGGGTAAAATTAGGGGATTCTGTACTGGAAAAGGACTTAGGTGTCCTCATAGATAGCAAGCTAAGCAGTAGTACCCAAAGTAGGACTGCAGCAAAGAAGGTTAATAAGATATTAGCATGCATAAAACGGGGTATTGATGCTAGGGACGAGAGTATTATACTCCCGTTATATAAATCACTAGTGAGGCCACACCTTGAATACTGTGTACAATTCTGGGCACCGTACTACAAAAAGGATATCCTGGAGCTTGAAAAGGTACAGAGGAAGGCGACCAAACTAATTAAGGGCATGGAGACGATGGAATAGAAGGAAAGGCTTGAAAGACTAGGCATGTTTACATTGGAAAAGCGGAGACTAAGAGTGGGATATGATCAACATCTACAAATATATAAGGGGACAATACACAGAGCTTGTGCGGGACCTGTTTTTGTTTAGATCAACATAGAGGACTAGTAGACACTCGCTCAGGTTAGAGGAGAGGAGATACCGCATAATACGGCGTAAAGGCTTTTTCACGGTAAGGACAATACATGTTTGGAATTCCCTGCCCGAGGGAGTTATAATGGCGGAATCTGTCAACACCTTTAAGAATGGGTTAGATAAATTCCTAATGAATAAGGATATCCAGGGGTATGGTGCATAATCATGCATTATAGTTACTATAAATAGGGATAAAATGTAACGGCTGACAGCAGCATCAGTCAGAAATTTTTGTCAAATCATCATTCATAGGAGACCACAAATAGGTTGAACTCGATGGACAATTGTCTTTTTTCAACCTCAGATACTATGTTACTGGGGGAGTATTTAATGACCTTGGCCAATGTAGTGAGGCACAAGATATACCTGTATAGCACAAGACATACTTGTATAGGACTAAAGAATGTGTCTCCTCGAGATCTAAGCCACACAAACATATTCTAGTACTAAAACCAGGCAGAGAGGGAGCCATCTGCAAAACATCTCTCCATACCGCCTCCCAAAAGGAGAGTACTAACGGACAATCCCACAATAAATGCCCAAATCCAGCAGTTTCCACTTGGCACCTAGGGCAAAATGATACCTCTCTAATCCCAGTTGTCTTCATAGACACAAATATATGATATACTCTATGTAGGATATAGAAATACATTTGCTGGTAACGAACACAAGGAGTAAGTATACCTAAGGGATCCTAAAATCTGAATCCAATGCTCGTTTGTTAAAGCTGATTCGGAAACAAATTATTATTGATCTGGGCATAGATACTGGAAACATGACCTCTAGAACCCAAATTCCATAACATTGATTTAACGGGTGAGGGTGAATCGCATTTCTTATTTGTAAATATCGAAAAAAGGCACGATGAGAAATAATTACTCTGTAGTAAATTAAAAGAGGATTTTGGTACTTACCGATAAATCCATTCCTCTGAATCCTCTAGGGGACACTGGAGTCCTACACAGTAGGGGTGTGAAGCCTTGAACCGGAGGTGTGGCACAATCTTAAATTAGCATTGTCTGCACAGCCGGCTCCTCCCCCTTCACATCCCTCAGTTTGAAAAATTTGACTGAGAGAATAGGACATGACACTATAGCCCATGGCGAGGAACCGAACCGTACAACATATCAAACAGCGGCCAAGAACTCTTAACCGAATAACTAACGCTGTTTGCACGAACTGTTTAAAACAAGAACTTTGAACACAGCAGGTTGACAGCACCGAGGCGGGCGTCCAGTGTCCCCTAGAGGATTCAGAGAAATGGATTTATCGGTAAGTACCAAAATCCTCTTTTCACTTTCATCCACTAGGGGACACTGGAGTCCTATACAGTAGGGGACGTCCCAAAGTTTTCCCCCAGGGAGGGAGTGCTGTCGGTGGCCTGCAAAACTAAACGTCCGAACTTAGATTCTCCGGACGCAAAAGTATCAAATTTGTAAAATTTTGCGAACGTGTGGACTGAAGACCACGTTGCCGCTCTGTAAAGTTGAATAGTGGAAGCACCCCTGGCAGCCGCCCACGAGGCACCCACTGATCGGGTAGTATGAGCACCCGTCTGAACCGGAACCTGTTTGCCACAGGAAATATAAACTTGCCGAATGGCAAGTTTAATCCATCTGGACAAAGTGCTTAAATGCCGGCCAACCCTTCCTTGGCCCATCATACAGAACAAACAAATGATCTGACTTTCTGAAAGACGACGTAACCTGTACGTATACCCTTAAAGCTCGGACAACATCCAATGACACGTCCTCATCTGTGAGATCCTGGAAAGATGGGACCACTATTGGTTGGTTTACGTGAAACCCCGAAACCACCTTCGGAAGGAAATCTGCTCTTGTACGGAGTTCCGCCCTATCCTCATGAAAAACTAAGAAAGGACTCTTACAGGATAAGGCTCCCAACTCAGAAACCCGCCTAGCCGAAGCCAAGGCAAGTAATAACGTGACCTTCCAAGAAAGATATTTCAGGTCTGTACTTGTCAACGGCTCAAAAGTCGGTGACTTCAAATATTCTAACACCAAACCTAAGTCCCATGGTGCCGTGGGAGGACGAAAAGGGGGTTGAATCCTCAGAACACCCTGTAAAAAGGTTTGAATCTCTGGCAAGGATGCTAGCCGCTGTTGAAAAAGGATGGAGAGAGCCGAAATCTGAACCTTCAAAGAGCCCAATCTGAGTCCTCCCTCTAGACCGGCCTGAAGGAACAGTAGAAGTCGCGATAAATGGAAGTTTGATGAATTCCATCCCGGTTCCTGACACCAAGCCATGTACTGTCTCCAAATCCTGCTGTGACCGGCTTCCTAGCGGCAATCATTGTAGGAATGGCCGTTCGTGGTATCCCTCTGTCTCTTAAGATCCGGGTTTCAATAGCCACGCCGTCAAACACAGCCTGTTTAGGTCGGGGTGCAGGAACGGTTCCTGAGATAGCAGGTCCTCTCTCTGAGGTAACCTCCAAGGATCCTCCGCCAGTAACCCTCGCAGGTCGGTGTACCAACTCCTACGGGGCCAATCTGGTGCGATTAGAATAACCCACACTCGTTCCCGCTTTAATCTTTTCAGAACCCTGGGTATGAGTGGGAATGGTGGAAATATGTAAAACTTTCTGTAACACCACGGAAGTGTCAATGCGTCCACTCCTTCTGCTGCTGGATTTCGAGTTCTTGACACATATCTGGGCAGTTGATGGTTTTGTCGAGACGCCATTAGGTCCACCTGAGGTAGACCCCATCTTCTCACAATCATGTTGAAAATCCGTGGATGAAGGCACCACTCCCCCGGATGCATGTCCTGGCGACTGAGGTAATCTGCTTCCCAGTTCTCCACACCTGGAATGAACACTGCGGAGAGAATGATGTCTCGTCTTTCTGCCCACAACAAGATCTTTGTGGCCTCCTTTAAAGCCATCCTGCTCTTTGTTCCTCCTTGACGGTTTATGTAAACCGTCGTCGTGACATTGTCTGACTGAATCCTGATGTTTTGATTCATGACTAGGTCTTCTGCTAAGAGAAGGGCATTGTAGACTGCTCTTAGTTCGAGGATATTTATGGGTAATTTGCTTTCCTGTAGCGTCCATCGTCCCTGAAACTGATGGTCGTCTAGGACTGCTCCCCAACCTCTGAGACTGGCGTCCGTCATCAAGATCTTCCAATCCCAAATGCCGCATTTCTTGCCGGCTGTAAGGTTCTTGTGTACAGACCACCATATCAAGGAGACCCTTACTTGTGGTTGATGTCGAATTCTCCGATGGAGAAGCCAGTGTGAGCCTGCTCCCTGAGCAATGAGGTTCATTTGGAATGGTCGGGAATGAAGTCTGCCGTACTGGAGAGCTTTGAACGACGCCACCATCTTCCCGAGAAGTTGCACACAGAGGTGCAGAGAAACGGTCTGCGTCCTCAGTACCTGAGCCACTAATCTCTGTAGGTCCTGTATCTTGTTCTCTGGTAGGAACACACGTAATAGGACCGTGTCCAAGATGAGACCGAGGAATTGAATCCGTTGAGTCGGTATGAGGTTGGACTTTTTGAAATTGACAATCCATCCATGTTGAATTAGAAATTGATGGGATGTCTGAACATCCTTGAGCAGTCGATTCTGAGATGGAGCTTTGATCAGTAAATCGTCCAGATAAGGTATAATCGTGACCCCCAACAGTCTCAGTCCTGCCACCATGATCGCCATGATCTTTGTGAAAATTCTTGGGGCTGACGCTAGACCGAACGGCAAGGCCCGGAATTGGTAGTGCTCCGCCACCAGTGCGAACCGTAAGTAAGCCTGGTGAGGAGTCCAGATTGGGATATGCAGATATGCATCCTTTATGTCCATGGATACCATGAACTCTCTTGGTTCTAAGCCTGCAATAACTGATTGGATTGATTCCATCTTGAATCTGTAGACTCTTAAAAACTGGTTGAAAACTTTTAAATTGAGAATTGGTCTGACCGTCCCGTCTGGTTTTGACACGACAAAAAGATTGGAATAGAACCCCGTTCCTCTCTGAGAAGCGGGAACCGGAATAATGACCTCTGCTTGTAGTAATTTTTGAATTGCTGCCCGTAGTGCCCTTGCTTTTTGAGGGCACTGAGGCAATCCTGTTGTAAAAAACTGACTTTGAGGCCTCTGTTGAAATTCCAGTTTGTATCCCTGAGAGATTAAGTTGTTCACCCAAAGCTCTGGTGAGGTTTTGGCCCAGGTGTCCTGAAAACCTTCCAGTCGGCCGCCCACCAAGGGGGACCCCAGGTGAGCTGGGAGGCCGTCATGCCACAGTCTGGTCAGCAGGTTTATCCTGCTTTCTGGTTGCTGCTTGCGAGCGGCCTCTACCTCTGCCCCCGCGTGCTTGTGTACCAAAACCCCTACCTCGGGCTCGAAAGGACTGTGATCTAAATGAAGTAAACGATGGTCCCGAATAACCTCTCCTAGTTTGTGGAGTGGTTCTCGTATAAGGAGTACGCAGAAAAGTGGACTTCCCCGCTGTAGCCTGCGAAATCCACTTGTCCAACTTTGGTCCGAACAGCATTTCAACCCCAAAGGGGATGGATTCTACCGCCTTCTTGGTGTCAGAGTCTCCTTGCCATTCTCTGAGCCATAAAATCCTCCTAGCCGATATGGCCGATGCAGATATGAGCGATGCTATTCTGCTAATATCCTTAGAAGCTTGACACAAGTATGTAGCAGATTCTCGAATGTGTACCGCCAACTGTGTAATCTCTTCTAAGCTATTTTCCTCCTCAATAGCTTGTAGTATACGGCCGGACCATGCACCCATGGCCTTGTTGACCCAAGCACAGACGATCGCAGGTCCCTGTGCTGCACCTGCTGCTACAAATATTGATTTTAAAGCAGTCTCAACTTTACGGTCGGACGCATCCTTTAAAGTAGTTACGTTAGGAATTGACAAGATTGTCTTCTTTGACAACCTTCCTAGGGAAGCATCTACTACTGGCGGAGACTCCCACTTGTCCATTACACCCCTAGGTAGGGGGTAAGTTACCTGAAACCGTTTCGGAAATTGAAAACGTTTGTCAGGTTGTTTCCAAGCCTCTACTATCTGAGATTGGAGGGATTTAGGAATGGGGAACTCTGCTGAACGCGGCTTCTGGGATTCGAACAAATCGAATTATTCCGGCTCCCGGATTTCCGCTTCCTTAAAGCTTAAGATGTCCTTTACCGCTTCAATTAAGGAATCCAGCCCCGAGATCGGCGTCTAGGTTAGGTCCAATTATCTCACCTTCTTCCGTATCCAGAAGAAAACCCTCTTCCTCCTCAGATTCTGGTATAAGAGGAAGAGTTATTTTAACAGCCCTGCGCACACTCGTATCTGCGTGTGCGGGTGGCGTTAACTTGATGAGAAATTCCTCCATTGTCTTTGAAAATCCCGCAGCCCATTCCGACTGCTGTTTTTGGGATTCTGCCATCTCCTTGGAGATTCTATTAGCAAGGTTGTCTTCCCATGCCTTAGCCAGAGCACTGCTCCCAGGTGGAGCGTCCTTGTCTAAGCAGGAGTCGCACACTGCTGCCAACCCGCGTGCTCTTCTTGTTACATTTCGTACAAACATAGCAGGTCTTTGAGGTCTTGGTAGCCTTAGACATGTTGTTTTTTTTTAAAAACCCTGTACTAGGGTAGCCCGCAGTGCTTTCACCCTTTAAACTAGGAAGAGAAAGACTGGGAGATGACGGAAGCAAGAGTATTGGATCCGGCTGGAATTACCTGTCCCTTTTTTTCTATAACAGGAAACAGGCCAAAAAAAATAAAACATTTTAAATAAAACACCAGCCGATTCGCAACTCTCCACCCCAACTGTAAGTCAGCTACGATGTTAGAGTTGGCTTGCTTCCGTGTATTTTCTTCGGGATCTTTGAAACAGAAGTCCCTTGAAAACATAAATTGTAAATTTTTATTACTTTTCAGGAGATCCTCATATGTTGTATATATACATTTCACCAGCAGAGGGAGCTGTTACCTAACGATCCCTCTACTATATTATTGCCTGCACTATCCAGGCAATGCAGCAGGGGGAGCTAATTCTTTTATAAGAAAAACTTTCCCCTATGTACACTACTGGGGGAGGGGGGAGGACCCATCCTCTACACAGCCTGGTGCCAAAATGAAGAAAACATGGCCACCACTAAATGTAAGTTTATATTAGTGGGATCCCTTCATCGTGTGGGCTTTGCTTTGCGCATACCTTCCTATGCTCTGCTTTTGTCCTGATTGCTTTTCGCTGGTGCGCGCCGAGTCCTTTATTCGCTTCTCCGGACCCACTGGGCGGCACGCGCCGGGACGTCTCCCGTAGCGCTGCCTGTGCTCCGCTCCGTCTGTGGGTCTCCTCGTTCGCTGTGCAGTGCGCCGCTCTGCCGTCCCTCCCTGCTTACAGGGAAGACAGGCTGAGTCCCGCGCCGCACTTAGGCTCCCACACGCCGGGCACCGTCGCTCTGCCGTCCCTCCCTGTTAGCTACTTCCCCGCTGTTTATATCAAGGGGAGCTTTTGACTGCAATAGCTGGACTGACTCTATAAGATAGAGAGAGATTTATACTATAGGAGAGAGAGAGAGAAAAAGAAAAAGAAAAACCTTTTACTAACTGGAACACCCTAGCCTAAGCTTGTACCAGTACTCACTATTAGTTGAGTCTTTGAGGATCTCCTGTGGAGAGATGCAGGTCCCTTCAATAGGTATCTATGTCTCTCTGATATCAGGCAGCCTTGTCTCCCTTTTATTAGGGTTACGCAGCCCCTTTTAGATCTCTTTTTGTCAGGAGCTCAGTTGCTCCATGTGTTGTGCCTCCAGCACAATTTTTCAAACTGAGGGTTGAAAGATGTGAAGGGGGAGGAGCCGGCTGTGCAGACAATGCTAATTTAAGATTGTGCCACACCTCCGGTTCAAGGCTTCACACCCCTACTGTATAGGACTCCAGTGTCCCCTAGTGGATGAAAGAGTAATGATGTAAACATTCCTTCACTGTATAATTGACCTATTATTATTATTCATTATATGACGCCACAAGGGATCCACAGCGCCCATATACAGTACATAATAAAATGAGCAAACAAGAAAAACCGCACTTACAGTACAAGACAAAATGGGGCAGGTATAGAAAACCCGGGGTTCGGTGCCATCAAAGGGAGTATGGAGTATAAGATAGTATAAGTAAGAAAAGGAAAGGCACATGAGGAAAGAAGTCCCTGCTCTTGTGAGCTTACAATCTAAAAGATGAGGAGCTAACAGACCAGAGTGACACAGACAGGGTAGACAGTGAGCATAGACAAGAGGGTTAGGAGGAGAGTTGACTGGATTTGGTGAAGAAGTGGGTCTTGAGAGCCTGTTTGAAGTTTTGTAGAGAGGTGGAGAGTCGGATGGGGAGAGGTAGAGAATTCCAGATAAGGGAGCAGCACGTGCAAAATCTTGTAGGTAGGAGTGGGAGGAGGTAATCAGTTGGCAGGAGAGACTGCGTGCATTAGCAGAGCGACGATCATGGGTGGGAATGTAAAGAGAGATAAGGTCAGAGATGTAAGAGGGAGAAGAGTGGGTGAGGGCTTTCTAGGTGAGTGCGAGAAGCTTGAATTGGATTCTGAATGGGAAGGGAAGCCAGTGAAGGTCCTGCAAGAGAGGGGATGTGGATGTAGTACGTTTGGTGAGGAAGATGAGACGGGCAGCAGCATTGAGGATAGATTGAAGTGGAGAGAGGCATTTTTGAGGGAGGCCAGATAGGAGGAGATTGCAGTAGTCTAACCTAGAGTAGTTACGCCTTTCAACAACCATATATTGTCTGTTGAAATTTTAAGCAGCTCGGAATATGAAGCATTGTGCCAGAGTGGGGAATCTGCATGATAACCGGACCACTCAAAAAATAAGTATGACCATATTGCCAGATCAATAGAGCTTGCTGAAGCAATAGAGACAGATTAGAGACACAGTCCAGAAAAAGTAAAGGAGAGAAGAAGGGCCCCACCTGCTCGCCCAGAAAACCCACCAGAGTCAAGTCAGCGGTGTCCTGTACCCAACTAACTAAATGCGCCAGCTGAGCCGCTATATAATAGACCCTAAGATTGGGAAGACCAATTCCCCCAGATGTCTTGGATTTATATCATGTTTTAGTGGAAAAATTCTTGCTAGCCTATTCCCCCTCCATATAAATGATGACAAAATACTCTCAATAGCAGAGAGTACTGCCTTGGGAATATATACTGGAGAATGCCGCAGAACATATAAGAATTTTTTTCGAGCCAAAATTTTAAACAGATTGATAAGGCCTAAGACAGATAACGACAATTTTTTCCACAAATGAGTTTTCATCTTAAAACCCGCCATAAAGGGAGCAATATTTTGGGATACATAATCTCCCACCTGCGGCGTAATCCAGACACCTAGATATTTAAAACGTGTTGTCCACTGCAAAGGGCAATCCGTATAGTCATCTACAGGAATATGTACTGAAATAGAGAATATATTGGATTTGTCCTAATTAATAAGTAGACCTGAATAAGAACCAAATTTCTTAACTAACTGTAGCATGGCCTGCAGAGAATCCTCCGAGTCTTGTAGAAACAACAGCATGTCATCCGCGAACAGCACAACCACATCTATACCCTCTCCAACTTTAATACCACGCAGAAGACAATCAAGTGGCTCTACGGCTATAGCAATAATGGCCGGAGACAAGGTACACCCCTGTCGAGTCCCCCTTGCCAGTGGAAAAGGAGATGAAGTAAAACCGTTAACAGACACTCTCGCCGCTGGGGAAAAATACAGCAGTTGGATTAATTTGATAAATCGTGGCCCGAAAGCAAATTTCCGAAGCACACCCCAAAGATAACCCCACTCCACCGAGTCAAAGGCCTTGGCTGCGTCTTGTGACACTACAACCTCGGACTCAACCACATCAGTGCTTTGTAAGTGATAAAATAATCTACACAAGTTTTGAGCCGTAGACTTCCCTGGTATAAATCCCGTCTGATCGGGTTGATTAATTAAATCAATAACCAAATTCAGTCTAAGCACTATAATTTTAACCAGTACTTTAATATCTGTGGACAAAAGCGAAATGGGCCGATATAACTCAGAGTGGGGGTCCTTCCCGAGCTTAGCTAGCACAATAATAATTGCTTCACAGATAGAAGGAGAAATGGATCCCAGCTCATAAAAGGAGTTAAACATATCTAACAAATAAGGAACAAAAAAAAATTCCTTACATTTTCTATACACCTCCACAGGAATTCCATCGCAACCAGGAGCTTTAGAGGCTGGAAACAATGAAATTGCCACCTCAACCTCCTCTAATGTAAATGGAGCTTCAAGGATTTTAATAGCGTCTTGAGGCAATTGTGGCAACGCAACTTGGTCCAAATGATTCTGCAGTTGCTCGTTTGTATATGCGACCTTGGAGGTGTACAGACAAGAGTAGTAACTATGAAACACCTCTGCAATCTCCTCCCCAGAATAGCAGAACTGTCCATGGGAATTTTGTATACTTTGGGGACTATATTGGCAGTAGACTCATCCCTCACTAGATAGGCCAAATATTTGCCTCCTATTTCAGCCTGGAACTAGTACTCATGTTTACAAAATAGCAACCTACGCCTGGATTTTTCAAAAAGATATTCCGTCCACTCCCTCTGCGCATCCAGCCATAGCCCTCTGTCAATACATGAATGAGAGAGGATAAACTGGGCCTCCAACTGCTGACATAACCGTTCAAGGCGAGACTCCTCTTGTCTATGAAACAATTGGATCTCAGAAATGCGTTTAATGAAGGAGCCTCTAATATAGGCCTTAAAAGCGTCATGTCTAATTAAAAAGTCTGGATGTGAAGAGTTATCGGACTGAAACCCCTTCCAGTCAGCAAGTAAGTCTAAGCCAGCAGGCACCAAGGTCAGCCAGAAAGGATTACGTTTCCAAAATCTGGTCCCCTTGACCTGAAGCGTATTTAATGTAAGTAGCACAGGAGAGTAATCTGAACTTCCTCTAGACAAATAGGCTACATCCGAAGACAATTCTGGGGAGAGTAAAACCAATTCTATTTGTGACATAGTATGGAAAGAAGTGAAATAACATGAATATTGAGCAACAGAGGGATTGCGATATCTCCATATATCGACCCACCCCATCTCCGCAACTAGATGAGCAAATGGAGGAGGAGGATGAAAAGCAGGCACAACAGAACCCTTCCAGCGATCTATGTAGTGGTCCATAACATTATTGAAATCCCCCATACAAATTACTGGTGTAGCTGGAGACTGAGCACTTCATTATTATACGGAGAAGGGATATATATAGCTAGTATATGAAGTGTGAGTCAATTAACAACCGCACAAAGAAAGATGTATCTGCTGTGGCTATCAATTTGACTGGACTCTAAGTGAAACTGTATAGATTTTTTAATAAGGATAGAGACACCCCTAGAATTATGTGAAAACGTGGACTTATATATGTGCCCTACCCAAGGTCTTTTAAGAGCCAAGACCCTCCTGCCTGTTAATTGGGTCTCCGAGAGACACACTATATCTGCCCGATATTTTTTGATCTGCGATAAAACGAATGACCTCTTAACCTTATCATTTATACCACGAACATTCCAGGCAAGCAGGTGAAGCCCCCCATCAACAGTGGCCATAGAGAATCATGAGACCGAGATAGCGAACAGGATGAAAAAAAGAAAGAGAAGAGGAATGCTGCAACATCTGGAACCAGGACACTGTGGCCTGCTTAACCGCACACATAGGACATGCTACAAAACACCTTCAGCTTCTTAACGCAAAATAGTGCTATACCATTCACAATACTAACTCTCACCACCATATAGGTGGGCAGACATAAACAGATTTCAGTAGCGGCGATGACATAAGAAAAAAAAACAACCCTTCCCTATCCCACCCCGTATAACTGACAAAACCTGAGGCATACAGGTTACCATACCAAAACAATTACAACAAACTTATATTAAAACAAATTGCTAGGGTGTAAAGAAAAAGTCCCTACTGCTATATCCAGCATAAGACTCCCCAGCTAATTCGAATATATGTTTCCTGGTGAACCAAGTGTACAAATGCACATATACCTATACGTACCACAAAAGCAATATGCACCTACGTGTACGCCCGCATACATAGAAAACCATCAAAAAACCTACAACATAATGCACAGTACAGATAGGACGTAAGAAATTCAGTCGAAAGACATATTGAAACATACTGAACAGTTAAGTCCTATTAGCCAAGTTTGCAACAAGTAACCCTCAACGCGGAGCTCGAGCCTGCCTCTCAAGCCAGTCTTCCGCATCACTCGGATTGGTAAATAAATGAGTATTTTTGTCGAGAACGACCTGTAATCTGTCCGGAAACAGAATCGAGTACTGAATATTGCGGTGTCGCAATTTATGCTTGACTTGTACAAATTGAGCATGGGATTTTTGTACATGCAGAGCGAAATCCGGAAAGGCAGATATAGAATGATTTTCATACTGTAGGGGACCGTCAGTACGTGCCAAGCGTAGTACAGTGTCTCCGTCTTTAAAATGAAGGAAGCGAGCACTGAAGGTCCGGGTAGAGGCTCCAGACGAAGGAGGCCTTGGAGGAAGCCTATGAAGCCCGCTCCATGGCAAATTGTGGACTGAAAGCATCTCTTGGAAAAAGACTGCACAGCCAATTCTCCAAGAACTTTTCAGGAGATGTGCCCTCAGCCCTTTCAGGAAGCCCCACAAAGCGAACGTTATTGCCCCTCATTCATCCCTCTACATCAGACAGTTTAGCTTGGATGGTGGCCATCTGAGATGAGAGATCATCCACTTTACTCTTTAAAGGGTGAATAACGTCCTCCAGGTCGGAGAAACGGTGCTCAGTCTCGCTAACCCGTACCCTACTTTTTTGTAGGTCCTGGCGAAGCAGGGAGACATTAATCTGGACCTGCCCAATCTTGTCAGTAACCCTCTGCTCCGATGCAGATATAGCCTGCAAGATTTGTTGAGTAGACTGCTGTTAGTCACTGCCTCCATCCGCATCATCAATCTGAGGAGGAGAGGGTGGCGGGTGACTGTGGGGTTCTGGCATATCTCTCAAGTTGTTTTGCGGCACTGGATGCATGCCCGTGCTTCCCCATATTTGTATATACAGAACAGGATATAATATAACGGAGAGCGTCTGTAGTTCCCAAAATGCTGCAGTACTGATATATGAGAACCGGCGGGTGTTTAAAATTTTGGAGAATCAGCAGTACTGATATAACAGGAGAGCGTCTGTAATATCCAAAAGAAAGCAGCACAAATATAATATAACAGGAGAGCATCTGTATTAACCAGAATGCGGCAGCACTAATGAAATATAAGAGGAGCACCTGTAACTGGATTCTACAGCCGTGTCCTTAGGTTGGGACACTGTAGTAATGCAGTATCCAGCCTGTGTATATGTAGATGGTGTGCAAGCCCCATACAAGATGGCCACAGCAAGCTAACACCACAAGGCTATTTAGATGGTAATTAAGCTCCACAGGATTGCAGCAAGCCACACCTAGGTCAGCAATGGGTCCAGAGCAGAGGAGAGTCACTTCCTGGGGACCACTTATGTTGAATAGCGCCATTATATTAATCACAGACTCGCGCCAGCAGGCGTCTACAGGAGGGGGAGGAGAAAATGGTGACCATTCGTCGGCGGGACCCTGCGGCCTCCGGAACAGCAGCTCCACACGCAGCATCGGCCCTTCAGACGTAGCTGCGAAGTTGGTAACAGTTGCCGAAGTGCAGGGAGACCAGCCGCGAACGGAAGTGAGGGGGCGCACAGAGCGCGTCGCAGCAGCAGGGATGTCCCGGCCGGAGGTCTCACAGCTCACTAACCAGCGGCACAGCAGCGATACGGTTGCCTCCATACTCCGTCCACAGGCATCGGGGGGGGGAGGGGCACAGTAAGCAATCCCACAGAAGTTCACTTGACACGGGGTAATATCCACCAGGGAAACAGGATGTTATTCAGTATGAATTAAGAGAGCTACAGCAAGAAGCTGCTACTTCATGCTGTACCAAGCCACGCCCCCGCAATAGAGTCCTATTTACTGTATGTACATGTACAATTGTAATAAACTGTAGTTGGGAAATTTTAAATGAAACAACTGAACATCTTGAACTCACTGACATCTTGAGGAGCAAATTATCATACTAACAAAAATCTAATTTCATCTATTTACAGCAGATGGAGGCACAAGCCGGAAGACCTCGGAGAGAGATGTCATTTTGTCTTCAAATATTAAAATAGAAGATAACATCACACAGGACTCTCCAGGAGACATCCCCATTTCTCTAAATTTACATTCTGTACCTCTCAGTACTGATCTATCATCTGATCCCTCTGATCATGGGGAATGTTCTCCCGATAACTCAAATACTGTTACACACAGTGCTGCTCTTACTGGTGATTCAGTCTTTACCTGTTCTGAATGTGGTAAAGGTTTTGTACGTCAGTCAATGTTGGTTAGACATCAGAGAAGTCACACTGCTAAGAGGCCATTTCCATGTTCTGAGTGTGGGAAATGTTTTACACATAAATCATATCTTACTATACATAAGAGAAATCACACAGGCGAGAAACCATTTTCATGTTCTGAATGTGGAAAACGTTTTACATCAAAAATTTATCTTGTAACACATGAGAGATGTCACACAGGTGAGAAACCATTTTCATGTTCTGAATGTGGGAAATGCTTTTCACAGAAATCACAACAACTTGTACATGAGAGAAATCACACAGACAAGAAACCATTTCCATGTTCTGAATGTGGAAAACGTTTTACATGGAAATCACAGCTTGTTACACATCAGAGTATTCACACAGGTGAAAAACCATTTTCATGTTCTGAGTGTGGGAAATGCTTTTCACAGAAATCAAATCTTCTTGTACATGAGAGAAATCACACAGGGGAGAAACCATTTCCATGTTCTGAATGTGGAAAATGTTTTGCAACAAAATTTTATCTTGTTACACATGAGAGAACTCACACAGGTGAGAAACCATTTCCATGTTCTGAATGTGGGAAATGCTTTTCACAGAAATCACAACAACTTGTACATGAGAGAAATCACACAGACAAGAAACCATTTCCATGTTCTGAATGTGGAAAACGTTTTACATGGAAATCACTGCTTGTTACACATCAGAGTATTCACACAGGCGAAAAACCATTTCCATGTTCTGTGTGTGGGAAATGCTTTTCACAGAAATCAAATCTTCTTGTACATGAGAGAAATCACACAGGGGAGAAACCATTTCCATGTTCTGAATGTGGAAAATGTTTTGCAACAAAATTTTGTCTTGGTACACATGAGAGAACTCACACAGCTGAGAAAATATTTCCATGTTCTGTGTGTGGGAAATGCTTTTCACAGAAATCATATCTTAATATACATGAGAGAAATCACACAGACGAGAAACCATTTCCATGTTCTGAATGTGGAAAACGTTTTACATGGAAATCACAGCTTGTTACACATCAGAGTACTCACACAGGTAATAAGATGCAATTTCCATGTTCTGTGTGTGGGAAAAGCTTTTTACGGAAATCAAGTCTTATTGTACATGAGAGAAATCACACAGGGGAGAAACCATTTCCATGTTCTGAATGTGGAAAATGTTTTGCATCAAAAATTTATCTTGTTACACATGAGAGAACTCACACAGGTGAGAAAACATTTCCATGTTCTGTGTGTGGGAAATGCTTTTCACAGAAATCATATCTTCTTGTACATGAGAGAAATCACACAGACGAGAAACCATTTCCATGTTCTCAATGTGGAAAACGTTATACATGGAAATCACATCTTGTTAAGCATGAGAGAAGTCACAAAGGCCGGAAACTATTTCCATGCTCTGAGTGTGGGAAACGTTATACACAGAAATCACATCTTACTAAACATGAGAAGTCACACAAGTGAGAGGCCATTGCCATGTAATGAGGGGCTGATTTGGATATGTTTGTAAATGTAATGGTTTGTATACAAGTCTGTGTTGTCTGATGCAGACTTCCTGGACCCGGTTGTCTGGATCCAATGGCCAGTGTAAGCTTTGCTTGCACAGACTGACCAGGGTCTGCTACCATCATGCCTCGCAATGGTGATGGAATGCTGCATCCTCAGATGCAGTCCTCTGATCTCATAGATGCTGCATTTGCATATTATTATTACAATGTTGCACAGCTGCTTCCCTGCATCTGCGTAATTCCTTATAAATCGAAATTAAGTCCTGAGTGCGCAAAATACTTTACACTGAGATCATATCTTGTTACACATCAGAAAATCGGGATGTGGTCAATTTACCTACAATCAAAATACCGACAATTATTGGCCGATGGTCAAACTTCCGACACTTAAAATACAGACAAGGTCAAAATACTGACGTTTAAAATGTTGACAGGTCAAAAAGTCAACATGAGTTTTTCATGATTTTTTTTCAGCACAGCGATGTCACTGTGCCCGATTCATGGCGAGCCATGCGAGGGCACGCAGTACACTTATACTGTGTCCATGTCGACCGATTTCAACATACAAAAAAGTTGTGTCGACTTTGACCTGTCGACATTTTAAATGACTGTATTTTGACACTGTGTATTTTGATTGTAGGCATATCATCCTACACCCAGAAAATCCACGTAACATTAGCAGATTGGCATGTGGTGATGTCTGTGTGGCATTGGTAAGTGTCTGAGAGGAATGTACATAGAACTGTGTAACAGTATTTACGAATTCTCCATTTTAGATATATTTTTTTATATTCAAGTTTTTTTTATTGTTTTTAGAAACTTACAATTCAATAAAATCACCATTGAGAATAACATTTTGTGTGGTCTCTTGTTTTAGTTATGCATTTACAGCAGCGGTGGCCAACCTGTGGCTCTTGAGCCACATGTGGCTCCTAACACAGAAAGTCACATGACCACAACAGATCCGGTAACCACTGCTCCAGAAAAGCACGCAGCAGCACTACGGGGACTTTAAGGCCCATACACACTGGGCGATTTTGAGCTGAAAGCTGCTCACAGTATGTATGGCCAAACGAGCAGTGAGTGCTGATGCGCGCTCCCACTTCATCGCTGGTATTACCAGTAGATGAACGGTGGGGTGAGCGGCTTTCCATAGTGTCCTGCTATGGAAAGCCGCTCACCCCCCGATGACATCACTGGGCAGCGGGGAAAAGCGCTTAACGTGTAGGCACTGAGCGCTTTTCAGCCCAGCGATGTCAGCGATCATCGCTGTTCATACACACTGGGCGTTTTTGCCCAGCGTGTATGGACCCTTAGAACTGAGGGAGTCAGATACTAGAGATTAAACACCCACCAGCAAACAGATGACACATAAGGGAATGCTGCAGTGGCATGAATTGGGGGAAGCTGAAGTGATACATGAGGGTGCTGGTTGGAGTGGCACATGGGGGAGCTGAAGTGTATTATGTGAATCTGGATTTTTCTTTATATTGTATGTGGATCTGGCTTTTACAATTATTTTATGTGGAAGTAGCTTTTTCAATTATTATTATTATTATTATCCTTTATTTATATGGCGCCACAAGGGTTCCGCAGCGCCCAATTACAGAGTACATAATCAAACAGGAAAACAGCAACTTACAGTTGATGACAATATAGGACAAGTACAGGGTAAATGAACATAGCTACATCAGCAGATGACACTGGAATAAGTATCAGGTGGCAGAAGACTGCTGGATTTGGTGCAGCTGAAGAATATTAAAGTAAGAAAAGGGTAAGCATATGAGGGAAGAAGGTCCTGCTCGTGAGAGCTTACATTCTAAAGGGGAGGGGTAGACAGACGGGGTGAGACAGATGGGGTACATAGAGAGCGTGGAGCAGGTTTAGGATGAGATTTGGCTGGGTTTGGTGAAGAAGTGGGTCTTGAGAGCCCGTTTGAAGTTTTGTAGAGAGGTGGAGAGTCTGAGGGGAAGAGGTAGGGAATTCCAGGGAAGTGGTGCAGCATGTGAAAAGTCTTGGAGGTAGGAGTGGGAGGAAGTAATCCGTAGGCAGGAGAGTCGGCGTGCATTAGCAGAGCGAAGAGGACGGGTGGGAGTGTAAAGCGAAATAAGGTCAGAGATTTAGATGGGAGAGGAGTGGGTGAGGGCTTTGTAAGCAAGTGTGAGAAGCTTGAAATGGATTCTAAAAGGGAAGGGGAGCCAGTGAAGGTCTAGTAAGAGAGGAGAGGTGGACGTAGTGCGTTTGGTGAGGAAAATGAGCCGGGCAGCAGCTTTGAGGATAGATTGGAGTGGAGAGAGGTATTTGTCAGGAATGCCAGTCAGGAGATTACAGTAGTCCAGTCTGGAGATGACCAGTGAGTGGATAAGAGTCTTAGTAGCATCCTGGGTCAGAAAGGGTCTGATCCTGGAAATATTTTTTAGATGAAAACGGCAGGTTTGTGAGAGGTGCTGAATGTGTGGTTTGAAGGAGAGGGAGGAGTCAAGGATTACTCCAAGACAGCGCACTTGGGGGGTAGAGGAGATAGTAGTGCCATCAATAGATAATGAGATTGTAGGAGGTGAGGTTATGCGGGAGGGAGGGAAGATGATCAGCTCGGTCTTAGACATGTTAAGTTTAAGAAAGCGCTGGGACATCCAGGAAGAGGTAGCAGAGACAGTTGGAGATATGAGTGAGGAGAGCAGGGGAGAGTCTGGAGAGGAAAGAGATTTCAGTGTCATCGGCATAGAGATGATATTGGAAACCAAAAGAACTAATGAGCTTACCTAGTGAGGACGTATAGAGAGAGAAGAGAAAACCAAGGACAGAACCTTGGGGTACCCCTACAGTTAGTGAAAGTGAGGGGGAGGTGGAGTCATGAGAGGAGACAGAGAATGAACGGTCAGAGAGGTAGGACCAAGAAAGGGCAGTGTCACGGAGACCAATGGAGTGAAGGATTTGCAGTAGGAGAGGATGGTCCACAGTGTCAAAAGCAGCAGAGAGATCAAGTAGAATAAGTACAGAGTAGTGTCCCTTAGATTTAGCAGCATGGAGGTAATTGCATACTTTTGTAAGGGCAGTTTCAGTGGAGTGGAGAGGACGGAAGCCAGACTGGAATAGGTCAAGCAGTGAGGAAAGAAAGGAAGTAAGGCGGTTGTAGACAATACGCTCAAGGAGTTTGGAGGCAAAAGGGAGGAGAGAGATGGGTCGGTAGTTGGAGAGAGTGTTTGGATCAAGGGTAGGTTTTTTAAAAATAGGAGAGATGAGTGCATGCTTGAAGGCAGAGGGGACAGTGCCTGATGAGAGGCAGAGATTGTGAAGGTGGGAAAGATGGGAACAAGCAGAAGGAGAGAGGTAGCAGAGGAGGCGGGAGGGGATAGGGTCAAGTGGGGAGGTGGTGAGGGGACAGGAACGAATGAGGGCCATGATTTCCTCTCCAGATGCATGGGAGAAAGATGACAGAGTTGGTGCGAGGGATGGGGAGGGTTGGTAAGGGATGGGAGAAGGCTGGTTACTGATGGTCTGGTGTGATGTGATGTCCTGACGTATGGAGTCAATTTTGGATGTGAAGTAAGTGGCAAAGTCAAGAGCAGAGAGTGAGGAAGGGAGACGAGGTGGAGATGGGAAGAGGAGTGAGTTTAGAGTGGCAAAGAGGCGCCGGGGGTTGGAAGACTGGGAGAAGATGAGGTTCTTGAAGTACGACTGTTTAGCAAGAGAAAGGGCAGCACTGAAGGATGAGAGCATAAGTTTGAAATGGAAGAAGTCTGCCTTAGAGCGTGATTTCCTCCAGTGTCGCTCAGCAGTACGTGAGCATTTTTGCAGATATCTGGTGCATTTGGTGTGCCAGGGTTGAGGTGTTAATTTGTGAGGGTGAATAGTGGTTGGTGGAGCAACAGAGTCAAGAGCAGAAGTAAGGGATGCATTGTATGTGGAAGTGGCTTGTTCAGGGCATGTGAGAATAGGAGAGAGAAGTGAGTCAAACAGGGAGGAAAGGAATGTGGTGTCAATGTATTTTATACCAGGGGCGTGGCCTAGAAGGCACAAGGCCACACCCCATTTTTGCATGTGCGCCTTCGGCTCAATGTTGGCTCTTTGACGTATCTAACACATTTTTTTGGGCTCTTTGTCTCTGACTGGTTGGCCACCCCTGATTTACAGAGTAGACCATGGGGTAAATTTACTAAGATGGGAGTTCATAGCAGCCAATCAGATTCCATGTATTATCTTCTAGAAAGTGCTAGACAAATGAGAAGCAGAATCCGATTGGTTGCTATGGGCAACATCCCATCTTAAATAGAACGCCCTTCGTAAATTTACCTCCAAGACTTGTAGAAAAGCGATTTTCGATGGACTGAAACAAGCACTAAAGGATATTGACAGGGATAATTTGTTCTATGGTATGATCACTGCTGAAATGTGGGTATACTTTTAAAAGTTTGCTGGTATATATAGGTGGTATAGGACCCCTCGTGTTCTTAACAGAATGTTTCCCTCTCTTTCGAATATGTGTTGGAGATGCAAAAATGCCCCAGGGACTTTTATACATATTTGGTGGGATTGCCCTCTTATAACTCCATTTTGGGCAGAAGTATTTAAATGCACCGAACAGATAGTAGGTGACAAAATCCCGAGAGACCCAGATTTCTGGCTCCTTAATCACACCCCCGCAGGATCACACTCCTACAAACATTCCCTGTTAAGACACCTTTGCAACACTGCTAAAGCGGTGATCCCAATTCTTTGGAGATCTACCTCTCCACCCTCATTAAAATGTGGTTCACAAAGATTGATCACTTCTTGGACATGGAAGACCTGGTTTCCTTCTCATCTGGGAAAACAGTTAACTTCATAGCTATTTGGTTTCCCTGGTACGACTATAAAGACACATCGCAGTATAGGTCCTATATTGCGACATAACCCCCCCCCCCCCTCATGTTGGTAAACAGGCCCATATTCATATCTGTATCATTATCTATACCCATACCCATATTCTGATAATGCTGTTTCAGTACTGCGGCCCAGACTCAGGATTGGTGGAGATCACCCATACGCTCCCCAAATAGTCTGCCCGCACCACGCAGACCGACACACCTGACCCTGCCCACCCTAACCTTTCCTTGCTTATCCTCTTTTCCTCTTCTCTTCTCTCTTTCTTTTTTTTTTCTCTTTCCCACTCACTGATGCTGTTTTGATATTATGCTCTTCCCTTATAAGCTTTAATGATGACAGAAATGCAGACAGATATTTTTCGGCTAAGGGCGCTCTATGTGTGGTGTACTGATGGATATATGCTATGCGATATTTTTGTATGCCCTCCTTTTGTCTTTTGAAAATGTCTCTGTAATGTTTTTGAATACTGCTTTGACTAATAAAAACAGTTTACACAAAAAAAGTTTGCTGGATAAATATACTCATAAATTCATTCGCATGAGCGGCAAACGAAGGGGTTCAAAATACAAACTGATGTGGCTTAATAAGAAGGTCAAGGAGGAAATGGATAAAAAGAGGCGTGCTTTCAAAGCGTTTAAATCAGATGGGAAAGCAGAGTCATTCCACTACTACAAGGAATGTAACAAGATGATCAAAATAAGAAATCAGCAGCTAAAATACAAAATGAAAAGTAAATTGCTAAGAAGAGTAAAACAATCCCAAAAAAGTTTAAGTATATAAATGGTAAAAGGTAAAAAAAAAAAAAAAAAAAAAGAAGGGAATACTGGACCTTTAAAAAGGAGAGTTGGGAGTATTGATAAATGATGACAAATTAAAAGGAGAAATATAAAAAAAAGTCATCAGTATTTACTAGAGAGAACCAGATGTTGGAAGTAGCGAATAACACAAGTATTGATAACATACCATTGCTTAGCTCTTATTTGAGTGAGGAAGTAGTCCGTGAGCGACTAAACAAAATTAAGATGAATAAATCTCCTGGTCCAGATGGACTTCACCCAAGGGTTCTTATGGAGCTTAACTCAGAACTAGCAAGGCCTTTATATTTTATTTTCTATGACTCAATTAAGATAGGCATTATACCAAAGGACTGGCGTATAGCAGAGGTAATCCCAATATTTAAAAAGGGTAGCAAAACTCATCCTGGTAACTAACGACCGGTTAGTTTGACATCAATTATGGGGAAAATATTTCAAGGAATATTAAAGGATAGCATACAGAAGTACTTGGATACCTCCAATGTTATTAATAGAACTCAGCATGGTTTCATGAGGGACAGGTTATGCCAAACTAACTTAAGGCCCAATTTAGACCTGATCGCTTACTAACGTTTTCTGCACTGCTGCGATCAGGTCAGAACTGAGCATGTACCGCAATGTGCAGGCGCATCGCACGGGTACAAAGCGGTTCGTTGGTCTGCGATGGGTATGTGTGAAGAACAGGAAGAAGGCGTTTGTGGGTGGCAACTGACCATTTTCTGGGAGTGTTTGGAAAAACGCAGGCGTTCCCAAGCATTTGCAGGACGGGTGTCTGACGTCAATTCCGGTCCCGGACAGGCTGAAGTGATCGCAGTGGCTGAGTATGTCCTGAGCTACTCAGACTGCACAAAATCTTTTTGTACCGCTCGGCTACACATGCGATCGCACACGTGCACAGCTAAAGGACACTCCCCGGCGGGCGGTGTCTATCCGAACGCAGGACTGCAAAAACCAGCTAGCGAGCAATCAACTCTGAATGAGGGCCTTAATTAACTTCTACGAGTAAGTGAGCAAAAATCTTCTCCAGGGTAACGGTGTAGATGTGGTCTTTTTAGATTTTACAAAAGCTTTCGACACAGTGCCTCACTTTAGGCTGATTTTCAAACTAAGAGCTCGGCTTAGGAAACACCATTTGTACTTGGGTAAGTAACTGGCTGGATAACAGGGAACAGCGAGTTGTGGGTAATGGGATGTTCTCCAGCTGGGCCACTGTGTTCAGTGGAATACTGCAAGGGTCATTACTCGGGCCACTACTGTTCAATATATTTATTAATGACTTGGAGCAGGTCTAAAAGCACAGTGTCAATTTTTACAGATGATACTAAACTACGGGGGACATTTACTAAGCAGTAAGAGCTGAGAAGTGAGCCAGTGGAGAAGTTGCCCATGGCAACCAATCAGCACTGAAGTAATATCTAGAATTTGCATACTATAAAATGATACAGAGCTGCTGATTGGTTGATGGGGCCACTTCTCCGCTCTTATCACTGTTTAATAAATGTCCCCCTAAGTAGGGTAATTAACTCAGCCAATGATTTAGAGTCCCTACAGAATGACTTGCTCAAAATGGAAGTTTGGTTAACTAAATGGGAGAATGAGGTTTAACATAGAAATGCACTTTGGAACTAGAAAATGTCATACCCAAAAAAGGAAAGGGTTCTTCACAGTAAGGGCAGTAAGGATCTGGAATTCTTTACCAGAGAAGGTCGTAAAGGCAGACACAGTCATTAAATTTAAGAATGGGGTAGGGATAAATTTCTAATTGAAAACAAATATCCAAGGATATAGCATTTAAAACGATTGTATTGCATAACTACGGGTATATCTGGTTATTTACAGATTAGTAAAGGATATAAATAAAGGTTGAACAACTTGTGTTTTTTTCAACCTTATTAACTATGTTACTATATCAAGAATAGAGGAAAAGACACAGAGAGAAGGTGGCTCATTATTAGGGCTTAGTAACAGAAAGATAAGACATGGCCGGTGGCAAACTGAGCAAATTATGCACAAGACGGAGAGCTCAGCTCCATCTTCTATAGAGCTTATACATCTATGTCCAGATGTTCCCATCAACAGTCCATCCTATCTAATTATATATTAAGCCCTATTTGAATATGGCGAACCTAACCACTTAGCCCAGACGTCTTAATATTATTTCTCAGCATTTCTAGCAAAGTACACAAATTTGTCATGTCCTACTGTTTTGTTTAGTAGGGAGATCCAAGCTTGTTTAACCATAACTCGGCAATGCAGACCTTTGCAAGAACACACATTAATAAGGTAATGTATGCTTGAAGCGTCCAGAACCTCCTCGTCAGTTGCTGATAATGTACAAACTAAAGGTGTAAAAACATCCAGTATGACTGCGGTATGTACTAAAGTATTGAGTCAATCGCAGTATGAAACTATTTTCTAGAGAGTGGACACAAGGTCCAAAGGACACTGCACAGGTGAGCAATGATTTATCAAAGAATTTCAATAAATGAACCAACCATTTAAAGAGAGATTTATATTTAGGGCCAATGAAAAGTCCCTGTGAAAGTCAATGGGGGTTGGAGGTGCGCCACTAAGCTGAGTTATAGTATTTTATGGGGAAGGGTTATTAGTGTGAGCCATTAGTGGGCCCAACACTAAAAAGAGGCTTAGTGTGTGGCGCACTCTTTTGTAATGATTATTCAATATAAAAATTTAAATTTTTATTTCCATATTTAAAAATGAGCACCAAAAATAGGCTTAGTGTTTAGTATGATAGCCTGAAAGTGCAGAAGAAAAAATCCTATATAGAATATAAATATAAAATAACTACCTTATATACTTCGCCAATGAAATTGGGTCACAAAAATAGTGCCATTTTTGAATAAGTTCGTTGTCTAGGCCAAAGTAGGAAAAAGTTTATTTAATTAGGGTAAATTAAGCTATGTGAGATATTAATGAAATTAATCAGTGCTAATTTAGCTACTGCTTGGCTCATTGGAGAGACTGTGCTGAGACATTTATCCCTGTAACAATAATCACATGTGTCTTATTAGGCATATATATATATACACTCACCGCCCTGTTCAATTAATCAGTTTTTCGCCCAAAGAAAATATCAAGGGAGAACAGGGGAAAGGGAGACATAAAGAGCATTATACATTTTATAAGGGTTCTGTAACATATATGCACCCTTTACGTCAGTCTACTGTCCAAGACTGCAGTAACAGTGTAAATGTAATTTGATACAAGTTTTCCATCCACCATTCCGCAACAGTGTATGGATGACAGAACAGCCAGTACTTGAGACCAGATAATTGTTACACTGTCTCAAGTATCTGCGTCTGGAGAGAAACTCTAATGCTGACTGACATAAATAGCCATAAAGGCTCCTCTTTCTGTTGTTCAAATGCCAATAAATTCATAGCGTAAACATTCACACTGTATCCTGATAACGTAGGGGTTAAAGTAATGAAAATTACCCAATAGTCTGCTCTCGTGATTAATGTGTGATAAAGAGAGAGTAAATTCAGCTGTTTAATCAGATTCACACAGGAATTGTGGACACATGTTTCCCTGTAATATGAAAGATCTTATGTAGCTATTGCTAGAGGTAATTCTCTAATTCATAATAAGGGATAGTTAATCAGCATGTTAGGTGGTTTGGTTAGATATTCTGAGCGGTGATATAATCCTTTTTATACAGATACTATCAATTGGAAAAGAAGGGGGCTAATGTTTAAATGCTTGCTAGAAACAATTATGTTTGCTAAACAGCCTATAGAGTGATGTCATTTACTTTGTATTTCACAGACTAGTCTGAATACACTTGTTAGAATAAATACATTTAAGACATATTATAACCAGGGTGCAGATGAAGACTAAAAAGAGCCCCAGGTGTGTGGAAACAGATTCCCTTTCTGCTTTTGTCCCATGTGCCCCGTAGGGTAGTGAATGGGAGCAATGAGAGCAGGGAAGAGCCGTCCACCCGGGACTGAAAGGATAGAGTAGTGTGGGCTGCTTCTACTGTCCACGTTTGGTATCCTCCTCCCCTGTTACTTAGGAGCATTGCAGGGGGGCCATAGATACCAAGCAGTGGATGAGAGGGCAGCCCTGAATACCTGGTCAAAGCCCCTTGATGCGCCCGTTGAGGATCCGTCAGTGAGAGAGGGAGTTTCCTAGTAGGATTCCCACACCTCCGTTAGTTATCTCTGCCCTTTTACAGTGTAGAGTGGATTAATGTCTCAGTATCGTTCTCCGTGCCCCTATGCCATTTGCTGGAACCAGACACCGGATCGGGTGTTTCCCGTACCCGATGTCTGGTGTGTGTCCGTATCTCGTTCACCGCAGGATAAATCCTCAGTGTTGCAGTGGTGCTGCTGGTAAGGTCTCTTTGTCTCTAGAGCCGCTGCGGGAGGTGGACGCCGGGTCGGGTGATTCCCGTGCCTCCGTGCTAATTGCGCGTCCACGTCCTGATGTCAGAGGGATGACGTACGTTTCACAAATTGCTTGTTCACATCCGTGACGCAAGGGAGGAGTAGTGTCTTATTTAAAGCCGAAGCTGTCAGCACACTAACTGATTAATTGCATGTTCAATTAAGTAAATAACTCCTAAGCTGGGGGAGAGTTTGTCATTCTCTGTTTTAACATGTGTTATCAGGTGAGAAAGGATTAGAGAATTTGTTAGACTGATAGGTCTCACAGAGACTGTTACATTTAATATGTGGTATTTCTACCCTAAATTGAGATAAAATGTACAAATAATATACTACCAATTACTGAATAATGAATAATGTGTATGACTCTAAAAAAACATAGATAAACAGGAACCACTAAAAAAACCTGCGTATATTATCATGTAAATGACACTGCAATGATGTCCATATTATATTTATGCACATATTTTTCAAAAAAAGCGGTAACATATCTTATAACGTCTAGGAAATATAAGGGAAGGAGTGTGGTGTAAAAAATGTTATGAAAAGGTTAATAGAACCTAATATGGAACTCTTGTGTAAGTATTGGTTAAGTGAAGAAAAGAGAAGTGCTTCAGGAGTATGAGATTAAATTTACATTTTTATTTTTAGTATTATTAGTGGGAGTCCACCCATATGACATAATTAGAGAAAGTAGTAATGCGAACCAACAGATCGATCAATCCCAATCACCCCACGAGTAAGCCCGCAAGTGTTATCCATGTCTCCTCCGCGCGCGAGTCCAGACAGGCGTACCACATTATGCAGTGCATTTTGCTGAGGTAATTACAAGATTTGATTATTTATCATACACCATAACGTGTCCAGATTAAATGGTGCGTAGCTGACAAGGTGATCATACAAAGTTCCAGTGCAGGTACCCGTGAAAATACAAGTGAGCTGTGGCGACGATAACGTCGACCGGTATCTTGAGCACAGTCAGAGCTGTGAAAATAGAGAGAGAGAGAGGGGAGAGAAAGATAAAATAATGAAAATTATATTATGTAAAAGGTTCAAAAAAAAGTGGGGAAGGATCTGAGAACAAAATATCCCCGATTAACCACCGTGATTGTATATTGCGTGCAACCGTGAAATTAATATTGATGAAAATTAAGCTAGCAATAATGTCGAGGTGGTATGGCTAGAAGGAGGCGTGTATATGTATGAGAACAGAAATAATAAGTGAATAAATTCTTGGTGACTGGGAATTCAAAAAGAAAAAAGGGAATAAGGAAGAAAAGAAAGTAATATTGTTTCATAATGAGAGAGAAGCAGTATTATTGTGACTAAAGTATGAAGAAAATGTACAGTACTAAAAGTGATTAATAACAAACCTTGTCAGTTGTATAGTATAATAGTAAAGAGTTTTTTAGTAATAAGCAGAGATAGTTAAAATAGCAAAGATATTTATAATAATTATACTTATTTACATACAATGGAAGAGAAGGTTGGTAAATCATTCCTGGGGGTATTCTCTAAGATATTGAGTCATACATTATCCTAAAATTTAATCATGCTAGTATTCATCCTTAAGATTGAAATTATCTCATAATGCTGACATACCATCATCATTAGACATTGAGGTCTAATAAAAATAAAATGAATACGAGATTACATTAAAATTCATTATTGTATCAATATTAGTCCCTCAAGATAAGGATGTCTTGCGTAGATTGATAAGCCTTCGTCACTAGGAGATATGGCAGTATGGTGTAGAAATATTAATTCCTTTTAATAATCCGAACATGTGTAGGCATATAAGTACCATAGTATATTTAAAAAATATTGCTCATATGTACTGTGTAGTTACTACATAGGTTTCAATTATAGTCTGAGGTAACTGGGAGTAATCAGATGGAGAAACATAAGTATGATAGATCCTATGGGTGAGAGGTTAAATGGACCGCTGGGTAGCTGAATGGATTTCCAAGGCATGTTATGTGTGTTATAAAAATGACCACAAAGAAGACCAAAAAAAAAACCCTGGTTGGAAGCACTCTTGTCTGAGGTAATAAGACAAAGATTTTTAAGAAAAAAAGGAGATACTAATGAGAAATTATTATAAATATTAAGATTTCAAATTTTATTGGTATGCCTTAAAAATAATTTATAACATTCTAGTGAGTGAACTAGTAATTATGTGATCTTCTTGCAAAAATATGAAAAAAATATATTTATGGTCTAATCTAAATGACCTCAGTCAAAGACAGTTGATTCTATTTGAGTCCGTCAGTGTGGTAGTTCCCTACTCATAAATATAATAAATAATAAATCAAAATTTAGATAGTGTGACCATCATCTTAATCATATATGTGCCCATATACAAATTCTCAGGGCAGTAGTTTTGAATCATAGGTCACTGGAGGGATTGTTTTTGAGTTGGGTCAATTGTATATCAGCGTGTGGCCCAGTTAACGTGGAGAAAGTATCTATGTAGTGGTTTCTTTCAAGACTGTTTATGAACAGCTGAAGAACTATTAAAGGGGGAATTATTGAGTGGATCTCAGGTGGGAAGGAAGACTCCAAAATTGATGTTTTCATTTAGGCCTCCAGGTGCCATTGTGTTCAATTTAAAAATCCACTTGCTTTCCAGTTTTTGCAGTTCTCTGGAGGCATCTCCTCCTCTTATACCCATCCGTAGCCTCTCAAGGCAAAAAAACTTCCTTGAGGGGATTTGTAGTGTTTCCTTCTGAAATGCCTTGCGACAGGGGTGATTTTCCTAAAACGCATGGAGTCTGCTTCAACATTCCTAATGTTAGCTAGATGTTCCATTATACGTACTTTGACCATTCTAGTGGTCATATCTACGTATAGCATTTTACATGGACATTGAATACAATAGATAACATTATTCGTTTGTAATTGGAGAACTCTTTCGTTCGTAGCTGCTCTCCATCCCTGTGCTTCATGTCTGGTCTTGTTTCGACATATGCACAGGCAGCACATGATCCACATGGATATGTGCCTTTAATCTTATCTTCCCGTTTCGGTGATCGGCAGAAGTGACTCCTAACCAGTTTGTCTCCAATGCTGGGTGATTTCTTCCAACTCATCGATACAGTTGTACCGAGATTGGCGGCCAAGTTGGAATCATTGAGTAGTAATGGCCAATGCTTGTTAATAATTCCCCTAATCTCTTTCCACTCTTGGCAGAAGTCACCCACAAACCGAATAACTGGTTTCACTGAGGAATCTTTCAGTTGTTTCGATCTTCTGCTTTCTTGGAAGATGATGGACTGCCTGTTATTGTTGAGAAGACATCTGCTGGCTCTCTTGATGCTGCTCATACTATATCCTCTTTCCCGTAGTCTGCCAGTCAGTTCCTTGCTTTTGATCTTAAACACATCATCATCCGAACAATTGCGTCTTAATCTCAGGAATTCACCTCTAGGGATGTTCTGAACCGTGGCGGGTAAATGCGAGCTGGTGCTGAGTAATAAACTGTTTGTGGCAGTTTTTTTTCCGATATAACTCTGTTGCCAACATATTATTCCTATCCCTATAAATCCTGAGGTCTAGGAATGGGATGGATTCCCTACTGATCTCATACGTGAGTTTCAGATTTAGGTCATTCCTATTCAATTGTTGAATGAAGTCTTTCAATGACTGCCTCACCCTCCCAGATGACAAAAATGTCATCTATATATCGCATCCAAGTTATTATCTTGCTAGTGTAGGGTTCGTTGATTTCGTTAAATACCACCTCCCTCTCCCACCAACCCAAATATAGGTTGGCAAACGTGGGTGCGCATGCCGCGCCCATGGCTGTTCCACGTGTTTGGGTATAGAATACGTCAGCAAATGTGAATATATTCTTATGGAGGACAAAATGCAGGAGTCGCAGTAGGAAGGAGTTAAATTCACTGGGTCCTTCCATTCGGAGAAAATATTCAACCGCAGCGAGACCCCTTTCATGATTAATACTGCTGTATAATGATTCAACGTCTAGACCCACCAAGAGATAGTTATCCTCTAATTTCACATCATGCAGTTTCAGGATAACATCCCCCGTGTTGCGTGTGTAGGAGGGTAATGCGGTGACATGTTTCCGTAGGTGAGTATCAATAAAGATACTGGCCTTTTCTGATACACCCCCCCCCCCCCCTATACCGGACACTATCGGTCTTCCTGGGGGATTATTCATATCTTTATGGACCTTAGGTAAAAGGTAAAAAGTTGGGGTCCTAGGGTGGTCAACTCGTAAAAAGTCATGCTCCTGTCGGGTGATCACATTGTCCTTCAGAGCTTTCTCAGTGGGTCGGTTAAGAGCTATTCTACAGTTATCAGTTGGATTGAATAGTGTCTTAGTATAGCACTGAGAGTCACCGAGTTGTCTCATGGCCTCCTGAATGTACTTTTCTTTCGGCCATAGGACAATGTTGCCCCCCGGAGGGTTTTATGATCACATCCTCCCAGCTTCTAATCTCATTCAGTGCCCTTCGTTCCCCTTTAGTGAGATTGTCCATATACCTAGATTTCTTCCTTCATATCCCATCCAGATCCTTACTGACCATGTCCAAGTATGAAACTAACCATATCAAGTGCCAAAAGTTACTCTCTGGAGATCCGCACTTAGGACAGTTCAGGCTGTGGTTGCCCCCTACGTGGCAAAATCACCCCGATGTAATGTAAACCCTGTGAAGCAGGAAACATTGTATTTGTTGATACCTAACTCTTGCGGTGGATGATCGTGGGGCAGCCAAGGCCGTTACCCATATATCATCAGGAATAACCCCGAATCTCTCTGCCATTTAATTTGAAGCGAGGCCAAAGGGTCAGAGTGCTGTGCCTGTTGTAATTCTGAAGAAATAATGAAGACTAAGGGCTCAATTCAGGTAGGATCGCAAAACGCAATCCAACCGCAAGTATTACGAAACGTGGCGGTGACATCAAAATGGGGGGGTGGACGTGATCGCGGCAGCTGTGATGTCATGCGCGGCCGCCGCGATTGGAAAGATGGCGGCAGGAGCCTACCCTAATTTCTACAATGGGGGAGGGGGCCGGCGGACAGCATGCTGGGCGGTATTGCCCTGCGATAGGCGGCTCCCAGTGTGCGATCTCATGGACTGCAAATTCTGCTAGTTAGGGCCTAAATGCCTATTCGCTCTATCCTGTAACATTTTTTTGACCGGAGAATCATTAAGTAGTGGCGGAGTGTGCATTAATAGCATGCCTCAGTTGGAGGTATCTATAAAAAAATAATAATGAAGTTGGTACAGAGAAATCTTGTTGAAGCTCGTGAAATGACTTAAAGACATTGGGTGTCAATCAGACCTGATCGCACACTAGCTTTTTTTGCAGCGCTGCGATCAGGTCCAAACTGTGCATGCATATTCACCGCAATGCGCAGGCGCGGTGCACGGGTACAAAGCGGATCGTTGCTGTGCGATGGCTTTTACGAAGAATCCATTTGCACAGCCGATCGCATGAAGATTGACAGGAAGAGGGCGTTTGTGGGTGGCAACTGACCATTTTCTGTGAATGGTTGGAAAAACCCAGGCGTGTCCAAGCATTTGCAGGGCGGGTGTCTGACGTAAATTCCGGCCCCGGACAGGCTGAAGTGATCGCAGCGGCTGAGTAAGTTCTGGGCAACTCAGAAACGGCACAACTTTTTTTTTTTTGTACCACTTGGCTGCACATGTGATCGCACACTCACAAAGTAAAAATACACCCCCCTTTGGGCAGCGACTATCTGATCACTGGACTGCAAAAATTGTTAGCGAGCGAGCAGGTCTGAAGTAGGACCATTGTCCCTATATAAGTTCCTGAGTGTCAGTATTCCCCAACAGCACAAGCTTTCTTTCACTTGTGAAGAGGAAAGTTCCAGAAGCCCATACTGTATATATTATCCAGAGGTATATCTGGATCCCATCCTTATCCATGCATAATGTTACGTGCTAACTTCCGAATAAGAATTGCTTGCTTAATTAAGGGGATTTTAGACATTCCCACACTTCCACAGAGCAACATCTGCAATGGTGGCAACTGGCCATTTTGTGGGAGTGCCAGGAAAAATGCAGGCGTTCCCAAGCATTTTGAGCTCCGGCCCCGATCAGCCTGTTTCTTTCGCACTGCGATCAGGACTGAATGAGGACCTTAGTCCTGGACAGGCCCGTTCTATCATTTGAAAGTGCAAGATCAAGGAGTCAAACATATTCAGCCAGTCCCAAAGGTGTGCTAGTTGTGCAGCACAGTAGTAGTGTCTAAAAGCAAGTAGAGCCAGACCCCCAGTATCTCTCGACCTAGTCAAGACATCAAGTTTTATACAAGCTCTTTTATTGGCCCTTCCTAAAGAAGATAATAGACTATCGATCTGTTTAACAAAATTTAGGGCTATATATCGGTGACTGGTGAAGAGCATATACAGATGTTTAGGTTGGAGATCCATTTTGATTAGATTCACTCTTACAGTAACTGTGATTTTCCCCAAACTGTCACCCTAGACCAGAGGTTTTTAAACGTCCTCAAGGCACCCCAGCAGTCCAGGTTTTAGGTAAATTGACTGAGGTGCTAATTAATCCACCTGTGGCCAAGCATGGATATACTTAAAATCTGGATCGTTGGGGTGCCTTGAGGACCGGGTGTGAGAACCTCTGCCCCAGACCAAAGATAAAATATCTGTTGTATGATGTTTAATGGAACAGTATCCGGTCTCTAGGTCGACCACTATTGGTCGACAGTACCTAGGTCGACACAATCTCTAGGTCAACAGGTCAACATGAGTTTTTCACAATTTTTTTTTTTTTTACTTTTTCATACTTAACGATCCACGTGGACTACGATTGGGAATAGTAACCTGTGCTGAGCACAGCAGTAGCAGAGCGGGGCACTTGGTGAGCCATGCAAGGGGACACAGTGCACTAGGAGGGGTTCCCAGTCACTGTACGGAGAAAACTACACCTAAAATAACACACCTCATGTCGACCTTTTGACCTGTCGATCTAGAACATGTCGACCTAGAATCCCTGTCGACCTAGTTACTGTTGACCAATAGTGGTCAACCTTCCATACCACACCCAATGGAACATACTGCTGAGAATTATTAGTCACCCATATCCCTAGACCAGGCCTGGCCAACCTGTGGCTCTCCAGCTGTTGTAAAACTACAAGGCCCATCATGCCTTGCCACTGTTTTGCTATTAGGGAATGTTAAAACTGTGGCAGGGCATGCTGGGATGTGTAGTCTCACAACATCTGGAGAGCCACAGGTTGGCCAGGCCTGCCCTAGACATTTGAGTCTGCCCATCTCAGAGGGATTGGGGAGATAGCTGGTGCTCCACGCCTGAGTGGAGTAATGCAGGACTAGTTCCAATTTATCAAAAGGCCAGATTACCGACCATGAGTATTAATATCAAAGACATTGGGCATGGACTTAGCATAGTCATGAATAAAATGAAGTATCACATCTGCATTTAAAGCAATCCTATCTTCCCTTGAGCCCACCTGTAGTCCATGACTATCTTTGTTTGTCCTAATCAAGCATGCCAGGGGTTAGATAGCAAAGAGATTCGGGTCTAGAGGGCATCCTTGTCTAGTACCTCTAGAGAGGGGGAATGGTGGATAAATGTACCCATTTACTGAAATCCTATCCACGGTGCAGACTAAAGTAATTGCACAAATGTAATCAATTTAGGGCCCATGCCAAGGCAGGTCATTAGTCTCCACAAAATCTACCACTCTACTGAATCGAATGCCTTAGTGGCATCCAGAGGAGCAATAACGGAGATATGGGAATCCGGTGTGGATCATAGGGTCAACAGTCATTAGGTTGACCACTCTTGGTCGACCCAGTCATAAGGCCGACATGAGGTTTTTTTTTACATTTCTTGGGTGACGTTTTCTTTGTAAAGTGACGTGGAACCCCAATTAGTGCACTGTATCCCCTCGCTTCGAACAAGGTTGCTATTCCCAATCGTAGTCCATGTGGGTCGTAAAGTATGAAAAAGTTAATAAATTTTTTTTTAAAACTCATGTCAACTTATAGACCATGTTGACCAATTGTGTTCGACCTAAGTGCAGTCGACCTAAAGGCCGAATTCCGGGAATACTTATGAGGACCCGGCAAATTGGTAAATAGTCACCTAACAGTTATAGACGTGGACTTGTTGGGCATAAATCCTGTTTGGTCAGGAAGAATAATTTGTGTTATAACCTAATTTAACCTAGCAGCCAGCACCTTGACCAGTATTTCAATATCAGTAGGTAAAAACGAGATAGGACGATAGGAGTCGGGTTTCTAGGGTCTTTATTAGGCTTAGGTATAACAACAATTAGTGCTTCTGACGGAGAGCATGGGAGTGAGCCATGTTCGAACAATTGTGTAAAAATATTGTGTAAATGGGGTACAAAAAAATCCATGTGCTTCTTATATCATTCGGAAGGAATTCCATCAATTCCCAAAGTTTTTCCTCTAGGAGATGCCTTAATAGCAGTTGCAATCTCATCTGATGTTAAAGGGGCATCCAAAAGTTCCCAGGCCTCGTTTGTCAGAGGGTAGAGGTATATTATGAATATAAGTACGTAGCTCATCCATACTACAGACTAATTTAGTATCGTACAATCTCTGATAGTGTGAGACAAATTCGGGTGCAATCTCGAGAGTATGGACTGAGACTGAGCCATCTGACCTTTGCAGCTCCATTACTGTACTAAAAAGGCGCTCCTCCCTCGCTAGGTAGGCTAAGTAGCTGTCTATCACCCATGCAGATAATGAATGGGAAGCAAAAAGAAGTTTATTTTGTATCTTATTTTCCAAGTAATCTTTCCATTCTTTCTGAGCAGACCTCCATTTTGATTTAGAGGCATCCAACCAGTCTCTCCGGTTCAATAACTCAGCGGAGACACAAAGGTCTTCTAGCTCACATTCCCATTTCTTAAAGAATGATTTTAGGCTAGTCAAGATCCCTCTTTCAATCGAGATCCTTCTAAGAAAAGATTTGAATGTACCCCATAAAGTCAATACTGACACAACCTCAGTTTTCATCTAAAAAAACCTCCCACCACGCATCTTCTAGCTCAGACCCCGAACCCATACATGTCAACCAAAACGGTTACATTTCCACACTTTCTGGCCGTGTTGACAAATTAGATCTATCCCAAGCATTATGGGAGAGTGGTCAGAGATACCTCTATTTTCATACTGGACTAGATATAGTCTAGGCAGTAAGTCTATTGTTAGTAGGGCCAGGTCAATCCAAAAGAAGGAAGAGTGTGAGTGCGAGAAACCGGGATATTGTTTCATATTCAGATGTCTCACTCTCCAGATATCGACCAGACCCAACTCAATAACCATCTCTGCAAAATCAGACTTCTTCATTTGTATATTAGGCGACTTCATAGAAATTTTATCTAGTGATGGATCTAGACTATTGTTATAATCACCCAAGCATAAAGTTGAAGTGCCAGGTGAGGAAACCATAAAACCAGCCACTTTTTTAAGAACCACGTGGGAGTTCGGAGGTGGTACATCTACAGCTATCAACAAAATAGGAATGGAGTTTATTTTACAATTCAGGAACACATATCTTCCTCTTACTTTCTCCTTAGACAGTGTACAGTTTTCTTTATTAAAATCGATACTTCTCTAGAGGTGGAGGTATGCATGGAGTGAAATACCCACCACACCCACCGTTGTTTAAGTGACAAAATTTTACTGACCACCAGATGTGTCTCCATGAGATTACCTTGGTGAAAATTCTCGGGGCGTGGAAAGCCCAAACGGCAACGTCTGAAATTGGTAATGACCATCCTGTAACGCAAATCTCAGGTACGCCTGATGAGGATGATATATGGGGACATGCAGGTATGCATCCTTTATGTCCAGAGATACCAAAAAATCTCCCTCTTCTAGGCTGGCGATGACCGCCCTGAGCGATTCCATCTTGAACTTGAACCGTTTAAAGTAAAGGTTCAGGGATTTTAAATTCAAAATGGGTCTGACCGAACCCTCCAGTTTCGGAACCACAAGCAGAGTTGAGTAGTACCGCTGCCCTCTTTGAAGCAGGGGAACCTCTACCACCACTTGTTGCAGACACAATTTGTGAATTGCCTGTAAAACTATCTCCCTTTCCAGGGGTTGTTTTGGTAGGGCCGATTTGAAAAACCGGCGAGGGGGCACTTCTTTGAATTCTAGCTTGTAACCCTGGGAAACAATTTCTATTGCCCATGGATCCACCTGTGAGTGGACCCAGACGTGGCTGAACAGTCGAAGACGTGCCCTCACAGGAGCTGACTCCCTCAGGGGAGCCCCAGCGTCCTGCGGTGTATTTAGCAGAGGCCGGGGAGGACTTCTGTTCCTGGGAACTAGCTGTGGTGTGCAGCTTTTTCCCTCTCCCCTTATCTCTGGCAAGAAAGGACGATCCACGTGCTCTCTTGCTGTTATTGGGACGAAAGGACTGCATTTGATAATAAGGCGCTTTCTTAGGTTGTGAGGGAATATATGGCAAAAAATTTGATTTACCTGCCGTAGCTGTGGAGATGATATCCAAGAGGCCCTCTCCGAACAATTCCTCACCCTTGCAAGGCAACAACTCCCTATGCCTCTTGGAGTCGGCATCACCTGTCCATTGCATGTTCCACAGGACATGTCTAGCAGAATCGACATAGCGTTGACTCTAGAACCCAGTAGACTAACGTCTCTTTGGGCATGTCTTTTATATATATATATATATATATATATATATATATATATATATATATATATATATCTATATATAATTTCAAAGAAAGCAGCGGCACTCAGCAGACTGATTTGCAAAAAAAAAGCCGTTTATTCCGGAATAAACGGCTTTTTTTTTGCAAATCAGTCTGCTGAGTGCCGCTGCTTTCTTTGAAATTACATTTGTGATCACGGGTAGGGCACATTTTTCATTCGGGAGGGCACATTTTTCAGTTAGAAGGGCAAAATTAGGTACATACTATAATGCTTGGTCCTCCCATTCCCACACGATAAAGAATGGGCAGTGCGCGCCAAAGGCGAAAATTTAGGGGCGTTTTTCGTGGGGTTAGGGGCATGGCCACATAATAGTGGCAATTCACATTACACCACACAATAGTGCAGCTAATACACACTGCACCAGGTAGAACCTCCTATACACACTGCGACAGGTAGAGCACGTTATACATATTGCGCCAGGCAGAGCACATTCTACACTTTGCGCCAGGCAGAGCACGTTATACACATTGCGCCAGGTAGAGAGCACTGAGACACACTGCACCAGGTAGAGAGCACTGAGACACAATGCACCAGGTAGAGAGCACCGAGAAACATTGCACCAGGTAGAGAGCACCGAGAAACATTGCACCAGGTAGAGAGCACCGAGAAACATTGCACCAGGTAGAGAGCACCGAGAAACATTGCACCAGGTAGAGAGCACCGAGAAACATTGCACCAGGTAGAGAGCACTGAGAAACATTGCACCAGGTAGAGAGCACCGAGAAACATTGCACCAGGTAGAGAGCACTGAGAAACATTGCACCAGGTAGAGAGCACTGAGAAACATTGCACCAGGTAGAGAGCACTGAGAAACATTGCACCAGGTAGAGAGCACGTTATACACATTGCACCAGGTAGAGAGCACTGAGAAACATTGCACCAGGTAGAGAGCACTGAGAAACATTGCACCAGGTAGAGAGCACTGAGAAACACTGCACCAGGTAGAGAGTACTGAGAAACATTGCACCAGGTAGAGAGCACTGAGAAACACTGCACCAGGTAGAGAGCACTGAGAAGCATTGCACCAGGTAGAGAGTACTGAGAAACACTGCACCAGATAGAGAGCACTGAGAAACATTGCACCAGGTAGAGAGCACGTTATACACATTGCACTAGGGAGAGCGCACTGGGAGGGAGGGGAGGGGAGGACGGGCAGATGCAGAGCAGCACTCACCGTTGCAGCGGGTCCAGTCTCTTGATGCTGACGGCGGAGCCCAGGTCGCCGTGGTGAGGGGGAATGGCCGTGCAGCGCCGTGGTGAGGGGGAATTTCAAACCATGCCGGAGGACTGGCGGGCGGGAGACACCGCAGGCTCTGATTGGCTGCTCCTCCACGCTGCACGCTGACCCTGTCTCCACCTTCAACTGAGAGCTATCAGCGCGGCGGGGGGAGGAGTAACAGTGCGGCGGGGGGAGAAATGACAGCACACTGGCACGGGGAGAAGTGACAGCGCTGGCGCGGGGAGAAGGCAATGATTAACAGGGCGGTAGGGCGGGCACAAACGGGCAGGGCGCTTTCTGTCACTCAGAAAAGGGGCAGGGCGCAGCGCCCTGCGAAAGGAGCTTAGAGTGAACACTATATATATATATATATAAAAGACAACATCTTTTTTATATAAATATATATATATATATATATATATATATATATATAAACAACAGGCAGGTCCGGCTCTCCCATTAGTCCATGCAATAGCGCTGGGTGCCTCCACAATGATAAGATACAAACAGCGACAGGTGCGGCACTCCAAGCGACAAGGATAAAGTTACTCTTAAGTCCTATTCGTAGACAACGTTTCAATGCTGTTTATTTGTGCATTTGAAAATGCACAAATAAAACAGCATTGAAACGTTGTCTACAAATAGGACTTAAGAGTAACTTTATCCTTGTCGCTTGGAGTGCCGCACCTGTCGCTGTGTGTGTATATATATATATATATATATATATATATATATATATATATATATATATATATTAGGGACAATAACATGGTATCCTTATCTAGGGTTTCAATCTCTGCTGATAAGGTATCTGTCTACGCTGCTACAGCGCTATAAACCCATGCCGACACAATCGCCGGTCTGAGTAGTGTACCAGAATGTGTGTAAATGGACTTCCAAGTACTTTGACTGCAAGCTATCTGCAGGATCCCTGAGGATAGCTGTAAAGTCAGCGCTTCCCTTTTTGGGTAAACGTGTCAATGCCTTGTACACCCTAGGGGAAGATTACCATCGTATCCTGGCCCCATTAGGGAAAGGATACTCACTGAGAATTCTTTTTGGGAAGCTGCAGCTTCTTGTCTGGAGATTCACGCTCTTTTTTTATCATGAGAGGGAGGAAATTTACCTCAGCTTTCTTCCCCTTAAACATGTGTACCCTCGTGTCAGGGACAAATGAGTCATCAGTGATATGCAAATCATCTTTTATTACAATAATCATATATTGAATACTTTTCTGCCAGTCTTGGCTGTATCTTTGCATTATGGTAGTCGACACTGGAGTCAGACTCCGTGTCGATATCAGTGTCTATTATTTTGGATAGTGAGTGTTGTGAGACTCTGAAGGTCTCTGTGACATAGGGACAGACATGGGTAGATTCCTTGTCTGTTCTCTAATCTTTTGTGCAATAAATTTACCTCAGCACTTAATTCCACTATCCAGTCAGGTGTCGGCGTTGTCGATGGAGACACCACGCACACACACATTTGCTCCATCTCCTCCTTAGAAGAGCCTTTGACCTCAGACATGTCGACACACATACCGACACACCACACACTCAGGGAATGCTCTACTGAAGACAGTTCCCCCACAAGGCCCTTTGGATAGACAGAGAGAGAGTATGCCAGCACACACCCCAGCGCAATATGACCCAGGAAAAACCCAGCAATTTAATGTTTACTCTGTAGGGTTGTTATTATTATCTGCGCCAAATTATGTGCCCCCCTCTTCTTTAAAACCCTCTCTTCTACCGTGGTATAAGCAGGGGAGAGTCCGGGGAGCTTCCTCACAGCGGTGCTGTGGAGAAAAACATGGCGCTGGTGAGTGCTGAGGGAGAAGCCCCGCCCCCTCAGCGGCGGGCTTCAGTCCCGCTAAAAGTGTAAAAGTGGCTGGGGCTCATGCATATATACAGTGTCCAGCTGTATATATGCTGTCTTTTGCCAAATAAGAGGTTTATATTGCTGCCCAGGGCGCCCCCCCTGCGCCCTGCACCCTTACAGTGACTGCCGTTTGTGAGGTGTGTGTGAGCAATGGCATACAGCTGCAGTGCTGTGTGTTACCTCAGTGAAGATCAATTAAGTCTTCTGCCGCCTCTGAAGATCTTTTCCTCTCATACTCACCCGGCTTCTATCTTCCGGCTCTGTGAGGAGGACGGCAGCGCGGCGCCGGGACGAACTCCAGGGTCAGACCTGTGTTCTGACTCCCACTGGAGCTAATGGTGTCCAGTAGCTTAAGAAGCAGAGCCCTGAAACTCAGAGAAGTAGGTCTGTTTCTCTCTCCTCAGTCCCTCGATGCAGGGAGTCTGTTGCCAGCAGGCTCCCTGAAAATAAAAAACCTAACAAAAATGCTTTCTTACAGGAAACTCAGGAGAGCTTCCTGAAATGCACCCAGCTCCTCTGGGCACAGTTATCAAACTGAGGTCTGGAGGAGGGGCATAGAGGGAGGAGCCAGTGCACACACACAGTCAAAGTCTTTCTTAAAGTGCCCATGTCTCCTGCGGAGCCCGTCTATCCCCAGCATCCTCTAGGATGTTAGAGAAATAAACATGAATATTAAAAATTACTGAGCGTCTTTTTTGTGTCTGTTCTCTGTAATTAATGTCTTTGTATAAATCCCTAGTATCATGTATCCACTTTGAGTCAATATTGTGGATTTTTTGTGACAAAAAAATCACTAATGTGCTCTTATAGAAGTCTTGGCATATTGGAGGTCATTCCGAGTTGTTCGCTCGTTGCCGATTTTCGCAACGGAGCGATTAAGGCGAAAATGCGCATACGCATGGTATGCAGTGCGCATGCGCTAAGTATTTTAGCACAAAACTTAGTAGATTTACTCACGGCAGAACAAAGAATTTCCATCGTTGAAGTGATCGGAGTGTGATTGACAGGAAGTGGGTGTTTCTGGGCGGAAACTGACCGTTTTCAGGGAGTGTACGGAAAAACACAGGCGTGCCAGGAAAAAACGTGGGAGTGTCTGGAGAAATGGGGAAGTGGCTGTCCGAACCCAGGGCGTGTTTGTGACGTCAAACCAGGAACGAAGCGGGCTACTCAGAAACTGCAAAGAATTTTCTATTCGCAATTCTGCTAATCTTTCGTTCGCAATTCTGCTAAACTAAGATACACTCCCAGAGGGCGGCGGCCTAGCGAGTGCAAAGCTGCTAAAAGCAGCTAACAAGCGAACAACTCGGAATGACCCCCATTGCTCGGAAAGAGCATTAGATAGAACTTTGTAACATAATGGACAAAAGTTGGTGACAAAGTGTCACTTTTGTGCTTGGACATATGTATCCCGGCTACATTTACTGTCATATGTCAAGGAAATGGTTAGTAAAGGTTATTATAAAATTTCAAACCAAAAATTCATTTGACAGATGGTCACAGTTAACACATAGTTCTCGTCTCCCAAGTTATAATCTCGGTAACAGGTACAATATCAGCACGTTATGTAGTTAAAAAGGATACTATAAAGGGAGGGTTTTCTATATATATGTCTGAATTGCCTTTCACATATTGGTAGTCATTCCGAGTTGATCGTAGCTGTGCCAAATTTAGCACAGCTACGATCATTCACACTGACATACGGGGGGGCGCCCAGCACAGGGCTAGTCCGGCCCGCATGTCAGTGCCGCCTCCCCCCCGCAGAAGTTCAAAGGCATCGCACAGCGACGATGCCTTTGCACTTCAAGAGTAGCTCCCGGCCAGTGCAGCTTTAGCGTGCTGGCCGGGCGCTACTCATCACTCCCCAGCCCGCAGCGGCTGTGTGCGACGTCACGCAGCCGCTGCGGGCCACTCCCCGCACGGTCCGGCCACGCCTGCGTTGGCCGGACCGCGCCCACAAAACAGCGGCCAAACGCCGCCGTTTCACCCCTCCCGCCCATCGACCGCCTCCGCCTGTCAATCAGGCAGAGGCGATCGTTGCGCAGCGACGGGCGGCCATGCGCCGGCGCAGTTCTGACCCGATCGCTATGCTGCGAAAAACTGCAGTGTTCGATCGGGTCAGAATGACCCCCATAGTGTCAGGTTCAAAGGTAGAGTTACCTGTTACAGATAGTGTCAGTCAGATTAATGAGTCACCTCTCACATGTAGCGTCAGGTGTCACAGGTCAGATTTTTTCCCTCTTTCATATATAGTGTCAGATACACCAATGGGTCATCTCTCACATAGTGTCAGATGTAAAGTCCATTTACCTCTCACATATAGTGTCAGGTATTATTTTATTAATTTTGTAGACACATTCTTCTAATAATCCGGATATCAGAATCACCAATGGGTCTCTCACTTAATAGTGTCAGGCCCCGGTGATAATCTATAGGGTAGAGTGACCCCTGTTCATCTGCTTTAGTGTCTTGAGTTTTCTCACCAATCAACGTCGGACCCAAATCAATTATTCAAAAAATATTTTACAAATAATATTGATTCTCCCCTTCCCTTTAGAATATTTGCTCCTTTATTTCAATTATATTTGGAGTCCCAAATTGAATGTTACGTATGACGTGCATTTACCCAGTCAGTCTGAGTGTATTATGTTTAGTGTATCTTGTTCTGTCCACTCAACCAGACAGTGATAACTTAGCAAGAATTATATGTACGTTATGTCCAATACCTCTGTGACATACGTTCCAATTATAGGTCATGATCTCATAGCATCATAGTACCACATTTAGTGTAGGTACATTATATATATATATATATATATATATAAAAAAGACGCAGAAGGCTGGCACTCCTTTAGATGAAAAACAGCTGCCCCAGTGCCATCCAAGAAATTAATTACACGCACTTGTGGTTCCTAGGGAAGAAATAGCACTCTCCCAATAGCAAAAAGAACCAGGCGGCACTCTGAGGACTTGTGCAAAAAAAGATAACTTTTAGTGAGAAATCACATAGATGTAAGGCATAGCTTTGCCGACGTTTCAGCGCCACGCAGGGCGCTTTTCTCAAGGCTGTATGCTGAGAAAAGCGCCCTGCGTGGCGCTGAAACGTCGGCAAAGCTATGCCTTACATCTATGTGATTTCTCACTAAAAGTTATCTTTTTTTGCACAAGTCCTCAGGGTGCCGCCTGGTACTTTTTGCTATTGGGAGAGTGCTATTTCCTCCCTAGGAACCACAAGTGCGTGTATGTGTGTGTATATATATATATATATATATATATATATATATATATATATATATATATATCACAAATTTCTCAGATTAGCAACGATAGAATGATAATAGATATTCACAATATATGGAACTCATAGGGTGGTACATGGGGATCAGTACGTAATCCCGCAGGACGGAATCTCGACTGGCACAATGATGAATATTTCTCCTAGATGGGAGATGCTACTATACAGTATGAAACAATATATTTCCCCCTATAATCTGCTGTGAGACACCTATATAATAGATACCTAGGATTGGTTTCAATAGTACAACACAAAAAAATCGTATCTATTATCCAATACACTGGGCCGTGTTTATATATCTGTACACATAGCCGACACTTTATTATTATTTCATGCTATTCTGGTATAATTAAACTCATATAGTGCACTATGTATGCAGCTAACACATGAAGTCTATGTATAAATTATTAGTATAAAGTTAGAACAAGGAAGATATACTAAACATAATACACTCAGCTTGACAGAGTAAATGTACGTCATATATATTACCTACCTACACCTCCCTGACCCCCTGTATCCCCCCCCCCCCCCTGTATGGGGAGACACGCAGCAGCTGGGGGCAGCGGGCAGGCTGCAGGGGGGGAGCAGTCACCGCACATCAGCTACATGCTCCCATCTCACCCGCTATTCCTTCACATACACCCCATCACCCGCTGCTCCCCCCTCCCTGTATCCCAGCCTCGTCTCCATGGATACCCCACCACGTGACCCGCACTTCCCATATGCCGAGCCTCGCACCTGCCGCCACTCCCCTCACGTGACCCGCACTTCCTGTATGCAAAGGCAGCCTCGCACCTGCCGCCACTCCTCCTCACGTGACCCGCACTTCCTGTATGCCAAGCCTCGCTCCCAGCTGCGCGCCCTCTGACCTCTGTCACTCTCCTCCCCCTGGTGATTGCTGCCAGTGACCGGGCTCCTCTGCTACAGTGAGTTCTGTCCTTCCTCTGCCTGTCCCCTGTCTGCCTGCTACTGGGAGAGGGGCGGTGACTGGTACTGGGAAAGGGGGGGACTGGTACTGGGAGAGGGGGTGACTGGTAATGGGAGAGAGGGGGGGTGACTGGTAATGGGAGAGAGGGGGGGTGACTGGTACTGGGAGAGGGGGGGGTGACTGGTACTGGGAGAGGGGGGGGGTGACTGGTACTGGGAGAGAGGGGGGGGTGACTGGTACTGGAAGAGAGGGGGTGACTGACACTTATATTGGTAGAGGGAGGCGGTGAATGGTACTTGTACTGGGAGAGGAAGAGGGGCACTGGTACAGGCAGAGATGGATTTGATGTAATGTGGGGTGACATACTGGTAGAGAGTGGGGTTGTTTGGTACTGGGAGAAAAGTATGACATACAGGGAGATTGAGTATACTGATACTGGGAGGGAGTTGAGAGACTGGGAGAAGGTGTGACTGGTTCTGGGAGGGAGGTGTGAGTGGTACCTGACAGATAACATGGGCAAAGGTAGTGCAACTTGCTGAAGCTAGCGGATGATAACCAATTCAGTACTGAACCAAAGGCATGGGTGAGCAGACAGAGGGGTCTGTATACATGGTGGTGTCTGTTCCTAGCTGTATATAGCTAGACATTTCCTGTCCCCCTCTGTAGAAGGTGTAACGTTTCCCCTGTCTGATTCCTGCAGCCCCATAGTTAGCAGTGTGGTCTAAGCAGTGTTCAAGTGTTTGGAGACCAAAATGATCTTAATGCCTGGGATGAATGTAAAATCTAGATCAGTAACATTCAGTTTGTGCATTTGTAAAAGAATTCAAGTGGGTCAAATGACACCAAATATGTCTCGACAGAGTTGTACCGGCACACCTGTGTATTGCCGAGATCCACTGCCCGATGGTGTATGCCGGGACAATGTTTAGGGGCTCTTGCACCTACAATTAGCATTGGGATTGTGATGTCAGCTATGTCGTTTGTATGTGCAGGACTGGGTGTGGAGAGCTGGACACGTACTGGCAGCGTATCCTGGAAATACCCCTGTGAGCCCGTTCCAACTCTGGTCTCGGAAGATCTGAGAAATTCTAACCAGGGCTCTGTGGCTCAGGGGAAATAGGAGGATGTAATGGTCACTCAGTGTACTCTGTGGTACTTATACTAATAATTAAATTTATTCCTAGACTACTGTGCAGTGAGGACCAAGTGCCTATTATACTGGGGATCACATCAGGGTGTAACCTGTCCTGTATAAATCACTAATTCACTGAGGATGGACATGGACAATGGAACTGTGACTCAGAGGATACTACATCTCACCCTGGAGATAATCTACCTGCTGACTGGGGAGGTGAGAAGATCTGGGAGTGTCACAGTGACATCACGTATATCTATAGTAATAATACAGGGACATGACTGGGGAGGTGATCTGGGAGTGTCACAGTGACATCACTTATCTATAGTAATAATACAGGGACATGACTGGGGAGGGGATCTGGGAGTGTCACAGTGACATCACTTATAGCTATAGTAATAATACAGGGACATGACTGGGGAGGTGAGGGGATCTGGGAGCGTCACAGTGACATCACTTATATCTATAGTAATAATACAGGGACATGACTGTGGAGGTGAGGGGATCTGGGAGCATCACAATGACATCACTTATAACTATAGTAATAATAAAGGGAGGTGAGGGGATCTGGGAGCGTCACAGTGACATCACTTATATCTAGTAATAAGACAGGGACACGACTGGGGAAGTGAGGGGATCTGGGAGTGTCACAGTGACATTGTATTTGTAAAATCAACCCTTCTTGTATATTATGGGAAATGATCACCTTAACAAACAGTCCTATTTATGTGCAGGTTAATTGACCTTTTCATTGATGTCTCCCCCAATACACAGGAATACACAGTAGTGAAAAAGACATCCGGTCAGCATGAGACACCCAGCAGCCGTCCCCATGTGTCAGGAGAACTGAGCAGGACCCAGAGCCCCATCACGGTTCCTCCACCTCACTCACTGATACATGAGAGGCACAATGACCAGAAGATCCTGGAACTCACCAACAAGATCATTCAGCTGCTGACTGGAGAGGTGACTGCTGGGAATGGGACATTATACAGTAACACCAGGGGATGTGTCTGGGTGATGACTGGAGAGGTGACTGCTGGGAATGGGACATTATACAGTAACACCAGGGGACGTGTCTGGGTGATGACTGGAGAGGTGACTGCTGGGTATGGGACATTATACAGTAACACCTGGGGATGTGCCTGGGTGATGACTGGAGAGGTGACTGCTGGGAATGGGGCATTATACAGTAACACCAGGGGATGTGTCTGGGTGATGACTGGAGAGGTGAATGCTGGGAATGGGGCATTATACAGTAACACGAGGGGATGTGTCTGGGTGATGACTGGAGAGGTGACTGCTGGGAATGGGTCATTATACAGTAACACCAGGGGACGTGTCTGGGTGATGACTGGAGAGGTGACTGCTGGGAATGGGACATTATACAGTAACACCAGGAGATGTGTCTGGGTGATGACTGGAGAGGTGACTGCTGGGTATGGGACATTATACAGTAACACCTGGGGATGTGTCTGGGTGATGACTGGAGAGGTGACTGCTGGGAATGGGACATTATACAGTAACACCAGGTGACGTGTCTGGGTGATGACCGGAGAGGTGACTGCAGGGAATGGGGCATTATACAGTAACACCAGGGGACGTGTCTGGGTGATGACTGGAGAGGTGACTGCTGGGAATGGGGCATTATACAGTAACACCAGGGGACGTGTCTGGGTGATGACTGGAGAGGTGACTGCTGGGAATGGGACATTATACCGTAACACCAGGGGACGTGTCTGGGTGATGACTGGAGAGGTGACTGCTGGGAATGGGACATTATACAGTAACACCAGGGGATGTGTCTGGGTGATGACAGGAGATGTGACTGCTGGGAATGGGGCATTATACAGATAACACCAGGGGACGTGTCTGGGTGATGACTGGAGAGGTGACTGCTGGGAATGGGACATTATACAGTAACACCAGGGGATGTGTCTGGGTGATGACCGGAGAGGTGACTGCTGGGAATGGGGCATTATACAGTAACACCAGGGCATGTGTCCGGGTGATGACTGGAGAGGTGACTGCTGGGAAAGGGACATTATACAGTAACACCAGGGGATGTGTCTGGGTGATGACTGGAGAGGTGACTGCTGGGAATGGGACATTATACAGTAACACCAGGGGATGTGTCTGGGTGATGACTGGAGAGGTGACTGCTGGGAATGGGACATTATACAGTAACACAAGGGGACGTGTCTGGGTGATGACTGGAAAGGTGACTGCTGGGAATGGGACGTTATACAGTAACACCAGGGGACGTGTTTGGGTGATGACCGGAGAGGTGACTGCTGGGAATGGGACATTATACAGTAACACCAGGGGACGTGTTTGGGTGGGACATTATACAGTAACACCAGGGGATGTGTCTGTGTGGTGACTGCTGGGAATGGGACATTATACAGTAACACCAGGGGACGTGTCTGGGTGATGACTGGAGAGGTGACTGCTGGGAATGGGACATTATACAGTAACACCAGGGGATGTCTGGGTGATGACTGTATCATTGTGTGTGTCAGGTTCCTGTAAGGTGTCAGGATGTCACTGTCTATCTCTCCATGCAGGAGAGGGAGTATATAGAGGAACACAGGGGTCTGTACAAGGACGTGATGATGGAGAATCACCGGCCCCTCACCTCACTGGGTAAGAGGAGACCGTCGTGTATTACACAGGGGAGAGCAGGTATGGGGGCCCCTATATATACACACATCATCTGATAATCACATATATACACTGTGTCTCCTACAGATGGACCCAGTAACAGAGATACCCCAGAGAGATGTCCCCGTCCTCTGTATTCCCAGGATTGTGCAGAGGAGAATCACAGTATCCCACAGCAGGATCAGGTAGGTGGGATGTAGGGTCTCACTAATATACCAAAGTGACTGTCACTATATAATCTGTAGAGAAGCTGTGTGTCTTTTATACTATTATTCTACTGTTTAAGCTAAGATATTGGAATCAGACAATTTTTCATGTTTTATGAACTATTTAGGGTGAAGATGTGGCTAATATGAAGGTAGAAGATACAGAGGGAGAAGAAGACACATATGTGAGGGGTGGTCAGCAGTGTAAGGAGGAGAAAATCCCTACAGATATCAGCACAGGTGAGTAATAAACATAGAGAAGAGTCACCTATGCTCCTCCTTGGTCACTACAGCAATCTCTTAGCCTACACCCTCCTCTGTCAGTGCAAAATAATGAAGCAAATGTATCTGCCCAGTTTAAGAGTTAGGAGCCGTCAGCCCCTATTATACTCCTGCTCTCCCCTCTTATCATGTCACTATGTGTTACCAGCCCATAGATCTGACCAGTATCCTCCCCACACTCTCTGGTGTATCTCATACATCAGGAGCCATCAGCCCCTATTATACTCCTGCTCTCCCCCCTCACATCATGTCACTATGTGTTACCAGCCCAGAGATCTGACCAGTCTCCTCCCCACACTCTCTGGTGTTTCTCATACATCAGGACCCAGCACCCCCTATTATACTCGTGCTCTCCCCCTCACATCATGTCACTGTGTGTTACCAGCCCAGAGATCCTACCAGTCTCCTCCCCACACTCTCTGGTGTATCTCATACATCAGGAACCATCAGCCCCTATTATACTCCTGCTCTCCCCCTCTCATCATGTCACTGTGTGTTACCAGCCCAGAGATCTGACCAGTCTCCTCCCCACACTCTCTGGTGTATCTCATACATCAGGAGCCATCATCCCCTATTATACTCCTGCTGTCCCCCTCACATCATGTTACTGTGTGTTACCAGCCCAGAGATCTGACCAGTCTCCTCCCCACACTCTCTGGTGTATCTCATACATCAGGAGCCATCAGCCCCTATTATACTCCTGCTCTCCCCCTCACATCATGTCACTGTGTTACCAGCCCAGAGATCTGACCAGTCTCCTCCCCGCACACTCTGATGTATCTCATACATCAGGAGCCATCAGCCCCTATTAGACTCATGCTCTCCCCCTAACATCGTTTATCAAGGCTTGCTAAAGCTACAGTGAAATGCGCGCATTGGCGTTATGTCTTCTCTAATGTTATATGTCAGCTTCCTAACATTGGGAAGCAAGAGAAATTGTGAAGTCAGTCAGTGAGTGAGGTCATCTTTTTTTTATATATATATATATATATATATATATATATATATATATATAATATATATATATCTCTATACTGCTCAAATAAATAAAGGGAACACTTAAACAACACAATGTAACTCCAAGTCAATCACACTTCTGTGAAATCAAACTGTCTACTTAGGAAGCAACACTGATTGACAATCCGTTTCACATGCTGTTGTGCACATGGAATAGACAACAGGTGGAAATAATAGGCAATTAGCAAGACACCCCCAATAAAGGAGTTGTTCTGCAGGTGGTGACCACAGACCACTTCTCAGCTCCTATGCTATCTGGCTGATGTTTTGGTCACTTTTGAAAGCTGGCGGTGCTTTCACTCTAGTGGTAGCATGAGACGGAGTCTACAACACACACAAGTGGCTCAGCTAGTGCAGCTCATCCAGGATGGCACATCAATGCGAGCTGCGGCAAGAAGGTTTGCTGTGTCTGTCAGCGTAGTGTCCAGAGCATGGAGGCGCTACCAGGAGACAGGCCAGTACATCAGGAGACGTGGAGGAGGCCGTAGGAGGGCAACAACCCAGCAGAAGGACCACTACCTTAAATGGGCAGACTAGATGGACCAAGTGGTTCTTATCTGTCGTTTCTGTGTTTCTACCTCCGCCTTTGTGCAAGGAGGAACAGGAGGAGCACTGCCAGAGCCCTGCAAAATGACCTCCAGCAAGCCACAAATGTGCATGTGTCTACTCAAATGATCAGAAACAGACTCCATGAGGGTGGTATGAGGGCCTGATGTCCACAGTTGGGGGTTGTGCTTACAGCCCAACACCGTGCAGGACGTTTGGCATTTGCCAGGGAACACCAAGATTGGCAAATTTGCCACTGGCGCCCTGTGCTCTTCACAGATGAAAGCAGGTTCTCACTAAGCACATGTGACAGAGTCTGAAGATGCCAAGGAGAACGTTCTGCTGCCTGCAACATCCTCCAGCATGACCGGTTTGGCAGTGGGTCAGTAATGGTGTGGGGTGGCATTTCTTTGGGGGGGCCGCACAGCCCTCCATGTGCTCGCCAGAGGTAGCCTGACTGCCATTAGGTACCGAGTTGAAATCCTCAGACCCCTTGTGAGACCATATGCTGGTGCGGTTGGCCCTGGGTTCCTCCTAATGCAGGACACTGCTAGACCTCATGTGGCTGGAGTGTGTCAGCAGTTCCTGCAAGACGAAGGCATTGATGCTATGGACTGGCCCGCCTGTTCCCCAGACCTGAATCCAATTGAGCACATCTGGGACATCATGTCTTGCACCACAGACTGTCCAGGAGTTGGGGGATGCTTTAGTCCAGGTCTGGGAGGAGATCCCTCAGGAGACCATCCGCCACCTCATCAGGAACATGCCCAGGTGTTGTAGGGAGGTCATTTAGGCACGTGGAGGCCACACACACTACTGAGCCTCATTTTGATTTGTTTTAAGGACATTACATCAAAGTTGGATCAGCCTGTAGTGTGTTTTTCCACTTTAATTTTGAGTGTGACCTCCCATGGGTTAATAAATTTGATTTCCATTGATAGGACACTGAGCTCCAGAGGGGATCGAACGTTCCCCGCCAAAGAGGATCGCTCACCCCGGCAGCATGCCGCCTCCCCCTTACAAAGACAGAAGATCAGTGGCGAGCCAGTCACCAGCCCCCCCGAGCAAGCAGGGAGCCGGTGTGAAGATGGCGGCAACAGGGTATTGAGCGCAGTACTAGAAAGATTCTGGTTGCTTTCCCCTTCCCTGAGGAGGATAGGAAAAAGTGGGAAAACCCACCCATAGTTGACGCGTCTGTATCCAGACTCTCAAAAAAGGTGGTTTTACCTGTTGCAGGATCTACCGCATTAAAAGAACCGGCTGATCGCAAAATTGACACTATGCTCAAATCCATATACACGGCTTCAGAGGCTATTCTACGTCCTACTATTGCCTGTGCATGGATTTCCAAAGATTTAGTAAAGTAATCAGGCACGTTACTTGAGGATTTGGATACAATGGATGAAAGTGACGTTGATTTGTTTTACGTAACATTCAGGATTCTGCAGAATTTATGGTGGAATCCATGAAAGACCTGCGTTTCATGGCTGCAGGAATTTCTTTCTTCAGCTGCATCACAGTCCTTTCAGGCTGCTAAAACAAGAAATGCCAAGCCGTCCAACACCTTCTTTAGAGGAGGTCGACCAAAATCCAAGAAACCTGCTGCGGGTTCCCAGGAACAGAAGCCTGCTTCAGGTACGCCAAAATCTATGGCATGACAGTGGGCCGAGCGGCCTTGAGGTGGGGGCGAGACTCAGGCATTTCAGTCACATCTGGGTGTCGTCCGGCCTGGATCCCTGGGTGCAAGATATTGTGTCCATTGGGTACAGGCTGGAGTTTCAAGACCTTCCTCCTCACGATTCTTCAAATCAGGCCTACCAGCTTTGCTGGCGGACAGGGCTATCCTACAGGAAGCCATCCAGAAGTTGGTGGAGTCACAGGTCATTGTACCAGTTCCTTCCTGTTTGCAAAACAAAGGTTACTATTCGAACCTTTTTGTGGTTCCGAAACTGGATGGTTCGGTCAGGCCCATTCTGAACTTGAAATCGCTAAACCCCTTTCTGTGGGAGTTCAAGTTCAAAATGGAGTCTCTGAGGGCGGTGATAAAAGGTCTGGAAGAGGGGGAATTCCTGGTATCCCTGGATATCAAGGATGCGTACCTCCACATTCCGATTTGGCCGCCGCATCAAGCTTTTCTCCGATTCGCACTGTTACAGTCATTTTCAGTTCCAGGCCCTACCATTCGGCCTCTCCACAGCACCGAGGGTCTTCACCAAGGTGATGGCGAGATGATGGTTCTCCGCAGACAGGGGGTGAATATAATTCCATATCTGGACGATCTGCCGATAAAGGCATCGTCCAGGGAGAAGCTGTTACAGTCCATTGTGCGCACGACCCATCTGCTCAGGGAACACTGTTAGATCCTGAACCTTCCAAAATCACATTTGGAGCCGAGCAGGAGGTTGTCCTTTCTGGGAATGTTGCTCGACATGGAAGTGCAGAGGGTGTTTCTTCAGGAGGAGAAAGTGTTGGTGATACAAACAATGGTCCGGGATGTCCTGAAGCCAGCCCGGGTGTCAGTTCATCAGTGCATTCGCCTTCTGGGGAAGATGGTGGCCTCTTAAGAGGCTCTGCAGTACGGGTGGTATCATGCTTGGCCCTTCTAACTGGATCTCCTGGACAAGTGGCCGGGATCTCATCTACACGTGCACCAGAGAATACGTCTGTCACCAAAGGCCAGGATCTCACTCCTCTGCTGGCTACCATTACCTCACCTTCTGGAGGGCTGCAGGTTCGGGATTCAGGACTGGATCCTTCTAACCATGGATGCAAGTCTCCGGGGCTGGGGCGCAGTCACTCAAGGGGAGACCTTCCAAGGAAGGTGGTCAAGTCTGGAAGCCAGCCTACCAATAAACATTCTGGAACTGAGAGCCGTCTACAGCAGTCTTCTCCAAGCAGCCCATCTTCTGCGAGACCGGGCCATTCAAGTATAGTCTGACAATGTCACGACAGTAGGTTACATAAACCGACAGGGCGGAGCAGAGCTGCAATGTCAGAGGTACCAAGAATCATACTCTGGACAGAAAAACACGCGTTGGCGCTGTCATCAATCTTCATTCCGGGAGTTGACAACTGGGAAGCGGACTTCCTCAGCAGACACGATCTACATCCTGGAGAGTGAGGACTCCAGCCGGAGGTGTTCACGGAGGTAACAGATCTTTTGGGTGTACCTCAAATAGACATGATGGCCTCTTGTCTCAATAAGAAGCTTTGGCGGTATTGTTCCACGTCGAGGGACCCGCAAGCCATGGCGATGGTCGCCCTAGTGAATCCGTGGGTGTTCCGGTCGGTGTACGTGTTTCCTCCACTTCCACTCATTCCAAGAGTTCTAGCACTCATAAGGAGAACAAGAGTTCGGGCGATCCTCATTGCTCCTGACTGGCCAAGGAGGGCTTGGTACGCGGATCTTCTGGATCTACTGCAAGAAGAGCCAAGGCCTCTTCCTCTTTGGGAGGACCTGCTGCAGCAGGGGCCGTTCGCTTATCAAGACTTACCGTGGCTACGTTTGACGGCATGGAGGTTGAAAGCCAGATATTAGCTTGGAAGGGCATTCCGAACAAGGTTATTCCTACCCTAATAGAGGCTAGGAAAGGAGTAACGTCTAAACATTACCATCGTATTTGGAAAAAATATGTATCTTGCTGTGAGTCCAAGAAGTTTCCTATGGTGGAGTTTCAACTGGGACGGTTTCTCCACTTCAAGCTAGTTAGCTTGGTTTGCCTTGTGTGTGAGCTGGTGTGAATCTCGCCATTATCTGTATAAAATTCTTCTCTATAAGTTGTCCGTCTCCTTGGTCACAGTTTCTAGACTGAGTCTGGTAGGAGGGGCATAGAGGGAGGAGCCAGCCCACACACTCAAACTCTTAAAGTGCCAATGGCTCCTAGTGGACCAATCTATACCGCATGGTACTAATGTGGACCTCAGCATCCTCTACGGACTACGAGAAAAGGATTTACCGTTGGGTAATTAAAATCCTATTTTTTTTCTCTGTGTATTTCAGTCACCATATACCAGTTTAATCCTCTGTGTTCTGTATTTGCAGTCACACTCCATAGGGGTTTTTGTCAGGTACTGTGTCTGGCTATATTGTACTGTTACGCCCTAAGGCTACGTTTCCAAATAATGTCTGCTACACAGGGCGGGAGATCCGTGGCTGATCCTGCGTTATGCAGTGTTGACGCCGCGGATTTATTTGCGGAAAATATTCCAGCTGAGGGTCCAGGTAACGGGGGTTCTGTACCCCTCAGTCAGTCTGCAGCAGCGGTGGTACACCAAAACCCACCTTGGGCTGCTCTTTCTAATATACTGACTATGCTAGCAACGAGACTTACGCCCCCCTGTGGGACCTCCTGTGCCATTACAATCACATTTTGTCCCTGTCGTAAATCCGCCATGGGCGGATGCTCTGTCGACTCAGTTACAGCAGTTAAATCAGTCTTTGGTTTCCCAAAATCCTAACCCTCGCACTCCTAAGAGGACCATTTCTTCTTCACAATCAACTCATGTTTCGGATACTTCATCCGATGAAGATGGGGTTTATACTGATCCATCAGACACTGATGCAGATGCTTCTGATGAGGAATCTACAATGCAGGTTGATGTTCCTGACCTATTGGACTCTATCAAACTGATTCTTCAGATTGATGACGAAACTGTCCCTCCAGATACGTCTAAGAAACCTGATAAGTTCAAACGTCAGAAGGTTATTAAATTAGTTTTGCCACATTCACATTCCCATATGTCAGGAATCCTGAGAGTCTCCAGGAAAGAAATTCTCCCTGTGTAAAAAGAAGCTAGCTCGTTATCCCCTCTCTGCAGAGTTAAGTAAAATTTGGGAAACCCCACCACCGGTGGACTCGCATGTAGCTCGTCTTGTGGTGTCTTTTATCTGCCTGTCACTACCATCACCTCTCTGAAGGAACCGACGGATAAGCGTGTGGAGGGTTGCTTGAAGTCTATTTACACTTTTTTGCGGGTGCCATACATAGACCCACTATAGCAGCTTCTTGGGCTGCAAAAGGTATTGAAGCCTGGGTTCAAGCTGTTGTGGCAGAGCTACCTCGGAATTTTTCTGATAATGGCAGACAGTGTCTTTCATATATTACCACAGCCTCTCATTACATTCAGGAAGCAGCCTCTGATGGGTGTTCTGGCGGCCAAAGCGTCTACTACGTCCATTCTGGCTCGCCTGATTCTATGATTGCGGTCCTGGTCGTTAGACCTGGACTCTAAAAAGACCTGGAGGTGATCCCTTTTAAGGGAGACATACTGTTTGGGGAAGATTTTAACAAGATTGTTGCTGACTTAGCGTCTGTTAAGACTGCATGTCTGCCAAGTACTAATCCTTCGGCTCCAAAGGCTAAAAGTACCTCCTTTTGTTCCTTTCGACTTCCAAGTAAAGCAAAGGGTCAGGCGTACCCGAAACAGGCTCACACTTCCAAAACCTCTAAGCCCAAACCTAAACGTTCTTGGGCCCCAGGGTGGGAGGCCGACTTCTGCAGTTCGCCCGGGTATGATTGCAGACCACTTCGGACGCCTGGGTGAGGGAAGTCGTGACTCGCGGATACGCCATCTCTTTCAAGACATGTCCCTCTCACCAGTTTTGCTCGACAATTATCCCTTCGGATCCGTTAAAGGCAAAAACTCTACATTTGGTGGTACAATCCCCCCTGGACACAGGAGTGGTAGTGCCGGTGCCTCTGTCTCAGAGGGGCAGGGGGTACTATTCAACGCTATTCCTAGTTCCGAAGCCGAATGGAACCTCCCAACCCATTCTTAACCTCAAGTCTTTGAACAAATTTGTGAAGGTATCCAAATTCCGTATAGGAAACTCTTCGCTCTATTGTTCTGGCTTTGGAGCCCGGGGACTATATGGTATCCCTGGACATACAGGATGCTTACCTGCACTTACCTATTGCCATGTCGCATCAGCAGTATCTGCGGTTTGCTATTGGCAACCTACATTATCAATTCCAAGCCTTGCCTTTTGGACAGATCACAGCTCCTCGGATCTTCACCAAGGTCGTGGCAGTCACGACGGCCATTCTCCGTCGTCAAGGCATCAGGATCCTGCCATGTCTGGACGACTTGCTGATCCTGGCGAACTCCCCAGAGGTTCTCATCCGTCATCTAGAACTGACGATCCAATTCCAACAAGAACACGGATGGCTCATCAATTGGAAGAAATCTTCGCTGGTCCCTGCTCAGAACATGGTGCACCAGGGGGCATTCCTGGACACACACAACCACGTTTGTTCTGGTCTCCAGAGAAGGTCCTGAAACTCCAGGACAGGATACGATGGTTCCTCTCTCGCCCAAGAGTGTCAATACACTCAGCGATGCAAGTTCTAGGCCTCATGGTGTCTGCTTTCAACATGGTGGAGTACGCTCAATTTCATTCCCGCCCTCTGCAGAGGTTAATCCTTTCCAAGTGGGACGGCCTGCCTCACTGGATAAGATCTCACATGATGTCCTTGACTCCGGAGATTCGTCTGTCACTGAGTTGGTGGCTACAGGACCAACGATTGAGCAGGAGTCGTCCCTTCTGGATCTCCAACTGGGTCCTCCTAATGATGAATGCCAGTCTGCGGGGTTGGGGCACGGTGTTGGAGCAACACTCTCTTCAGGCTCGGTGGACCAGGGAGGAATCCCTCCTCCTGATAAATATTCTGAAGTTGCGGGCAGTGTTCAGTGCTATGAAGCTTGCCCTGCCTCTGGTACAGAACAGGCCTGATCAAGTACAGTCGGACAATGCCACAACGGTGGCATACATAAATCATCAAGGTGGCACTCGAAGCCGCATGGCAAAGTTGGAAGTGTCAAAGATTCTTCAATGGGCAGAACGCCATCTGCCAGCCATATCGGCAGTGTTCATTCCGGGGTACCTCAACTGGCAAGCGGACTTCCTCAGTTGTCAGGACGTACACGCCGGAGTGTTTAAACTCCTAGTGGACAAGTGGGGCCTACCGGATGTAGACCTGATGGTATCTCGACACAATCACAAGGTTCCGGTCTTCTGAGCAAGGACAAGGGATCCTCCAGCAGCGTTCGTGGATGCACTGGCAATTCCATGGAACTTTTATCTGCCGTTCGTGTTCCCTCCGGTGTCACTCCTGCCCAGGGTAATAAGGAAGTTCAAGCAAGAAGGAGGAATACTACTTCTAATCGCTCCATCGTGGCCCAGACGACTTTGCTTCTTAAACCTGCAGGATCTCTCGATAGAGCGTCCTCTTCTACTTCCGCAACGCCCAGACCTCCTCGTTCAGGGCCCTTGTGTCTACCAGGATCTGGCCCGACTGGCTTTGACGGCGTGGCTCTTGAAGCTTCACTCCTGATGGCCAAAGGATTTTCTGAAGCGGTCATTCAAACTATGTTGAAAGCCCGTAAACCATTGGCTCGGATTTATTATATAGTCTGGAATTCTTACTTAACCTAGTGTGTGGCAAAAAATTATGATGCATACAAGTTCAGTACTGCCAAACTTATGGCTTTTCTGCAACAGGGCCTGGACTTAGGCCTTCGTTTGGCCTCCCTCAAGGTTCATATTTCAGCCTTGTTGTGTGGTTTCAGATAAAAATGACATCTCTGCCTCCCTATGATCCCTCCTGTGGCTCCTTGGGATATGTCCGTCGTTCTGAATGCCTTGCAAGAGTCTCCATTTGAACCTCTTGAGTCTGTGGACCTTAAATGGCTTACACTAAAGATCTGTGTTTTTACTAGCTATTGCCTCTGCTCGACGGGTTTCAGACTTGGGTGCCTTATTCTGTCGGTCACCCTTTCTGAGTTTTCTCCGTGACCGTGCGGTTCTTAGAACTCTCTCTGTTTATCTACCTAAGGTGTCGTCTTTCCAACTTAACCAAGAGATTGTGGTTTCAGCCTTCATCTCTCCTGGTTTGTCCTTCAAAGAGCGGTCTTTGGATGTGGTACGGGCGCTCCGTATCTATGTGAAGAGAACCGCCTCTCTTTGGTGATCTGATTCTCTCTTTGGCCTTTTTGGTTTCTACAAACGTGGCTGGCCTGCCAATAAGCAGACCTTGGCCAGATGGATTACAATGGTGATTGCACAAGCTTACGTAAAGGCTGGTCTCTCAGCTCCTGCTGCTATCAAGGCCCATTCTTCTTGGTCTGTTGGACCTTCTTGGGCGGCCCTCCGTGGCTCGTCCGCAGAACAATTGTGCATGGCGGCTACGTGGTCCTCAGTGAACACGTTTATCAGGTTCTGTGCTTTTGATACTTCTGCCTCCCAGGATGCTTCCTTTGGACGCTGGGTTCTTGTGCCCGCTACACTGCATCCCCTCCCATGAGGAACTGCTTTAGGACATCCCCGATGTTATTCCCTGTGGAATACCAGTGTACCCCACTGCAGAAAAGGAGATTTATGGTAAGACTTACCATTGTTAAATCTCTTTCTGCGAGATACACTCGATTCCATAGGGTGCCCACCCTGACGCGCTTCTTTGGGTTGGTATGGCCGCTGGTACCTTCTCCTGTCATGAGAATGTGGTTTTATGTGGCTAACATCTTTCGTCTCTTTACCTGCTACTGCATTGGACTGGTTAACAAAACTGAGCTCCAGTGCCTGCAGGCGGGGATATAGAGGAGGCGGTGCAGTGCATCCTGGGAGCAGTCAAAGCTTTAGCCTGTTGGTGCCTCGAATCAAGATCCAACTCTACACCCCTGATGTTATTCCCTGTGGAATCTAGTGTAACTCGCAGAAAGGGAAATATATATATTGTGTGTGTATGTATGTATGTATGTATGTATGTATGTATGTGTGTATATATATATATATATATATATCCAACAATTGAGTCGGCACTCACATAACTGACCAGAATATACTTTGCTCGGGTGCCATCCATAGAGTTACGCACTCCAACATGCACACAAAAGGAAAGGCGGCACTCACGAGTCCTTGTAGAGAAGAATAATTCAGACGGACATCGTCACATGCATACATACACTATAAGAGCATGTCCACTCTTTACATATACACTCATTACATGCAGGCTTTGCAAAATTTCCAGCCTGACTAGCAACTTGATAACTAGGGCCTAATTCAGACCTGATCGCAAAATCTTTCTCTAATGGGCAAAACCATGTGCACTGCAGGTGGGGCAGATGTAACATGTGCAGAGAGAGTTAGATTTGGGTGGGTTATTTTGTTTCTGTGCAGAATAAATACTGGCTACTATTTTTTTACACTGCAATTTAGATTTCATTTTATGTACATGTAAAATTTTATAAACTGTATTCTGGAAATTGAAATGAAACAACTGAGCATCTTCAACTCACTAACAGTATGATCATTTACTGCTCAAGATAACAAAATTCTATTTTCATACATTTATTTCCAGGAGATGGAGGTACAAGCGTGAAGACCTCAGAGGGAGATCTTGTTTTGTCTCCAGACTTTCAAATACAAGATAACATCAGCCAGGATTCTACAAGAGACATCCCCAGTACTCTAAATATACATCACAGTGCTGATCTATCATCTGATCCCTCTAATATTGGGGAATGTTCTCCTGATAACTCAAATATTGTTACACATAATGCTGGTCTTACAGGTGATTCAGTCTTTATCTGCTCTGAATGTGGTAAAAGTTTTGAATATCAGTCAGTGTTTGTTAGACATCAGAGAAGTCACACAGGTGAGAGGCCGTTTCCATGTTCAGTGTGTGGGAAATGTTTTACACAGAAATCATATCTCGTTACACATGAGAGAAGTCACACAGGCGAGAAACCATTTGCATGTTCTGAATGTGGAAAACGTTTTACATCAAAATATTATCTTGTAATACATGAGAGAAGTCACACAGGTGAGAGGCCATTTCCATGTTCTCTGTGTGGAAAACGTTTTACATCAAAATCAGATCTTGTTCTTCATGAGAGAATTCACACCGGTGAGAAACCATTTTCATGTTCTGAATGTGGAAAACATTTTACATCGAAATCATATCTTGTTACACATGAGAGAAGTCACACGGGTGAGAGGCCATTCCCATGTTTCGAATGTGGAAAACGTTTTATGTTGAAATCACAACTTGTTATACATGAGAGAAGCCACACAGGAGAGAAACCATTTCCATGTTCTGAATGTGGAAAACGTTTTACATTGAAATCACAACTTGTTACACATGAAAGAAGCCACACAGGAGAGAAACCATTTCCATGTTCTTTGTGTGGGAAATGCTTTTCACAGAAATCGCATCTTGCTAGACATGAGAGAAGCCACATAGGAGAGAAACCGTTTCCATGTTCTGTGTGTGGGAAATGCTTTTCACAGAAAGCACATCTTGTTACACACGAGAGAAGTCACACAGGCGAGAAACCATATTCATGTTCTGAGTGTGGGGAATGTTTTACTTGGAAATCCCATCTTGTTAAACATCAGAGTATTCACACAGGTGTGTAACCATTTCTGTGTACTGAGGGTTTGATTTGGATTTGTTTTGTAAATATAAAATAAATATAATGGTTTGCATACAAGTCGGTGGTGTCCGACGCAGAATTCCTGGACCTGGCTGTCTGGATCTAATGGCCAGTGTAAGCTTTGCTTGCGCACACTGACCAAGATCTGCAACCATCATGAGTTGCAGTGGTTATGTAATGCTGCGGCTTCAGACGCAGCCCTCTGATCTCACAGATACGGGCAGGAGGTGCCTTATCTCCTACAGATGCTGCTGTTGCATATTATTAGTACAGTGTTGCACAGCTGCTTCTCTGCATCTGCGCAATTCCTTATAACTCGAAATCAGGTCCTGAGTGTGGAAAATACTTTACACTGAGATCATATCTTGTTACACATCAGATAATCCACATAATGATAGCGGATTGGCATGTGGTGATAACTGGTTTCCATTGGTTCATGTCTGAGAGGAATGTACATAGGACTGTGTAACAGAGTATTTATGTAGTCTCCATATTAGATATATTTCTGTGCATTTCCTGATGCATCATTCCAGTATTATATTACATGGCATTCTCTGCTTAGAGAAATAAGAAAGCAGCTCGCCCAGTGTAATTAGCATTTTAGCAAGGTCACACACAGGGCACAATAGGTCTGACTACATCCTGTACGGAGACACGCCCACAGGTGGGACAGAAGTTGGATATACCATCTGAACCACAGAGCTCACACTCTCTCTTCCAGAGACACCCTCTCACACAGATGCAGCGAGACGCGGTTCACAGAAACATTGCACAAATGCAACTAGACGCGGCTCACAGACACATTGCACAGATGCAGCGAGACGTGGCGCAGACACATTGCACAGATGCAGTGAGACGCGGATCACAGACACATTGCACAGATGCAGCGAGACGCGGCTCAGACACATTGCACAGGTGCAGCTAGACACGGCTCACAGACACATTGCACAGATGCAGCTAGACACGGCTCACCGATACATTGCACAGATGCAGCTAGACACGGCTCACAGACACATTGCACAGTTGCAGCTACAAACACCAGGCTTCTTGTAATTAGCATTTTAGCAAGGTCACACACAGGGCACAATAGGTCTGACTACATCCTGTACGGAGACACGCCCACAGGTGGGACAGAAGTTGGATATACCATCTGAACCACAGAGCTCCCACTCTCTCTTCCAGAGACACCCTCTCACACAGATGCAGCTAGACGCGGCTCACAGACACATTGCACAGATGCAGCGAGACGCGGTTCACAGAAACATTGCACAAATGCAACTAGACGCGGCTCACAGACACATTGCACAGATGCAGCGAGACGCGGCTCAGACACATTGCACAGATGCAGCTAGACGCGGCTCACAGACACATTGCACAGATGCAGCTAGACACGGCTCACAGACACATTGCACAGATGCAGCTAGACACGGCTCACCGACACATTGCACAGATGCAGCTAGACACGGCTCTCCGACACATTGCACAGATGCAGCTAGACGCGGCTCACCGACACATTGCACAGATGCAGCTAGACGCGGCTCACCGACACATTGCACAGGTGTAGCTAGACGCGGCTCACAGACACATTGCACAGATGCAGCGAGACGCGGCTCAGACACATTGCACAGATGCAGCGAGACGCGGCTCACAGACACATTGCACAGATGCAGCTAGACACGGCTCAGACACATTGCACAGATGCAGCTAGACACGGCTCAGACACATTGCACAGATGCAGCTAGAGACGGCTCACAGACACATTGCCCAGATGCAGCTAGACACGGCTCAGACACATTGCACAGATGCAGCTAGACACGGCTCACCGACACATTGCACAGATGCAGCTAGACGCGGCTCACCGACACATTGCACAGATGCAGCTAGACGCGGCTCACCGACCCATTGCACAGGTGCAGCTAGACGCGGCTCACAGACACATTGCACAGGTGCAGCTACAAACACCAGGCTTCTTGGAAGCTTCTCATTGTGGATATATGTACACACTCAGGGCTAGATAAGGAGATGGCATAACAATACAATACAATACAATTTATTGTCATCGGCAAAAGGACAAGTTTCACAGACTAAATTACTTTATGCAGATACAGCAACTACAGTAAAACAGCAGCATCCCTAATAATAAATACACATACAATTCACATGTTCAACATTGGTACTGCTGTTATGTAGACGCCCAGTGTGTGTCCTCAAAGTCTTAAACCTTTTTTGAGATGGTAATTTCACAAATACCTTATGAAAGGGATGACTAGGGTCCAGCAAAATATTTCTAGATCTCTTTCGAACTCTAGATTCGTAGAGATTGTGGATGGTTGGCAACAGCACTCCAATGAGCTGACCAGCGGTCCTTACCGTGCGTTCCAAAGCACTCTGCTCACTCGGAGTGCAGCAGCCATACTAGACTGTAATACTAAGTCTAAATGCTCTCAATAGAGCATCTGTAAAAATTTAGCGTGGTTGATTTGGTCACTCCTGCAGCCCATAGAAGCCTCAAAAAGAAGAGCCGCTGCTGTGCTTTCTTCATTAAGCACACTGAGTTTGCAGACCAGGTCAGGTCCAAAGAGACCAAAACACCCAAAAATCTAAATGAATCAACAACCTCAATATCCAGACTGTTGATGGATACAGGCAATTTAGGCGCCAAGGCTCTCCTGAAATCTACCACCAGTTCTTTGGTCTTTGATTTATTTAAGATCAGATGATTAGCCTTATTCCAGGCAACGAACTTGCCTATCTCGTGTTTATACTGGGTCTCATCATCTTCAGAAATCAGTCCCACAACCACTATGTCGTCTGCAAATGTAATGACCTTAACAGAGTCAGAAGACGACATGCAATCGTGGGTGAACAGTGGGTACAGAAAAGGACACAGCCTTGGGGAACGTCCGTCCTTAACGTCACCTCTATAGATACAACTCTTCCCATTCTTGCCACTTGAGGTCTGACAGATAAAAAAAAAAAGTTAATACCCAATTACAAATAAAACCACTGAGACCTAAATTGAGCAGCTTAGGAGTTAAGGACACAGGAATAACGGTGTTAAAAGTGGAACTAAAATCTATAAAAAGAATCCTAACATGAGTTTTTATTCACGTCTAAATGGGATAAGATGGAGTACAAGATGGTATTCACTGCATCATCAATACAGTGATCCATTCCAATTAGCATATAGGTACAACCAAACTCCACTAGAATAAAAGATTCAATGGGGTATATTTACTAAGCTCCCGATTTTGACCGATTTGGTGTTTTTTCTTCAAAGTGTCATCTCAGGAATTTACTAAACTGAAATCTCGGCAGTGATGAGGGAATTCGTATATTTTTGGAAGTCAAAGAAAAAAAAATACGAATGAATACACCATCGGTCAAATACGCCTGTTATTTTATACAACTCTGTTATTTACCAAGAATTCGTATTTGTATTTTTCACCGTGAAAGGTCCATTACGTTCGTGTTAAAGATGAAATCTTAAAAAAATAAGAGGAAAAAATAGACCTGCTTTTGAAAAGCGTGTTTACATGTGTTACACCCTCCCCAAAAATTACACCTATAATTCTGATACTTTAAAAGGTCAATAAGTACATGATTAACATCTTACCCTCAGAAATGGAAGAACTAACAATTATTCACAACATTTTTATGTTTAAACCACAAATATGTTTATTAAAGTGTGTACATTGCAAACATCAACAGACAGTGTTAACCCCACTTACGCATCTGCCATCTGCAGAGGCTGGCTTTATTTTTTACGTGTAGCTTTGGAGGCTTCAGAGGCGGGGCCAGGTACATGAGCTCTTGATCTGCTTGACCTCCTTATTGGGGAGGGCACTGGGGGTATTTATTTGGGTTGTAGTTCCTGAGCTAGTACTCATTTGTTGGGAGTGGAAAACACTTATGTTGTGGCTTAGGTTACTGAGTGTAGCATTTAATTGATTATTGGCGGCCGTATTATTGTCTATAATTCTACCCAGACTTTCTGTAAGGCTATTGTTCCTTTCAAGGAGATGCAGGTAGTTTTGGTGTAGCCTCATTTGTTCATCCATAATTCGCTGTAAAGTGGTCATCATGGTGCTGTTTTCTGCCCGCATTTGCTCCAGACAAGTCGCCACACGACTGGTTTCCAAATGTTCTCTGCTGAGATTTCGACTTATGCGTGGCATGTAATGTGGCAGACTTGCCAGCAGCTGATTTTGTCTTTGGAGACACTCTGAATTGAGCCTCTGGTGGTTTGCCCAGTTGGACCAAAATGTCTGCTCTTCAGTTTGAGCCAGTGGTGTACTTGGGCTCATTATTGGTTGCGGACTTGTTTGTTGTGGAGGTGGGGCCACAGGTACCGTGCTAGGTGGCGTTGTCTGTAATGGGCGGAGATCCAGAACAAACGTGGCATCAGTTTGCAGTGTCAGCTGGTCCGTGGGCATGCTGTCATCATCTGTGTGTGGTATAATGATACAACATTGTAGTAATACTTCTATCATATAGCATTGCATTTATTATTCTGTTTGTCAAAAAATAACACACATACGTTTGTAACAAAAGCCACAACAAATATTTAGCTTAACGGAAGACCCTATTTTGTTTTAGGTTCGTGGTTTTGCTTAATTTAAAAACATTAGACAATCAGGAATAGACAAAAAAACTATCATGTACAAACCCTGTTGAAGTAAGATGAGGCAGAAAACACAACATAAATGGCATAGTAGACCAACAGAGGTTTGTTTTTGTTAGGTTGCAGGAGCCGGGACTTTTTTCCTCATGCTCCTTTTCTTACTTACACTATCTTATACTCCTTACTCCCTTTGATGGCACCTAACACCGGCTTTTCTAAACCTGTCCTATTTTGTCCTGTAGTATAACTGAGCTTTTCAAGGTTTGCTGATTTTATTATGTACTGTGTTATGGGCTCTGCGGATCCCTTGTGCCGCCATATAAATCGAGGAAAATATTAATAATAAGATTAAACCCCAATAAGCAATGATACTCATGTGCTGAAGCTTGCCCAGCAGATTATGGTGTGCACTTTAGTAAGCATTAAATTACTGTATACCGCAAGTGTGCACTCATGTAGTTTGGTTGCTTTTGTGAGGAGGTGTTCACATTAATGTTTTGTTTTATTTGAAAAAAATTTTATACTGACGCTGCATTACTGTGTGTTTGTTTCGTTGACATAATTATCAGAAGTACACTGTGTTTGTAAGTGTTCAGATGTGTTATTTTATGGACTCACCAGCCAGATGAGGGGATTCTGGGTCGCGTGTTGGGGAAGGTGCTAGTAAATCGGATGGTGGCCTTGAGGGGGAGAGATGCGTCTGTGAGGGGGATATGCAGATGTGGGCATCGGGAGATCTGGGCGTGGTCTATTCAACGCCACGTGTTTGCGGCTGGATGTTGGGTTTCCTGTGCGCATTTGCGGACTAAGGCGTGGCCTGGATGGGACTGTGGAAAAACGTAATACATTAGTGTATTTTCATAAATATATTTTGGCTAAAAAACCCCATAAAGGTTACTTTACCTGTAGCACCAGCGTCCTCCAGTGCAATATTTGTTCTGCTACTATGGCCTGCTCTTCTTTGTGACACTGAAAAATATTTTGCATTATGGTATGTATTTTTCCAAAAGCAATTACAACATGATAACATTAGCCATGTAGCCATTAGGAAAAGCAAAACCATACCTGTGTTTTGACGTTTGATATTAAAAATAGTCGGCCATATATTGTCGTCAGCAAGTAGAGATATAATATACATCTACAAATACAACAACATGACCACACCTGCTTACTTTACCAAAAAAAAACCTATGCATACTACAACATAGATGTTTGTCACAAACAAGGCATGTGCAGTAAAACACTGCATAACAAATGCTATATTCAAATACCACATATGCTTACAACTTATACATACAGTAGAACTGACAAAAATCAGCTGCAGCAAATATTTTAAACATAAAACTATAAAACTGGGAGCATACTAATTGCAATAATTACAGTATTGTCTGATCCCCATATGGCACACATAATCTTTCCTTTTACATAAGGAAAATGATGCAGAAAAAAACAAAACAAAAAAAAACACACAAACATTTAATATGTAATAATACATATATCTCACACACAAACACATTAAAACAACACATCCTCAAAGCAACAAACATGCCAAACACTAAAAACAGTTTTGTCCACAATTACACTGATAAGAACAAACAAAACAATACTCACCATCCTGCCTGGGCCAATCAGAATCTCTGACATGAGTGGCACGGGCAACTTCGTGTGGAATAATGCTCCTCCCACTCAGCATATGTGGCAATGAAAGGATGGCCACCCCCAGTTTGTCGGGCTGACTTTGCCTCCTTGGCCATTTTTGCCTTTACCCTGCGCTTTATGTCATAAAATCTCTTTCGACAAGTGTCCTCAGTCCGCCTCACCACACCCTCGCAGTTCACTGCTGAAACTACTTGACCCCACAACACAGCCTTTCTGCGAGATGTCACCTTGGAGGCCTGAGGGCCAAACAGGTGCCGATGATGCCGCATAACTCATGCACCAATGCCACATTTTCTGCATGACTACATTTTACATTTCTGCCTGTCTTCGTAGTGGTGCGTAACTGTCACTCTCACGGGTGGCCGCAGCAGCAACCTCACCCTCCTCCTCCGCCTCACTAACCTCCTCCACCTCACTCACCTCTTCCCTCTCACCTCCTCCACCTCACTCACCTCTGACTGGGACATAATAGACACTAACAACAATTAACACAGAGGGAAAAAAACACACAAAACACACTCCTCTACCACTACACAACAAACACACAAACAAACAAGAACAAGAGACTTTAAAAAAAAAAACACACCAAAAATTAGACAAACTTTTAAAATAATATACAACAATAATCACAGGACTTTTCACACACACAATACAGCACTCACCAATCAATATCTCACTCCAAAAATGCAATACAACTCTCCACAAACTAACACCACTTCCTCTCACCTCTCCTCTAGCTAAACCCACGAAGTCCGGCCGGTTTGGGGCGGTTTTATACTAATCAACAGACACTCCTCCAACACAAACAGAACCAATCATGTTTGAGTGACAAAAACGGAAGACGCAAAAAACGCGTACGTGAACTACATAAAAACACTGCCGTGAAGGACAAATACGAATCCATAATCTCAATCTAAATACTACAGCCGCAAACTTAAAACACAACCGTAAACTTAGAAAAAAATTACGAATCACATCGACATCGAAAAATACAAAAGAAGCCAACTCGGCAGGTTGGTAAATTTATATGCACTTTTTTCAAAAAGTTGGAAAAAAACACGATGTAATTCGAGTTTAAACTCCCTTCAAATCACTGCAAATACGAATCTTAGTAAATATACCCCAGTGTATCCCACCACTAGACGCTCTAAAGATTTACTCACCAGCGAGGTTAAAGCTATAGGTTTACAATCGTTCAGGCTCTTGGCTAAACCTTTCTTAGGTATTGGGACAATATTTGTAACCTATAAACACTTGGGGACTACACAATTAAAAAGAAAAGCATTAAAAATAAAAGTGAATATCCCCCTAATTAGTCTGCACATTGTTTGAGGACCTTACCAGAAATACCATCAGGGCCAGCACATTTACTAGGATCAACACGCCGTAAACAGTCTTTCATGGCTACCTCATCAAGCAGAAGAGGAACTTCCCAATCCCGAGGGATGAGAAACTTGATGGGCACATTATTATCGTTATCAAACCTAGAATAACATAAATTTAGGTCCTCAACCAGCTCTCTGCTAACCTCACTTGTGTCGGCTTCCTTTGTTTTACATTCAGTGGTTTCCAGTATCAACTGCCATAGACTCCTGGGGTCTTTATTTTGGCTACTTTTGTCCTCAATTTTAACAGAGTAGCCAATTTTAGTCCACCTAATACCTCTGCAAATCAGTCCTAGCGTTCCTCAGCTCCACCAGATCCCTAGATTTAAGCAAAGAGCGGACTTCCGCGTTCAACCACGGCTTCTCATTAGCAAAGACTCTGATATTTTTTCCAATAGTAACACTTTCCGTCCAACAATTTACATAACTTGGGACCAGTGATGTCAACAGATCAACATCTATTACATCATGTACCACACCTTAATCAATAAACATATCCCAGTTAGTGACTTCTAAGTTATCCTGTAACTTAACCAGGGCACCTTCTGGCCGGTTAGTAACCAATCTTCTGATCAGTCTAAGGCAGGCATTCCCAACCACGGTCCTCAAGGCACACTAACAGTGCAGGTTTTAGTGATATCCAGGCTGCAGCACAGGTGACTTAATTAGTTGCTCAGTTATTTTGATTCAACCATCTGTGCTGCAGCCTGGATATCACTAAAACCTGCACTGTTGGTGTACCTTGAGGACCGTGGTTGGAAATGCCTGGTCTAAGGGTTCTATTTACTAAGCACTGGATGAAGATAAAGTAACAGCCAATCGGCTCATAACTGCCATTTTTTCAAACCCAGAATATGGCAAGGCAGTTAGGAGCTGATTGGCTGTTACTTTATCTCCTTCCACTATGGGGTAAATTCAATAACTGTCGGAAGCTGCCGTCTTGTCGAAAAGACGTCAGTTTCCGACAGTTTTAGGTCGGAAGGGGTTCCGACCTATTCATTATGGCCCCATTTATTCCGACAAGTCGGTAAACCCGACTTGTCGGAATGCACGCTGATCTGCGGCATCAGCCGCCGATCAGCGTGCATTGTCGGAAGCGGGGCCAAACCCGACAGGTTTTAGCCCCGTTTTCGACAATCTCAATCCGACTTTAAAAAAAGTCGGATTGAGATGAGTGAGCTGAGAGCAGGAGACGGGGGGAGCAGCAGGGAGAGCAGGAACCCAGCGGCAGCGTCCACCCGGCTCCAGCAAGCGAGGTCCCACTTGCTGGAGCCGGGTGGATGCTGCCGTGAGCCGCCGCTGCTTCCCCCGTCTCCTCCGCTGTCTCATCCCCGGCGCCGCTGACATCACCTCCTGGCGCGGCTGTCATCCCCTGCCTGCGCCGATTACATCTCCTCCCGGCGCGGCTGTCATCCCCTCCTTCCGGCGCCGCTGACATCACCTCCTCCTGGCGCCGTTGACCGCTTCCCCTGCAGCAGCAGAACATGACAACGGGAGCAGCAAAATCCAACAGTCGGATTTGGCCGCTCTTTTGAATAGGGGTTGTCGGGTGCATTCTGACAACTGCATGTCGGAATGGACCCGACTCTTACTGAAATAGACCGCTATATCTCTTTACTAGATGCTTGTAGATTGGTAATAGAAACAGGGACATATAGTCAGATTTACTAAAATGGGGGCAAACAACAGTTTCGTAAGCTGACTTAAAATTAGTATACACCTGATCTAAAACACCAACACCCCTAGTATGATCGTGAACATTTTTATTAAACTTTGGAGAAACCTTTTTCAGATCCGCTTGGTTAAAATCACCCGCTACAATGAATGCAGCCTCAACGTAGGCACACCGAAGCTTCACTAAAACATCATACAGGCTATTTAAGGTGCAGCTTACATTTGCATGAGAGGGGATGTACATGGCTGTCACAATCACATCCGAGACTTCTCTACATTTAACTATTAAATATTCAATATCACTTGAGCTGTAAGATTCAATCACAACAGCGTCAGTACAACGCATACGCTGACCATAAATACAAAGCCCCCCACCGCTCTTTGGCCCTCATTCCGAGTTGTTCGCTCGCAAGGCGAATTTAGCAGAGTTACACACGCTAAGCCGCCGCCTACTGGGAGTGAATCTAAACTTCTTAAATGTGCGACCGATGTATGCGCATTATTGCGATCACAAACGAGTTAGCAGTTTCTGAGTAGCTTCAGACTTACTCTGCCTGTGCGATCAGTTCAGTGCTTTTCGGTCCCGGCTGACGTCATAAACACACCCAGCGTTCGCCCAAGCACTCCCACCGTTTCTCCAGACACGCCTGCGTTTTTTCCGGAAACGGTAGCGTTTCCAGCCACACGCCCCTAAAACGCCGTACATCCGCCCAGTAACACCCATTTCCTGTCAATCACAATGCGATCGCCGGAGCGATGAAAAAGCCGTGAGTAAAAATACTATCTTCTTAGTAAAGTTACTTGGCGCATGCGCAGTGCGAACATTACGCATGCGCACTAAGAGAATTCTCACTGCGATGCGATGAAAATCTCCGAGCGAACAACTCGGAATGAGGGCCTTCATTCCTAGAACTAACGTTCTATCTGCTCTGAAAAGAATCCTGTTCTCACAGCAGACAACAGAATCAAGTACCAAGTTATTTTTCCAAGATACGGAAAAAACAAGGGGGGTAATTCAGACCTGATGGCTCACTAGCAATTTTTTGCAGCGCTGCGATCTGATAGTTGCGGGCTACAGGGTAGTGTCTTTTAGCTGTGCAAGTGTGTAATCGCATGTGCAGCTGGGCGGCACAAAAAATATTTGTGCAGTCTCTGAGTAGCCCAGGACTTACTCAGCCACTGCGATCACTTCAGCCTGTCCGGGGCCGGAAATTGACGTCAGACACCCGCCCTGCAAACACTTGGACACGCCTGCGTTTTACAAACCACTCCCAGAAAACGGTCAGTTGTCACCCACAAACGCCTTCTTCCTGTCAATCTCCTAGAGATCGCATGTGCGAATGGATTCTTCGTAAAACCCATCGCACAGCAACAATCCTCTTTGCACCCATGCATTCCGGTGCATACCCATGCGCAGTTCTGACCTGATCTCAGCGCTGCAAAAAAGGAGCACTGAATTACCCCCCAAGGATAGAGCACGTATCTAGGTATTTATTTGCAAAGTCAGCTTGCAGATTGTCCAGTTTACCAGCCAGAGAACATCAGCCAAAAAATAGGCTGGGCAAGAGGGGGGGGGGGGGGGGGGTTAATAGAACAAAGTCTGAGCCTGGTTTTAACACCAGCATGTTTTCCCCTTTTTTGCCTCCTATCTCTTCTCCGATGTCTCTTCCAACCCTGCCTCAGTCTCCAAAAATAATTGGGGCCCCAGTTCTGTCCAAACCGCTGACCTCCCCACCGATGCCAGCCTCTGTTCCTACTACTTTCCGGTACCCTCAGACAGTTGCCCAGGTCTACAGCATGTTGTCTCTCAGAAGGCAGCTCCAGCCCATGCACACCAGCCCATTACATGCAACATACAGACTCTTTAGGGACGCTCCGCTCCACACGGGCTCCAGACCCCAAGTCACCAATGCTGTCAGCCCCTAAGGAGCTAGTAAAGGTAGATGCTGCGGTGCCAGTCACCTCAGAGCCCGTAGCAACACCCGGCTTCCACACATTCATCCCGCCGATAGTGATGACGGGCAGCCCAGTGGATACCGCCGCACATGCAGTCACTGCAGCCATAGAGGTTCCCAGGGCAACTCTCGCAGGACCTCACAGCAGTGCCAACGTCCCATGCCGGACAGCCACATCGCCAGCAGCACCTCCCAGGGGTACACAATACCACACCGGCCTCCAATGCACGCTGCTTCCAGCACCATCCACATGTAACATACAGACAGAAATCCACGGACATTGCTAGATCTGCAAGTGCTCTGCATCCGCACTGCCGCAGCGTTTACATGCACCGCCATCTCCACAGCATTAATGGTTTCTTCTGTGATATTGTAGTGTGTTGTAGACCAGGAAATCTGTAATGGCAGCCTGTGACATGGGTAACAATGGTAACTGTTGGTAGATGGGGATTTATGTTGATTAATCTGCAACAGATCATAATCGGGTTATGGCAGTGTACTCTGCTAAACATGGCTCCATGGGCCTAATACAGAGTTGATCGCAGTAGCAAATTTGTTAGCAGTTGGGCAAAACCATGTGCACTGCAGGGGGGCAGATGTAACATGTGCAGAGAGAGTTAGGTTTGGGTGGGTTATATTGTTTCTGTGCAGGGTAAATACTGGCTGCTTTATTTTTACACTGCAATTTAGATTTCAGTTTGAACACAGCCCACCCAAATCTAAATCTCTCTGCACATGTTACATCTGCCCCCCACCCTGATCTGTAGGACCCATGTTCCATGTGCCTGTTCCAATGGTACAGACTAGGATTGGGAATTTCTGGCTACATTATGATGACTGTGATATAGCATACAGTGCATCCGGAAAGTATTCACAGCACTTCACTTTTTCCATTTTGTTATGTTACAGCATTGTTCCAAAATGGAATAAATTTTTTTTTTTTACCTCAAAATTCTACACACAATATGCCCCATAATGACAGCGTACAAAAAGTTTTTATTGAGATTTTGTCAATTTATTACAAATAAAAAAAACTAAGAAATCACATGTACATAAGTATTCACAGCCTTTGATCAATACTTCAATATATAAGAGATCCAACTGTAACCAGTGGACATCATAGTATTCCAAAAACTACTTTTGTCTTTGTAATACCTAGTTGCAACACAACTGTGCACAGTGGATACAATTTCAACACAACAAATGCACCTTATAAAGCAACAATTGTATCAATAGCTCAAATAGGTAGTTGTTAAATCTTCTCCCACAATGGACATCAAATAAAACAATCAACAGCCTTTCAATGTTAAAAACAAGCCCCTAGGGTTATATAATTACATCACAATCCCAAGCATATTTGGAGAGATATGATAATTTAATGCTTGCTTAGAGCCGCTGGGATAGTGGTATAACTCTAAGCAGTGCGTAACTAGGCATTTTAGCGCTGTGTGCAAGAAACCACATTGGCGCCCCCCCACCCATGTAAGAGGGGCAGTGCGCGCCGTAGACGCGTGAAAAATATATAGGGGCATGGCTTTATGGGGAAGGGGCGTGGCCACAATATAATAGCAATTCATACTACGGTGCACAGTAGTCTCCATTATTCAAATTACGCTGCACAGTAGCGCCACTACACCATGTAGAGCCCCTTTTATACAGACAGCGTCCTCCTTTTCTTTCTCATCCACTAGGGGTCACTGGAGTACCCTTGGGATATGGACGGCTTCCGCAGGAACAAGGCACTGAATAATTAAATTTAGAACTCTCCTCCCCTCCATATCCCAGAGTACCTCAGTGTTTTTTCTGTGCTCATAGTAGCAACAAGGATTTGTGTGGAGCTTATCCACACTACTTTTGAATATTTTTTATTTTTACAAACATTTTCCACATCCCTTCCCCCCTTCCAATAGGCGTGGGTCCGGGATAGTGGAAGCTGCTACAAGCAGCTGTGGCGTGTCTGTCCTCTCTAAAAGAGCTCCCTCACAGCCACGTGCAAGACTACCTGCAGGAAAGGCTGGACGGAGCTTACAGAAGAAGCCCCATCATAGCCCCTCACCACAGGTGTCCAGGTATGTTGGGGATGCTGATGTTGAAGAGCCGCCCGCCGCCGCCTCCAGGACACCGCCGCTATGTGCTGTCCCCGCCGCCCACAGAGCTGTGCCGGCCGCATTCACTGTGCATAGCCGCCGCTCTGTGGCTCTATGCAGCGCGCTCCCTGGATCCCGCTCCCTGGCTCCCTCTACCTCAAGCTCCCCGCAAGTAAGCCTGGCTCCATGTAATAGACAGCAGTACACGGGGGGAGGGGGGGGAGGCGGGATTGGAAGCACACATGAGGGGGGAGAAGTGTGCCCATAGCAGCAATAGAAGCTGCATGGGTTATTAGATGGTAGGCTGTTAAGCCTTTTTTAACAGGTTTATTAATTTTATAGTTGTTTGGAAAGTTATAATCTGTACTTTGTTTTATACTGTAAGCATGGGGGGTGGGGGGCATTTTAACCATGCTTCCTGTTTCTTCCTGTTGTGATTCCAGAATTCCTGTACTACGTCTCTACTTCACCGAAGGCGCAGGGGTGTTAGGGGGAATTTGGGATCAGTTTGCATATAGACTGGCGTGCACTGCACTTGGCCAGATTATATATATATATAGAGAGAGAGAGAGAGAGAGAGAGAGAGAGAGACCTTAGTAGTATTTTACTGAGTCGTGCAAGTTGTCTGTTTGCATAATGAGTAAGGCATCAGCAAAAACAAAAAAGCAGTTTCACTGCCATGTCTGTAAGAGTGTGTTACCGGATGGATCTACCATATGCACAGTATGTTTTGTAGATTCAGCTATGAATACAAGCTCGGCTCCGGTTTCAAAGCCGGTTTCATCCCCGGACCCTCCATAGACTATGCTAGCAGATGTCCTGGCTGGATTGCAATCAGAATTGGCCGCCGCTCGACAAGAGCAGGAAGCGGCAAGATCTGAGTCGAGAGTGAGACCAGACCGCTAGAACTACCGGAGGGGTCTCAGCCTTACCAAAAGTCCAAGTCCACTTTGGGTAGAAGGGATAAATTTAATTTGTCTGATGATTTACCAATGTCTGCTATGTTGCATTCTGACGATTCTATGCCAGACCTCTTTGCGCAAGATGACGGTGAGGAGGGCGAAGTAGACCTGCAGTCAGATAGTGACGATTTTGACAGCCCGGGCATTGATAATCTCATCAGAGTGGTGCGTCAGTCTCTGAAGTTTACAGAAACTGAGGAGCCTCTGACGAATGATGAGGTCATCTTTACTAAATGGCAGAGAACTCCAATGTGTTTTCCTGTTTCGGAATCTCTTAATAAGACGTTACTAGAAACACGAAAGAATCCGGATAAACGGTTTTCTATACCTCGCAGATTTAAGTCTAGTTACCCGTTTCCAGAGTCTGTGACCGCTACATGGGAGAATCCACCATTGGTGGATTCGTCTGTGTCTAAACTTACAAAGAAATTAACCATACCAGTACCAACTGCTACTACGCTTAAAGACCATTCGGACCGTAAAATAGAAGCTATGCTAAAGTCCATGTATATAGCAGCAGGAGTGTTGCTTAGACCTGGGTTGGTTGGCATATGGGTAACTAAGGCGCTAATGGTATGGATAACAGAACTCAAGTCTGCCCTACGTGACGATCATCTTATACTTCTCGCTGATCAAATCTGGGAAGCTGCTGATTATCTATGTACAGCTTCTACTGACGTCTGTCAGCTCACTTCTCGCCTTTCATCGTTGCTATTTACAGCACGACGAGCACTATGACTGCGTTCTTGGCAAGCAGAGGTCAAAAGCGATATAGAGGCGTTATCTTACGGTGGCGAGAAGTTTTTTGGTCCTGAATTGGACAAATGGATTTCTGAGGCCACGGGAGGAAAGTCTGTTTTCTTACCATTGCCTCCAACAGTACCTAGACGGAGATACTCTGGACCTGCGTTCAAATCCTTTAGACCTCAGTCCTTTCGCGGGTGTGGCAGGGGAACAGCCACGCCTTGTAGACGAGGTCGAGGACGTGGTTTCCAACAAACCAACACCAGTTGTCAGGACGCTAAAGTCACCGACAAGCCATCTCGGATCTCCAATTGTGGGAGCACGCCTTCAGACGTTCCAGTTGGCGTGGCTCCAGACGTCCACAGATGGGTGGATCCGCAATTTAGTGTTAAAAGGTTACAAAATAGAGTTCGATTGTCTCCCGCCACTGCGGTTTTTCAAGACAGGACTGCCTGTGTCAGACGACAAGAAGGCGGTTCTGCAAATTGCCATTCAGTCTCTGCTGGATGCAGCAGTTTTGATTCCGGTCCCTGTAAACCAACAAGGTCAGGGTTATTATTCCAGTCTGTTTGTGGTACCAAAGCTGGATGGCTCGGTCAGGCCAATATTGAACTTAAAGGGTCTCAATCAGTACGTCACTTACTACAGATTCAAGATGGAATCTCTGCAGTCAATAATTGCAGGTTTAGAGCCACAGGAATTCATGATTGCGCTGGATCTCAAGGATGCGTACTTACTCATTCCGATTTGGCCACCTCATCAGAGGTTCTTGCGGTTTGCAATATGGCAGAACCATCACCAGTTTCAGGCTCTACCGTTTGGCCTCTCATCAGCACCTCAGGTATTCACCAAGGTGATGTCTGTGATGATAGCTCATCTCAGATCCCTGGGAGTGATAATAGTTCTGTACTTGGACGATTTGCTCATCAAAGCTCCATCTCAACAGATGCTCCTCCAACATGCGTTGCGAACGTACAATGTACTGGTTCAGCACGGTTGGATTGTCAAGTTCAAGAAATCACATCTGATTCCGTCTCAAAGACTTCAATTCCTAGGTATGATTCTCGATACAGTAAATCAAAGAATTTACCTACCAGAACAGAAAGTACAGGTCATTCGTCATCTGGTACAATTAGTGCGCAAGCCACGCACAGTCTGGAGGATGGAGAAGTCGCATGGCAATGCGGGAAGTAGCTCGAATCTTCAATTGGGCCGAGCATCACCAAGTGATATTGTCGACAGTGTTCATTCCGGGAGTGGACAACTGGGAGGCGGATTATCTCAGCAGTCGGGATTTTCATCCAGGAGAATGGGCATTAAATCCAGAAGTGTTTCACATGTTGGTCCAGAGGTGTGGTTATCCTCAGGTGGACCTGATGGAATCTCGCCACAATCACCAAACGCCCCAGTATGTGTCCAGAACGAGAGATCCAAAGGCAGTGGCGGTGGATGCTGTAACCATTGCGTCGCCGTACAGCCTCGTGTACCTGTTTCCACCGTTTCCGCTGCTCCCTCTGTTGCTTAAACGGATCAAAAGAGAGTCCGCCACAGTCATACTAGTGGCGCCTCATTGGCCTCGGAGAGCTTGGTTCTCGGATCTCCGCGGACTGCTAGCAGATGATCCTTGGCCGCTCCCACTACGTACGGACCTGTTACAACAGGGTCCGTTCCTTTACCCCGATTTAGCATGGCAGCGTTTGACGGGGTGGCTGTTGAGACCGCCCTCTTAAGAAGAGAGGGCATTCCAGAATCTGTTATACCAACCATGTTACGAGCTAGGAATCCGGTTAGGGCAGCTCATTATTACAGAATTTGGCGTGCCTATATAGCTTGGTGTGAAGATCGGAAGTTTCCGACATAATCTTTCAAGTTATCCCGTCTTTTGTTATTTCTACAGACGGGGTTAGAAGGAGGACTGCGTTTATCTACACTAAAGGTGCAGGTATCTGCGTTGTAAATTTACTTTCAAAGAGATTGGCTCTATTGCCGTCTGTACACACTTTTCTGCAAGGTGTCTCTGACCCATTGAGGCATGGTGTCCACAAGACCTCTGAATGTGTCCTGTGGTATCTGGCACCAAGATGTCAGCATCAGGTCCTTTAAGTCCTGTAAGTTGTGAGGTGGGGCCTCCATGGCTCAGATTTTCTTTCCACATCCCACTTATGCTCGATTGGATTGAGATCTGGGGATTTTGTAGGCCAAGTCACCACCTAGATCTTTTGTTGTGATCCTCAAACCATTCCCAAAATTTAGCATGGTGCATTATCCTGCCGCGAGAGGCCACTGCCATCAGGGAGTACCATTGCCATGGATGGGTGTACTTGGTCTGCTACAATGTTTAGGTAGGTGGTAAGAATCAAAGTAACAGCATCATGAGTGGCTGGACCCAAGGTTTCCCAGCAATACATGGGCATCTGGCTGCCTCCACTGGCTTGCCTTCCCATTCTAGCGCCATCTCTTCCCTAGGTAAATGATGCACATGGCTCTGGCCGTCCGAATGATGTAAAAGAAAATGTGACTCATCTGATGCTCATAGGTCCATTGTAGGAGCTACCGGCAGGAGTCAGTACCGGCACTCAGGCCAGTATGCAATGCCCTGTGTGTGACCTGACACCTCTCTTTTATAGCCAACATTAACTTTTTCAGAAATGTATCTTATACCCCTTTCACACCGCAGCTATAACCCGGTAAATTGGCATTTTTTAAGCCTTCCAAAACGGTTCTAGCTGCGGTGTGAAAGGGCCACTTTGAATTTACTGGTTACAGATTACTGGTATTTTAAAACGGTTAAAAAGCAGGGTCCTACACGGTTCAGACCCGCTTCATTGTGCAATGTGAAAGGCTCAGAAACGGTATTTCCAAACCACAGAAGGTGATAGGCTGTCTCCATGCGTGATGTCACCAGGCAGAAGCAGGAAATAAACTGGAGGAAACACATGAGAGTGAAGAAGCGTTTTATTATACAGAATACAGTTTAAAATGGCAAATTGGAGTGATGAGGAGGTTAGGGAGCTGCTTAGGATGAGAGGAGATGAAGAAATTGCTAGACACATCTCTGGGACAGTGAAGAATGCAGTAATCTACAAAAACATGGTAAAGATGCTTAAAGCTGCTGGGTTCCATCGTACGACTAGCCAAATTATTAATAATTAATAATTATTAATAATGTTTGGGCCAGAAAAGTCCATTTAAAATGACAACCACTGTTTTCTATGGGAGAAACGGGTTCAGTGTGAAAGGTACCAAAACGGTAATGAAATGGTAATATACTGGTTACAACATGCGATGTGAAGGGGGTTTAACTACTCAGACCCGTTTTAAGAACTTCTGATGAAGCTAGGTGACCGAGCCTAGGGAAACGCGTTAAGTGTAAAAGCTGCCATCACCACCATCACCAGTGCTCCACATCACAACGGATCCAGATATGGACTTTTAACAATCAGTTTTGGAACACCCGCCTTGGAATTATCTCTGTGGGACATTCACATTACAGCACCGACTGGAGAGACACAGCTTGAATACAAGTGATACAGCATGCTTGTTGTTTTCTAAAGCCTCTGGAAGCCTCCGTCCTCACGGGTAACACCAGCTGTATTTCATTTCTCTTCCCCAGGGAACTTTGTCCAGTGTTCTAGTCCGGGATCCATAGTGGACACTTATTAGCAGCACATTCAAATACTTCACAGCTCCATTTATGCCCTTTAACTTCATATGTATATGTGAATTTTATATTTTATTATTTATTTTTCATTTTATCTATTAATGTTTAGCTAATAAATTCAAGTGTGTTTTTACAATCATCCATAGTTTTCTAATTATTTACTATTGGAAAAACAGCCAGCGCCGGCTTAAGTGCCTTCCGTTTTAAGAACTGTTTAAATAACCATTTCAAAAGCAGGGTGCAATGTGAAAGCGGTATTACAGTAGCATTTCTGTGTGATGGGTACAGGATGGCTTTCACTCTCCATGTGCATCAGTGAGCCTTGTATGTCCATGACTCCATCACTGGTTAATCACTTGTCCTTTCTTGTATCACTTTATGTATGTACTAGCCACTGCATACCAGGAGCACCCACAAGTCCTGCCGTGTTGGAGAGACTGTGACCCAGCTGTCTTATCCATCACAATGTGGCCCTTGTCAAAATTGCTCAGATCCTGGCACTAAAGCTGGGTATACATTAGATGATATATTGGATGATTTGTCATTTTAAGTTGAATAGGAACAACAAAGTGTGTATGCACTATTGCGCACTCCCGTGCACCATTCCTCGCATCATCTGAGCTGCCTGGAGTGCAGGACCGGCAGATCAGAGACATCTGTAATGACAGCATGCATCTGCCATGGTCCAGGATTATCTAGTGTCCTCAGCTTAACTCATTTTTTCTGCTTCCAATAAATCAACTTTAGATATGGAGTCCCCACGGCTATAGTAATGAGATAATCAGTGCCATTCACGTCACCTGTCAGTGGTGTTAATGTTATGGCTTAAAATAAAACAATGAAAAACCATTCAAATAGCAAATATATAGGGTAAGTTCTAATGATATAAGCTGAATCTGGGCGTGGGGATATTAGTGTGTGATGTAGAGTCTGATGAAGGAACAATGTAAGAGAAGGGCAATATAGAAGCAATGAAAGGTAATAACATACTTCACCCACGTGATATATACACTATATGGAGTTGTCTGATAAGGCTAAAATCTACTATTAAAGAATAGGATTATACTAGAGATGAGCGGGTTCGGTTCTCAGAGATCCGAACAACCCCCCCCCCCCCCCCCTCCCGAACTTCAAGCTCAGAGTCCGGCTCTGGACTTGCCGCCTGACTCAGAAACCAGAACCAGGCAAAATGTCATCATCCCAATGTTGGAATCTCGCGGGTTTTGGATTCCATATAAACATTTTCATTCTGGACTTGGAGAGTGAGGGAGACCTCTGTCACTCTGTGGGTGGTGGCGTCGGGTGGGGTCAGTGTGTGCTCTGTAGGGGTGCAGTTCCTGTCACTGTTGTGTCCCTGTGCTGTTAGGGGTGCTGTCCTGGCTTTCACTGGTGTTTCATGTGCTGCTAGGGGTGCTGCAGCTGTACAAGGGTGTTGCTGTCTCAGCTGTCACTGTTGAACAGGGGGCAGGGGCACTGTCCTCCTGTATGCTGTGAAATATAGGGGTGCTGGCCCTGTCTTGTATGCTGTAAAAATTCAGGGGTGCTGCTGTTAAAATAAAAGTACACGATAATAAGAATTTACTTACCGATAATTCTATTTCTCGGAGTCCGTAGTGGATGCTGGGGTTCCTGAAAGGACCATGGGGAATAGCGGCTCCGCAGGAGACAGGGCACAAAAAAAGTAAAGCTTTTACCAGATCAGGTGGTGTGCACTGGCTCCTCCCCCTATGACCCTCCTCCAGACTCCAGTTAGGTACTGTGCCCGGACGAGCGTACACAATAAGGGAGGCAATTTGAATCCCGGGTAAGACTCATACCAGCCACACCAATCACACCGTACAACTTGTGATCTAAACCCAGTTAACAGTATGATAACAGAAAGAGCCTCTTAAAGATGGCTCCTTAACAATATAACCCGAATTTGTTAACAATAACTATGTACAGTATTGCAGATAATCCGCACTTGGGATGGGCGCCCAGCATCCACTACGGACTCCGAGAAATAGAATTATCGGTAAGTAAATTCTTATTTTCTCTATCGTCCTAAGTGGATGCTGGGGTTCCTGAAAGGACCATGGGGATTATACCAAAGCTCCCAAACGGGCGGGAGAGTGCGGATGACTCTGCAGCACCGAATGAGAGAATTCCAAGTCCTCTTTTGCCAGGGTATCAAATTTGTAGAATTTTACAAACGTGTTTTCCCCCGACCACGTAGCTGCTCGGCAGAATTGTAATGCCGAGACCCCTCGGGCAGCCGCCCAAGATGAGCCCACCTTCCTTGTGGAATGGGCCTTAACAGATTTAGGCTGTGGCAGGCCTGCCACAGAATGAGCAAGTTGAATTGTGTTACAAATCCAACGAGCAATCGTCTGCTTAGAAGCAGGGGCACCCAACTTGTTGGGTGCATATAGTATCAACAGCGAGTCAGATTTTCTGACTTCAGCCGTCCTTGAAATGTATATTTTTAAGGCTCTGACAACGTCCAACAACTTGGAGTCCTCCAAGTCGCCAGTGGCCGCAGGCACCACAATAGGTTGGTTCAGGTGAAACGCTGATACCACCTTAGGGAGAAAATGCGGACGAGTCCTCAGTTCTGCCCTATCCGAATGGAAGATTAGATAAGGGCTTTTATAAGATAAAGCCGCCAATTCAGATACTCTCCTGGCGGAAGCCAGGGCCAGTAACATAGTCACTTTCCATGTGAGATATTTAAAATCCACCTTTTTCAATGGTTCAAACCAATGGGATTTGAGGAAATCTAAAACTACATTTAGATCCCACGGTGCCACCGGAGGCACCACAGGAGGCTGTATATGCAGTACTCCTTTAACAAAAGTCTGTACCTCAGGAACTGAGGCCAATTCTTTTTGGAAGAATATTGACAGGGCCGAAATTTGAACCTTAATAGATCTCAATTTGAGACCCCTAGACAATCCTGATTGTAGGAAATGTAGGAAACGACCCAGTTGAAATTCCTCCGTCGGAACACTCCGATCCTCGCACCACGCGACATATTTTCGCCAAATGCGGTGATAATGTTTCGCGGTGACTTCCTTCCTTGCCTTAATCAAGGTAGGAATGACTTCTTCTGGAATGCCTTTCCCTTTTAGGATCTGGCGTTCAACCGCCATGCCGTCAAACGCAGCCGCGGTAAGTCTTGAAAGAGACAGGGACCCTGTTGTAGCAGGTCCCTTCTCAGAAGTAGAGGGCACGGGTCGTCCGTGACCAACTCTTGAAGTTCCGGGTACCAAGTCCTTCTTGGCCAATCCGGAGCCACTAGTATTTCTTACTCCTCCTCACCGTATAATCTTCAATACCTTTGGTATGAGAGGCAGAGGAGGAAACACATATACTGATTTGTACACCCAAGGTGTTACCAGTGCGTCCACAGCTATTGCCTGTGGATCTCTTGACCTGGCGCAATACTTGTCCAGTTTCTTGTTGAGGCGAGACGCCATCATGTCTACCATTGGTCTTTCCCAACAGTTTATTAGCATGTGGAAGACTTCTGGATGAAGACCCCCCTCTCCCGGGTGTATATCGTGTCTGCTGAGGAAGTCTGCTTCCCAGTTGTCCACGCCCGGGAAGAACACTGCTGACAGTGCTATTACGTGATTCTCCGCCCAGCGAAGAATCTTGGCAGCTTCTGCCATTGCACTCCTGCTTCTTGTGCCGCCCTGTCTGTTTACATGGGCGACCGCCGTGATGTTGTCCGACTGAATCAACACCGGTTTTCCTTGCAGGAGTGGTTCCGCCTGGCTTAGAGCATTTTAGATTGCTCTTAGTACCAGAATGTTTATGTGAATAGACTTTTCCAGGTTCGTCCATACCCCCTGGAAGTTTCTTCCTTGTGTGACTGCTCCCCAACCTCTCAGGCTGGCGTCCGTGGTCACCAGGATCAAATCCTGTATGCCGAATCTGCGGCCCTCCAATAGATGAGCCTTTTGCAACCACCACAGAAGATATACCCTTGTCCTTGGCGACAGGGTTATTCGCAGGTGCATCTGAGGATGCGACCCTGACCATTTGTCCAACAGATCCCTTTGGAAAATTCTTGCATGGAATCTGCCGAATGGAATTGCTTCGTAAAAAGCCACCATTTTTCCCAGGACTCTTGTGCATTGATGTACAGACACCTTTCCTGGTTTTAGGAGGTTCCTGACAGGTCGGATAACTCCTTGGCTTTTTCCTCGGGAAGAAAAACCTTTTTCTGAACCGTGTCCAGAATCATCCCTAGGAACAGCAGACGTATCGTCGGAAAACAGCTGCGATTCTTGGAATATTTAGAATCCAGTCGTGCCGTCGAAGAACTACTTTAGATAGTGCTCTTCCGACCTCCAACTGTTCTCTGGAACTTGCCCTTTTTAGGTCGTGCAAGTAAGGGATAATTTAGATGCCTTTTTTCTTTGAAGAAACATCTTTTCGGCCATTACCTTGGTAAAAAGGCCCGGGGTGCCGTGGATAATTCAAACGGCATCGTCTGAAACTGATATTGACAGTTCTGTACCACGAACCAGAGGTACCCTTGATGAGAAGGACAAATTTTGGACATGGAGGTAATCCTTGATGTCCAGGGACACCATATAGTCCCCTTTTTTCCGGTTCGCTATCACTGCTCTGAGTGACTTTATCTCGATTTGAACCTTTTATGTAAGTGTTCAAAACATTTTAGATTTAGACTATGTGTCACCAAGCCGTCTGGCTTCAGTACCACAATATAGTGTGGAAAAATAATACCCTTTTCCTTGTCGTAGGAGGGGTACTTTGATTATCACCTGCTGGATATACAGCTTGTGAATTGTTTCCAATGCTGCCTCCCTGTCGGAGGGAGCCGTTGGTAAAGCAGACTTCAGGAAGCTGCGAGGAGAAGATGTCTCGACTCTCCAATCTTTACCCCTGGGATAATACTCGTACGATCTAGGGGTCAACTTGCGAGTGATCCCACTGCGCCCTGAGACTCTTGAGACTACCCCCCCACCTTGAGTCCGCTTGCACGGCCCCAGCGTCATGCTGAGGACTTGGCAGACGCGGTGGAGGGCTTCTTTTCCTGGGAAAGGGCTGCCTGCTGCAGTCTACTTCCCTTACCTCTATGTCTGGGCAGATATGACTGGCCTTTTGCCTGCATGCCCTCATGAGAAAGGAAAGATTGAGGCTGAAAAGACGGTGTCTTTTTTAGCTGAGATGTAACTTGGGGTAAAAAAGGTTGGATTTCCCAGCTGTTGCTGTGGTCCCCAGGTCCGATGGACCGACCCCCAAATAACTCCTTCCCTTTATACAGCAATACTTCCATCTGCCGTATGGGATCTGTATCACCTGACCACTGTCGTGTCCCTGACATCTTCTGGGAGATATGGACAACGCACTTATCTTGATGCCAGAGAGCAAATATCCCTCTGTGCATCTCACATACATATATATAGAATGCATCCTATTAAATGCTCTACATGAATAAAATATTTTCAGTCAGGGAATCCGACCAAGCCAACCCAGCACTGCATCTCCAGGCTGATGGCGATCGCTGGTCGCAGTATAACCACCGTATGTGTGTATATACTTTTTAGGATATTTTTCCAGCTTCCTATCAGCTGGCTCCTTGAGGGCGGCCGTATCTGGAGACGGTAACGCCACTTGATAAGCGTGTGAGCGCCTTATCACCCTAAGGGGTGTTTCCCAACGTACCCTAATTTCTGGCGGGAAAGGGTATAACGCCAATATTTGCTACCGGGGTAACCCTACGCATCATCACACACTTCATTTTATTTTATCTGATTCAGGAAAAACTACAGGTAGTTTTTTCACTCCCACATAATACCCTTTCTTGTGGTACTTGTAGTATCAGAAACACGTAACACCTCCTTCATTGCCCTTAACGTGTGGCCCTAATGAGAAATACGTTTGTTTATTCACCGTCGACACTGTATTCAGTGTCCGTGTCTGTGTCTGTGTCGACCGACTGAGGTAAATGGGCGTTTTTTAAAACCCCTGACGGTGTTTCTGAGACGCCTGGACCGGTCCTAATAGATTGTCGGCCGTCTCATGTCGTCAACCGACCTTGCAGCGTGTTGACATTCTCACGTAATTCTCTAAATAAGCCATCCATTCCGGTGTCGACTCCCTAGAGAGTGACATCACCATTACAGGCAATTTCTCCGCCTCCTCACCAACATCGTCCTCATACATGTCGACACACACGTACCGACACACAGCACACACACCGGGAATGCTCTGACAGAGGACAGGACCCACTAGCCCTTTGGGGAGACAGAGGGAGAGTCTGCCAGCACACACCAAAAACGCTATAATTATATAGGGACAACCTTATATAAGTGTTTCTCCCTTATAGCATCTTTTATATATATACAATATCGCCAAAATCAGTGCCCCCCCTCTCTGTTTTAACCCTGTTTCTGTAGTGCAGTGCAGGGGAGAGCCTGGGAGCCTTCTCTCCAGCTTTTCTGTGAGAGAAAATGGCGCTGTGTGCTGAGGAGATAGGCCCCGCCCCTTTTTCGGCGGCCTCGTCTCCCGCTATTTTTGAAGTTAGGCAGGGGTTAAATATCTCCATATAGCCTCTGTGGGCTATATGTGAGGTATTTTTTGCCTCTAATAAGGTTTTTATTTGCCTCTCAGAGCGCCCCCCCCAGCGCTCTGCACCCTCAGTGACTGTTGTGTGAAGTGTGCTGAGAGGAAAATGGCGCACAGCTGCAGTGCTGTGCGCTACCTTTATGAAGACTCAGGAGTCTTCAGCCGCCGATTTTGGACCTCTTCTCTCTTCAGCGTCTGCAAGGGGGCCGGCGGCGCGGCTCCGGTGACCATCCAGGCTGTACCTGTGATCGTCCCTCTGGAGCTAGTGTCCAGTAGCCAAGCAGCAAATCCACTCTGCACGCAGGTGAGTTCACTACTTCTCCCCTAAGTCCCTCGTTGCAGTGATCCTGTTGCCAGCAGGACTCACTGTAAAGTAAAAAACCTAAGCTAAACTTTCTCTAAGCAGCTCTTTAGGAGAGCCACCTAGATTGCACCCTTCTCGTTCGGGCACAAAATCTAACTGGAGTCTGGAGGAGGGTCATAGGGGGAGGAGCCAGTGCACACCACCTGATCTGGTAAAAGCTTTACTTTTTTGTGCCCTGTCTCCTGCGGAGCCGCTATTCCCCATGGTCCTTTCAGGAACCCCAGCATCCACTTAGGACGATAGAGAAAGGGAAGTTAGGAGTGCACCAGGATGGATGAAAGGTATGCCGACACTCTCCAACTACGATACTCCACACTTCATACCATGGTACCTGAGCTTTAAACTACAATGACCTGATCAAGCCACGCTGGGGGGAACGCGTGATATGACACCCATACCTATAAGTGGATACCCAGTTCGATGATAACACCCTCCGATCACGCCTAGCATCGTGCCTCATGCCGGGCAGACGGTCAATCAAGAAAAGGTCATCTGCCTTAGACAACTCATCCCGAACCAAGGCCTTTCAGACGCTATTCCGACCGCCGATACCTGTTCCGAACTCAACCACCCCTTCTTCGTCCTCCTTGCCCACCAGACCAATGGCGGACAAGACGGTTGGAAAGAAACCTGCTCTCCCTCCGCCATCCTCTCCGGTGACGGAATCCACGGACCTATCTGCCATTCTCTCCACATTGCGGTCCCTGCCTACCCGTCAGGACTTGCAGCAAGACCTCCAGTCCATGGAACAATGAATACAGGAATCTATCCAGACCCGTCTCTCTTCCTTGCAGTCGGACATTACGCAAGTTGCAGATAGAGTAGTATCACTAGAAGATTGTTCTGAGAAGACGGATACAAAGATTTCTGATCTCCATGATCTCATCTCTCGGCAGTCATGTTCTCTGGTAGCCATGGGTCGACGACTCGATGACGTGGACAACAGGGGAAGACGGAATAACCTACGAATACGAGGTTTATCTGAGGACGTCGCGCCCCAAAATCTTGAACTTGCCCTCACCAAAATATTTACTGACCTTCTGGAGATGGATTCTGAATACCAGATGGTATTTGACAGAGCACATCGTGCCCTACGCCCTAGAGGAGCGCTGACGGAGCGACCCCGTGACGTTATCTGCAGACTCCACTACTTTCAAGAGAAGGAGGAGATTCTCAGAGCAGCCAGACGAGCACCGGATATTACTTTTCAGGGCCAAAGGATACAAATCTTCCCGGACATTTCGTGGTCTACCTTACAGCAAAGGCGTATACTTCGCCCCATCACAGATGAACTCAAAAGCCGTAATATCAAATTCCGCTGGGGTTTTCCAATATCTATCCAAGTGACCCATAAAGGATCCCTTTATGTTCTGCAGGAATATGACGGTGTCAAGGACTTCTGCTCAGCTATGGATATCCCGACCCCGACCCTCCCTAACTGGCTGGATCCATTTGAACTCTCATTGGCTCCTCCACCCCAAAGGGAACAGTGGCAAAGAGTCCGAAATCCTCGAAGGTGGCGGCGAAATGACACGTCCGGAAAACCCCCATCTGTGCCTGATGCTGCGGAAACCACGGATGGCACGGGATGACAGGGACGGACAGAAGCCCCAGCTAAGATTCACAAAGACACGTGACTATTGGACATGTTTATTAAGTAGCGATATATTATTTTCTCTCCTATGATGTTCTTTCAATGCAGGTTGACTAGTTTGCTACGGTGACTACTCCAGTACTCGATTGCCATTCATAGATGCCTACGTACTGATACCCCCTGCCACATTTATATACTTTGATTTCTGTGTTTGTTTTCTGGTTTCTAGGTTGTTACTTTTATAATGGCCTAACAATCCCTGTTACGATGTCTTGCCTCCGTGTACCCACTGCCCTACGGGTTTTTTGCAGTGAACTGATTTAGTTTCTCCCTTACTAGAACTGTTATATCCACTAAGTAACTTTAAACGGTACGGTTTATACCTCAATGACACCTCTAGTGTTGTGTCCCGGTTCCCCCCGGACCCCCCCTTGCTCTGCTATACACTTGTAGATCATGGGCCATCTCTGGTTTCCCATGACTAACGATGCAGAGTATTGCTGTTACATTGACAGCTGTTTTCTTTATCTCTATATGTCTCTGTCACTTCCCCCCCTCTTGTGTTTTCCTACCCCCCTCCCCTTACTCAGACAAGATGTTCTGGGCGGCTACTTCCTTAGCAAGGCTATATGGATGCCACAGCGACTTAGCAATGCTGGTGCTCACGAATATAGATCACTATGGCTACCTTAAAGTTGATATCGTTTAATGTAAAAGGTCTCAACATCCCCGAGAAGAGGTCCCGGCTCCTACACTCCCTACACACCGACAAAGCAGACGTGGTGTTTCTTCAGGAGACGCACTTTAAAAAGGGCGCCTCTCCGAAGCTGTATTCCCGTCATTTCCCGCAGGGGTATTATAATGATTTCTCAGGGGCTAAGGCTAAGGGAGTCGCAATCCTGTTTGCCAAACATATTAGACTACATGACGTGTTAGAAATCCCCATTGGAGATGGTAGAGGCCTGATGGTGAAGGCTACCATTGCTGAACAAAATTTTACATTTGTCAACCTTTATCTTCCCAATCAAGGTCAAATCCGCTTTATGAGGGAAGCTTTGGAGTTGATAGAGCAATCTCTAACAGGGGTATTAGTGATAGGAGGCGACCTTAATTGGGCATTGGAGCCTCTTCTGGATACCTCAACTGGTGCGCTTAGATCCTCCATGAATGATGTCAGACGCTTCAAGTCAATCTTACATGATTTTCAGCTAATAGATACCTGGCGCCTGCTCCATCCCAAGGATAGGGACTACACGTTTTATTCCCACCCACATAATTCTTATACCCGTATTGACTATCTCTTCGTAGACCATAACTCCCTCGATTTTTTAGTGGATGCCACAATAGGTCAAATAGTCGGATCTGACCATGCCCCAACTACTGTTACCCTATCCTTGCGCTGCTCCCACCCGCGTCAGTGGCGGTGGCGCTTTAACGAGCATTTCCTAAGGGACCCAGACTGCCGAGCCCAACTGGACAGTGCTATTGAAGACTATATAGCTCTTAATATGACTAATGAAGTCTCCCCAGTGACGGTATGGGAAGCCCATAAATGTGTGATTAGGGGCAAATGTATCCAACTGGGCTCCCTCCTTAAAAAACAAAAAAACGAATGTCGGGAAGCTCTACTTGCTAAAATTGCACGGCTTGAACTCATTCATAAATCCACACTAACTTCAGATATATTAGCAGAACTGCAAGACGCGCGATCTTCTCTTAATGGCTTGCTAGACGAAGGCACTCGTAGAGCATTCCGCTGCTGTAGACACAAGTTCCATAGATGGGGTAATAAACCTGGGAAGCTTCTTGCCCGCGCCCTCCGTGCCCAAAGATCCCTGACTTATATTAGAGAGATTAAGGACTCCTCTGGTGTCCCCCATGCTTCTGACGGTAAGATGGCTAAGATCTTTCATTCGTACTATACGAAACTCTATAATCTGACCTCTCAGCGCTCCCATTGTGAGCAGTCATTACATGGGAAGGCGGTAGAGGATTACTTGGAAGAGATTAAATTCCCGTCCCTTTCCCCTACTATAATTGAGGCCCTGGACGTCCCTTTTACAACTGGCGAATTGTTGTCAGCTCTGAAGTCCTCCCCGTCTGGAAAAAGCCCAGGCCCCGACGGCTTTCCTATATCCTATTACAAAACATTTCAGGATAAACTTCTCCCCCTCCTGCTCCGGGCATGTAACACTGTCTCTCCACAGGTCCCTTTCTCAAACCAGTCCCTGGAGGCCCATGTCACGGTCATCCCTAAAGATGGAAAGGACCCTTCGTTGCCTTCTAGTTACAGGCCAATCTCCCTCCTTAACGTCGACCTTAAATTATATGCTAAACTCTTGGCAAATCGCCTATGTCAGTTGCTCCCAACAGTGATACATCCGGATCAGGTTGGTTTCATACGTGGCAGAGAAGCGAGAGACAACACCATACGAGTGATTGACTTGATTGCCCATGCGAACACCGCTAAGGTCCCCATGATGCTTCTCTCCATAGATGCTGAGAAAGCCTTTGACCGCATCGACTGGGTCTTTATGGCGGCCGCGATGCGCCGGCTGGGCTTAGGAGAGGTGTTTCTTCAAAAAATATTAGCACTATATCGAGCACCCTCAGCACAAGTGCGGGTAAACGGAATATTATCTGACCCAATAACCATCTCTAATGGGACTAGACAGGGTTGCCCGCTGTCGCCATTGATGTATGTTATTTGTATGGAAGCTTTGGCTAGAGCCATTAGACAGAACCAGGATATCACTGGCCTGAGGGTGGGCGGAAACGAACATAAAATTGCATTATTCGCGGACGACCTTTTAGCGGTCGTTACGAATCCTGCTGTTTCCCTGTCTGGGCTTATGAAAGAATTTGCACGCTTTGGAGCATTGTCCAATTTCAAAATTAACTATGCTAAGTCAACAGCCCTTAGTATCTCCCTCACCACGGACTTAGTTTCATCCCTAAAGACTGCATTCCCATTTGCCTGGCACCCCTCCCATATTAAATACTTGGGCATCCTGATCCCCTCCTCCCTCTCGACCACTGTCACTCTTAACCACATTCCTTTATTGCAAAAAATACGTAAAGAAATGTCGCAGTGGCTCCAACAGAAGTTCTCCTGGCTAGGCCGTATGAACATTGTAAAAATGAATATCCTACCACGACTGCTTTACCTTTTCCAAACTATCCCCTTAAAGCTCCCACACCAGTTTTTGGCAAATGCGCACAAAGCGATCAGCCACTTTGTTTGGAACGGCAGGAAACCCAGGTTTAAACACTGCTACCTATTCTTAAGGAAAACTCAAGGGGGCCAACAACTGCCCATGGTCTCTGCATATTACCAGGCTACAATCTTGAATAGGGTCCTAGATTGGTCACGATCCGACTCTGGCTCTAAACAGTGGGTTGACTTGGAAAAACGTTCTTCGGGTCTACATTTACAAGCAGTACCCTGGCTTGGAACCATTGGCCGCTCCTCACATATGACGGTTGGGCCCACCTTGGCTCTGTGGAGAACACTGAGATTTAAATTGGGTCTGTCCTCATCAACTTCTCTGCTTCTCCCGCTCCTTGACAACCCGCTGTTTGGACCGGGTGGGAGTGGGGGTGTGGCCGCTAGGTGGAAAAGGGCAGGCCTAACTAGAATAACACATCTGCTCTCTAGAGGGAAGATCAAAACTTTCAATGACCTTAGGGAAGGAACTGATATTCCTGCGACTGACTTCTGGTTCTATCTCCAAATTCGTCATTTTATTCTATCTCACAGGACAGCTGCTGCACTGACTGGTAGTCTCACCCCTTTTGAAACAATGTGCTCCCAATCCTCTGAACCCTCACATGTCGTGTCTGGTATCTATAAGATATTGCTACATAGTCGTTACCCCGGTGACCCCGCTTTCTGCGCGAAATGGGACACAGATCTCATACCTAGAGGGATACACATCAATTGGCAGAAACACTGTGAAGTTATGTCCCGTTGTTCTACTAGCCTAGAAGTTATTGAAACACAGTATAAACTGCTCACTAGATGGTATCGCTGTCCCTCCCTTCTACATAAGTTTTACCCCTCAGTATCCCCCTTGTGTTGGAGATGTGGAAAGGAACGTGGCACCCTTCTACATATATGGTGGGATTGTCCCCTGATCACTACCTTTTGGAACCAAATAATTCAAATATCCTCCAAGATCTTGGGGTTTCAGGCGCCCACTGGAATCGACTTCTGGTTACTCTCCCACACTACAATCCCATTGGCAAAGTATAAACACTCCCTTCTCAAACACCTCAATAACGCAGCAAGAGCTGTAGTACCAGTCCACTGGAAGTCCCGGGCCCCCCCTCAAATATGGGAATGGTTTCAGCGGATAGAATTCTATAGATCAATGGAGGATATTTTTCATTCGGTCCTTGACTCACGTGCCGCTTATGTTGCCACGTGGTTCTCTTGGATAGAGTTTAAATCCACCTCTACTTACAAAGACCAGATCCCACTAGACATAACATGATGCCGCTTATCTGTGTAACACGCCTCGCTATATGGAACCCACACTAATCTCTGATTGAGATTGATTAGCCCGCTCATTCCCCTCCCCTGATTCCACTCCCATTCCCCCCTCTAACCTCTGTCTTGTCTTTTGTGTAGATGTTGGATGTTTTATATTTTACAGGTATGTTAACCTATGTTTTTCTACAATGTACGACTTGTTGTACTCTTGATAATGTGACAACGTCCTAACTTTTTCTGTAAAACCAAAATAAAGAATATATAAAAATAAAATAAAAGTACACTGGCCCTGTATTCTGTAAAAATACAAGGGTGCTGTTAAAATAAGTGCACATTGGCCCTTTATGCTGTAAAAATACAGTGGTGCTGTTGTTAAAATAAAAGTACACTGGTCCTGTATGCTGTAAAAATAGAGGGGGGCTGTTGTTAAAATAAAAGCACACTGGCCCTGTATGCTGCAAAAATTCATAGGTGCTGTTGTTAAAATAAAAGTATGTTTTATACTTCTGGTTCCGGATGCCGCATGGAAGGCACCTGAGAAGGAGAGCTCTGATAACCCCCGCTGATTAGTGCCATTTTCACGGCTCTCTGCCTCCCGCGATCGACCCGATGGGTCCCCATAGCACCAGTGCTCACCCCCAGTTTATGGAGCGGTATCTCACTCCCCTCATGCCGAGCAATAAGTCTCAGAAAGACAAGGAGCGGCGCTGGACTGAAGCCAAAATGGCGGCGGATGCAAATGCTTCCCAAGCTGATGTACTGGCCTCACCATTTACCTCTCCCCAACTCTCTCCTGCATTGCCTCCAAGTGAGGGATCTTCATCTCCTCACTCCCACACTCTGTATGAGGAGCATGTTTCCCTGTGACCAACTGATGCATTACAGCCGGAGGGGGTCATTATTTATACAAGGCAGAAACTAGGATTTTCGTCACCCGGGGCAAGGCGGTAATTTGCCGCACTCCCCTTCAAAAAACAAAAACAAAATGGAAACAAACCCTGTCAGACTAAAATAATCATATTATTGAAAATTTTGAAAAAAAGGGGATACTAATGGACAATATTCGCCTATGTGCCCCAAATGCCCTAAGCGTCACATACCCCCCAGCAGCGTGTTCCACTACATGCCCCCCTGTGTGTCCCCATACATTGCACTATATCACTGCACTACATTCCCATATCCACTGCACTACATCACTACACAACAGCGTGCCCTCTCAATGGTGTGTAGCCAGCGGCTTGTTATCGGTTGGTGCTGGACAGGCAGCCAGGATCATAGCCTGCTTAAAAACACAGCATCAACAGCTCGCTTCCATAGCTTGCACTGTGCACCGCACGCTAGTCGCAGCACTGCATGGCAAAGAAGAGAATTTAAGACAGTAGCCGGCATAGGAGAGATCCCAGGTACTGGAGCTCACCCACACAGCATCGGAGCCATCTGCGGGCAGACAGGTGCATCAGAGACACTGCCCCGGGAGCCATCTGCTGTCTCACTGGAGCACCACAGCACCGCTGGTGGTTAAAAAAAACCCTGTTCCTCTGTAACTTCTCTGCGCCCCCCCTCAAATCCTGCACCCAGGGCGCATGCCCCCTTAGGGCCCCCCCTCCCCCAGTTGCTGCCCTGACCTAATCAGCAATGGTGCACACTATAAACGAAGGGGCCCCTACTGAAGGAGAAAGCAGCAGATATTAAGAGACAGCTGGCTCAATTTTCCAAGAGGCTTGATACAACAGAACACAGGATGGGGGAATGCTTCGCTGACATTGCTAACCTTAAAAAGTGAGTATGAATACGAAAGCGTGTTATAATCTCCATAATAAGACAGATGAATTGGAAAACAGAGCCGGAAGACATAACCTGCGTGTTATAGGCTTACCGGAGGCTGTGAAAGGCTCCGAGTTACTGATTTTTGTTCGTGACACTCTCCTAGCCCTGTTAAAAGTTCAACATGAATGTGCTGATATTGGCCCTCATTCCGAGTTGTTCACTCGCTAGCTGCTTTTATCAGCTATGCACACGCTAAGCCGCCGCCTACTGGGAGTGAATCTTAGCAGAATTGTGAACGAAAGATTCGCACAATTGCGCATAGAGGCCCTCATTCCGAGTTGTTCGCTCTGTGTTTTTCATCGCATCGCAGTGAGAATCCGCTTAGTGCGCATGCGCAATGTTCGCACTGCGACTGCGCCAAGTAAATTTGCTATGAAGAAAGTAAGTTTACTCACGGCTTTTTCATCGCTCCGACGTTCGCATTGTGATTGACAGGAAATGGGTGTTACTGGGCGGAAACACGGCGTTTTAGGGGCGTGTGGCTGAAAACGCTACCGTTTCCGGAAAAAACGCAGGAGTGGCCGGAGAAACGGTGGGAGTGCCTGGGCGAACGCTGGGTGTGTTTGTGACGTCAGCCAGGAACGAAAAGCACTGAACTGATCGCACAGGCAGAGTAAGTCTGAAGCTACTCTAAAACTGCTAAGTCGTTTTTGATCGCAATATTGCGAATACATCGGTCGCACATTTAAGAAGCTAAGATTCACTCCCAGTAGGCGGCGGCTTAGCGTGTGTAACTCTGCTACATTCGCCTTGCGAGCGAACAACTCGGAATGAGGGCCAGAATTTTCTTTGCAGTTTCTGAGTAGGTCGAGACTTACTCTGCCACTGCGATCAGCTCAGTCAGTTTCATTCCTGGTTTGACGTCACAAACACACCCAGCGTTCGCCCAGACACTCCCCCGTTTCTCCAGCCACTCCCGCGTTTTTCCCAGAAACGGCAGCGTTTTTTCGCACACACCCATAAAACGGCCAGTTTCCGCCCAGAAACACCCACTTCCTGTCAATCACACTCCGATCACCAGAACGAAGAAATTTCTTCGTTAAGCCGTGAGTAAAATACCAAACTTATTAGCAAATTTACTTGGCGCAGATGCACTGCAAACATTGCACATGCGCATTAGCGACTAATCGCTCCGTTGCGAAAAAAAATAACGAGCGAACAACTCGGAATGAGGGCCATTGTCATTGCGAGAGCTCACCGCCTTGACCCGTTTCGGTCACAAGAGGGCAGCAGACCCCGTGCTTTTCAAGGTTTTAAATTACCTTCATTAGGAGATTCTTTGGCAAGCCTCTCGCAAGAACCGCACTATCTCCTGGGAAGGTCACACTCTTGATATTTCAAGATTATTCTGCAGAGCTGACAAAGACCAGGAAGGCGTTCTCCCCACTTTGTTCCAAGCTTATCCAAGAGCGCCAAAAGTTTGCGGTTGTATCCAGTGAGATTGCGCATATGTAAAGATAACTCTTCCAAAGATTTCTTCTCTGTGCGCCATGCAGAAGCCTTTCTACAGTTACACACAGAGGATTCTGAGCCTCAGGATTTTCTTTTTCATGTTCAAATAATTTGATGTAATCTTTCTTCTCTAGTCATTGCAGCTTAATCTCTGAACTAGTCGTACACTTCGTTATCCTTAGTGCACGGCTCTATGTTTACTTCTCTTTTATATGCCACTGGTTTAAAATAGGTTGAACCATACCTTATGGTTACTACATCTCTGGGATATACAATTACCGCTTATGGACCACCTGAGTTATACTGCCATACGTTTATACCCTATATATTCTAACGGCTAGATATCCCCTGTTAGCGCTTTATAAACCCCACCCCCATGCCCGCCCATCTGGCCGTAGTTTCTTTATTAGATATAAGGGGAGTTGCATTTACTATTACAGCTTTTGCTCTACTTCAGCTGCGGTGGATATACCAGCGGAGAGATTGCTTTTGGGCTGATATTTGCGGGTTGTCGAACTTTGTGTTAAGTAAGATCCTAATTCTATATAGCGATAATGTTACGGTTACTCTCCCGGAATGTCACTTTGCGATCCACGCTTTTTCTTTTGTTCCTGTAGGTCTTTATGTATGTTTCTTTGCATTTGTTGTATTTCCTTTTCCTGTGGATGTCGAGACTTCTAGCTTTTCTTGGACCCCCTTTTCAGGGGGGCACAAATCTCCTTCACATATTGGTAATTGTGTTTCCTCCCTTTTGGCTGGATGTCTACCCTTTAAAGTGGGAAGCTGGAATGTGGGGGGGAATGAACTCCCCGCAGAAACGGACGGAAGTGCTCATATATTTACAGAAACTTCACATAGATTTGGTATTTCTGCAGGAGTCTCATCTTTTGTCTCCCGATACCCATAATCTCAACGCTCTCGGTTGGAAGGTGCTAGCGGCTGCTGCTGCTTTTTCTAAGAAAGCCAGGGGTGTGGTGACCTTCACCAAACAACACATGCCTATTGATGTTAAATCTGTTTCTGCTGATGTTGAAGGTAGATGGGTCATCTGTCAAATTTTCTATAATAATCAATTGTATACATTGTGTAACATTTACGCTCCAAATGTTTACAGCAAACGCTTTCTGCAATCTATTCTCACCAGGCTTACGCCCCTAGCTGATACCCCACTTATTGTATGCGGTGATTGGAATATGGGCCCTCATTCCGAGTCGTTCGTTGGGTAAATTTCATCGCATCGCAGCGATTTTCCGCTTAGTGCGCATGCGCAAAGTTCGCACTGCGACTGCGCCAAGTAAATTTGCTATGAAGTTAGGATTTTTACTCACGGCTTTTTCATCGCTCCGGCGATCGTAGAGTGATTGACAGGAAATGGGTGTTACTGGGCGGAAACAGGCCGTTTTATGGGCGTGTGGGAAAAAAACGCTACCGTTTCCGGAAAAAACGCAGGAGTGGCTGGAGAAACGGGGGAGTGTCTGGGCGAACGCTGGGTGTGTTTATGACGTCAAACCAGGAACGACAAGCACTGAACTGATCGCACAGGCAGAGTAAGTCTGGAGCTACTCAGAAACTGCTAAGTAGTTTGTAATCGCAATATTGCGAATACATCATTCGCAATTTTAAGAAGCTAAGATTCACTCCCAGTAGGCGGCGGCTTAGCGTGAGCAACTCTGCTAAATTCGCCTTGCGAGCGAACAACTCGGAATGAGGGCCCTGATTTCCTCCAAATACTTAGATAAACAATTCCTGAAAGAACATGGGAGTAACCCACCTAAATTTGGAATATCTTCCTTAGATAGAAGATTGCAGCTCATAGACATTTGGAGGGTTATGCTCCCGACTGAACGTGACTTTACATGCTTGTCTGCAGCGAGTGGTACACTATCACATATTGATTTTGTCCTTTTATAAGAGTTTTTGTTTGCTAAGACCGTTCAGAGATGGAACCCATTTCTATATCAGACCGTGCAGTAATATGGGTAGAACTTCAGCTGTTACCCTCACAAATGTTTTTTATTTCATGGTGATGTCCTCCTACTCTTGCCACATCCCCTAATTTACGTAAAACAGTTTGGGATAGCTGGGAGGATTTTGTTTTTCATAATTCTGATGTACGAGACACAAATCCCCGATTAGGGGCAATATTATCGCCCATTCCTCAACAACAAAGAAGGCTCTTTTGAAAGATTATTTGGCTGCACAATCCACTCTCACGTGTACATTTAATCATTTTAAACAATTCCCATCCTAAACTACTAAATTGGAGTACACAAACACGAAAATGCTGTTTGCTGTCCTGCTTGCCAAATTTGAGGCCAATTACATATTTAGAAAAGACTACAGATGTTATAAATCTGGCAATAAGTCCAGCAGGACTTTATCAAAACTTCTAAAAGGGCAGTGCCCCATATCCATTATTCACCCTTTATAACTGGTGGATGGTTCATTATCTTCCACTACTGACCAGACAGCCTCGATTTTGAAAGACTTTTATACCGCTTTATATTCGCCCCCTTCCCCACCTTTGGTGAATAAGACCTCATTCTGGGAAGCCCTTCCAATCCCACAAATTACCGCAGTGCAAAGTGCTTTGTTGATAGCACCCATTTCTGAATTAGAAGTGATAAATGCTATTTCGGGACTGAAACCTGGTAAGGTTCCCGGCCCGGATGGCTTTACCTCAGATTATTATTGGTACTATAATACCAATCTTGACCTCTGTCTTTAATGCAATTATTTCCTCAGGGTCCATACCCCCTTATTTTAATTCAGCTGTTCTGAGATTGCTTCCGAAACCCGGTCGTAATCTTTCCGACCCGGGTTCCTATAGACCGATATCTCTCCTCAATATCGATTACAAGTTATTGACAAAAATAATAGCCGACAGACTCAAGGTTATACTCCCTGATATCATACATTCCGATCAGACGGGCTTTGTGAAAGGCAAGAATCCGGTGGTGAATATTAGGAGGGTTTTAGCGGTGGTGTGCAATTCCCAATGTGCCATGTCTGCTGTGCCACAAGCTATTTTATCTCTTGATGCTGAGAAGGTGTTTGACATGGTACATTGGGAACATCTTTATGCCACGTTACGCCGCTTCGGATTCCCACATCAATTCGTTATTATATTGCGTTCCCTATATTCTCATGCATCTTCCCAAATCATTTGTAATGGCACTTTATCGTATAGAGTCTCTACATTGTGGGGAACCCGACAGGGTTGTCCCCTCTCCCGCCTTTTATTCGTGTTAGCTTTGGAACCGTTAGCAATAGCCCTAAGACACTTCCCTAATTTTTCGGGTATCATGATAGGTAATGTGGATCTTCATTTATCCCTCTTTGCTGACGACGTGTTGCTGTTCCTCTCTGACCCTGCTTACTCATTTCCTTTAGTTCTCGATATTATACAGCATTTTAGTTCTTTCTCGGGATATAAAATTAATATAGATAAATCGGAACTACTAATGCTTAGAGGACCATCCCCTGCAGAGCCGGCCTTAGGCATAGGCAAACTAGGCAATTGCCATGGGCATCTGGTATGCCTAGGGGCACAAGCAGCTTCAGCTGATTAAAATTATATGCGGCATGCCTATATTCTGTGTGTACAATTTCATATGGAGATACAGCCACAGTCTGTCACAGTATATAGGCATGCTGCAGATCATTTTAATCAGCAGAAGCTGCTTGTGCATCCTAGCCACATAGTAATGCAAATAAGATGCATTTTCATAAAAAATAGGCACCCGACATTAGCAGAGCTGCCAGTTGATTCACGGCAGGAGCTATATGTGTCTTTATTTGTACAAGGGCATTAATAATGTGTAACATATGTGTAAGGGGCACTATGTGTGTCATTATGTGTTTAAGGGCACTAATAATGTGCAGCATATGTGTAAGGGACATTATGTGTGTCATGTGTATAAGGGCATTAACAATGTGCGGGATATGTGTAAGGGATATTATGTTTATAAGGGCATTAATAAGGGTTGGCATAATGTGTAAGGCACTTTATGTGTATAAGGACATTAATAATGTGTGTCATATGTGTAAGGGGCATTACTGTGTGGTATTATGTGTATAAATGCATTACCAATGTGTGGCATTATGTGTATAAGGTGCTCTACTGTGTGGTGTAACGTATAGAAAGGGCACTACTGTGGGGTCTAATGTGAATAAAGAGCAATAGGATGTGGTGTAAAGTGAATAAGGATAAATATGGTGTGGTGTAATGAGAATAAAGAGCAATATGGTGTGTAATGTGAATAAGGAGCAATTCAGTGTGATGTTATGTGAATGAGGGGCATTACTGTGAGAAGTAACATATATAAGGTAAATTGGTACTACTGTGTGATGTAATGTGAATAATGGACACTATCGTATGATAAATTGTGAATAAAGTTGCACTACTGTGAGGCATAATTTGAATTGGGGGTACTATTGTGTGGCCATGCACCTTGCCAGCAAAAACACATACCTTTTTGGGCTGTGCGCCAAATGTGCACACTGTTCTTATTTAAATTACAGGGGGTAGGAAAAAAAAAGGACTGCTATGGGTGGGGGTTTTATGGTGCTGGGAAAGGGGTGCAGGGTCAGAGGCGGAACTAGCGGTGGTGCTAGGGGGCACCAGCCAAAATCTTGCCTAGGGCATCATATTGGTTAGGGCCAGCTCTGCTCCCCTGCCTTCCCTGACTCTGGTGCTTTACATTACATCAAAATTGTGCATTCCCATCTTAAATATTTGGGTATTATGATCCCGAACAACGTGTCCTTTTTATACAAATTGAACTATACCCCAATGATTACTCATTTTACTAAGTCTCTGGAGAATTCGAATGCTCTTCCCTTATCATTGCTGGGCAGGATGGAAGTTACAAAGACTAAGCTCTTGCCAAAACTCACATACTGCATGCAAATGTTACCAATTCGGCTCATATTAACTGACATTGGTGAGTTGTAATCCATTTTTTAGAGATTTATTTGGAAATTGAGGAAATATAGGATTTCCAGACAGAAACTTCAATTGCCTAAAGCAAGAAGGGGGGTGGGGGTGGGTGGGGGGGGTGGGGGGGGGGGGGGTTGGTGAGGATTCCCTGATTTATTTCACTATTCCTGTACTTTGTTATTTAGGTATATTTTGGACTGGTTGCTGGAGACAAGTCAGTACACTACTAGACTGTGCTTTATTTTCTCCTTACGCTCCTGGAGCACTCCTGCACACTACCAGAACGAAACTACCATCAGAGATATACACTCACACATTCGTTAAGGACATGTATAATGCCTGGTGGGCAACTAATGAGAAGCTAGGTAAAAACCCTCTAAATTCAAAATGGACGCCTCTTTGGGGTAATCCTATGTTTATTCCTGGTTTACAAAATAGCTATTTCCATAGACTCAAACTGAAGGGCCTACGTAGCACTTGCCAAGTTTTTGACCCAGAAGGCAAATTCATACCCTTCTCACATTTGAAGGAGATGTATGGGGTCTCGGACCATTATAGATTTCCTTATGTTCAACTTTCAAATTATATTAAGTCTCTTCCTCCCATAATGTTACAACATGCCTCCTTGGACCCTACAGCTCCATTGGCAGCTCATTTTCTTAAACACTCCTACAAAACGAGACACATTTATCAAAAACTATTGTCTCCTGGTAAATATATAGTGAGAGAGTCCATGGCTGCATTATAGAGAAAAGATATTTTGTCCCGTTACTGGTGACATATTATTTGAATATTATCACAAAACATTGAAGACGCTACAAACAAGCTGTTACATAACTCTCTCTGCCCCATGATTGCTACACATAGCCAATAATTCTGAGGACCATACTTACCCCAGTTTATTGCTAGTGAAGGTGACTAACTTCTCCCTACAGTATGTGTTGATGTTGGTACGTTGAGGTCTCGTCATCCACATCCCCTCATCCTATCCATCTTACCGTTCTTCATCCCTTTCCTATTCTTTCTCTTTATTTCTCTTTGACTCTTTATTTGAGTTGAGATATTACGGGCATTCTTTACATATTACACCATGGCTTTTTATGTCTTTCTACATGAGCTTTATGACTATTTGATGCATTTCCTGACTACGAAATATACTGCCGGACACAATTGAATTGACAAGAAATGTATTATTGATGTCTTACTTCTCATGTTTGGACAAATCAATGACTTTTCTCTGGAACGATTATACTGCTGGACTACGGCCGTTCCAAGTCTTCCTTTTTTGCAAATTTCTGTACCTCTCATATTGATTTTGTAACCATTGTGTGACTTTTTTTTAAATGGTTTATTTAGAGTTTTAAGTATACAAGAGTATAAAATCAAAAGCAACCGGATGAGATTGGATATGCATTATGGGAACGAATTAACATCTGTCATATACAATATTAACACTGTCAGAAACAGTATGTATAGCAACATTAAACAGTCATAGATAAAGTGATAACACAATATGTATAGCACATTGGAAATAACCGTGAAGAAAGGGAGGTAGAGACAGCAAAAGTCCTGCTTGCCCGTGGCAAGATCCGCTACTGCACCCTAAGGAGTGTGGGGTGTGGCATAGGTTCCTAACACATAGTGCTTCTGCTACAATGAAAATAAACAGAATAGGAGGGGTAGTTATATACGGCACTGATATAGAGTAGGGGAGGTAAACGCAAGCACACAAAAAAAAGAAAGTAAAAATAAATTTAGAACAGTAGGGCTGAAAGTCCACAAGGTGCGTGTAAGCCACGTGTGGGATTTTGAAAGCGGTACCATGGGTCCCAAATCTGTAAGAATCTGTAGGATCTATTATTAAGATATGCAGTAATCTTTTCCATACTTGCTAAATACCAGATTTTATCAATAACTAGGCAGAGAGGGGGTGTCTCTAACCGTTTCCAATATAGCGCAACTAGGCATCTGGCTGCATTTAGTATCGGAACTACTAGTTTGCTGGTGGTTGAATCTAGTGTAGTAATTAGAAGACCCAGGAGAAAAGACCAAGGGTCTTTAGTTACAGGGACCCTGATCACCTTATGTATCAAAGTCGCAATCATATCCCAGTACAAAGCTATTTTGGGACATGTCTACCATATATGGATAAAAGAACCCAGTTCACCACAACCTCTCCAGCACTGATGAGAAACAGATGGATATATTTTGTGTAGTTTAGTAGGGACCAAATACCATCTATAAAAAAATCTTATAGGCGTTTTCCTTGACCAAAGTCGATATAGACAGATAGATGTCAGACCAACCCTGTTCATCAAGAGGTGGACCCAAGTCCTTTTCCCACTGAAGTATGAACGATGGAGTAGGAAGACGCCTATATGATAGGAGAAGGGAGTAATGGTAAATATAATACCCTGAGCTAGAGGACTATGGTAGCCTATAGACTCTAGGGTAGATAAGGAGCAAAGGGGTGAAGGGTTAGTCAGGGAAGTTATAAGATGTCTTATCAGTGCCGTGTGTGCAAGAAACGACATTTGCGCCCCCCTCCCATGTAAGATAGAGGCAGTGTGTGCCGCAGGCGCATGAAAAATATATAGGGGCGTGGCTTTATGGGGAAGGGGCGTGGTCACAAAATAATAGCAATTCATACTACGGTGCACAGTAGTCTCCATTATTCAAATTACGCTGCACAGTAGCACCATTACACCAGGTAGAGACCCTTTTATACATTACAACAGACAGCGTCCCCCTTTTTACACATTACAGCAGACAGCGTCCCCCTTTTTACACATTATGGCAGATGGTATCCCCCTTTATACACATTGCAGCAGCCAGCGTCTCCCTTTTTACACATTGCGGCAGCCAGTCCCCTTTTTACACATTACGGCAGCCGGTCCCCCTTTTTACACATTGCGGCAGCCGGCCCTCCTTTTTACATATTACGGCAACCAGTCCCCCTTTTTACACATTGCGGCAGCCAGGCCCCCTTTTTACACATTATGGCAGACGGTGTCCGAGAGAGAGAGAGAGAGATACTTACCATCTCCCCGCTGACAGGCTACTCGTGCAGCTTCCTCGGTGCAGGCAGGTGAGAAGGAGGAGGAGGGAGGGGGACTGGAGCCGCAAGCAGCGCTATGTAATTGGTAGTAAGCACCGCTGCAGCAGTCCCCTCTTCTTCCGTATTGGTGGCCTGGCGCTGCTGTGGATGCTGGGATGGAGGAACCACATCCCATCATCCACAGCAGCGCCAGGCAGCCAATACGGAAGGAGAGGGGGCTGCTGCAGCGGCGCTTACTACCAATGAAATAGCGCTGCTGCGGCTCCAGTCCCCCTCCCTCCTCCTCCTTCACCTCTGCCAGGCGCTGCTCTCTTCTCCCTCCAAAGCATGGCGGCGCACAGCACATAACAGTCAGCATGTAACGAGTCAATTTGACTCATTACATGCCGCTGGCCGTGAGCCCTCAGGGCAAGTTACGGCCCTGTGTCTTATCTGGAAGTATATCAATGGGTTCACTTCTGGGAAGTTAAACTTAGTTATAATGTCAGGTAGTGACATACAAGTACCGTTATCCAAAATATCTGTAACAAAGCGTATGTTCTTGCTTATCCATGGTCGGGAACGTATCAAAGATTTGCCTGGAGGAAAGATTGGATTATCCCATAGTGGGGTAAGTAGCGAGGGGGATGAGAGGAGTTTGTAATAATGCGAACAATAATCCCAGGTCTGGCATGTGAAATTGATGACAGGGTGGGAGCTGGCCTTGGCGGGTATCATAAGCAGAGTGTCACACTTGCGGAACTGCGGCTGCCGCGCTTACCTCTCCGGGAGCGCTGGGTCTCCCGGCGGTCGTTGCCCCCGGTGGGCTCTGGGTCATCGCGTCTTGCTGGCGCTGCCTCTGGCGGGCTCCCAGGGTGTGGGCGCCGCCATTGCGCTCGGCATCCACGAGAGCGTGGTCATCGGTCCCTTCCGCCAATCGGGAGAGGGCGGGAAGTTCAAAGGCAGACGCCATACAGAGCCCCGGCGCCTGAGTATCGTCTTTTCCAATGATCACCAGTGCTATTCCTTGTTCTACCAGCGTTACAGTGTATCACTCAGTGGAACCTTCCCTGTGCTACCAGCGTTACAGTGTATCACTCAGTGGAACATTCCCTGTGCTATCAGCGTAACAGTGTATCACTCAGTGGGACATTCTCTGTGTTACCAGCGTTACAGTGTATCTCTCAGAGAGACATCTCCTGTGCTTCCAGTATTACAGGATATCCCTAAGTGGAACGCCTGCCAAACTTCCAGAGTTACACTGAATCTCAAATCCTCATTTATTTCTTCAGCATCACTCACAAGTTCTTCATTCTTCTGTATGCTTCAACATCGTTCTCAAATCTTCATTCATTTCTTCAGCATCGCTCACAAGTTCTTCATTCTTCTGTGTGCTTCAACATCGTACTCAAATCTTCATTCATCTCTTCAGCATCGCCCACAAATTCTTAAATATTCTGTGTGCTTCAACATCGTTCTCAAATCTTCATTCATTTCTTCAACATCACTCTCAAGTTCTTCATTCTTCTGTGTACTTCAGCATCGCCCCCAAGCCTTGGCCACAATTAATTCTTTAGCATTACACGTCGGTTACAACGGCTAAGTTCTGCATGAGGAAAACCTACATCCAGCCATCCCTGCACCGGCCCAGCTGTGGTTCCTCTTCCCGATCATCGGAAGAACCCCCGAGTTCTCAACACTCCCAACCCAGGTCAGTGACAGTATACTCAGGCCTCATGGACCGGGGGATCGGAACCCAGAGTCAAGTGCCATCCAAAACTTGGCATCCCGAGTTCAGAGTCAGGAGGCGGCACAGAGCCAGGTGATGCAGTATCTCCAGGAATTATCCGGCCGGCTGGATCAAATTCAGGCCTCCCTGGCTTCAGTAGTTCCGGCTCCTGCTCCAGTACCCGCTCCAGTAGTCATCTCCAGTAATGTTCAATCCTCGTCTGGAACCAGGTCACGCCTTCAGCTTCCTACTCCCTCTCGCTATAATGGGAATCCAAAGAATACAGGGGTGCTGTTAAAATAAAAGTACACTGGACCTGTATACTGTAAAAATTCAGGGGTGCTGTTAAAATGAAAGCACACTGCTCCTGAATGATGTAAAAATACAGGGGTGCTGTTAAAAGTACACTGCTCCTGAATGCTGTAAAAATTCAGGGGTGCTGTTGTTAAAATAAAAGTACACTGGACCTGTATGCTGTAGAAATTCAGGGGTACTGTTGTTAAACTAAAAGTACACTGACCCTGCATGCTGTAAACATTCAGGGGTGCTGTTAAAATAAAATTACTCTGGCCCTGTATGTTGTAAAAATTCAGGGGTGTTGTTAAAAATAACACACTGGCCCTTTATGCTGTAAAAATTCAGGGGTGCTTTTAAAATAAAAGTACACTAGCTCAGTCTGCTCTAAAAATTCAGAGGTGCTGTTGTTAAAATAAAAGTACACTTGTTCTGTATGCTGTAAAAATAGAGGGGTGCTGTTGTTAAAATAAAAGTACACTGGTCCTGTATGCTGTAAGAATACAGGAGTGCTGTTGTTAAAATAAAAGTACACTGGCCCTGTATGCCGTAAAAATTAACGGGTGCTGTTAAAAACACACACTGGTCCTGTATGCTATAAAAATACAGGGGTGCTGTTACTAAAAAATAAAAAGTACACTGGCCCTGTATGCTGTAAAAATTCAGGGGTGCTGTTGTTAAACTAAAAGTACACTGGCCCTGTATACTGTAAAAATTCAAGGGTGCTTTTGTTAAAATAAAAGCACACTGGTCCTGTATGCTGTAAAAATACAGGGGGGGCTGTTGTTAAAATAAAAGCACACTGTCCCTGTATGCTGTAAAAATTCAGAGGTGCTGTTGTTCAAATAAAAGTACACTGGCCCTGCATGCTGTAAAAATTCAGGTTTGTTGCTGTTAAAAAAACAACACACTGGTCCTTTATGCTGTAAAAATTCAGGGGTGCTGTTGTTAAAATAAAAGTAGACTGGTCCTGTAAGCTTTAAACATACAGGGGTGATGTTGTTAAAATAAAAGCACACGTCCTGTATGATGTAAAAATACAGGGGTGCTGTTGTCAAAATAAAAGTACACTGGCCCTGTATGCTGTAAAAATTCAGGTTTGTTGCTGTTAAAAAAACAACACACTGGTCCTTTATGCTGTAAATATTCAGGGGTGCTGTTGTTAAAATAAAAGTAGACTGGTCCTGTAAGCTTTAAACATACAGGGGTGATGTTGTTAAAATAAAAGTACACCGGCCCTGTATGCTGTAAAAATACAGGGGTGCTGTTGTTGAAATAAAAGCACACGTCCTGTATGATGTAAAAATACAGGGGTGCTGTTGTCAAAATAAAAGTACACTGGCCCTGTATGCTGTAAAAATTCAGGTTTGTTGCTGTTAAAAAAACAACACACTGGTCCTTTATGCTGTAAAAATTCAGGGGTGCTGTTGTTAAAATAAAAGTAGACTGGTCCTGTAAGCTTTAAACATACAGGGGTGATGTTGTTAAAATAAAAGTACACCGGCCCTGTATGCTGTATAAATACAGGAGTGCTGTTGTTAAAATAAAAGTACACTGGCCCTGTATGCTGTAAGAATACAGGAGTGGCGTGAAAGTAAAGGGGCACTGTTCTGTAATAATAAAGGGGTGCTGTCCTGTGAAATGGAGAACAATTTGGAGGAAAAAATAGTGGAAGATCAGGCACCACTTCCAGTTCCTAGTACTAGTGCTGAAGCTGCTGACACCAGTCATGACATTGACAATGCAATTCCATTAACGTCTGTTAAGGCCGATGCCCAATGTCACAGAGGGCATTTAAAACCCAAGAAACAAAAATTAAAAATCGGAAAATATAGAATTTATCTGATGAGAAACAAAATTGGCAATATGCCATGCACGACACTAAGTGGGAAGAAAAGGCTAAGGCCTTGGCCTATGTTCATGACTGGTGGCTCAACTTCTCATGAGGCTGGAAGCTCTCCTCCCTCTCGAAAAAAAAAGAAGCTTGTTAAAGCACAAGAAAAAAGCAACTGTGTTCAGAGAAATTCACAAATCCCCAAGGAGAGTCCAAGTGTTTGCGGTTGCGATGTCTAGGCCTGACCTTCCCAAGACTGTATGGAAAGAGGAGGCTCCTACTACCATTTGTACGCTGCCTGCTGGGAGGAGCACCGCCAGTCCAGTTGCTGATACTGAGATTGAGGATGGCACTGTAGACGTACACCAGGATGAGGAGGTTATTGGTGTAGATGGCACTGAGGAAGATGTTGACGATGAGGATTTTGATGGTGATGTGGTTTGTGTTTATAAAGCACCAGTGGAGACAGTTGTTGTCCATGTGATGAGAAAGCCCATTGTCATGCCTGGGCAAAATAACAAAATTTGCCACCTCTTCAGTGTGGAATTATTTCTCCACAAATACGAACAACAGGTGTTCAATGTATTGCCTTTGTCAATCCATAATAAGTAGGGGTAAGAATGTTAACCACCTAGGAGCATCCTCCCTCAGAAGTCATTGTCAAGTTCAGAAACTTTGGGTAAGAGCGTAAGCAGCCCACTGATACCTAAATTAATTCTCCTGCAAGCCACACCACCAACTACCTCAACGTCAATTTCCTCCTCAGGAACGTAAGTAGTCCTGCAGGCCATGACACTGGCATGACTGACGAGTCCTCTCCTAACTGGGATTCCTCAGGAGGATCCTTGAGTGGTGAAAGGATTTGCCCTTAAGTTCTTTAACCCTCGATGTGATGGCCTCTTAGACGTCTGGAGTGTAAACCTTTACGCTATCAGTTACATGCACAACACAAGCAGTAAAAATTCACACTGTTTTATTGAATGTTTAACATTGGTATAAAAAGAGAACACATAAGGGTGTAACTGATAAGTGTAACAGGGCTCATTGGCTTAGGGGTGGTGCCCTAGTGGGGTACGTAGGGGTGGTTAATACTTGACATAACATAATTGGATATAGCAGTTGCTAGGCAGATGTTATATACGTTGCATCAGATGGAACTTAACACAAGATCTTTTAGTAACACACAGAAGTAGAAAAAGCAGGTTTCATCTAGTATAGAGCTGACCTTGGATGCCAGACCCACACAAGCCTGGTATCTGTATGAGAGACAAAGGCATCTAACACAGGGCAGCACGCATCCATTGCAAACACATAAGAGTTCATAAAGCATGTTTTAACCCTTCACTAGGGAAATAGAAATATTCACTTTTACACTGTAACTATTATAAGGAAATTGATCATATAAAAAGTAATATTTACAAAGCACAGAAGAGTTAACCCTTCAATCCCCTCTTAGAATCATGATTATTATATGACATGATTCTTGAGTGAGGCTCCTTTTAAATTTCTCCCTGTGGTGGTGTTAGATGTATAACAGGTATAGTTTCCAGGATATATGGTTATGGTGCTTCCTGGGTTGGGATTTTTTGACAATATGGGATATTCCCTTTTCCACATTTCGCACTGACTGTCATTTGTTTTGGTGTCATTAAAAAGGCTGAAAAAACAATTTTCCTGTTCTAGGGGTATATTAAGGGGCACTGTACCTAGGTGGGGCCTAGATTTGCCACAGACATAACAGTTGCTTTTATTGTGTTTGTTAGCACTATACTTCATCCATTCCAACCAAAATTAATGTCAGAGAAACCAGTTTCAATAGCTAGGGTGTCTTCAAAGGTAGGGTTAGTAATAGCCACCATATCTTTAGAAGTGGCAATATGGGGCTTTAAAGGTTTGTTTTGGGGATATTTGCTATATCTATTTTTTGCAAATGATGGGCCATATTTCCAATCTGCTCCTGTATTCCACCCCACAGCTTCCCAGGAATTACAATTAGATCCATAATATCTAATGTCATAGTACCATTCGTCAGTAACACAAATATATACTGTCTCAGACATTCCTGATTTCCTTTTCTGCTGTATGAAATGTTTGTTGTCAGCAAGTTTAGGGAACATGAAATAATCAAGGATGTATGTGGCTACGTGTGTATTGGAGGAATTGTACCACAAGGTGGGGACCCCATCTGTTTGTGTGATGTCGACTTCACATATTGTGAGGTGAATGAGGGCCAGTAGGGCTATCGAGATAGTCCCCAGGATAGAGATAGGGGACAGGTTCCTCATCTTCTTCTGTTCTTCTTTCTTCGCTAGGTGGGAGGTCAGGGCTGTCTGCCCCGGTTCGTACCTCACTGGAATCACTTGCTTCCCTCTCTAGGTCTGGTCTAGGAACCTTTTTTACTCGGGATGCATGGATCCAGGCAGGATTTTCCTCTGTCAGGACTGCTGTTCGGGTAACTGCTACGACCTCTGTCTCTGGACCATAGGTGAAGTCTCCTGGGCTCTTGTTCCTGGGGAGCACCTTCACCACGACTCTGTCTCTGACTTTAAAGGGGTGTGTAGGTTCCTGTGGATTCAAAAGGGTTTTTACAAACAACCTCATGTTCAATTTCATTCAGTTTTGTTATCAGGGACCTGACATACTCTTTTCTGATGAGTTCTAGATCTCCTTCCTGTATTACTAGTGGTTTCTTAGCCCAGGGTGTAGGAAAAGGGTCTACCCATTAGTATTTCAAAGGGTGAGTATCCTAGAGTTTTCTGTGGGGTATTCAAGATGCTGGTGTTTAGCTTTATTAGGGTTGTTCCTGAGGCAAGTGATGCATCTGCTAACATACTGGTCCACAAGTGATTTGGCATTAGTAACATACAAATCATTGGTTAGTAGGAGGAGTGTTGTGGCTTCACCACGGTGACCAACACCACGGCACTGGGCAATGAGCAAAGGGGCACTGGACTGGGGCATACAGGGTTTCCCCTCTTTGCAGATTAATCCTGATTTAGGATTTTTTCTGCAGAATTGGGTAAGTCCAGTCGGAGAGATCAGTATTAGTCGCAGCAGCTTGAAGTTGAGTGAGCAGATGGACGTTGTAAAGGGAGGGACATGCTCTAGTGAGTGCAATGAGTTCTGCAGCTTGCGCGGACTGATAAGGTATTGGCAGGGTTTCCAACACAGTGTCAGGGAGGGTGACAATGGCATAGCCAGCCTGGTATGCACTGTCATTGGGCCTACTACAGGAGCCGTCAACAAAAACTATGTCTGCGCCTGGTATGGGAACGGGAGACATGTCAAGTCTGGGAGAAGTTTCAGCTTCAATAGAAGCAGCACAGTCATGTAGGTCGGGTGGTTCATCCTCGGGACCTTTCAAGCCTAAAAGGGTATTGAGAATGGGTGCAGGGCCAGAAGAACTAGCAGTGTACTTGATGGTAAGGGTAGGGTTACTCAAAAGGAGTACTTCATATCCACTAAGGCGCTGTGCTGACATGTGCTGTGTGTGCAAGCCTTTAAGTATTGCCAGGACATCATGTGTGGTGTGGAGTACTGTGATGTGGCCTAAAGTGAGGGTAGTGGCCATTTCTGCAACCATTGCACAGGCTGCCAAAGCCCTGAGGCAGGCAGGCATACCTTGCACAGACACTGGCATGACTTTGGAAAAAAATGCCACGGGGCGCAACTTCCCTCCATGAAACTGTGTGAGCACCCCCGCCATGGTTTTACAATTGTCCCTTGCATATAGATGGAAAGGTAGTACATAATTGGGGAGGCCAAGTGCCGGACTTTTCATCAACATACATTTTAAACTTTCATATGCAGTTAACATTTCTTGTGACCATTGTACAGTTTTAGGTTTGTCCTTCAGTGTGGCTTGTCTCAAAATGTTATCACAATAAGAGCAATCAGATATCCACTGTCTGCAGTAATTTACCATACCCAGGAAGGACAGTAGTTCCCTCTGGGTAGTTGGGGTGACCAGGCCCAATACAGACTGTATGCGTTGTGGACTGACTTTCCTCTCTCCCTGAGTGAGCACAAAACCTAAGTAATCAACATGCTTTTTACACCATTGCATTTTTATTTTGGACACCTTGTGTCCACATTCACAAAGCCAGTTTAGTAATGAAACACCATCCTCTCGGCAGGCCTCCTCAGTTTTACTACAGAGCAGCAGATCATCTGCATACTGTAGCAGGACTGAACCATGGTGAGGTTGCCAGGGCCCCAATGTGGCCTGGAGACAACAGGTGCGTCAACAATCTGCACCAGGTAAGTTGTTTACCCTCAAAAGAAAAGGCAAAAGTAATTGTGTCTGTGAATCTACAGGCATGCTGAAAAAAAAGGCATTCTTCAAATCAAATACAGAGAAGAACGCAGCATCTGCAGGGATTGCAGAAATGAGTGAGTTTACATCTGGAACAATTGGTGCAATTGGGACAATTAGCTGATTGATTGCTCTGAGATTCTGTACAAATCTTATACTACCATCAGCTTTGGCAACAGGGTTCACAGGAGTACAGTATGGTGATACAATATGTCTGAGAATACCCTGTTGTAAGAATTGCTGTATCACGGGGCGGAGACCTTCTATCTTTTCTGGTGAGAGGGGATACTGCATAGGTCAGAACACAAAACACTGGTTGTTGCACCGCTGTCCACTAAAAAGGGAATTTTACTTCCATTTATAATAAGTGGCAGCAGAGGTGAATCTTTACTATGACGGGTGAGTTGAATAAAGGCTGGGATACCCTCCTCCGGGCCCCGTCAGTGCACGGGGTCTTTGGAATCTTCCCTGACTGCGGGGTTGGTTCTGTCTGTCAAAGCGTCTGGGGTTCTGATAGTTATGAGTGAGTGGGGAAGTGAGTAAGCTTTCTGAGTTAAGCAAAGGTAAGCCAGCGTCATCTGTCCAGCAGTCCTTAAACCTTTTTCAAAACGCAGTAACAGACTATGAAGGTTTCTGTTTACAAGCTACAGCGACAGGCAAAAAAACACAGGCAAAAAAAACTTCCTTCATATGTGTATAGCTGCGTCCTTTGCAAGCTTTGCGCAAATAAGATATACAGCCATCGAGGGTAATAGTGGGCTTGGGACAGTGTTTTACTATTATCTAAACTCTGGGTTATTGGTGCTAGGGATAGAGCTAGTGGACGCACCCTCCAGCAGTGGAGCTGGAGGCAATCCCATCTAGTGTGAAAGGGTTACTGCTGCCAAGAGATTTGTGTCTCTGAGCGCAGGATACATTGGAATGCAAAGGGGGGAGGCGAGAGGGATCTCTCTGCAGCCTCGCTTCTGTGCTGTTGGGAACTGACATTTTTTCTTAAATCTCCATATAGAAAAGGTAATTACTGCCTTCCCGTAGGAATGGGTCCTGTCCTGCTTTCTCTGTCCATCCCGCTAAATTATCCACCCATGGGTTAACTAAATAATACTCTGAGGTAGAGTTACGGGCAACATACATCTTGCATGTCTCACCAGGGAGGGGCGGGGGATATGCAGTTTTTTACTCTGACTAGAGCCCATTGTCAGACAGTAATATAAATCAACAGTACAACTTTAAAGGAAAATATCTAAAATTTACAACTCTACTATACATGCATCAGCTAACCAGTTAATTAGTCATTGACAATATCACAATATTATCTGTATAATGAGAACATGAAATCTTTTGACGGGTACGCTTACCTTCGTACAAGATGTCAGAAAAATACAGCGTTTTAGACAGGAAGCAAGAAAAGTGTTTGAGCATAGATATCTGGCAGACGAAAACTTACCAGCCGTCTGAACCAAATATAAGAACTTATCTCACTACAACATACAAGAATATATAGGCGATCAAATCGGGGTATTCTCTACGTTACGTATAGACCCCAGGTCTATGTTTTTTTTTTAAGTATCCCAGATACTGACGTCTTTGGAGAATTGCGCTTGGACCCCGGGTCCTTTCTCAGACGTATTCTTTAAGTCCCAGACATTAAAGATTCTATGGTATCCCTGATACCTGTTTTATGGTTTTACATAAAACTTCGTAATATTAAGTCCCGGACTTAAATATTACCTTGTCACGTGTTCCCGGAACACTGACACGGATTCAGCTTCAGTGTATGACCGCAATCCTGTATGGCAAAGACAGACAATAAATTCTCTATTTTTACCATTCAGGGACGATCACTGAATTCCGGACATAGCCCCCAGCTGAAAGGATTTGCCCTTAAGTTCTTTAACCCTCGATGTGATGGCCTCTTAGACGTCTGGAGTGTAAACCTTTACGCTATCAGTTACATGCACAACACAAGCAGTAAAAATTCACACTGTTTTATTGAATGTTTAACATTGGTATAAAAAGAGAACACATAAGGGTGTAACTGATAAGTGTAACAGGGCTCATTGGCTTAGGGGTGGTGCCCTAGTGGGGTACGTAGGGGTGGTTAATACTTGACATAACATAATTGGATATAGCAGTTGCTAGGCAGATGTTATATACGTTGCATCAGATGGAACTTAACACAAGATCTTTTAGTAACACACAGAAGTAGAAAAAGCAGGTTTCATCTAGTATAGAGCTGACCTTGGATGCCAGACCCACACAAGCCTGGTATCTGTATGAGAGACAAAGGCATCTAACACAGGGCAGCACGCATCCATTGCAAACACATAAGAGTTCATAAAGCATGTTTTAACCCTTCACTAGGGAAATAGAAATATTCACTTTTACACTGTAACTATTATAAGGAAATTGATCATATAAAAAGTAATATTTACAAAGCACAGAAGAGTTAACCCTTCAAGTGGTATGCCTACTGCTGCTGTTGTTGCTGTTGAGAGTCGATCGCCATCCCAAAGAAGAAGTTGGAAGACCACTTGTACTACTTCAACTAAGCAATTGACTATCCAACAGTCCTTTGAGAGGAAGATTAAATATGACAGCAGTCACCCTGTTGCAAAGCGGATTACAGAGGCCATAACAACTATGCTGGTGTTAGACATGCGTTCGGATTCCACCATTAGTGCAGTAGGACATGTGGACAAGTGGAGCAGGGCAAACGAAGGTCTACATGACTGTGACAGCCCACTGGGTAGATGTATTGCCTCCCACAGCAACAACAGCAGCAGCGGCACAAGTAGCAGCATCTTACAAATGCCAACTCATTCCTAGGCAGGCTATGCTATGTATCACCGGTTTCCGTAAGAGGCACACAGCTGACAACCTCTTATGGAAACTGAGGAACATCATGGCACAATGACTTACCCTACTTAGACTCTCCTGGGGATTTGTGAAATCTGACAACGCCACCAATATTGTGCATATTGTGCAATATTGTGCAACATCTGGGCAAATTCCAGCACGTCCCATGTTTTGCACATACAATTAATTTGGTAACCTGTGACATTTTCCAGAGAACAATGGTGATGCATTCTGAATGGTGGGCACATAACTCTGAAATAAAGTGACCAATTACAATATTTTCTGCAAGTGTACGGACCAGGTACTTTATTTTGGTATATGATGTTCCCTCCTCAGACAACGGTATCAAAGAATATTAGGTGAGCAGTATGAGGCATTAGGATAGCAGGTGAGCAGTGCAAGGCGCCATTAGAAGTATAGCAGGTGAGCGGTATGAGGAGGCATTAGGAGGATAGCAGGTGAGCGGTATGAGGAGGCATTAGGAGGATACAAGGTGAGCGGCATGAGGAGGCATTAGGAGGATACCAGGTGAGCGGTATGAGGAGGCATTCGGAGGATACCAGGTGAGCGGTATTAGGAGGCATTCGGAGGATACCAGGTGAGCGGTATGAGGAGGCATTAGGAGGATACCAGGTGAACGGTATGAGGAGGCATTAGGAGGACACCAGGTGAGCGGTATGAGGAGGCATTAGGAGGATACCAGGTGAGCGGTATGAGGGGGCATTAGGAGGATACCAGGTGAGCGGTATGAGGGGGCATTAGGAGGATACCAGGTGAGAGGTATAAGGGGGCATTAGGAGGATACCAGGTGAGCGGTATGAGGGGGTATTAGGAGGATACCAGGTGAGCGGTATGAGGAGGCATTAGGAGGATACCAGGAGAGCGGTATGAGGAGGCATTAGGAGGATACCAGGTGAGCGGTATGAGGGGGTATTAGGAGGATACCAGGTGAGAGGTATAAGGGGGCATTAGGATGATACCAGGTGAGCGGTATAATGGGGCATTAGGAGGATACCAGGTGAGCGGTATGAGGGGGCATTACGAGGATACCAGGTGAGAGGTATGAGGGGGCATTAGGAGGATACCAGGTGAGCGGTATGAGGAGGCATTAGGAGGATACCAGGTGAGCGGTATGATGGGGTATTGGGAGGATACCAGGTGAGAGGTATGAGAGGGCATTAGGAGGATACCAGGTGAGGTGTATGAGGAGGCATTAGGAGGATACCAGGTGAGAAGTATGAGGAGGCATTAGGACACTAGGTGAGCGGCATGAGGAGGCATTAGGAGGATACCAGGTGAGCGGTATGAGGAGACATTAGAAGGATACCAGGTGAGAGGTATTAGGAAGACATCAGGTGAGCGGTATGAGGCGGCAATAGGAGGATACCAGGTGAGCGGTATGAGGGGACATTAGGAGGACACCAGGTGAGCGGTATGAGGAGGCATTAGGAGGATACCAGGTGAGAGGTGTGAGGAGGCATTAGGAGTATTCCAGGTGAGCGGTCTGAGGGGACATTAGGAGGACACCAGGTAAGCGGAATGAGGAGGCATTAGGAGGACATCAGGTGAGAGGTATGAGGCGGCATTAGGAGTATTCCAGGTAAGAGGTATGAGGAGGCATTAGGAGGCCACCAGGTGAGAGGTATGAGGTGGCATTAGAAGGATACCAGGAGAGAGGTATGAGGAGACATTAGGATACCAGGTGAGCGGTATGAGGTGGCATTAGGAGGATACCAGGTGAGGGGTATGAGGCGGCATTAGAAGGATACTATATGAAAAGTATGAGGAGGCATTAGGAGGTTACCAGGTGAGCGGTATGAGGGGGCATTAGGAGGATACCAGGTAAGAGGTATGATGAGGAAGCATTAGGATACCAGGTGAGTGGTATGAGGTGGCATTAGCAGGATACTAGGTGAGCAGTATGAGGAGGCATTAGAAGGATACCAGGTGAGATGTATGAGGATGACACCAGGTGAGAGGTATGAGGAGGACACCAGGTGAGCAGTACGAGGCAGCAACAATAGGTCATGGTTTGTGGATTTGTATGACGATGCATGGTGAGATAATCTATGGTGCCAGTAATTGTCCACCTGCTTCCACAAACAGAAATTCCTCAAAACATGACTTGTGGGAAACCTTCTGGGTTGAGGTTGAAAACCACCACTGCACAGCAATGTATTATGGATGATGGGGGTGATTCCGAGTTGTTCGCTCGCTAGCTGCTTTTAGCAGCATTGCACACGCTAAGCCGCCGCCCTCTGGGAGTGTATCTTATCTTAGCAGAATTGCACACGATAGATTCGCAAATTTTTTCGTAACGATTACCCTGCGGTTTCTGAGTAGCTCCAGACTTACTCTGCCATTGCCCAGCTCAGTCCTTTTCGTTCCTGGTTTGACGTCACAAACACACCCAGCGTTCGACCAGCCACTCCCCCGTTTTTCCAGACACTCCCGCGTTTTTCCCTGAAACGCCTGCGTTTTTCCGCACACTCCCAGAAAACGGCCCGTTTCCGCCCAGAAACACCCACTTCCTGTCAATCACACTCCGATCAGCAGAACGATGAAAAAACTTTGTTACGCCGTGAGTAAAATACCAAACTTTTGTGCTAATTTACTTGGCGCAGGCGCACTGCGTACATTGCGCATGCGCAGTTTGCGACTAATCGCACCGTAGCGAAAAAAATAACGAGCGAACAACTCGGAATGACCCCCGATGAGCGCAAGTTTATCTAGTCTAGTTTATTTCTATCCAAATATGTTTCTAAAGAGGTTATTTATTAAGTGCTTTGGCCTTGGAAATCATGTAAACATGAAGCCTCCTCCCTATATCAAGTAAATTAAGTAACCAGACCAATTAATAAACCTACAGCTGTCCGTACAGGAGCCCAGCGCCTCCCCCCAAATCATACCTGCCTACCTGGCCCTCTCCATGAGGGAGAAAATTCTCTGTTCCTGGACTTTCCTGGTAATGTATGATTGCCATCACCTGTGGTGAGCTAGTTAATTGATAAGAAAGGTGTTTCACCACAGGTGATGGCAATCATACATTACCAGGAAAGTCCAGGAACAGAGAATTTTCTCCCTCATGGAGAGGGTCAGGTAGGCAAGTATGCCCCAAATTCTGCATGCTATGTAAGGGGTTCCTCGCTTGAGTCCGAAGGAGAATATCTCTACGTATGTACTAAAGGTCCCTTACGCCCCTTGGATCTAGCATCTACCATGTACTAACCGCCAGTTCTCCGCCCGGAGCGCTACACACCCGACTTCCGCCCTGTGCGTTCCACCCGATTTCCGCCCTGTGCGTTCCACCCGACTTGCGCTCTATGCGTTCCACCCGACTTGCGCTCTATGAGTTCCATCTGACTTCCGCCCTGTGTTCCACCTGACTTCCGCCCTTTGCGTTCCACCTGACTTGAGCTCTATGCGTTCCACCCAATTTCCGCCCTGTGCGTTCCACCTGACTTCCGCTTTGTGCGTTCCCTCTGACTTCCAAATTCTAGGTAGCTTGTGCTGAGCGGGATGAAGCAGCATAAAGGAGTCATTGTTACATCAAGCAGCAGCAGCAGCAGCAGTAGGTGAGGATTATTATTATTATTATTATTATTATTATTATTGTTACAATACAGTGGGAACAGCCTGTATTGTACTGTTATTATTTTTATACAAGGGAGCGGCTTGTGGTGTCCTGATATTAATATTATACAGGAGGAGCAGCCTGTGGTGTTCTGATATTAATATTATACAGGAGGAGCAGCCTGTGGTGTCCTGATATTAATATTATACAGGAGGAGCAGCCAGTGGTGTCCTGATATTAATATTATACAGGAGGAGCGGCCTGTTATGTTTTGTTGTTATTATTATTATTATTATACAGGGGGAGCGGCCTGTGGTGTCCTGATATTATTATTATTATACAGGAGGAGCAGCCTGTGGTGTCCTGTTGTTGTTGTTATTATTATTATTATTATTATTATTATACAGGGGGAGCAGCCTGTGGTGTCCTGATATTATTGTTATTATTATTATTATACAGGAGGAGCAGCCTGTGGTGTCCTGTTGTTGTTGTTGTTGTTGTTGTTATTATTATTATTATTATTATACAGGGGGAGCAGCCTGTGGTGTCCTGATATTATTATTATTATACAGGAGGAGCAGTCTGTGGTGTCTGTTATTACTATTATTATACAGGGGGAGCAGCCTGTGGTGTCCTGTTGTTGCTATTATACAGGAGGACCAGCCTGTGGTGTCCTGTTATTACTATTATTATACAGGGGGAGCAGCCTGTGGTGTCCTGATATTATTATTATTATTATTATTATTATTATTATTATTATTATTTTTATTCAGGAGAAGCAGCCTGTGGTGTCTTGTTGTTGTTGTTATTATAGAGGGGGAGCAGCCTGTGGTGTCCTGATATTATTATTATTATTATTATTTATTATTATACAGGAGGAGCAGCCTGTGGTGTCCTGTTGTTGTGATTATTATTAAACAGGATGAGCAGCCTGTGGTGTCCTCTTGTTACTATTATGCAGGAGGAGCAGTCTGTGGTGTCCAGTTATTACTACTATTATACGGGGGGGCAGCCTGTGGTGTCCTGTTACTATTATACAGGAGGAGCAGCCTGTGGTGTCCTGTTTTTACTATTATTATACAGGGGAGCAGCCTGTGGTGTCCTATTATTATACAGGGGAAGCAGCCTGTGATGTCTTGTTGTTACTATTATACAGGAGGAGCAGCCTGTGGTGTCCTGTTATTACTATTATTATACAGGGGGAGCAGCCTGTGGTGTTCTGTTGTTACTATTGTACAGGAGGAGCCGCCTGTGGTGTCCTGTTGTTACTATTATACAGGAGGAGCAGCCAGTGGTGTCCTGTTATTACTTTTATTATACAGGGGGAGCAGCCTGTGGTGACTTATTATTATTATTATTATTATTATTATTATTATTATTGTACAGGCGGAGCAGCCTGCGGTGTCCTATTATTATTACTATACAGGGGGAGCGGCCTCTGGTGTCCTATTATATTTATTATATCAGTGTCACCTGTCTATAGTGATCAGTGTGTATCAGGTATGATATCAGTGTCACCTGTGTATATTGATTAGTGGGGGTGTGTGAAGAGTGTCACCTGTGTATATTGATTAGTGGGGGTGTGTGAAGAGGTGGATGATATATATATATATATATATATATATATATGTACTCTGAGGTGTTTATGATAATTATTTATTTCTAGACAACCAAACCGTGAGGAACTGAAGCATCTGTAGTAGAAGTTTCCAGAGACCTATCTCCGATTTCCTGAGGATGGATAAAGACAGGAGTCACATGACTGAGAGGATACTAAATCTCACCCTGGAGATCATCTACCTACTGACTGGGGAGGTGAGGGGATCTGGGAGTGTCACAGTGACATCACTTATATCTATAGTAATAATACAGGGACTTTACTGGGGAGGTGAGATGATCTGGGAGCGTCACAGTGACATCACTTATATCTATAGTAATAATACAGGGACATGACTGGGGAGGTAAGGAGATCTGGAAGCATCATAGTGACATGACTTACATGTATAGTAATAATATAGGGACATGACTGGGGAGGTGAGGGGGTCTGGAAACGTCAGAATGTTATCACTTATATCTATAGTAATAATACAGGGACATGACTGGGGAGGTGAGGGGATCTTGGAGGTTCCTCTTCTTGTAACTCTAGAATGGACCCATTCAGACATACAGTACTGGGGAAACATTGCATAAGAGGTTTGTACAGTATATGTACATTTAGATGTAGCTGGTAATATTAGTTTTGACCCCCATCCTCTATAGCAGCGGTGGCCAACCCGCTGCTCTTTCATCCTCCGCGTGCGGCTCGGTCGGCTCCCAGCCACCGCTGCCCGACACACAAACTTCTCTCCTGCGGCAGTGTTTATCTTCAATTCGGCGCCAGCCCGTGAGCCAGTCAGAGCTCGTGCTCCGGCAGCTTGGACTCCTGATTGGCTGCCGGACTACAAGCTTTGATTGACTTACGGATCAGCGCCTAATTAAAGGTAAACACCTCTGCTGGAGACTGAGGGGCAGGAGAGGCGCGCTGCGCTCTCCTCCCCGCCCACACATACAGGAGCAGCAGCGCGATGAGTAGCACTCGGGGTAGGGGGAAGGGGGGCCGCACTGTGGGGACATGTGTATCTGGCACTGGGGGCATGGCTGGCACTGTGGGGACATGTCTATCTGACACTGGGGGCATAGCTGGCACTGTGTGGGGTCATATCTGGCACTGGGGGCATAGCTGGAACTGTGGGGACATGTGTATCTGGAACTGGGGGCATAGCTGGCACTGTGGAGACGTGTATCTGGCACTGGGGGCATAGCTGGCACTGTGTGGGGGCATAGCTGGCACTGTGGGGACATGTGTATCTGGCACTGGGGGCATAGCTGGCACTGTGTGGGGGCATAGCTGGCACTGTGGGGACATGTGTATCTGAATCTGGGGGCATAGCTGGCACTGCAGGGACATGTGTATCTGGCACTGGGTGCATAGCTGGCACTGTGGGTATATGTGTTTTTGGAACTGGGGTCATAGCTGGCACTGTGTGGGGGCATGTATAGCTGACACTGTGAAGACGTGTATCTGGCATTGGGGCATAGCTGGCACTGCGGGGACATGTGTATCTGGCACTGGGGGCATATTTGGCACTGTGGGGACATTTGTATCTGGCACTGGGGGCATAGCTGGCACTGCGGGGACATGTGTATCTGACACTGGGGGCATATGTGTATCTGACACTGGGGGCATATGTGTATCTGACACTGGGGGCATATGTGTATCTGACACTGGGGGCATATGTGTATCTGACACTGAGGGCATATGCGTATCTGGCACTGTGGGGTCATGTGTATCTGGCAATGTGGGGCATTTGTATATCTGGCACTGTGGGGCATTTGTGTATCTGGCACTGTGGGGCATATGTGTACCTGGCACTGTGGGGCATATGTGTATCTGGCACTGTGAGACATGTGTATCTGGCACTGCAGGGACATGTGTATCTGGCCCCGGGAGATATATCTGGCACTGCAGGGATATGTGTATCTGGCACTGGGGGCATAGCTGGCATTGCGGAGACATGTGTATCTGACACTGGGGGCATATCTGGCACTGTGGGGCATATGTCTACATGGCACTGTGGGGCAAATGTCTACCTGGCACTGTGGGGCATATGTGTACCTGGCACTGTGGGGCATATGTGTATCTGGCACTGTGAGACATATGTGTATCTGGCACTGCGGGCATATTTGGCACTGTGGGGACATGTGTACCTGGCCCCGGGAGATATATCTGGCACTGCGGGGACATTTGTATCTGGCACTGCGGGGATTAGCTGGCACTGCGGAGACATGTGTATCTGACACTGGGGGCATATCTGGCACTGTGGGGGCATGTGTATCTGGCACTGTGGGGCATATGTCTACCTGGCAATGTGGGGCATATATGTATCTGGCACTGTGGGGCATATGTGTATCTGGCACTGTGGGGCATATATGTACCTGACACTGTGGGGCATATATGTACCTGACACTGTGGGGCATATATGTACCTGACACTGTGGGGCATATATGTACCTGGCACTGTGGGGCATATATGTACCTGGCACTGTGGGGCATATATGTATCTGGCACTGTGGGGCATATATGTATCTGGCACTGTGGGGCATATATGTACCTGGCACTGTGGGGCATATATGTATCTGGCACTGTGGGGACACTGTGGTGGCATGTGTATCTGGCATCTTCTAAGTTTTGCTGGAGAAATTGCTGAATGGTAGGCTCCCCGGTACGTACTTTTAGGTTGTGCCCAATAATCCATCCATTGTGGCTAGAAATTTTTGATTTCACTTCTCAGGCCACCTTCCCAAGATAGCCCTTCTACATTCCCCCCCCCCCCCCATCCCTTTCTGTCCCATACAATACTTAATATGTTATTGGCCACATTCTAATAGCTACTATGGCAGCAATTGGCCAATATTGGAAGAGACCCTCCTTCCTGACTTAAAATTGTCTCTTCCATTCAACATAGCTACTCCATGAAAACTCTGGCCTTCAAGTACTCAACACTCGATTCCTGCCCTTTTTGGAAAATGGAGCCTTTGGTGGTGTGGTATAGAAGATCTACATGCATTATGTCTACAGTCATTAGGTCGACCCCATATAGTCGACAGACACAAGTCCGACACTGGAAAAGGTCGACGGTCAAAAGATCGACATGACAAAGGTTGACACACTTGTGTTTTGCATTTTTGGGGTTAGTGCGGATAGTTTTGGCATCTGGGACCGCCAATTGCCGAAACATGTCCCCTCACTGGCTCGCTTCGGGCACGGTGTCTCCCTCCACTCGCAACAAGGTTACTAAAGGTTATGATATGGGACCTGGATGGTCAAGGAAGGAAAAAGTAAAAAAAAACTTGAAAAAATAAAAAAGTGTCGGCCATATGTGTGTTGACTATTGTCATGTCAACCATATGAACCTGTTGATCGTTTATCCTCGTCAATTTTTTGTCCATGTCGACCTTGTGTCTGTCAAGCCATGAAGGGTCGACCTAATGTATGTTGACCAATAGTCTGGATTCCCCAGTTATTTCCCATCATGCCCCACCTACTAACTTTATGCCCCCCCAGCCCAGTTACTTTCTCTCAACTTTGTGCTAGAAATGAGACCCTTCTTTATATATTGTGTATTTTTTTTTTTCTTTATAAAAAATTCTGCGTACAAATCTAGGCCCTCATTCCGAGTTGTTTGCTCGCAAGCTGCTTTTAGCAGCATTGCACACGCTAAGCCACCGCCTACTGGGAGTGAATCTTAGCTTAGCAAAATTGCGAACGAAAGATTCTCAAAATTGCGAATAGAAATTTCTAAGCAGTTTCTGAGTAGCTCGACACTTACCCTGCCACTGCGATCAGTTCAGTCAGCTTCGTTCCAGGTTTGACGTCACAAACACACCCAGCGTTCGCCCAGACACTCCCCCGCTTCTCCAGACACTCCCGCGTTTTTCCCAGAAACTGCAGCGTTTTTTCACACACTCCCATAAAACGGGCAGTTTCCGCCCAGAAACACCCACTTCCTGTCAATCACACTCCGATCACCAGAACGAAGAAAAAACCTTGTAATGCCGTGAGTAAAATACCAAACTTCTTAGCAAATTTACTTGGCGCAGTCGCAGTGCAAACATTGCGCATGCGCAGTTTGCGGAAAAATCGCTGCGATGCGATGAAAAAGAATGAGCGAACAACTCGGAATGAGGGCCATAGTCCAGTTAGTAATGCTTTATGTTTAATACAAATATGCTGACTGAAAAACATACTTCTAATTTTTCAAGGTTGTCTCTCTCTCAATACACAGGATTGTATAGTAGTGAAAAAGACACTTCCCAACTGTGCCTCCATCATGGTGCCTCCACCTCACTCACTGATACATGAGAGGCACAATGACCAGAAGATCCTGGATCTCACCAACAAGATCATTCAGCTGCTGACTGGAGAGGTGACTGCTGGGAATGGGACATTATACAGTAACACCAGGGGACGTATCTGGGTGATGACTGGAGAGGTGACTGCTGGGAATGGGGCATCATACAGTAACACCAGTGGACGTGTCTGGGTGATGACTGGAGAGGTGATTGCTGGGAATGGGACATTATACAGTAACACCAGGGGATGTGTCTGGGTGATGACTGATGGGAATGGGACATTATACAGTAACACCAGGGGACGTGTCTGGGTGATGACTGGAGAGGTGACTGCTGGGAATGGGGCCTTATACAGTATCACCAGGGGATGTGTCTGGGTGATGACTGGAGAGGTGACTGGTGGGAATGGGACATTATACAGTAACTCCAGGAGATGTGTCTGGGTGATGACTGGAGAGGTGACTGCTGGGAATGGGGCATTATACAGTAACACCAGGGGATGCGTCTGGGTGATGACTGGAGAGGTGACTGCTGAGAATGGGGCATTATACAGTAACACCAGGGGATGTGTCTGGGTGATGACTGGAGAGGTGACTGCTGGGAATGGGACATTATACAGTAACACCAGGGAACGTGTCCGGGTGATGACTGGAGAGGTGACTGCTGAGAATGGGTAATTATACAGTAACACCAGGGGATGTGTCTGGGTGATGACTGTAGAGGTGACTGCTGGGAATGGGACATTATACAGTAACACCAGGGGATGTGTCTGAGTGATGACTGGAGAGGTGACTGCCGGGAATGGGACATTATACAGTAACACCAGGGGGCGTGTCTGGGTGATGACTGGAGAGGTGACTGCTGAGAATGGGACATTATACCGTAACACCAGGGGACGTGTCTGGGTGATGACTGTATCACTGTGTGTGTCAGGTTCCTATAAGGTGTCAGGATGTCACGGTCTATCTCTCCATGCAGGAGGGGGAGTATATAGAGGAACACAGGGGTCTGTACAAGGACGTGATGATGGAGAATCACCGGCCCCTCACATCATTGGGTAAGAGGAGACTGTCATTTATTGTACAGGGGAGAGCAGGTATGGGGGCCCCCTATATACGCACATCATCTGCTAATCACATATATACACTGTACTCAATCACTGTGTGTCTCCTACAGTTGGGCCCAGTAACAGAGATACCCCAGAGAGATGTCCCCGTCCTCTGTATTCCCAGGATTGTACAGAGGAGAATCACAGGATCCCACAAGAGGATAAGGTAGGTGGGATTTAGGGTCTCCCCAAAATACCAAAGTTACAGTCACTATATGATCTGTAGAGATGCTGTTTGTGTCTTATAACACTGATGTTCCATTGTTTAAGCTCAAATATTGGAATCGGACAATTTTCTTTGTTTTATGAACTGCTTAGGGTGAAGAACTGACTAATATTAAGATAGAAGATATAAAGGGAGCAGAAGAGACGTATGTGACTGATATGAAGGCAGAAGATATAGAGGGAGAAGAAGAGACGTATGTGACTGATATGAAGGTGGAAGATATAGAGGGAGAAGAAGAGACGTATGTGACTGATATGAAGGCAGAAGATATAGAGGGAGAAGAAGAGACGTATGTGACTGATATGAAGGCAGAAGATATGGAGGGAGAAGAAGAGATGTATGTGACTGATATGAAGGCAGAAGATACAGAGGGAGAAGAGACGTATGTGACTGATATGAAGGCAGAAGATACCGAGGGAGAAAAAGAGACATATGTGACTGATATGAAGGCAGAAGATACAGAGGGAGAAGAAGAGACGTATGAGACTGATATGAAGGCAGAAGATACAGAGGGAGAAGAAGAGACGTATGTGACTGATATGAAGGCAGAAGATATAGAGGGAGAAGAGACGTGTGTTACAGATATGAAGGCAGAAGATATAGAGGGAGAAGAAGAGACGTATGTGACTGATATGAAGGCAGAAGATACAGAGGGAGAAGAAGAGACGTATGTGACTGATATGAAGGCAGAAGATATAGAAGGAGATAAAGAGACATATGTGACTGATATAAAGGCAGAAGATATAGAGGGAGAAGAGACGTGTGTTACAGATATAAAGGCAGAAGATATAGAGGGAGAAGAAGAGACGTATGTGACTGATATGAAGGCAGAAGATATGGAGGGAGAAGAAGAGATGTATGTGACTGATATGAAGGCAGAAGGTACCGAGGGAGAAAAAGAGACATATGTGACTGATATGAAGGCAGAAGATACAGAAGGAGAAGAAGAGACGTATGTGACTGATATGAAGGCAGAAGATACCGAGGGAGAAAAAGAGACATATGTGACTGATATGAAGGCAGAAGATACAGAGGGAGAAGAAGAGACGTATGAGACTGATATGAAGGCAGAAGATACAGAGGGAGAAGAAGAGACGTATGTGACTGATATGAAGGCAGAAGATACAGAGGGAGAAGAAGAGACGTATGAGACTGATATGAAGGCAGAAGATACAGAGGGAGAAGAAGAGACGTATGTGACTGATATGAAGGCAGAAGATATAGAGGGAGAAGAAGAGACGTATGTGACTGATATGAAGGCAGAAAATACAGAGGGAGAAGAAGAGACGTATGAGACTGATATGAAGGCAGAAGATACAGAGGGAGAAGAAGAGACGTATGTGACTGATATGAAGGCAGAAGATACAGAGGGAGAAGAAGAGACGCATGTGACTGATATGAAGGCAGAAGATATAGAGGAAGAAGAAGAGATGTATGTGACTGATATGAGGGCAGAAGATATAGAGGGAGAAGAAGAGACGTATGTGACTGATATGAAGGCAGAAGATATAGAGGGAGAAGAAGAGACGTATGTGACTGATATGAAGGCAGAAGATACAGAGGGAGAAGAAGAGACGTATGTGACTGATATGAAGGCAGAAGATATAGAGGGAGAAGAAGAGACGTATGTGACTGATATGAAGGCAGAAGATATAGAGGGAGAAGAGACGTGTGTTACAGATATGAAGGCAGAAGATATAGAGGGAGAAGAAGAGACGTATGTGACTGATATGAAGGCAGAAGATACAGAGGGAGAAGAAGAGACGTATGTGACTGATATGAAGGCAGAAGATATAGAGGGAGATAAAGAGACATATGTGACTGATATAAAGGCAGAAGATATAGAGGGAGAACAAGAGATCTATATGAGGGGTGATCAGCTGTGTAAGGAGGAGGAAATCCCTACCAATATCAGCACAGGTGAGTAGTAAATACTTATTACAGAACAGAGTCACATATTGTCCTTGCTCAGTCACTGCAGCTATGTCTTCTCCCACACCCTCCTCTGTCAGTACATACAGATGTAGCCATGCTCATCTATCCACTGTGTGGCGTGTAGTGTAAAAAACTAGTCGGATTACGTTTCAATGCGCCTTGTCGCCGCATGGAGTATTCAGTCACAGTGTAATTAATTGAGTCCTTGGGGGGTGCAATGCAGGTGTTTGTCCACCAGGTGTCACTTTTGAAAACCACCATTGCGCATGTGTGTAGTCTCCATTGTAAAGTCAAACAATGCTTGTTTAAGAGCAACTTTTTTTAGATGATCCCTACATTAAGTAGAAATGTGAACACAGAAAAAGATTTCCTCAGTCTCTCCGACGCACACAAAGAAAAGTACAGCTCAGAGTTCTACACAGCTCTCTAAAAAAAATCATTACAATCAGTGATAGAGTTGGGACACACAGCAGTACAACATTTTTTTTTTACAATGAGCGACATCACTATATCACTGCAGGTATCAGTCACCTGTCTCTGTAGCTGTCTTGGCACAATGGTATCACTGATGGCTAGGGTTCGTTTCCCGCAAAGGCCAAGTTGTTTTGAAAGACAATTTAGAATACTTTTCTGTTATCAATTTTTATGCTTGATATACTGTAGGTTATACATTGCAAGTCTTTTTTCTTTATTACACACTGCGACTAGTTCAGTACACATCGGGGGTCATTCCGAGCTGATCGCTCGCTGACAATTTTCGCAGCACAGCGATCAAGTGAAAAAAATGGCATTTCTGCGCATGCGTATGCCGCGCAATGTGCACGCGCGACGTACGGGTACAAAGCTCTTTGTGGTTGTGCTCAGGTTCTAGCGAAGTTTTTCTTCGCACTGGCGGCCGCTAGAAGATTGACAGAAAGGGGGTGTTAATGGGTGTCAACTGACCGTTTTCAGGGAGTGTTTGCAAAAACGCAGGCGTGTCTGATAAAACGCAGGCGTGGCTGGGCGGGTGTATGACGTCAAATCCAGACACGAATAGGCTGAAGTGATTGCCAGCGCTGAGTAGGTTCAGAGCTACTCAGAAACTGCACAAACTGTATTTGCAGAGCTCGGCTGCACATGCGTTCGCACTTCTGCTAAGCTAAAATACACTCCCCAGTTGTCAGCGGCATAGCGTTTGCATGGCTGCTAAAACTAGCTAGCGAGCAATCAACTCGGAATGACCGCCATTGTTCGAAAAGTGCCGATCATCAATTTCTGCAGTGTGCTCACACAATGCTAAGTTGCCTTACAAATGAACGTGCCTTCTGAGTTCCCTTCCCCCAACCAAAGCCAGGATGAGCCATTGATTTACATAGTGTACTGGCCGTGTTGTGTTTGTCATTTACTAAGCAGTACACCCGGTTCGTGAAATCACAAGTCTCACTGCGGTGGGATTGGGAGTGGGAGAGGCTGCCTATTAAAGCAATGGGGAGGCCCGGGAAGAAGTAGTTAAGTCATCTCATAAACATAAGACTCTCAGAATTTGAAAAGCCACACTTTTATTGTATATCATCTGTGTAAAAAGTAGCATTTACAGATTTTTTTTCTAATTTTCCCAAAACAAGGTTCTGTTGTGCTTCATATATAGACTCAGACATGCACGCAGATATACAGTCAAAATTAGAAAAAATAACGATGGATCCGGCTCTATTTTAAGTCATTGTTTTTTATTTGCAGCAATTATTATTATTATTATTATCATCATCCTTTATTTGTATGGCACCACAAGGGATCTGCAGTGTCCGTTACTCAGTACATAATCAAATCAAGCAAGAAAACAGCACTTACAGTTTAAAACAATATAGGACAGGTATGGAAAACCAGGTGTTAGGTGCCATCAAAGTGAGTATGGAGTAGAAGATAGTGTAAGTAAGATAAGGAAGGGCACATGAGTAAAGAAGGCCCTGCCCTTGCGAGCTTACAGTCTAAAAGGTGAATGGCTGAAAGACTGGTGTGACACAGAAGGGGTAGACAATGAGCATAGACAAGAGGGTTAGGAGGAGAGTTGGCTGGGTTTAGTGAAGAAGTGGATCTTGAGAGCCCGTTTGAAGTTTTGTAGAGAAGTGGAGAGTAGGATGGGGAGAGGTAGAAAATTCCAGAGATAGGGAGCAGCACGTGCAAAATCTTGTAGGTAAGAGTGGGAGGAGGTAGTCAGTTGGCAGGAGAGACGGCGTGCATTAGCAAAGCGAAAAGGACTGGTGGGAATGTAAAGAGATGAAAGGTCAGAGATGTAAGAGGGAGAAGAGTGGGTGAGGGCTTTGTAGGTGAGTGTGAGAAGCTTGAATTGGATTCTGAATGGGAATGGGAGCCAGTGAAGGTCTAGTAAGAGAGGAGATGTGGATGTAGTACGTTTGGTGAGGAAGATGAGACGGGCAGCAGCATTGAGGATAGATTGAAGTGGAGAGAGGCATTTGTTAGGAATGCCAGTCAGGAGGAGATTACAGTAGTCCAATTTGGAGATGACCAGTGAGTGGATGAGAGTCTTAGTAGCGTCCTAGGTGAGAAAGGGTCTGATCGTGGAGATATTTTTGAAATGGAAACGGCAGGTTTGTGAGAGGTACTTAATGTGTGGTTTGAAGTAGAGGGAGGAGTCAAGGATTACTCCAAGACAGTGTACTTGGAGGCTAGAGGAGATAGTAGTGTCATCAATGGATAATGAAACTGGGAGGTGAGGTTATGCAGGAGGGAGGGAAGATGATAAGCTCAGTCTTAGACATATTAAGTTTAAGAAAGCGCTGGGACATCCAGGAGGAGATAGCAGAGAGACAGTTGGAGATACGAGTGAGGAGAGCAGGGGAGATGACAGGTAGATTTGAGTATCATCAGCAAATAGATGATATTGTAAGTCAAAAGAGCTAATGAGCTTGCCTAATGAGGATGTGTGGAGAGAGAGAAAAGGCGAGGCCCAAGACCATAACCTTGCGAGACACCTACTGGTAGAGGAAGGGGGGGGAGGTGGAGTCATGAGAGGAGACAGAGAAGTAACAGTCAGAAAGGTAGGACAGCCAGGAGAGAGCAGTATCACACAGACCAAGGGAGTAAAGGATTTGCAGGAGAGGGTGGTCCACAGAGAGAGGATTTGCAGGAGGAGAGTAGTGACCCTTGGAATTTACAGCAAAGAGGTCATTGCGGACTTTCGTGAGGGCAGTTTCAGTGGAGTGCAGAGGATGGAAACAAGACTGGAAAGGGACAAGCAGTGAGTGGGAGGAAAGAAAGATAGTGGGGCGGTTGTAGAGAACACACCCAAGGAGTTTGGAGGCAAAAGGGAGGAGAGAGATGGGTCGGTAGTTGGAGAGAGTGGTAGGTTTAAGAATAGGGGAGACAAGTGCATGCTTGAAGGCAGAGGGGACAGTGCCTGATCAAAGGGAGAGATTGAGTAGATGGGCAAGATGGGAACAGGCAGTAGAAGAGAGGAAGTGGAGAAGGTGGGATGGAATAGTGTCAAGTTGGGAGGTAGAGGGGGGGGGATGACCGGATGAGGACCATGACTTCCTCTCCAGATACAGGGAAGAAATATGTCAGAGTTGGTAGGAGGGAAGGAGGAGGGGGGTTGTTCAGGTTCTGGTGGGATGTTATGTCCTGGCGAATGGAGTCAATTTTGGATGTGAAGTAGGTGTCAAAGTCAAGAGCAGAGAGTGAAGAGGGGAGTTGAGGCTGGGGTGGGCAGAGGAGCTTGACCAGTGGCAAAGAGGTGTTGGGGGTTTGAGGATTGGGAGGAGATGATATTTTTGAAGTATGATTGTTTAGAGAAGGAAAGGGCAGCAAAATGGTTGGTGGAGCCGAGGTAAGGGATGCATTGTATAGTGAAGTAGCTTGCTCAGGGCAGGAGAGAGAGAATAGGAGAGAGGAGTGAGTTAAACAGGGAAGATAGGGAAGTGGTATCAATAGCCTCAATGTTATGCTTAGTGAAGGTAGTCTTAGGAGGTAGAGATGGGGAAGCAGAAAGAGATAGGTTAAAAGTGAGCAGGTGATGGTCAGAGAGGGGAAACTGAGTTAGAGAAATCATAAAGATCACAGCGGTGAGTGAAGACCAGATCCAGTGAGCTCCCACTCACATGGGAGTGGGAGGAGGTCCACTGGGAGAGACCAAGTGAAGGGGTGATGTTAAGGAGTTTAGAGGCAGGTGCTTTTGTGGGGTTATCGATAGGGATGTTGAAATAACCTAGGATAATAGAGGAAATGTCAGAAGATAGGAAGTGAGGAAGCCAGTAAACAAAGTTGTCAAGGAATTTGGAGGGCATGCCAGGGGGGTGGTAAATGACAGCTACTCAAAGATGAACAGGTTGAAAGAGGCGTATAGCATGGACCTCAAATGTAGAGAATGTAAGGGATAGTTCTGGTGGTATGTGTTGGTGTGCGTAGCTAGAGGGTAGTATGAGCCCAACACCACCACTGTGGCGACCCCCAGGTCGGGGTTGTTATGATTCCCGTACTCCAGACCAGATGAGATCTTATGGCAGAGGTCTGAGTACTGGAAAGATATGCTGGTTACGGGAGCAGGAAAGCCTAGTAACCCCTGGCGCCCTAACTCCGTTGTCTCGCCCGTGCTATCAGAAATCCCCTGCGAGACTATGGTTGCTTGAGCCCATGGCAGCCGCGTTCGAAGGGCGGATTATGTCTGCCCAACCCCGATGCCCCCTCAGGTCTTAATGAGAGACAAAGGGATATCCGAGACAGGGTGATAACAAGGGGCCCTCTGACTAAGCAACCAGGCCAGGGGTTACAAGCTATCTAACTTAACAAAAGTATGTGCGGACAAACCGCCAGGAAAAAGGACAACAAAAGATCCACTGATCCGTACTCCTATTCAGCACCGCTGGATACCAGAGTGGACTTGTGGGAGCGGAATCCTCCGCAAAAGCTCCGGAACACAATAAAACTAAATAATAAATAGTAAGCGGTCAAGCCGCAACACACGGCTACGCCGCGACTCACGAACACCACAGGATGTTAAAGGTGCTCGGTAGGACTCCAGGAATAGATGACAAATTCCGAGTACTGGATCACTGAGGTCAGGAACAACCGGATAGAGCAGGACTGGAAACTCTCTGTAACTGACACAGCAAACAGGAAGCTAACACCGGCGTCTGTGAGAAGTCCTGAGAGTGCTTTTATTTGAAAACCCCCCAATCAGGATCCAGACAGGGTAATGATTATTATGCCGTGCAGCTGCATGCTGCACGGCCAGGAACAATTAGAACTGATTGATTAGACCCAGCAACGGGGAACGCGGTCCGACAGTGGCGTCCCCGTTGCTATGGTCTGAGCGGCTCCGTGCGCCCGGCGTCTAGCGTTGCTAGGGAGCCGGCGGCTGTCTGCCTGCGGCGTCCCTAGTTGCTAGGCGCCGGGCCGCACTGACGGGCGGACCCTCGGCGCCTAACAGTACCCCCCCCTTGAGGAGGGGTCAAGGAACCCCTAAGGCCAGGTTTCTGAGGAAATTCTCGAAAAAATTCCCTTTTGAGCCTCGGGGCATGGAGATCCTCATCCCGGACCCAAGACCTTTCTTCTGGACCATAACCTCTCCAATGTACCAAAAAATAATGCCGACCCCGGGACAACTTGGAATCAAGAACCTTCTCAACTAAGAACTCCTGCTGACCTTGTACATCTATTGGTGATTTCCCCTGAAAGATCTTGCGAGGAAATCTACTGGACGAAACATTTGGTTTTAACAAGGAGCAATGGAAGGTATTTCCGATCCGTAAAGTTTTTGGTAACCGTAACCGGAAAGCCACTGGATTGACTTTTTTGATAATATGAAATGGTCCAATAAATTTAGGACCCAATCTGGCTGAGGTTTGTCGAAGTTTAATGTTGCGAGTCGACAACCATACCCTATCTCCAACTTTAAAAGTGCACGGCCGCCGGAGCCTGTCAGAAATTTTTTTCTCCCGAAATGCCGCTTTTCTGAGAGCCAGGTGCACTTTTCTCCAAATGAGTTTGAGATGAGAGGTCAAGGTCAGCGAGGAGACAGAGGAATGTTGAAAAAAGGAATTAGCTCTGGGGTGAAAACCAAAAACTGTAAAAAATGGAGATACATTGGTGGAGGAATGACAGGCATTATTGTAAGCAAACTCTGCAAACGGAAGAAACTCAGACCAGTCATTTTGGAGTTTGGCCGAGTACAAACGCAAATATTGTTTTAATGACTGATTAACTCGCTCAGTCTGCCCGTTGGATTGGGGATGATAGCCAGACGTTAAAGATAATTTCATCTTTAATGAGGCACAAAAAGACTTCCAAAATTGTGCAATGAATTGTGGACCCCGATCAGAAACAATATCAGTGGGTAACCCATGGAGTCTGAAAACATGGCGGAGGAACAAGACTGCCAATCCTTGGGCAGATGGCAATCGGGGAAGAGCAATGAAATAGGCCATTTTGCTAAAACGGTCCACTACCACCCATATGACTCGGCATCCGGCTGACAGAGGGAGGTCCACCACAAAATCCATGGAAATATGAGACCATGGCCTAAGAGGGACATTCAAGGGCAAAAGTTGACCGATAGGCAAGGAACGGGGATCCTTATGCTGTGCACAGACCTGACAAGAAAAAACAAACTCCTTAATGTCTTTGGAAAGACCAGGCCACCATACCGAGCGGGAGACTAATTCAAAGGTTTTAGCGATCCCCGGATGCCCGGCAACTTTGCTATCGTGAAACTCCGTCAAAACTGTTGCTCTCAAAAACTCGGGGACATAAAGACGACCAGCAGGAGTATTTCCAGGAGCTTGATGTTGAAGCTGCTTTAACTGGGTAAATAAATCTTGTGTGAGGCCTGCCCGAATGACTGAAGACGGAAGTATGGGAGTAACAGGACTGTTGTCTTGAACTGGAAGAAAACTGCGTGACAGGGCATCTGCCTTGGTATTCTTGGAACCTGGCCTGAAGGTGATAATGAACTTGAAACGAGTAAAAAATAAAGCCCAACGAGCTTGCCGGGCATTCAGCCGTTTAGCTGATTCAATGTATTGAAGATTTTTGTGATCAGTCAAAACTGAAATGGTATGAGTGGCTCCTTCAAGCCAATGCCTCCACTCCTCAAAAGCCCATTTAATAGCCAGTAGTTCCCGGTTACCAACATTGTAGTTGGATTCGGCAGATGAAAATTTCCTGGACATAAAGGCACAAGGATGTAATTCTAGGGAATCCGGATCCTTCTGAGATAGGATAGCCCCTACTCCAACCTCCGAGGCATCGACCTCAACAACGAAAGGCAATTCTGGGTTGGGATGTCTGAGGACAGGGGCTGAGACAAAGGCTTGTTTCAAGGCCTGAAAAGATAACTCCGCTTCACGTGACCAGTTGGTAGGATCTGCTCCCTTTTTAGTCAGTGCCACAATGGGAGCAACTAGGTCAGAGAAGGAGTGAATAAATCTTCTATAGTAATTCGCAAACCCTAAAAAGCGCTGAATTGCTTTTAAATTGGTGGGTTGCGCCCAACTAAGGATGGCTTGGAGCTTCTTTGGTTCCATACAGAATCCCCGAGGGGAAATAATGTACCCTAAAAAGGATACCTCCGTGACATGAAATTCACACTTCTCCAGCTTGGCATAAAGGTGATTTTCACGTAATTTTTTCAGAACCTGACGCACCTGGGTAACATGTTGTTCAATGGAGTCAGAATATATCAAAATATCGTCTAAGTAGACTACAACGAATTTTCCAAGAAATTCACGGAGCACATCATTAATGAGATCCTGGAAAACTGCCGGAGCGTTGGACAGGCCGAATGGCATAACCAGATACTCATAGTGGCCTGATTGAGTACTGAATGCCGTTTTCCACTCATCCCCTGACTTGATTCTGATGAGGTTATATGCTCCTCTCAGGTCAATCTTAGAAAAAATCACAGCCGAACGTAGCTGATCAAAGAGGACAGAAATCAGCGGCAAAGGGTAAGTATTCTTCACTGAGATTTTATTCAAGGCTCTAAAGTCAATGCAAGGTCTGAGTGATCCATCCTTCTTCTCCACGAAGAAGAAGCCAGCACTTAAAGGGGATTTAGATGGCCTGATAAATCCTTTCCCTAGGCTTTCTTTAACATACTCATTCATGGCCACAGTTTCAGGTCCGGACAATGCATATAACCTTCCCTTAGGCAAAGTGGCACCAGGAATTAACTCGATGGCACAATCATAAGGCCTATGGGGAGGCAGAATATCCGCATTGCCCTTGGAAAATACATCAACAAAATCCTGGTATTCCACAGGAATGGGTGCGGGAATGACAGCAGCTATTCTGATGGGAAGCGTAATACATTCTTTATTACAGATGGTACCCCATTGTAAGATCTCCCCCGACTGCCAATCAATGATGGGATTATGAAAGGCCAGCCAAGGGTGACCCAGAACCACAGGAACTGCTGGGCAATGGGTAAGGAAAAACTCAATTTTTTCAGAATGCAGGGCTCCTACTGAAAGTAGAACAGGAGGGGTACAGAGAGAAATTACCCCATTGGACAAGGGACTCCCATCTAAACCATGCATGGTGATATGCCTACCCAAGGCTACCTGAGGAATACCTAAGGCCTTAGCCCATGTTAAATCCATAAAGTTCCCTGCAGCTCCACTGTCCACAAAAGCCGAGACCGAGGAACAGAGGCTGCCAAAGGAAACTTTAGCTGGAACCAACAATGAATTACTTGAGGAGATAAGCTGTAGACCAAAGTGAACCCCCTCACAACTCACTTGGTCGAGGCGTTTCCCGACTTGTTCGGACAACTACGGGCAAAATGTCCCTTACCCCCACAGTATAAACAAAGACCAGAATTTTGCCTTCTGGTTCTTTCTTCAGGAGACAGTTTGGAGAGGCCTATCTGCATGGGCTCCTCTATGTCCACAGGAATGGAAAAAACACAAGGAGTAGACCCGACAGATGCTCCTTTTTCAGCCTTCCGCTCTCTGAGACGACGATCAATCTTAATAGAGAGCTCCATGAGTTTATCGAGAGTCTCAGGAGCGGGATACTGAAGGAGACTGTCTTTTATAGACTCGGATAAGCCGAGGCGAAACTGACTGCGCAAGGCTGGGTCATTCCATCCACAGTCGTTCGACCAACGGCGAAACTCTGTACAATAAATCTCTGCGGGATTCCTACCCTGTCTGAGAGCACGCAACTGACTCTCAGCGGATGCCTCTCTATCAGGGTCGTCATACAATAGCCCTAAAGACCCTAGAAAGGCGTCTACAGACAATAAGGCCGGATCGTCTGTCTTTAAACCAAAAGCCCAGGTCTGAGGATCCCCCTGTAGCAAAGAAATAATAATTCCTACCCGCTGAGATTCCGTGCCTGAGGAGACTGGTCTTAAACGAAAATACAGTTTACAAGACTCTTTAAAATTAAAAAACTGCTTTCTATCCCCAGAAAAACGGTCAGGCAGATGCATTTTTGGTTCAGGAATGACCCTCGGGGAAGTCCGTAACAGATCTTCCTGTGACCTCACCCGAAGAGACAGATCCTGAACCATCTGAGTAAGCTCTTGAATCTGGCTAACTAAAAGCTGGCCAGGATTTGGCCCAACACCGGTGGGATTCATGAGGCTGACAAATCTCCCAACTGAATAAGGGAAAAAATTAACTCCTGTTAATTTTAATTTTTAGTTTGGGCCGGTGTTAATGTTATGATTCCCGTACTCCAGACCAGATGAGATCTTATGGCAGAGGTCTGAGTACTGGAAAGATATGCTGGTTACGGGAGCAGGAAAGCCTAGTAACCCCTGGCGCCCTAACTCCGTTGTCTCGCCCGTGTTATCAGAAATCCCCTGCGAGACTATGGTTGCTTGAGCCCATGGCAGCCGCGTTCAAAGGGCGGATTATGTCTGCCCAACCCCGATGCCCCCTCAGGTCTTAATGAGAGACAAAGGGATATCCGAGACAGGGTGATAACAAGGGGCCCTCTGACTAAGCAACCAGGCCAGGGGTTACAAGCTATCTAACTTAACAAAAGTATGTGCGGACAAACCGCCAGGAAAAAGGACAACAAAAGATCCACTGATCCGTACTCCTATCCAGCACCGCTGGATACCAGAGTGGACTTGTGGGAGCGGAATCCTCCGCAAAAGCTCCGGAACACAATAAAACTAAATAATAAATAGTAAGCGGTCAAGCCGCAACACACGGCTACGCCGCGACTCACGAACACCACAGGATGTTAAAGGTGCTCGGTAGGACTCCAGGAATAGATGACAAATTCCGAGTACTGGATCACTGAGGTCAGGAACAACCGGATAGAGCAGGACTGGAAACTCTCTGTAACTGACACAGCAAACAGGAAGCTAACACCGGCGTCTGTGAGAAGTCCTGAGAGTGCTTTTATTTGAAAACCCCCCAATCAGGATCCAGACAGGGTAATGATTATTATGCCGTGCAGCTGCATGCTGCACGGCCAGGAACAATTAGAACTGATTGATTAGACCCAGCAACGGGGAACGCGGTCCGACAGTGGTGTCCCCGTTGCTATGGTCTGAGCGGCTCCGTGCGCCCGGCGTCTAGCGTTGCTAGGGAGCCGGCGGCTGTCTGCCTGCGGCGTCCCTAGTTGCTAGGCGCCGGGCCGCACTGATGGGCGGACCCTCGGCGCCTAACAGGGGTGTGTGTGAGAACATGAGATCCCCAGCAGAGAGAGCAGCAGTAGAAACGGTGTCAGAGGAGGTAATCCAGGTTTCAGTGATGGCTAGGAGATGCAAGGAATTTGAGGTGAAAAGGTCATGGGTGGGGACCAGTTTATTACAGACAGATCTGGCATTCCAGAGGGCACAGGAGAGAGGGAGAGAGTCTGAGGGAATGATGTGAATGAGATTATCAGCAAAGCAAAGGTAATTCAGACTGAATTTGTATGTAAAGACAAAATGTTATACAGTAGTTTCAGCATGTGTATGAAGATGTTAAACATACAAGTAACTGAAGGGGAAGTGGAAAGTTGTAGATGCGTCAATAACATGGATGTACACAGACAGGTTTTGTTTGGTGTGGTGAGAAGGTGAACTCACAATTATGGGGGTCATTCCGAGTTGATCGCTAGCTGAATTTGTTTGCAGCACAGCGATCAGGCTAAAAAATGGCAGTTCTGCGCATGCGTATGCAGCACAATGTGCACGCGCGACGTACGGGCACAACGAACGATGTAGTTTTGCACAGGGTCTAGCGATGCATTTCAGTCGCACTGCTTGCCGCAGAGTGATTGACATGAAGTGGGCGTTTCTGGGTGGCAACTGACCGTTTTCAGGGAGTGTTCAGAAAAACGCAGGCCTGCCAGGAAAAACGCAGGCGTGGCTGGGTGAACGCTGGGCGGGTTTGTGATGTCAAATCCGAAACTGAATAGTCTGAAGTGATCGCAAGCACTGAGTAGGTTTTGAGCTACTCTGAAACGACACAAAAAAAAATTTGTAGCCGCTCTGCGATACAATCGTTTGCACTTCTGCTAAGCTATAATACACTCCCAGTGGGCGGCGGCATAGCGTTTGCACAGCTGCTAAAAACTTCTAGCGAGCGATCAACTCTGAATGACCCCCTATGTCAATGAAGAGCTTTGTGATCCTGATTATGAATAGAAACTTGATCTAACAAATGTTCGTTTCTGCAGATGGGTTACATAGTGCTCACAGAGTGACAGTTGGAGAGAGAGAAATATTTATATACATTAATATTGGTTAGTAGTTCATCTGTTGTTGTTGTTGTTGTTGTTGTCAGATGTTTTCTTTCAGTTTTTAGTCCAGTTTAAGTCCAGGCGATTTCAGGCTTTGATATTTAAAATAATTTTTCTTCACCCTTTGAGCCTATACCCATAGAGTCCAGCAATAGAGTCCTATTTACTGTATGTACAATTGTAATAAACTGTAGTTGGGCAATTTAAATGAAACAACTGAACATCTTGATCTCACTAATAGTATGATCATTTTCTCCTCAAGATAACAATATTCTATTTTCGTACATTTTTTTCCAGCAGATGGAGGCACAAGCAGGAAGTCCTCAGAGGGAGATCTCATCTTGTCTGCAGATAGTAAAATAGAAGATAACACCACACAGGACTCTCCAGGAGACATCCCCATTACTCTAAATATACATTCTGTACCTCACAGTGCTGATCTATCATCTGATCCCTCTAATCATGGGGAATGTTCTCCCGATAACTCAAATTTTGCTACACATAGTGCTGCTCTTACTGGTGATTCAGTCTTTACCTGTTCTGAATGTGGTAAAGGTTTAGTATGTCAGTCAATGTTTGTTAGACATCTGAGAAGTCACGCAAGTGAGAAACCATTTCCATGCATGGAGTGTGGAAAATGTTTTCCACAGAAATCAAATCTTGTTATACATGAGAGAAGTCACACAGGTGAGAAACCTTATTCATGTTCTGAGTGTGGAAAATGTTTTAGGCACAAATCAAATCTTGTTTTACATGAGAGAATTCACACAGGAGAGAAACCATTTATATGCTCTAAGTGTGGGAAATGTTTTACACAGAGATCAGATCTTGACAGACATCAGAGATGTCACACAGGTGAGAAACCATTTTTATGCTCTAAGTGTGGGAAATGTTTTACACAAAAATCAGATGTTGTTAAACATGAGAGAGGTCACATAGGTGAGAGTTTTTTCCCATGTTCTGAGTGTGGAAAATGTTTTACACACAAATCAAATCTTGTTATACATGAGAGAAGTCACACAGGTGAGAAACCTTATTCATGTTCTGAGTGTGGAAAATGTTTTAGGCACAAATCAAATCTTGTTTTACATGAGAGAATTCACACAGGAGAGAAACCATTTATATGCTCTAAGTGTGGGAAATGTTTTACACAGAGATCAGATCTTGACAGACATCAGAGATGTCACACAGGTGAGAAACCATTTTTATGCTCTAAGTGTGGGAAATGTTTTACACAAAAATCAGATGTTGTTAAACATGAGAGAGGTCACATAGGTGAGAGTTTTTTCCCATGTTCTGAGTGTGGAAAATGTTTTACACACAAATCAAATCTTGTTATACATGAGAGAAGTCACACAGGTGAGAAACCTTATTCATGTTCTGAGTGTGGAAAATGTTTTAGGCACAAATCAAATCTTGTTTTACATGAGAGAATTCACACAGGAGAGAAACCATTTATATGCTCTAAGTGTGGGAAATGTTTTACACAGAGATCAGATCTTGACAGACATCAGAGATGTCACACAGGTGAGAAACCATTTCCATGTTCTGAGTGTGGGAAATGTTTTATACAGAAATCAGACCTTGTTAGACACGAGAGAAGTCACACAGGTGAGAGTCTATTTCCATGTTCTGAGTGTGGGAAATGTTTTACAAAGAAATCAGATCTTGTCAGACATCAGAGATTTCACACAGGTGAGAAACCATTTCCATGTTCTGAGTGTGGAAAATGTTTTACACAGAAATCAGACCTTGTTAGACATGAGAGAAGTCACACAGGTGATAAACCATTTCCATGTTCTGAGTGTGGGAAATGTTTTCAACAGAAATCAGGTCTTGTTCAACATGAGAGAAGACACAGAGGTGAGAAACCATTTCCATGTTCAGTGTGTGGGAAATGTTTTACGCAGTCATCACATCTTGTTAAACATCAGAGAAGTCACAGGTGAGAGGCCTTTTCCATGTTCTGTGAGTGGACAACATAAAAAAAAATCATATCTCTTTAAACGGGATACGTTCAGCATGCCGGCAGTCGAAATCCCGACATGTTAGGAGTACCAGCAATTACTTGAAATGCTGACAGCTGACATACCAAATGTAAGTATGCCAGGGACTGCTAGGGTTAGGATTAGGCACTACCAGGGAGGGATAGGCTGCAGAGAAGGGAGGGTTAGGCTTCAGGTGGGGTGTGGGTTAGGCTCTGGGGGGGAGGGTTAGGCTGTGGAAAGGTTGCGGTAGAGGGAAAGGTAAGTATACTTACAGACCCTTGACAGAATTCTCACCATCGGGTTTGCAGCTGTCTGTCTTTTAACCGTCTGTATCGCAAATGCCGTTCATCCGTATCACACCCCTTAAAACATGAGAGAAGTCGCATAGTTGTGTAACCATTTTCATGTACTGAGGGTCTGATTTAAGTTTGCACAGACTGACCAAGATCTGCTACCATCAGGAGTTGTGATGGAAACCTTAGATGCAGCCATCTGATCTCATAGATATGTGAAGGAAGTGTCTTATCTCCTACAGATGCGTCCTGCTGCTTTTGTATTCTATTAAACAGTGTTGCACAGCTGATTCCCTGCATCTGTGCAATTCCTTACAGATCGAAATCAGGTCCTGAGTTCACAAAATACTTGACACTGAAGTCATATCTTGTTACACATGAGAAGACCCACATAAGGAGAACTGATTGGCATGTGGGGATGTCTGGGTGGTATAAGTGCGTGTCTGATAGGAATGTACATAGGACTAATTGACACTTGTGGAGCTAATTGTTACATGTGAGATCTTAGGGAATATTTTATGGCAATTTGGGATGTATGATGTGGGTTTGCCCGGGATGTTTTTTTTTCCTCCCATTTCTGAAATTGACCTATGTGCATTCCCTTTAAATGTCGTAGGGCTGCACTTGCTGCCTTTTTATCTATATGCCAGAGTGTTAGTAGAAAAGGAGAGTTATGGTAGACTTACCGTTGTTAACTCTCTTTCTGCAAAGTACATTGGGTTCCACAGGGAAATTATCTGGGTGTAGAGTGGATCTTGATCCAGCGGCACCAACAGGCTAAAGCTTTAGCTGTCCCAGGATGCATTGGGGCCTCCTCTATAACCCCGCCTCCAGGCACTGAGACCTCTGTTTTGTTAACCAGTCCAATGCAGGAGCAGGTAAGAGAGAAGGCAGATGTTAGTCACATAGAACCACAGCCTCATGACAGGAGAAGGTACCAGCGGCTATTGCCATACAACCCAAAGAAGCTAGGTGCGTCAGGGTGGGCACCCTGTGGAACCCAATGTACCTCGCAGAAAGAGCGTTAACAATGGTAAGTCTATAATAACTCCTTTTCTGCAGCAGGATACATTGGTTTTCACAGGGAAAACTTCGAGGATGTCCTAAAGCAGTTCCTCAAGGGAGGGGATGCGCCTTATCTGATGTGAGAATCCGGCGTCCAAAGGGAGCATCCTGGGAGGCAAATATATCAAAAGGCATAGAACCTAAGAAATGTGTTTACTGAGGACCACGTAGCCGCCTTGCACAATTGTTCTGCTTACATGCCACGGCGGGCCGCCCAAGAAGGTCCAACAGACCGAGTAGAATGGGCTTTAATAGCAGCAGGAGCTGGAAGTCCAGCCTGCGCATAAGCTTGTGCAATCATCATTCTAATCCATCTGTTCAAGGTTTGCTTATTCGCAGGCCAGCCAAACAGGATAAAAAGGGTATCTGATCTCCTGATAGAGGCAGTCCTCTCCACATATATACTGAGAGCCCGTACCACATCCAAAGAACGCTCTTTGGAAGACAAGTCTGAAAAGATAAAAGCCGGAACCACAATCTCTAGGTTAAGGTGAAAAGATGACACCACCTTAGGCAAATAACCTGGTCGAGTTCATAGACCCTCCCGATCACAGTAAAATATCAGAAAGGGTGAACACCTAAGTCCAATACCTTTCATGAAGAAGCAATAGCCAGCAAGAATAGGACCTTGGCCGTGATCCATTTAAGGTCCACCGATTCAAGAGGTTCAAATGGAGACTCTTGCAGGGCATTCACTACAGCAGACAGATCTCATGGAGCCACAGGAGGGACATAGGAAGGCTGAATCCATAGGACACCCTGAGTGAAAGTATGAACGTCCGGTATAGATGCAATTTATTTTTCTCTAACATCCTAAGTGGATGCTGGGGACTCCGTAAGGACCATGGGGAATAGCGGCTCCGCAGGAGACTGGGCACAACTAAGAAAGATTTAGGACTACCTGGTGTGCACTGGCTCCTCCCTCTATGCCCCTCCTCCAGACCTCAGATATAATTTTGTGCCCGGCCGAGCTGGATGCACACTAGGGGCTCTCCTGAGCTCTTAGAAAAGATAGTAATATTTAGGTTTTTTATTTTCAGTGAGATCTGCTGGCAACAGACTCACTGCTACGAGGGACCTAGGGGAGAGAAGCAAACCTACCTGCTTGCAGCTAGCTTGGGCTTCTTAGGCTACTGGACACCATTAGCTCCAGAGGGATCGAAAACAGGCCCAGCCTCGGTCGTCCAGGTCCCGGAGCCGCGCCGCCGTCCCCCTTGCAGAGCCAGAAGCAAGAAGAACGTCCGGAAAATCGGCGGCAGAAGACTTCGGTCTTCATTAAGGTAGCGCACAGCACTGCAGCTGTGCGCCATTGATTCCCATGCACACCACATACTCCGGTCACTGATGGGTGCAGGGCGCTGGGGGGGGCGCCCTGGGCTGCAATAAGATTACCTTAAATTGGCAAAACTACACATAATATAGTCAGTAGGACTATATATGTGTAAAATCCCCTGCCAAGAATATCCCTAAAAAACGGGAGAAGCCCGCCGAGAAAAGGGGCAGGGCTATCTTCCTCAGCACACTGGCGCCATTTCCTCTCACAGCTCCGCTGGAAGGACGCTCCCAAGGCTCTCCCCTGCAGTTTCCAGGCTCAATAGGGTAAAAAAGAGAGGGGGGACACACATTTTAGGCGCAATACTGTGTCATTATAGCAGCTATAGGGGAAAATATCACTGTGTGTAGTGTAAACCCCTGCCTTATATAGCGCTCTGGTGTGTGCTGGCATACTCTCTCTCTGTCTCCCCAAAGGACTTTGTGGGGTCCTGTCCTCAGTCAGAGCATTCCCTGTGTGTGTGTGGTGTGTCGGTACGGCTGTGTCGACATGTTTGATGAGGAGGCTTATGTGGAGGCGGAGCAGGTGCTGATAAATGTGATGTCACCCCCTGCGGAGCCGACACCTGAATGGATGGACATGTGGAAGGAATTACGTGACAGTGTGAACTCCTTACATAAAAGGTTTGACGACATAGCACATGTGGGACAGCCGGCTTCTCAGCTCGTGCCTGCCAATGCATCTCAAAAGCCATCAGGGGCTCTAAAACGCCCGCTACCTCAGATGGCAGACACAGATGTCGACACGGATACTGACTCCAGTGTCGACGATGATGAGACTAGTGTACATTCCAATAGAGCCACCCGTTACATGATTACGGCAATGAAAAATGTGTTGCACATTTCGGATATTACCCCAGGTACCACAAAAAAGGGTATTATGTTTGGGGAGAAAAAACTACCAGTGGTTTTTCCCCCATCTGATGAAAAAAATGAAGTGTGTGAAGAAGCGTGGGCTTCCCCCGATAAGAAACTGGTCATTTCTAAAAGGTTACTAATGGCGTACCCTTTCCCGCCAGAGGATAGGTCACGTTGGGAGACATCCCCTAGGGTGGATAAAGCGCTCACTCGTCTGTCAAAGAAGGTGGCACTACCGTCTCCGGACACGGCCGCCCTTAAGGAGCCTGCTGATAGGAAGCAGGAGGCTATCCTGAAGTCTGTTTATACACACTCAGGTATTATACTGAGACCAGCTATTGCTTCAGCATGGATGTGCAGTGCTGCAGCTGCGTGGTCAGATTCCCTGTTGGAAAATATTGATACCCTAGACCATAGAGCATATTAAAGACGCAGGGCCATATTCAATTAGCAGTGATAATGGACTTTTCACGTGAAACGCAATTACAGCCTATTCAATTATCCTGGAAAATTTATCGGTGATCATGTTTTCACTAATTTCACTTCACCTTCTCTGAAGCAGGTGAAAAGTTGGGAAAAGTCACTCTTTTAAGGTAAAAATGTTTGGATATGGTACAGAACTCCTGGTACACCCCCCTTTATGACTAATTAGGCACGTTGAAGTTTTTAATTATTTTTGATTGGCCAATATTGACGTCATTTTTGGGGTGAAAAAGTAAAAAGTGATGGAAATTGGGGTTCAAGGTATGGGACAGGTATATTGGGGTGCTTTATGAGTGGGACAGGTGTTTTTTAGGCTTGCAGATGGGAGTAATCGGTCTGTTTCCACTTTTTTTTTAAAGTACCCTAAAATGACCCAAATATATACTTATACCCATTTTCATGTACCCCAAATTTAATGAGAGCATTTATTTTGCTCAAAAAATCTTGCTTTCTATCATTTTTTGCATTTAAAAAAAAATGCATATAACCGCCATTTCACACAATTTAAATCCCCAAAAACTCTCTAATGTGATCTCTAACACACTTCTCTTCTGTTTTCCTATATTAGTTTAGCATTTTTTGGGGTACAGGCTGATTACCCCATTTTCACCTGCACTTTTCACTGCAAGAATTTTCACGTGAAACCCGGTCGGAATTGAATAGGTTGAAAAACGGAGCGTTTTCGCTGCAATTTTCGCCCGATTGGTGCGAAAAATTTTCGGCCGAAAAATTGCCACGAATTTGCGGATAATTGAATACCCTAGACAGTCTTATACATGAGAGATGCACAGAGGGATATTTGCCGGCTGGCATCTAAAATAAGTGCAATGTCCATTTCTGCCAGGAAAGGGTTATGGACTCGGCAGTGGACAGGTGCTGCAGATTCTAAAAGGCACATGGAAGTTTTGCCTTACAAAGGTGAGGAGTTGTTTGGGGATGGTCTCTCTGACCTAGTTTCCACAGCAACAGCTGGGAAGTCAACATTTTTACCCCATGTTCCCTCACAGCCAAAGAAAGTACCGTATTATCAGGTACAGTCCTTTTGGCCTCAAAAAGGAAAGCGGGTTAGAGGCGTTTCCTTTCTGCCCAGAGGCAGAGGTAGAGGGAAAAAAGCTGCAACATACAGTCAGTTCCCAGGAACAAAAGTCCTCCCCTGCTTCCTCTAAGTCCACCGCATGATGCTGGGGCTTCACAGGCGGAGCCAGGTACGGTGGGGGCCCGTCTCAGAAACTTCAGTAATCAGTGTGCTCGCTCACGGGTGGATCCCTGGATTCTACAAGTGGTATCTCAGGGGTACAAGCTGGAATTCGAGACGTCTCCCCCTCGCTGTTTCCTCAAATCTGCCTTGCCAACAACTCCCTCAGACAGGGAGGCAGTGCTAGAGGCAATTCACAAGCTGTATTCTCAGCAGGTGATAGTCAAGGTACCCCTCCTTCAACAAGGACGGGGTTACTATTCCACAATGTTTGTGGTACCGAAACCGGACGGTTCGGTGAGACCCATTTTAAATTTTAAATCCTTGCACACTTATATAAAAAGGTTCAAGTTCAAGATGGAATCGCTCAGGGCGGTTATTTCAAGCCTGGACGAGGGGGATTACATGGTATCACTGGACATCAAGGATGCTTACCTGCATGTCCCCATTTACCCTCCTCACCAGGAGTACCTCAGATTTGTGGTACAGGATTGTCATTACCAATTCCAGACGTTGCCGTTTGGTCTGTCCACGGCACCGAGGGTATTTACCAAGGTAATGGCCGAAATGATGATACTCCTTCGAAAAAAGGGAGTTTTAATTATCCCGTACTTGGACGATCTCCTGATAAAGGCGAGGTCCAAGGAGCAGTTGTTGGTAGGGGCAGCACTATCTCGGGAAGTGCTACAACAGCACGGTTGGATTATAAACATTCCAAAGTCACAGCTGGTTCCTACGAAACGTCTACTGTTCCCGGGGATGGTTCTGGATACAGACCAGAAAAAAGTGTTTCTCCCGGAGGAGAAAGCCGAGGAGCTGTCATCTCTAGTCAGAGACCTCCTGAAACCAAAACAGATATCAGTGCATCACTGCACGCGAGTCCTGGGAAAAATGGTAGCTTCCTACGAAGCAATTCCATTCGGCAGGTTCCATGCAAGAACTTTTCAGTGGGAGCTACTGGCTGATAACCCTGTCTCCAAGGACCAGGGTATCTCTGCTGTGGTGGCTGCAGAGTGCTCATCTTCAAGAGGGCCGCAGATTCGGCATACAGGACTGGGTCCTGGTGACCACGGATGCCAGCCTTCGAGGCTGGGGGGCAGTCACACAGGGAAGAAACTTCTAAGGACTATGGTCAAGTCAGGAGACTTCCCTACACATAAATATTCTGGAACTGAGGGCCATTTACAATGCCCTAAGTCAGGCAAGACCCCTGCTTCAAAACCAGCCGGTACTGATCCAGTCAGACAACATCACGGCGGTCGCCCATGTAAACCGACAGGGCGGCACAAGAAGCAGGATGGTGATGGCAAAAGCCATAAGGATTCTCTGATGGGCGGAAAATCATGTGTTAGCACTGTCAGCAGTGTTCATTCCGGGAGTGGACAACTGGGAAGCAGACATCCTCAGCAGGCACGACCTCCACCCGGGAGAGTGGGGACTTCATCCAGAAGTCTTCCAGCTGATTGTAAACCGTTGGGAACGGCCACAGGTGGACATGATGGCGTCCCGCCTCAACAAAAAGCTAGAAAGATATTGCGCCAGGTTGAGAGACCCTCAGGCAATAGCTGTGGACGCTCTAGTGACACCGTGGGTGTACCAGTCGGTTTATGTGTTCCCTCCTCTTCCTCTCATACCCAAGGTACTGAGGATAATAAGAAGAAGAGGAGTAAGAACTATACTCATTGTTCCAGATTGGCCAAGAAGAGCTTGGTACCCAGAACTTCAAGAAATTATCTCAGAGGACCCATGGCCTCTGCCGCTCAGACAGGACCTGCTGCAGCAGGGGCCTTGTCTGTTCCAAGACTTACCGCGGCTGCGTTTGACGGCATGGCGGTTGTACACCGGATCCTGAAGGAAAAGGGCATTCCGGAGGAAGTCATCCCTACGCTGATTAAAGCTAGGAAAGAAGTGACCGCAAACCATTATCACTGCATATGGCGAAAATATGTTGCGTGGTGTGAGGCCAGGAAGGCCCCAACAGAGGAATTTCAGCTGGGCCGTTTTCTGCACTTCCTACAGTCAGGGGTGACTATGGGCCTAAAATTGGGTTCCATTAAGGTCCAGATTTCGGCTCTATCGATTTTCTTCCAGAAAGAACTGGCTTCACTACCTGAAGTTCAGACATTTGTTAAGGGAGTGCTGCATATTCAGCCCCCTTTTGTGCCTCCAGTGGCACCTTGGGATCTCAACGTGGTGTTGGATTTCCTAAAGTCACATTGGTTTGAACCACTTAAAACCGTGGAACTAAAATATCTCACGTGGAAAGTGGTCATGCTGTTGGCCTTGGCTTCGGCCAGGCGTGTGTCAGAATTAGCTGCTTTGTCATGTAAAAGCCCTTATCTGATTTTCCATATGGATAGGGCGGAATTGAGGACTCGACCCCAATTTCTTCCTGAGGTGGTATCAGCTTTTCATTTGAACCAACCTATTGTGGTGCCTGCGGCTACTAAGGACTTGGAGGAATCCAAGTTGCTGGACGTAGTCAGGACCCTAAAAATTTATGTTTCCAGGACAGCTAGTGTCAGAAAAACTGACTCGCTATTTACCCTGTATGCACCCAACAAGCTGGATGCTCCTGCTTCAAAGCAAACTATTGCTCGCTGGATCTGTAGTACGATTCAGCTTGCACATTCTGCGGCTGGACTGCTGCATCCTAGATCAGTAAAAGCCCATTCCACGAGGAAGGTGGGCTCTTCTTGGGCGGCTGCCCGAGGGGTCTCGGCTTTACAACTTTGCCAAACTGCTACTTGGTCGGGGTCAAACACATTTGCAAAATTCTACAAGTTTGATACCCTGGCTGAGGAGGACCTAGAGTTCGCTCATTCGGTGCTGCAGAGTCATCCGCACTCTCACGCCCGTTTGGGAGCTTTGGTATAATCCCCATGGTCCTTACGGAGTCCCCAGCATCCACTTAGGACGTTAGAGAAAATAAGATTTTACTCACCGGTAAATCTATTTCTCGTAGTCCGTAGTGGATGCTGGGCGCCCATCCCAAGTGCGGATTGTCTGCAATACTTGTATATAGTTATTTGTTTAACTAAAGGGTTATTGTTGGGAGCCATCTGTTGAGAGGCTCAGTTATTTTTCATACTGTTAACTGGGTTTAGTATCACGAGTTATACGGTGTGATTGGTGTTGCTGGTATGAGTCTTACCCGGGATTCCAAAATCCTTTCCTTATTGTGTCAGCTCTTCCGGGCACAGTATCCTAACTGAGGTCTGGAGGAGGAGCAGAGAGGGAGGAGCCAGTGCACACCAGGTAGTCCTAAATCTTTCTTAGTTGTGCCCCGTCTTCTGCGGAGCCGCTATTCCCCATGGTCCTTACGGAGTCCCCAGCATCCACTACGGACTACGAGAAATAGATTTATCGGTGAGTAAAATCTTATTTTTAAACCACTCCAGCAAGGCAGATATGTGACCTTGAGGGAGGCCAGACGAAGGCCTAAGTCCAGGCATCTTTGCAGAAAAGCCAGATTTCTGGAAGTTCTGAATCTATAGGCATTGTAATTCTTATCAGCACACCAAGTGAAGTAAGAATTCCAGACCCTGTAATATATCCAGGCAGAGGCCGGTTTATGGGCCTTCAACATAGTTTGAATAACTGCCTCGGAAAATCCTTTGGCCCTTAGGAGTGATGCTTCAAGAGCCACACCATAAAAGCCAGCCTTGCCAGGTCTGTGTAGAGACAAGGGCCCTGTATGAGGAGGTCTGGTCGCTGAGGAAGGAGAAGGGGATGCCCTGTTGATAAACCCTGCAGATCTGAGAACTAATGCTATCTGGGCCACAATGGAGCGACTAGAAGTCCGCTTCCCAGTTTAGGACGCCCGGAATGAAAACTGCCATTATGACTGGCAAATGGCATTCTGCCCAACAAAGGATTTTTGACACTTCCATCATTGCCATGCAGCTTCGAGTGCTGCCTCGATGGTTGATGTATGCCACCATGGTGGCATTGTCTGACAGTACTTGAACAGGCCTGTTCCGTACCAGAGTCAGGACAAGAGACGGTGCATTGAACACTGCCCTCAGCTCTAAAATGTTTAGTAGGAGGAGTGATTCCTCCTTGGTCCAACGACCCTGAAAAGAGTGTTGCACCGACACCGCTTCCCATCCCCTCAGACTGGCGTCCGATGACAGTAGGACCCAGTTAGGGATCCAGAAGGGATGACCTCTGCCGAATTGCTGGTCCTGGAGCCACCAGATCAGCGACAGATGAACCTCTGGAGTAAAAGAGATCATGAAAGATCTGATCCGATGAGGCAGGCCGTCCCACTTGGAAAGGATTAACCATTGTAAAGGGTGGGAATGAAATTGAACATACTCTACCATGTCGAAGGCTGACACCATCAGTCCAAGTACTTGCATTGCTGAGTGTATCGACACTCTGGGGCGATGAATGAAGTGTCTTATCCTGCCCTGAAGCTTCAGGACCTTGTCTGGAGATAGGAACAGTTTTTGACTGTGTGTGCCCCCAGGTGCACCATGCTCTGAGCTGGTACCAGCGAGGATTTCTTCCAATTAATTAGCCACCCATGGGCTTGCAGGAAGATGACCGTCAGTTGCAGATGACTGAGGACTTTGTGGGAATTCGCCAGAATCAGCAGGTTGTCCAGGTACAGCAGGAGTCCCTGGCGACGGAGATGTGCCGTCACCACGGCCATGACCATGGTGAAGATCCAAGGAGCCGTAGCCTGTCCAAATGGCAGAGCCTGGAATTGGTAGTGAAACTACAGGAACTGCTGACGCGACATGGCAATAGGAATATGCAGAAATGCATCCTGTATATACACTGGATACCATATAGTCTCCGGGTTTCATTGTCAGCACAATTGAGCGCAGCGTTTCCATACGAAACCTGGACACTCTCTCAGACTTGTTCAGAGATTTGGGGTTGAGTATAGGCCAGCAAGACCCATTGGGTTTCCGGACCAGAAACAGGGTCGAATAGTAACCTCTGCCTCTCTGGGACTGAGGTACTGGCACAACCACTCCTGTACTCAGGAGAGAACTCACAACCATTTGTAAAGACTGCGCCTTTAACGGATCTGAAGGGAGAGCCGTGGTGCAAAACTGGCAAGGGGGACATCTCTTGAAGAAGACAGTGTACCCGTGAGAGACAACAACCAGTACCCATGCGTCTGAAGTAGTCTTTAACCAGACCTGGGCGAACTGTAGAAGTCGGCCTCCCACCCTGGGGTCCCCCAGGGGGAGGCCCACTCGGTCATGCAGCAGGCTTGTCTTATTTAGAAGCAGGCTTGACGGGCTGCCCAGGACTGTTTCACCTTGGGCTTAAAGGTGTTGTGAGCACTAGATTGTCTCGGGTATGCCTGCCCGTCTGCTTTCCCTTGAGGCCAAAAGGAACGAAAGTGGTACCTTTTGCCTTCAGTGCAGAAGGAGTAGTGGTTGGGAGAAAAGCCATCTTAGTGGCTGCCAATTCAGACACAATTTTATTTAGATCTTCCCCAAACAAAATATCCCCAGTGAAGGGGAGTACCTCCAATGTCTTTTTGGAGTCTATGTCCACTTTCCACGACCTCGACCACAGTATGCGGTGAGCAAGGACAGACGTGGTCGACGCCTTGGCTTCCAAAACTCCCACCTCACGTGGTGGTAATGTGAGACAGGCATTGTCTGGCATTGTCTGAAATATATTCGGGCAGCTCTTCCTCTAATGCCTAAACCCACGCTTCAATACCTTTTGCAGCCCAGGAGGCAGCTATAGTGGCTCTATGAATAGCCCCTGTAAGGGAGTATATAGATTTCAGTCAATCCTCCGCACACTTATCTGTTGGTTCCTTCAGTGAGATGACAGTGGTGACAGGTAGAGTAGATGACACCAAAAGGCGGGTGACTTGAGAATCCACTCACGGTGGAGTCTCCCATTTGTTGCACAACTCTCCCGGAAGAGGATAGCAAACCAAGGCCCGTTTAGGCAAAGGGAATTTCTTTCCTGGATTAGACCGCCTGATGTCCACTAGATGGTCAGAATGGGGTAATACGGTTTTAACCACCTTCAGCTGTTTAAACTTATCCGTTTTCTTTCAGTAGTGGAATCCTCATCAGTGATTTGTAGGATATACTTAAGAGTAACCACTAAGGCTGGGACATCAATCTGCAATGGAGAGTCCTCATCAGTAACACCAGATTTAGTGTCTGACAGTGATACAGGAAATTTCACAAGTGCGCCCGTTACAAATATATGATCAATGACTGATGATTAATGCACTCTGAATAGGTGATGTTTTCTATTGTGGTGCTGACCGTAAATAAACAATACCAATACACAATAACTAATAAGAAAAATGTGTGTATTTATTTTCTGCAGTGATAATTAATGCACTATGAATAGGTAATGTTTTCTATTGTGGTGCTGAAAATAAACAATACCAATACACAATAACTAATAAGAAAAATGCGTGTATTTTCTGCAGTGATAATTAATGCACTATGAATAGGTAATGTTTTCTATTGTGGTGCTGAAAATAAACAATACCAATACACAGTAACTAATAAGAAATAATGTGTGTGTTTATTATCTGCAGTGACAACTTATGCAGATAATAAACACACACATTTTTTCTTATTAGTTACTGTGTATTGGTATTGTTTATTTTCAGCACCACAATAGAAAGCATCACCTATTCATAGTGCATTAATTATCACTGCAGAAAATAAATACACACATTTTTCTTATTAGTTATTGTGTATTGATATTGTTTATTTACGGTCAGCACCACAATAGAAAACATCACCTATTCAGAGCGCATTAATCATCAGTCATTGATCATATATTTGTAACGGGCGCACTTGTGAAATTTCTTGTATCACTGTTATTTATGTGGAGTTTCTAGAGGTACTCCAATAACAAGTTGCTGCCCAAACGCACCCGAATATCCACACGCACGAGCGCCAGATACTCCGATTATTCATTAGTGTCTGACAGGACCATATGCTGCCCCTCCTCTTCAGATGAGACATCAGAGAGGTTTGTGGATTGTTAGGACGAAGCAGCCCTGCTTATAGGACCCATGGACATGGGAGTGACCTGGGGTATATTTCTGTCTAACCAGAGACTGATTTCATTCCTGCAGTTGGTTAGACAAGTTTTCCACCCAAGACTGGTTAACCATAGAGACAATTTGTGGTAGTAGTGGCACCGGAGGTCCCATAGGGGGTGCTAAGTGTTCCATCAGAGTACCAGTAAGTTGGTGAATGCTGCCCAGGGTGGATCCAGAGTAGGCGCAGGAGATGCAGACTGACTGGGAGGTGTATGATAATAAGTACACAGACCATCAAACAGCACTTTCCTCTCTGGTAAATCCTTGGAGCATGCTCTGCATGATGCAGGAGCTTCCACTGATTTACAGCCCTTTCTGTTAGACATTATGAGACATATGCAACAACAGGGCTACTTAGTACGATAAAGCCAGACAAAGTACAATACCTGTGGATAAAAAACAGGTATTATGTGACTGTAATACAGCAGAATATACGCATGTGATAAATACTGTGTATTACTATATTCTAAGACCCAGACGTACCTAGTCCCTCAGGGTACAGAATATAGTGACGGTTCTATCTGGGAAACACTGAGAGTGGAACCACACAGCAGATACAGGCACTCACAGTCACAGGCAATGCAGAAATTATTATCACAATAAAGCTGCACTGTTCTATATATCACAGAGCGGTCAGTGACCGGAGTATATATCAGAATACTCATACAATATATTTTGGATTAGGTACACTCTTTCTCAGCTAACGTCTGTGACAAGACATGTAGAATACTCAAGTGTTTGTAAAGTCTCAGCGTTGTGTACAGGCGGCTTAACAAGGGAGACTTTGCCCTGCAGTCTCGGAGATCAGCAGCAGCTATACTCAGAAGATGGTGCCCAGCGTCTCTGTCATGGAGTTTTGGAGAGTGTGAGGCAGCTCCAAATCAGGAAATCTGCGAGAAGATGGCACCCTGGGCCGGGGAGGGAATACAGGTTAAGCGCTGGCTCCCCTATGCTGGACTTCCACCCTGGGTACTTTGAGCCTTATTAATTGGGGTGTTAGTACACCCAACCTGTACTCAGACGCCCCGGTGGTCTAGTGGGGTTCCTGCTCAGTGACCATGTCCACGCCAGAGCCACGACCCGTCTCCCTAGGTCGCAGACGGAACACAATTTAATGGCGAGTCCTGCCTAGGGGACCCTCTTATACCTCCTCCCCGTAGCAACCACGCAAACCTGGAAAGCGGTCTGAGACTCTGTGCCTAAGCCGTGACTTCGCCGCAAGTACCTGTGAACCAGCTCACATGAGTATGCAACGTCGATTGGGAGGTGATGGAGCTGCAGTGCTGAATGTCACTGACATACAGCGCTGACAGCCCAGAGAAGAAATTTTTCAGAAAAGCTTTTTCAGGGCTGCCCAGCGCAACCCTTTTGTTAAGTGACCTGCTGATGCAGGCACCAACTCGAAAAAATGAGCTCTCAGTGCCTGGAGGCGGGGTTATACAGGAGGCCCCAATGCATCCTGGGACAGCTAAAGCTTTAGCCTGTTGGTGCCTCTGGATCAAGATCCACTCTACACCCCAATGTTATCCCTGTGGAAACCAATGTAACCTGCTGCAGAAAGTTAATTCTAAAATTTGAAAGTCATGATAAAGTGTAGGTAAAATATACTCCTATCAGGCATAACATTAAAACCACCAGCCTCATATTCTGTAGGTTCCACTTGTGCAACCATGAAACTCTGACCCATCAAACTGTGGACTCCACAAGACCTCTGAAAGGTGTCCTGTGGTATCTGGCACCAAGGTTTCAGCAACAGATCTTTTTAAATCCTGTAAATTCTGAGGTGGAACTTCCATGGCTCAGACTTGTTATTCCAGCACATCCCACCGATGCTTGATCGGGTTGAGATTTGAGGAATTTGGAGGCCAGGTCACTACCTTGATATCTTTGTTCCTCAAGCCATTCCCGAACAATTTTTGGCAGTATGGCATGCCGCATTATCCTGCTGAGAGAGGCCACTGCCATCTAGGAATACTGTTGCCATGAAAGGGTGTAGTCGGTCTGCTACAATCTTTGGGTAGGTGGTAGGTATCAAAGTAACATTCTTATGATAGCCTGGACCCAAGGTTTCCTAGCAGAACATTGCCAGAGCATCTAACTGCCTCCACTGGCTTGCCATCCTATCCTGGTGGTAAATGATGCACATGCACTTGGTGGTCCACATGATCCAACACATGCCCACTGTAGGAGCTATTGGCAGATGTAACATGTGCAGAGAGCGTTAGATTTGGATGGGGTGTGTTCACACTGAAATCTAAATTGCAGTGTAAAAGGAAAGCAGCCAGTATTTACCCTGCACAGAAACAATATAACCCACCCAAATCTAACTCTCTCTGCACATGTTATATCTGTCCCGCCTGTGGTGCACATGGGGGGTCATTCCAACCGATCGCACGCTAGGTTTTTTCACTGCGTTGCGATCAGCAAAACTGCGCATGCGTATGCACCACAATGCACAGGCGCATCGTACGGTTACAAAGCGGATCATTGCTGAGCGATGAATTTATTGAAGAATCCATTCGCACAGCTAATCGCAAGGAGATTGACAGGAAGAGGGCGTTTGTGGGTGTCAACTGACCGTTTTCTGGGTGTGGTAGGAAAAACGCAGGCGTGTCTGATGTCAATTCCGGACACTAACAGGCTGAAGTGATCGCAGCGGCTGAGTAAATTCAGAGCTACTCAGAAACTGCACAAAACTTTTTTGTACCGCTCGGCTGCACAAGCGATCGCACACTTGCAAAGTGAAAATACATTCCCCCATAGGCGGCGACTATCTGATCACAGCGCTGAAAAAAGTAGCTAGCGAGCGATCAACTCGGAATGACCCACATGGTTTTGCCCGCTAGAGAAAGATTTTTATTTTGCGATTGGGTCTGAATTGGCACCAGGCATTTCACACCGCATGATGTATTGAGGCTAGATGTCAGAGGACACATCTGTACACGTAATACAGACGCAGCGTTACGGTGACACCACCTGCACATTACATCAGAGGAGCAGTCACATGTTCTGTGAGACAGCATCACGGCTGTGTCTCTCCATATGATCCTGCAGTGTAGGCGCATCCTGTACCCCAGATGCCGTGATGTCATCCCGTTACGTAGAAGCCTCCCAATGTTATACGTCTCTGATACCTGTTACCTGCTGATAGCTGTGATCATTTGCTGAACATCTGTTATTATAATGAATATGTAAAGTTGTATTTCTTGTAATAAAATGATGGTGAAGGATCTGTGAGTGTTTTTTATTGGTGCTCAGCCATCACTGTGTGTATCTAGGGAAACACCGACCAATCACCGCATCCAGTACCCTGACAACCGATGTGGTTATAATGTATAAGTTCTATTCCATAACAAGTTACATAAAACATTGTGTAATATACATATATGAGTACCATGACTTATAAGAGTAATATACTGTAAGATATAAGAATGATGTGCACAATAATTCTGCTATAAAAAGGAGAGTTATGGTAGTTACCTGTTAGGGTCTCCACGGCAGGGGATCCGGTGCTGGTTTTTGTGCTCACAGTCTGTGAGGTCTGAGTGGGGCGTGGACAGCACCTGCTTTATAAGGCTTCTTCTCAGGTTAAGCAGATGCTGCTGAATCTTTGTTGGTTAGTCAGTTCCTGAAAGTTAGCCAGTACTGTGTAGCTTTGTATTTGTTTGTTGCTTACTGCAAATAGGCCTGGGGATTTGGTACTACACTCTGCCAATCCAGACCTAGCAGTAAGACTGGAGTCAGTCGTTTAACTTGCTGGGGTTCTTTTGCTACTCTGTGAACTTAGCAAGTTTGCGGCTGTATTCTCAGACTTGCCTGCCTAAATCCTGTCTCACTGTGCAAGGTGTCAGGTGTCAGTTTAGTGGCAGTAAGATGAACCAGTGCACTGCAAGTGAGGACTAGGATTGTGGAGACTCTCCTTGTGTCTATCATTCCATCTCTGACCAAGGAGTTTACTGCCACACCCGTTGGTAACCCTTTAGGGTTTTGCTGTTGCCCTTAGCAACAGCATTTCGGGTTCTCTACGTATTAAAACACAACATCTTGCTTTTTCCATCTGAGCATTACTAATACTAGGGAGACACCCAGTTTCTTAGCCTCTGGGCTTCTCTGTTCACTTTGTGTTTATTTTGTTACCCTATCACCTTCTGTGTACGTAATGTCATATTCCCTAGTCTGTCTGTGAGTTCATTTGTTTTGCATCCCTATCCGTTCAGACACCAGTACATTCCTGCAGGCACTGGTGTGCATAACAGTTCAAACACCAGAACATTCCTGCTGGCACTGGTGTGCATAACAGTTCAAACACAGTACATTTCTGCAGGCACTGGTGTGCATAACAGTCAGTCCATCAGGGTCTAATTAGAGGTGTCACAAGCCCAGGTGAGGTGCTGTGTCTGGTGCTGTAGTGTTATTAGGGTCACTATGGTGGGTCTTCTGCTCCCATATCCCATGGAACCTCAAGAACTCTGCTTTGATTTTCTGTATATACGTCTGGTACCTCCTACATTGAATGTGGATGTGATTTGAGCCAGTGTTGCTTGTCTGTTACCACAGATAATCCTGACCAGAAGCTGCTGGTCATGATCACTAAGCACACATGGTCAGCCCACTGCACTGTCCACAGTGGGAGGTAATGCCTTCCATGCGGTATTCCCGGTATACACATGACACCGTAGGTCGAGGAATGTTGAATGTCCACACAACTTTGGAAATGGAATGTCCTATTTCGTCCGGCACCTACAATTATGCCCGGTTTGAACTCCGATAATTCACATTGCCTTGCCATGTGTAACCTAACCGGTATTCAGACTGACTCACCAGATGTCAGAATACAACTGATGCAGGTCTGGGCATTTTCAAGACATCACATTACTTTTCCATACAGCTATTCTATGACTATTGGTACTTCAGTGCAAGTCATATATATTCACCTATATTGCTACTGTATGTACCTTTTATTTATACCTATAGGATCCGGTTATGTGACTGGCGCTCAGGATCCCGGCAATCAAAAGCCCTACAGTCGGCATGCTGACTAACAGGGACTATTCCCACTTGTGGGTGTCCACAACACCCATACAGTGGGAATAGAACCACCAAACCCGCTGTGTGGCATGCACAGTGAGTCCACAAGGGGCTTTGTTGCGCTTGCCCCTTTACCGCCATTCTGCGGCCGGGATCCCCAGCGCCGGTCACCCAGCCCCTACCCATACCTATACTATTACTTTATGTACATGCTATATATACCTATACTACAACAATATATATTCTCCTAATATACGTATAGTACTAGTAGTATTTATACCTCCTATATACCTACACTACATTTACCTCCTATATATACAGTACCTATACTATTTGTACCTCCTATATATACCTATACTAATATATGAACCTCATATATACCTATATTGCAACTAACTGTATCTCATATATACCGTGCATGCGGAAAGTATTCACAGCACTTCACTTTTTCAACATTTTGTTATGTTACAGCCTTATTTCAAAATGGAATACATTAATTTTTTCCCCTTCAAATTCTACACACAATGCCCCATAATGACAACATGCAAAAAGATTTTTTGAGATTTTTGCACATTTATTAAAAATAAAAAGCTAAGAAATCACATGTACATAAGTATTCACAGCCTTTGCCATGAAGCTCAAAATTGAGCTCAGGTGCATCCTGTTTCCACTGATCATCCTTGAGATGTTCCTATAGCTTAATTGGAGTCCACCTGTGGTAAATTCAGTTGATTGGACATGATTTGGAAAGGCACACACCTGTCTATATAAGGTCCCACACTTGACAATGCATGTGTGAGCACAAACCAAGCATGAAGTCAAAGGAATTGTCTGTAGACCTCCGAGACAGGATTGTCTCGAGGCACAAATCTGGGGAAGGGTACAGAAAAATATCTGCTGCTTTGAAGGTCCCAATGAGCACAATGTCCTCCATCATCCGTAAATGGAAGACGTTCAGAACCACCAGGACTCTTCCTAGAGCTGGTCGGCTGTATAAACTGGGCGATCGGGGAAGAATGGCCATAGTCAGGAAGGTGACCAAGAACCCGATGGTCACTCTGTCAGAGCTACAGCATTCCTCTGTGGAGAGAGAAGAACCTTCCAGAAGGACAACCATTTCTGCAAAAATCCACCAATCAAGCCTGTATGGTAGAGTGGCCAGACGGAAGCCATTCCTTAGTAAAAAGCACATGGCAGCCCACCTGGAGTTTGCTAAAATGCACCTGAAGGACTCTCAGACCATGAGAAACAAAATTTTCTGGTCTGATGATACAAAGATTGAACTCTTTGGCGTGAATGCCAGGCGTCATGCTTGGAGGAAACCAGGCACCGCTCATCACCATGCCAACACCATCCCTACAGTGAAGCATGGCGATGGCAGCATCATGCTGTGGTGATGTTTTTCAGCGGCAGGAACTGGGAGACTAGTCAGGATAGAGGAAAAGATGAATGCAGCAATGTAAATAGACATCCTGGATGAAAACCTGCTTCGGAGCACTCGACCTCAGACTGGGGCAACGGTTCATCTTTCAGCAGGACAATGACCCTAAGCACACAGCCAAGATATCAAAGGAGTAGATTCAGGACAACTCTGTGAATGTCCTTGAATGGCCCAGCCAGAGCCCAGACTTGAATCCGATTGGACATCTCTGGAGAGATCTGAAAATGGCTGTGCACCGACGCTTCCCATCCAACCTGATGGAGCTTGAGAGGTGCTGTAAAGAGGAATGGGCGAAACTGCCCAAAGATAGGTGTGCCAAGCTTGTGGCATCATGTTCAAAAAAGCTTGAAGCTGTAATTGCTGCTAAAGGTGCATCAACAAAGTATTGAGCAATGGCTGTGAATACTTATGTACATGTGATTTCTTATTTTTTTATTTTTATTACATTTGCAAAAATCTGAAAAACACTTTTTTCACATTGTCATTATGGGGTATTGTGTGAAGAATTTTTAGGGAATTTTTTTTTATTAATTCCAGTTTGGAATAAGGCTGTAACATCATAAAATATGATGTACTGATGTACTACCTATATACACCTATACTGCTTGAATGTATCGACCATCTATGCCTTCATTGCTACTGTGCCCACACCTAGTGATCACAGATTGGTTTGGGTTATCATGGGACCTGGCCAACAGGGAATTCTCTCTTATCATCAGTAACTGACTGTCCTGACTCCACCAACTGCAACTGGGTGGGCATTTTGCTGCCACCATCAGGCTCCTCCCACTGCCACCAAGAATTGCTTATTTCCACTCAGGCTCCTACCATAAGCACTTGAAACCGCTTGTTGCTGTGCATGCATGAACACACTGCTGACACACCTTCTGACTGGCGCTGGCTAACCTCCACTGGTCACTGACCTGAACCAGGCCCTGTACGGTAGCTGACAGAGGGCAGAGCTTGGAGATGTTGGGCTCATCCAGAGCAGGCTGAGAACGGGACTACGTGTATTGCATTCCTGTTTGTCTCAAGATGAAGGCAGTTGTCTTGAAGGCAAGATGTTTATTAATCAAATAATCTTAAAAAGGGGATACAGCATAGAGATGTTCACAGCAGTTTAACACTTCTGGATGTCACAGAATGTATATTAACTGCACCATGGGGAAAGCAACTTGACCTGTGGCCAGCATGGCTGCTGAGACCATTTTTCCAGCAGAACGCACCCTGTTCCGTATGATGGGGCACTTGGATGACTGGGCATTAGTTGATACTGGAAGTGCCCTCACCATTGTTGCTGCTAACCTGGTACCTCCAGGGGCTGACCAGGTTTTACCCCCTGTCAAAGTATTGTGTATTCATGGGGATGTCGAGGAGTGCCTATGTGAACAACTACCCCCAATGATAAAAGTCCAGCCACAGAAAGTGGTAGCTATGGTGACATCAAAACCACCTTACCAGCTGATCCTGGGCCGTGATTTCCCGTTGCTGCAGGAGGTGGTAGTGTGGTAGGATGATGTTAAATGGTCAGCAGCTGAGGCGTTCTAGGAGCTGAGGACCACAGGTGACCAGAGCTTAGCGTACATGAAAGCTTCCTTAGTTGGTGAACTACAGGAGGAAACAGAGACAGGCCCATTGATCCCCTGTTGGTGAGCAAGTGTCTTTAAAGGACTTTGGCAGAGACCAATAGGATGATGGAAATCTGGTTAATTAATTTGGAAATGTGGTAGTAATTAATGGTAATGTTGTTGCTACTTTACCACCAGAAGGTGCACCACTACTTTATTTTGAAAAATTATTTGTTTTGTCCATGTAACCTCTTTACAGGGTAAAAGGGTAGACCAGTTATTAGTTCCCTGGAAACACGAGCAGTTAGTATTGGTGGGGGCGGCACACACGCACCTGTGGGGTGGCCATTTAGGGACCACATACAGCGCATACAGTAAAGATTCTTTTGGCCTGGCATTCATGCCACAATAAAAAGATATTGTCAGACATGCCCAGTGTGTCAGAAGACAACACCCTGGCCAGGGTTTAGGGCACCTGTTTCACCTTGCTGTATTTTCTGTGCCTTTTAAGAAAACTGGCATGGCTATGATAGGGCCTGTGGAGAAATCTGCTCAAGAGCATCCATACATACTAGTAGTAGAGGACTATGCCACCAGATACCCTCAGGCTATACCACTACGGAATATGAAATCTAGTACCATTGCCCAGGAATAATTAACACTGTACACATGCCTGGGAATACCAAAAGAGGTCTTAATGGACCAAAGTACCCCTTTTGTCTCTAAGCTAATGAAGGATTTGTGCCGACTGTTAAAAGGTGGATAGGATTACCACCCGCAAACAGAAGGCCTGGTAGAATGCTTTAACCAGACACTTAAACAAATTATAAAAAAAGGCGGTGTCTGAGGAAAAGCGAGATTGGGGTTACTCCTACACTATTACTGTTAATACCTAACATTGTTCAGTTTGCGTTGCAAATGTATGGCCGGTTGAGGCAAATTGTGCCACTCCTGAACGAGCACATGGATAGGGCCCAACAGCGGCAAAAACATAATTATGATGTGACCGCGGTCAATCGGTCTTTCAAACCGGGACACAAGGTACTGGTTCTTGTGCCCACCAGTGAGAGGCCCTTATGAAGTCATAGAGGCACTGGGACCTTTTAATTGTAGTGTTCGACAGGAGGGTAGAAGGAAGGTGGTAGAAATATATCATGTAAACCTGCTAAAGCCTTGGAAAGAAAGTGCCAGTCAGCCCTCTTTGGTAGTCAAGAAAATCCCAGAGTGTCGGGTACCCATTGAAGATACCCTTAATCCTAGCCAGAAACAGGAAGTGATGAAGTTAGTGGCATATCATCAGGATATGTATTCTGCAATTCCGGGGAAAACCCAAATTATCCAGCATGATATTCTTACTCCACTCGGGGTGGTAACAAAACAAAGGCCATACCATATATCTGATGCAAAGCAGGCAGCGGTCAAACGGGAAGTAGAGGAAATGCTGTACCTAAGGGTCATAGAGGAATCAAATAGCAAATGGAATAATCCCATTGTTTTAGTGCCTAAGCCTTTGGGTGCCATAAGATTCTGCAATCATTTTCGCAAGTTAAAGTTTTGCAATTTGATTCCTACCCTATGCTTCAGGTGGACAAGCTAATGGAGAACCTAGCAAACAGCCAGTGTCTCACCACTCTGGATTTGACAAAAGGGTATTGACAGATTCCTTTAACTAAGCCTGCCGAGGCCACAACAGCCTTCTCTACCCCAGAGGGCTTATTTCAGTATAAAGTACTGCCGTTTGGTATGTATGGAGCTCCGGCAACTATCCAGAGAGCTATGAACAAGTTGCTGAGACCTCATAGAGAATATGCAGCTGCACATCTAGAAGACATAGTCATCTTTAGTGCTGACTGGGAGGCTCACCTATCAAGGGTAGAGGCAGTATTACAGTCTCTACGGGCACAGGGTTTGCTGCTAATCCTGAGAAGTGTGCCATTGGAATGGTGGAGGCAAAATACTTGGGATATATTGTAGGCAGAGGACAGGTAAAACCTCAGCCCAGTATGGTGGAGGCATCCTCACATGGCCTAAACTCAAATGTAAATCCCAGCTCAGGACATTCCTTGGTCTGGTGGGTTACTACCGCAGATTAATTCTTTTTTTGCCTCTAGGGTGGCACTATTAACTGAGTGTCTGAAAAAACAGTCCCCAGACAAAATTATATGGTCTAGACCAGCAGAGGCTGCATGGCAGGATTTAAGGCGTGCCTTGAGTGCAGAACCTGTTTTGCAGGCTCCTGATTTCAAGAAGCAATTTATATTACAGACAGATGCCTCAGGTACAGGATTGGAGGCAGTCCTTTCCCAAGTGGTAGAAGGGAAAGAGAAACCCATCCTCTACCTTAGCCGGAAATGTCTGCCCAGTGAACGCAAGTACTCAACTGAAGAGCAAGAGTCAAGAGTGCTTGTCAATCAAATGGGCAGTAAACTCATTCAAATATTATTTGTTGGAGCAGGAGTTCTTATTGGTTACAGAACATGCCCCTTAACAGTGGATGCACACGAACAAAGAAGTGAATGCTAGTGTGACCCGCTGGTTTTTGGCCTTACAGCCATTCAAACTTGAAGTTAAGCATCGTCCGGGGAAACAGCACCTCAATGCTGATGACCTTTCCAGAAATTTTGTTGGTCCCGATCCTCCAATCAACCCTATGGTGAAGCTAGGGAAGAAGAGAGAGTAGAAGGTGAGGAAAGAGTAAGGATTGTGCAACCAGATGGATGGCACAAATAGATCTTGCGAGGCAGGTTGCTTGTCTTAGCTTCACCAAGGTGGTTGAAGCTAATGGGGGAGGAGTGTAAAGATATCTCAGGTTTAGCAGAGCAAGAGCAGCAGGACTGAAGGGTACAGTTCTGGTGTTGCCTCAATCAGTTGTCAGCCAGAAGCTAGGATAATTAAACTGCACCTGTAATCAGCCTTTAAGAATGTGTTCAGAGAACAGAATGGGGCTTCTGATGGTGAGTAGTATCCAAAAGTGGGTGTGGTGATGTCAGGGCCACTGGTCATGTGATATGATCCTGTGCTGCTGTAATATATACTGTTTGGAGAACTGCCTGACCACCTGAACTGCAAGCCTGGTGTATGAAGCTGTAACCCGCCTGTGCTGGTAATAAAGAGTGTTGGACTGTTACCTGTATATGTGATTTCCTGTCACAACACCTATACTGCTACTATACACCTTCTATGTATAACTATACTGCATGTGGTTTATGTTTTGGCCAATAGGAAGTGTTTGTCAGTGTAACGCCTCTACTTGCCGGTGATTTGAAATGGAAGCAACAAAACCGATCAACTTTAGACTTTTAAAAGCGAATCAACTCAATATAAATTTTCAAATCTGACACATAGTAAGTCTCACATGGCCACAGTGACACGACTGCAACATTGGTTGAGTTGATTTTAAAATCAATGTTTAGTAAATGTACCCCAAGTATGTTACATGTTCAGCATAATATATCATTTATGGTACATTTGCATAATTTTACTATGAATTTTAACTTTACACTTCATATAAATTTTCACTTTCTATATTATCCATGCTATATAATAATAATAATAATAATAATAATAATAATAATATTATAAGGGTAACGCCTCTATGGGGGGATTCAAGTGTTTTGCATGTCAGCAGCCACTAGATGGTGCCTGACAGAGCAATTAAAGTGTTTTGATGGGCTGCTAACTAGTCACTTAATACTTGTAGTCTCTTGCACTACGGGCCTAATTTAGACCTGATCGCGGTGGTGTGAATTCGCAAGGCGGCCGATTATCGATCGACTGCGCATGTGTACGAATAGTAATGCGCGCACACACGAGGCCAAACGGCGAAAAGGATTCAGTCTTTTTAGGCGTACGCAGGCTGATTAACAGGAAGTGGACGTTTGTGGGTGGTAACTGCCCATTTTCTGGGAGTGTCAAGAAAAATGCAGGTGTTCCCAAGCGCTCTGAGGGAGGGTGTGTGACGTCAGCTCGGGCCTGATCCGCCTGTTCTCATCGCACCGTGGGAGAAGGTCCTGAGCTACGCACACACTGCACAGACTGGAACAATCATTCCATGGTGAGTGAGTTGCAAATGGATTTGCAGCTGACCGGCGTTTGCAAAGTTTTTTGCACGCCGTACACAGACTTCCCCCGGGGTGGGTATTAACTGTGTCTGGGCAGCGACTATCTGAACGCAAACCTCTGCAAATTTACAGTCAGGTCAGAAAAAGGCCCTAAATTCTAATTATCTATTGTTCATTACTTTTCAACATTCCCATGCATTTGTCAATATATGCAGTGTGTAGTGGTCTCTCACTTGTGCTCTAACTACATGATAAAGTGCACTCAGTGAAACGCGTTGCACACACCGCTGTAAGACGTTTTTCTTTTATTTCATCTGTTGTTAATATGGGAATGACACAGCTATGGTCTATTTATTTCTTTTTAATGGAATTGTGAAGGGATTTTTTCATTTTGTAACATTTTTCTATTGCCTGCTATAGACATAAATGAAAAAGTTCCAGGACAATAATAAAAAATTTTTTTAACCACTTGCTGGCATGGTTGCGTCAGGTGCGACCACACCAGCAAGTGTTTTATCTGACGCGCAGAGCCGGCCTTAGGCATAGGCAAACTAGGCAAATGCCTAGGGCATTTGGTATGCTTAGGGGCACCAGCAGCTCCTGCTGATTAAAATGATATGTGGCATGCCTATATTCTGTGTGTGACTGTGGCTGTATCTGCATACGAAATGCTACGTTGCGTGTATTCCTGGAAATCACTGTAATGTAGCATTTCGTATGTAGATACAGCTGCAGTCGCACAGGCATGCTGCATATCATTTAATCAGCAGAAGCTGCTTGTGAATCCTAGCCATATGGTAATGCAAATAAGATGCATTTTCATAAACAAAAGGTGCCCGACGTTAACAGAGCTGCCAGCTGACTCATGCCAGGCATCTCCTGCAGAACTAGCGGCGGTGCTAGGGGGCACCAGCCAAAATCTTGCCTAGGGCATCATATTAGTTAGGGCCGGCTCTGCTGATGCGGTTGCACAGGATGCGACCAGTCAGAGAGTGATTGCAGCGGCAGGGAAGGGAAACTTCCCTCCCCTGCTGCTGTCAGAGGGACAAGAAGGTCCCTCTGCCTCCCTGCACCCTCCCCTCAGTGTTGTCGTGCTGGCGATCATTGCTGATTGGTCAGCCTGGCAGGATTCCCCACCCCCACCCAGCATCTGCAGACAATAGCAGCCGCTGGGAAAGTGTAAACTCCTCCCCCCCCCCCCAGACACCCCCTGTGTACCTGGCAGCTGACTTGGGGGTAAAAAGTAATGTCGCGATAGTCGGAACATTACCTATGTTACCGCTCTTCCTGACAGATGTTTGAGAATTAATTTTTTGGATAATTTTTTTTTTTTAACTAAAATCATTTTGGATAAAGTTAAATTCATGTTCTTCACCTATTTCAGTAATAAAAAAAAACCTACAATTGTGGAACTTTTTTGGGGGGAAAAAATAGTTAAGTGGTTAAGGAATGGAAGCAACAAATTAAACCTGTGAATATACCATGTGGACTACACTTCATTTTATATAGCTCATATATTGAGCAAGAAAGAAAATGATCTCCTTACACACAGGTTGTTGGTTACTGGTTCCACTCACTACTGTGTTGTCTTCATAACTGAAGCCGCCCATCCCTCCTCCTCTTCTTCCCCAGAACTGTCCCTGCTCCCAGCACTGACTCTGTGATCACCCGGAGTTGGGTGCAGGCTGATTCCCCTCCCAGTAACTCACCATCACTTGTCAGTCAGGTTACGGTGAGTGTCCCGGCCCTCGTCTCTTATCCGAGTCTTACTTAGTGTGTTGGGTTATTGCTCTTTGTTATTCAAGAGATGTCCTCCTACAGTTACACGACCACTGATTTGTTGTATTGCCATTACTTCTTATATATACCTTGTACGGTGGTCTGGACATTTTGTGTCTTTACCAGGAGCAGCTCTTGCCGCGGGCAAGAAAGACTTTTTCCCGGGGTGCCGCAGCTGCTCCACCTGTTTACACGGCGCATGGGCACCTTTATGTTTAATATGTATAAGCAGCTCAGAGCACTCAGAGCTGACCCTCCCACTTTCCCATGCTGTCGTGCGGTGCACCTGATGTCACTGGGCACCGCACGGCATTGTGGTAGTAGCCGCAGACACTAGAGGTCCTCATTGACATCTAGTGTCTGTGCGGCGCTATCCGAGGAGCGGGCGGCTGGCCAGAGACAGCAGCAGCGGTTGGGAGGCAGGAGCGGGGCTGGTAATTTTTTTTTGGTTTGTAAGCAGCACTAGTAAGGGCAAAACTACTCAGCGCACAGCTACTGGGGGCACAACGGCAGAAGCCATAATTACAGGGGGCATAACTGCATCTTCCCTATGAAGCCACGCCCCTATTTTTTATGCACTCCTTTGGTGCACACTAACCTTATTTTGCCTGTCAGGGGGGGTGGTGGCGCCAAAGGAAACTTTCGCCCTGAGCGCCACAAGGTCTAGAACCGCCCCTGGTCCTTACATACAACAGGCAATAATATACCAGTCACTGTCCCACTATACAGACAGTGCTGTTGGAATTCTCAAGTTGGTCAATGGTTATCCCATTATATTTTACCCCTATATATTATATAATGTACCCTTATTTACTTTTGGGATTTTACTTTTTTTTAAGATTAAGTACTATGGTGGTCATTCCGAGTTGTTCGCTCGCAAGCTGCTTTTAGCAGCATTGCACACGCTAAGACGCCGCCTACTGGGAGTGAATCTTAGCATAGTAAAATTGCGAACGAAAGATTTGCAATATTGCGATAAGACATCTCTGTGCAGTTTCTGAGTAGCTCGACACTTACTCGGCATCTGCGATCAGTTCAGTGCTTGTCATTCCAGGGTGGTCATTCCGAGTTGTTCGCTCGGTAAATTTCATCGCATCGCAGCGATTTTCCGCTTAGTGCGCATGCGCAATGGCCCTCATTCCGAGTTGTTCGCTCGGAGTTTTTCATCGCATCGCAGTGAGAATTCTCTTAGTGCGCATGCGTAATGTTCGCACAGCGCATGCGCCAAGTAACTTTACTATGAAGAAAGTATTTTTACTCACGGCTTTTTCATCGCTCCGGCGATCGCATTGTGATTGACAGGAAATGGGTGTTACTGGGCGGAAACACGGCGTTTTAGGGGCGTGTGGCTGAAAACGCTACCGTTTCCGGAAAAAACGCAGGCGTGTCTGGAGAAACGGTGGGAGTGCTTGGGCGAACGCTGGGTGTGTTTATGACGTCAGCCGGGACCGAAAAGCACTGAATTGATCGCACAGGCAGAGTAAGTCTGGAGTTACTCTAAAACTGCTAACTCGGTTTTGATAGCAATATTGCGCATACATCGGTCGCACATTTAAGAAGTTTAGATTCACTCCCAGTAGGCGGCGGCTTAGCGTGTGTAACTCTGCTGAAATCGCCTTGCGAGCGAACAACTCGGAATGAGGGCCAATGTCCGCACTGCGACAAGTAAATTTGCTAAGAAGTTAGGATTTTTACTCATGGCTTTTTCTTTGCTCAGGCGATCGGAGTGTGATTGACAGGAAGTGGGTGTTTCTGGGCGGAAACAGGCCGTTTTATGGGCGTGCAGGAAAAAACGCTACCGTTTCTGGGAAAAACGCGGGAGTGGCTGGAGAAACGGAGGAGTGTCTGGGCGAACGCTGTGTGTGTTTGTGACGTCAAACCTGGAACGACAAGCACTGAACTGATCGCAGATGCCGAGTAAGTGTCGAGCTACTCAGAAACTGCACAGAGATGTCTTATCGCAATATTGCAAATCTTTCGTTCGCAATTTTACTATGCTAAGATTCACTCCCAGTAGGCGGCATCTTAGCATGTGCAATGCTGCTAAAAGCAGCTTGCGAGCGAACAACTCGGAATGACCACCCAGGTTTGACATCACAAACACACCCAGCGTTCGCCCAGACACTCCTCCGTTTTTCCAGCCACTCCCGCGTTTTTCCCAGAAACTGTAGCGTTTTTTCCCGCATGCCCATAAAATGGCCTGTTTCCGCCCAGAAACACCCACTTCCTGTCAATCATACTCCGATCGCCTGAGCGAAGAAAAAGCCGTGAGTAAAAATCCTAACTTCTTAGCAAATTTAATTGGCGCAGTCGCAGTGCGGACATTGCGCATGCGCACTAAGCGGAAAATCGCTGCGATGCGATGAAATTTACCGAGCGAACAACTCGGAATGACCACCTATATTAGGAATGAGGTTATGCCTTTTGGGTTTGATAATGGCTTATTTTTTTTCATTATAAATCCTCATGTGTCCAAGCTGTTCACCTATTTAAATGACATTTTATTGTTCCATAAAAAATTGCCTTCCACCCCCTGAGGAATTCTAATCAAATAGCTGAAACGCGTTGGGTCGCTCATTTTTGGAGATACCTACCTCTGGATACTTTAGAATTTACTGATCTGCTGTAAAATTCTCCTGGCCAGAGAACTTCCTTTTGTGTTTGCCAAACTTGGACTCTTAGATAAGACTAATTTCTTTTATACATGTACGAGCATATTGGCCCTCATTCCGAGTTGTTCGCTCGGAGTTTTTCATCGCATCGCAGTGAAATTCCGCTTAGTGCGCATGCGCAATGTTCGCACTGCGACTGCGCCAAGTAACTTTACTATGAAGTTAGTACTTTTACTCACGGTGTTTTCTTCGCTCCGGCGATCGTAGTGTGATTGACAGGAAATGGGTGTTACTGGGCGGAAACACGGCGTTTTAAGGGCGTGTGACTCAAAACGCTACCGTTTCCGGAAAAAACGCAGGCGTGTCTGGAGAAACGGTGGGAGTGCTTGGCCGAACGCTGGGTGTGTTTATGACGTCAGCCGGGACCGAAAAGCACTGAACTGATCGCACAGGCAGAGTAAGTCTGGAGTTACTCAAAAACTGCTAACTCGTTTGTAATCGCAATATTGCGCATACATTTAAGAAGTTTAGATTCACTCCCAGTAGGCGGCGGCTTAGCGTGTGTAACTCTGCTATAATCGCCTTGCGAGCGAACAACTCGGAATGAGGGCCATTATCTGTTTGGTTGTTAATAATATTTGTGACTATTATATTATTGAAATTTTTCCTTTAAAGCCCTGAGGTACATGTGACAAGCTAATGAGACATTGTAGGCGTCATTCTTGTTTCACGAACACCCATAGTATAATCTCTTAATGTTCTCTTGAAACTATATAATGGTATTTAAAATAATTACCCATCATTTAAAAAAAATAAAAATAAATTAGTATTTATTGATAGAAAATAGTATATAAACTATCATGAACCATTAATAGTGCAGCAAATGAGTATGACAGCACAATACATATATGTAGCGGAAATACAGATTTAGGTTGTAGCAGTCCGAACACCGAGAGATACAATGGGGGGTAATTCAGACATGGTCGCTCGCTAGCTTTTTTCCAGCGCTGCAATCAGGTCAGAACTGCGCAAGCACCGCAATGCGCAGGCGGGTCGCACAGGTATAAAGCGGATCGTTGCTGTGCGATGGGTTTTACGAAGAATCCATTCGCACAGGCGATGGCAAGGAGATTAACAGGAAGAGGGCGTTTGTGGGTGGCAATTGACCATTTTCTGGGAGTGGTTGGAAAAACGCAGGCGTGTCCAAGCGTTTGCAGGGCGAGTGTCTGACGTCAATTCCGGCCCCGGACAGGCTGAAGAGATCGCAGCGGCTGAGTAAGTTCTGGGCAACTCAGAGACTGCACAAAGTTTTTTTGTACCGCTCGGCTGCACATGCGATCCCACGCTTGCACAGCTGAAATACACTCCCCTATCTGATCGCAGGACTGCAAAAAACTGCTAGCGTGCGATTAGGTCTGAATGACCCCCAATATGTCTGCTACCGAAATGACAAATAGGCCTGGAACATGAATGGACTGACACAGAAAAAGGTAAACGGCAACCAAACAGGAACATCATATACAAGTAGTGCACAAGTAATGAAGAAAATAATAAGTACAATAGAAAGAAATCAACAGAACAAAAGAAAACAGCAATAATAACACTATAAGTCACAGAAACAAAAAATTTAGAGACAAAAACGTGACCTTAGTCTCCTGCTAATCCTCCCTGATATACGCCAAAGGATACCCACATAAAGGGGGGCGACAATGAGAGTCGACACTCGTGTGAGTTTCAAACAACTTTATGATGAGTTGAGGTATCTAGCTTCACAATATGTTAATTGCCCATTTTCTAAAAGCGAAAAATTCCCATTTCAATATCTAGTAATGTGGCTCTGCGATGAACATATAAAAGTAAAAATAGAATTTAGCGTATCCAGAAAAAGGGGGGTAGCTCCATCCAGGTTTTAAGAATTACCTTTTGGGCAACCACTATGGCAAAGATGAGGAAGAGTATAAATTACTTATGTTCCAGGCCCAGGTCCCAATTTTCAGAATTACAACAAAGCATCACCAAAGGGTCAGGTCCAGGTTGTAGACATATGGTGGAACTTATAAACAGGAATACCTTGTAACAAAGGGGGTCATTCCAACCTGACTGCGCGCTGTGGTTTTTCGCAGCGCAACGATACAACAATACAATATACGATAGAACGATAACAATGCGCAGGCGCGTCATACGGGTACAAAGCGGATCGTTGCTATGCAATGGTTTCAACAAAGAATCCATTTGCACAGCAGATCGCAAGGCGATTGACAGGAAGACGGCGTTTGTTGGTGTCAACTGACCATTTTCTGGGAGTAGTTGGGAAAACACAGGCGTGTCCAAGTGTTTGCAGGGCGGGTGTATGATGTCAATTCCGGGCCCGGACAGGCTGAAGTGATCGCAGCGGCTGAGTAAGTCCTGGGCAACTCAGAAACTGTACAAAATGTTTTTGTACCGCTCGGCTGCACATGCGATCGCACGCTTGCAAAGCTAAAATACATTCCCCCATAGGCAGCAACTATCTGATCGCAGCCGTGCAAAAAATAGCTAGCGAGCGATCAACTCGGAATGACCCCCAAAGTTTGTGAATTTTGCAACTCTCCCAGAATTGCTGAAAGAATCCAGCCACCAAAGCTTACATTGACTGTAAGACACGCTCCAGTCTTGTTCGCTACCATGCAGCTCCTCTGCCACTGAGATCTATAAGGACTTTGCAAGGCTTTCAAATGCACTTCTTGGAGCATGGCTCAGTGCAAAAGTTAGGTGGGTGGGAGAAAAAGCCATGGCCAAATCAGTGTGCCTTTTCACATGTTACATCCCCCCCCCCCCCCCCAACTCCCCCCCCCTGCGCAGTGCACATGGGGGGTAATTCCAAGTTGATCGCAGCAGGAATTTTTTTAGCAGTTGGGCAAAACCATGTGCACTGCAGGGGGGGCAGATATAACATGTGCAGAGAGAGTTAGATTTGGGTGGGTTATTTTGTTTCTGTGCAGGGTAAATACTGGCTGCTTTGTTTTTACACTGCAATTTAGATTGCAGATTGAACACACCACACCCAAATCTCTCTCTCTCTGCACATGTTATATCTGCCCCCCCCCCCCTGCAGTGCACATGGTTTTGCCTAACTGCTAAAAAATGTCCTGCTGCGATCAACTTGGAATTACCCCCATGGGTTTGCCCAACTGCTAACAAATTTGCTGCTACAATCAGGTCTGAATCAGGCCCTGAATGTAACGCCTGCTTTGTAAGTACATGTAAGATATGAGTGTGGGAGAAGGTACCTAACCTTAGAGAAAATAGGATTTTGGTTACCTACTGGTAAATCCTTTTCTCATAGTCCGTAGAGGATGCTGGGGTCCATATTAGTACCACGGGGTATAGACGGGTCCACCAGGAGCCATTAGCACTTTAAGAGTTTAATAGTGTGGACTGGCTCCTCCCTCTATGCCCCTCCTACCAGACTCAGTCTAGAAATGAGTAGAGTGGGCCTTTACAGATTTCGGACACAGCAATCCTGCCGTGGAATAAGCATGCTGGATAGTCAACCTGATCCAGCGGGAAATCGACTGCTTAGAAGCAGGACATCCAATTTTCTTTGGATCATAGAGGACAAACAGGGAGTCACGTTTCCTATGACGAGTCGTCCTCTTCACATAAATCTTCAAATTCCTCCCTACATCCAAGGCCTTTGAAGCAATTGAGGAGTCAGTAGCCACTGGCACCACAATAGGTTGGTTGATGTGGAAAGCACACACAACCTTAGGCAGGAACTGTGGACGAGTCCCAAGTTCCGCCCTGTCTTCATGGAAGATCAGATAGGGACTTTTACAAGATAAAGCCCCCAATTCCGACACGCGTCGTGCAGAAGCCAAGGCCAACAAGGTGACCACCTTCCACGTGAGAAACTTGAGGTCAGCCTCCTGTAGAGGCTCAAACCAAGCAGATTGCAGGAACTGCAACCCCACATCAAGATCCCGTGGAGCCGTAGGCGCCACAAAGGGAGGCTGAATGTGCAGAACCGCTTTCAAAAAGGTCTGAACCTCAGGAAGAACAGCCAATTGTTTCAACAAAGCAGAGATCTGGACCTTGGTGGAGCCCAGTCTCCGTTCCATATCCACCCCTGCTTGCAGGAAAAGGAGAAAACTGGCAAGTTGAAACTCCACCGCCTCACACCAAGAAACATATTTCTTCCAAATGCGATGGTAATATTTAGACGTTACCCCCTTCCTGGCCTGTATCAGGGTAGGAATGACCTCACTCGGGATACCTTTCCGAGCTAAGATCTGGCATTCAACCGCCATGCCGTCAAACGTAGCTGCGGTAAGTCTTGATAAGCGAATGGCCCCTGCAGAAGCAGATCCTCCCGATGAGGTAAAGGCCGTGGATCTTCCAGCAGTGAGGATTGCCAGAACCTTTGTTCTACTTACTAGCTGAAGAACCTTTGGGATCAGAGGAAGTGGAGTGAACACATACACTAACTTGAACACCCACGGTGTAACCAGTGTTGTCACCGCCACTGCCTGTGGGTCTCTTGACATGGAACAGTACCTCCGTAGCTTCTTGTTGAGGCGTGAGTGTTATGCACACCAGTGCTAGCAGGAAAGTACTGGTGTCAGAACTGTTATGCACTACAGTGTCTGCAGGAATGTACTGGTGTTTGAACTGTTATGCAAAACAGATGGACTCACAGACAAACTGGGGGATATGACATAACGTACACAGAAGGTGATAGGGTAACAAAATACACACAAAGTGAACAGAGAAGCCCAGAGGCTAAGGAACTGGGTATCTCCCTTGTATTAGAACTGCTAAGATGGAAAAAGCAAGATGTTGTGTTTTAATACGTAGAGAACCCGAAATGCTGTTGCTAAGGGCAACAGCAAAACCCTAAAGGGTTACCAACGGGTGTGGCAGTAAACTCCTTGGTCAGAGATGGAATGATAGACACAAGGAGAATCTCCACAATCCTAATTCTCACTTGCAGTGCACAGGTTTTAGCTTACTGCCACTAAACTGACCCCTGACACCTAGCACAGTGAGACAGGATTAGACAGGCAAGTCTTAGAATACAGCCGCAAACTTGCTAAGTTCACAGAGTAGTAACAGAACCCCAGCAAGCTAAACGACTGACTCCAGTCTTACTGCTAGGTCTGGATTGGCAGAGTGAAATACCAAATTCCCAGGCCTATTTGCAGTAAGCAACAAACAAATACAAAGCTACACAGTACTGGCTAACTTTCATGAACTGACTAACCAACAAAGATTCAGCAGCATCTGCTTACCCTGAAAAGAGGCCTTATAAAGCAGGTGCTGTCCACGCCCCACTCAGACCTCACAGACTGTGAGCACAAAAACCAGCACCGGATCCCCTGCCGTGCACAGAGCCTATAACCACTGCACAGCAAAAGACCCGAACCGGAGTATCAGCTGCGCTCAGGTTACTCCACTAGCACTTGTCTCCCGGTTGCCATGACGACGTGGCAGCACAGGGCAGGAGACCCTAACAGTACCCCCCCCCTCTGACGAGGGGTCAAAGAACCCCTACCACCGGGTTTATCGGGGAACTGCGAGAAGAAAGAGCGTATCAGTCTGGGGGCATGAAGATCACAACTGCGCACCCACGACCGCTCCTCCTTCCAGTGCACCAAAAATGACAGCCGACCCCGAACCACCTTGGAGTCAAGAATCCTTTCAACAACAAACTCCCTCTGGCCACGTATCAGAAGAGGGGAAGGTCTTCCACTGGAAGAAGGATTACTAATCGCCCGTTTTAAAAGGGAACAATGAAATGTTTTATTGATACCCAAAGAACGGGGCAGATCTAACTGAAATGCCACCGGATTGATAACCCTGGTGATCTTATAAGGGCCGATGAACCGGGGCCCTAACTTATGAGATGGCTGTCTCAACTTCAAATTCTTGGTAGACAACCAGACGAAGTCTCCTAATTTGAAGCTGCAGGGTCTTTTCCGCTTATCAAAAACCCTTTTGGTCACTAATGACACAGACACAAGGGCTTTCTTCACTTTCCGCCAAATACCTCTAAGGACCGAAACCACAGAGGAACCACCAGGCGTGGAGTCCAGGGGGTCAAAAGAATTGGCCTTAGGATGATGCCCATACACACAAAGGAAGGGAGAGATCCCTGTAGCAGAGTGAGCCGCGTTGTTATAGGCAAACTCCGCCATGGACAGATGAGCAACCCAGTCAGTCTGACACTTGGAGACATAACACCTGAGGAACTGCTCCAAGGACTGGTTCACCCTTTCAGTCTGCCCATTAGACTGCGGATGGTAGCCTGACGACAAGCTGACAGAAATCTGGAGATCGGAACAAAATGCCCTCCAGAATTTGGCCACAAACTGGGATCCGCGGTCAGAGACCACATCAAGTGGCAACCCGTGGAGACGCACAACATGCAGCATAAATAATTCAGACAGGCGTCTGGCTGATGGCAGCCCAACCAGTGGAACGAAGTGCGCCATCTTCGAAAACCTGTCAACGACAACCCAGATGGCTGTCATCCCCGAGGATTTGGGCAAGTCCACCACAAAATCCATTGAAATGTGGGTCCATGGCTTAGATGGGATAGAGAGTGGATGTAATGGGCCAACAGGAACCCCTCTAGGAGTCTTATTTCGGGCACAGATGTCACATGCCCGAACCCACTGATCCACATCCTTAGCCACCGAGGGCCACCACACCGCCCTAGATAGCAACTCCCGAGTTCTGGCAATACCCGGGTGACCTGCCGACTTCTTGGCATGGAATTCCAGGAACACTCGCTGTCTTAACCTAGGAGGCACAAACAAAAGACCTACCGGAAGGTCTGGAGGAGCCTGCTCCTGTGCTCTAAGGGCTAATGATAAGAGGTCCTGGGTAATGCCCACTTTAATACATGATGGGGAAACAATGGGCAACGGCTCCTCGGTGGTCTCCTGAATTGGAGCAAAACTTCGCGAGAGCGCATCAGCCTTGATGTTTTTTGACCCAGGGCGATATGTTATCAAAAAATTAAAGCGAGCAAAAAACAAAGCCCATCGTGCCTGCCTGGCATTGAGACGCTTCGCTGACTCTAAATATGCCAGATTCTTATGGTCAGTGAGAATTGAGACCACAAACTTAGCCCCCTCAAGCCAGTGTCTCCACTCCTCGAGTGCATCTTTAATAGCCAACAATTCCCGGTTACCCACATCATAATTCATCTCGGCAGGCGAAAATTTACGGGAAAAGTAAGCACAGGGATGAAGGCGATTATCAGACACTCCCATCTGAGAAAGCACTGCCCCAATACCCATCTCAGAGGCATCCACCTCCACCACAAAAGGACGCTCTGGATCTGGGTGTCGCAGCACCTTGGCCGAAACAAATGCCCTTTTGAGACGGGCAAAAGCCGCTTTAGCCTCACAAGACCAGTGAGCAACATCCGCCCCTTTCTTAGTGAGTGCCACCAAGGGCGCCACTATAGACGAAAATCCAGCGATAAATCGTCTATAAAAATTTGCAAAGCCCAGGAAACGCTGAAGCGCCTTCAAACTAGTGGGCTGCACCCAATCCAGGACTGCCTGTACCTTGGAACCCTCCATTTGGAAACCTTCTGGGGAGATAATATATCCTAGAAATGTGATTTGCTGAACTTCAAATTCGCACTTCTCCAGCTTCGCCCCAAGCCGGTGGTCTCTGAGTTTCTGGAGGACTAAGCGTACATGCTTCCGATGTTCCTCCAGGGAATGGGAGAAGATTAGGATGTCATCTAAGTATACAACTAAGAATCTATCCAAATATTCCCTGAGCACATCATTCATGAAATCCTGGAAGACTGCCGGGGCATTACAGAGCCCAAAAGGCATCACCAAATATTCATAATGCCCTGAGTGGGTATTAAAGGCAGTCTTCCATTCATCCCCCTCTCTTATTCGGATTAGATTGTACGCACCGCGTAGGTCAATCTTAGAAAAAATGGTGGCAGTACGAAGCTGGTCAAACAAGACCGAAATGAGAGGCAGTGGGTATGAGTTTTTAATCGTGATACGGTTCAATTCCCTGAAGTCGATGCAGGGTCGCAACGAACCGTCCTTTTTACCCACGAAGAAGAACCCCGACCCAACTGGAGACTGTGAAGGTCTGATAAATCCCTTAGCCAAGTTCTCCTGAATGTACTCTGCCATAGCCTGAGTCTCAGGACGTGACAGGGAGTACAACCTGCTCTTGGGAAGCTTAGCATTTGGCAACAAATCAATGGCACAGTCATAGGGGCGATGGGGAGGTAGTACCTCTGCAACTTTTTTGGAGAACACGTCCGCAAAATCTGCATAACACCCTGGCAATCCTGGCAAACTTAGCTGCGAGAGCCTGATTGGAAGGCTCAAGCAACTCCTGAAACAATCAGTACCCCAACTAAGAATCTCCCCAGAGACCCAGTCAAATTGAGGATTGTGGGCCCTTAACCAGGGTAACCCCAACACCAATGGGGCAAAAGTACAGACAGTCACATAAAAGGACAATTTTTCAGAGTGTGTGGCTCCAATAAACAAAGAAATCTGGCTAGTGCAAGAGGTAATTTTACCTTGGGATAATGGTTCCCCGTTTAACCCACAAATCTCAATTTCCGATGCCAAGGGTACTAAGGGAACAGAGTGTTTCAGGGCGAATTGGCGGTCCATAAAAACCCCGTCGGCCCCACTGTCCACAAAGGCCTCAGTCTTGACAGTTTGACCGAGGATCTTCAAGGTCACCGGAATGATAAAAGTCTTCTTGGGAAATTCTGACTTCTGGCCTGACAGGATATTTCCAATCACCCTCAGGCCCTGAAGTTTTCCGGCTTTTCTGGGATGATACTACCACATGACCTTTATTCCCACAGTACAAACACAACCCCTGCTGTCTCCTCCGCGTCTTCTCACGCGAGGAGAGGCGGGTAGCCCCAATCTGCATAGGCTCCTCAGAAAATTCCTCAGAGTCTGAGGTTCCCTTGGGAAGGAAGGAAATCTCAGTCTCCCTTTCAAGCCTACGCTCTCTCAGCCGTCTATCCACCCGGATGGATAACTGCGTGAGCTGATCCAAGCTATCAGGCAAGGGATATTGTACCAGTTGGTCCTTTATCTGGTTAGAAAGACCTCTTCGGTACTGGTGTCTCAGGGCTGGGTCATTCCACTGGGTATCATGGGCCAACCTCCGAAACTCCGTACAGTAAACCTCAACTGGCCTTCGCCCTTGCTTAAGGATCGAAATCTGAGCCTCGGCTGAGGCCGTCTTGTCAGGGTCATCATACAACATGCCCAGTGCCGTAAAAAAAGCATCAACACTTTTAAGCGACGGACAGTCAGGCTGCAACCCATATGCCCAGACCTGTAGGTCTCCTTGTAGCAAGGAAATCACTATGCCCACCCGCTGAATCTCCGACCCAGAAGACTGAGGCCTAAGCCGGAAGTATAGCTTGCAGCTCTCCTTGAAACAAAAGAACTGCGAGCGATCTCCAGAAAAACGATCCGGGAGATTTACTTTCGGCTCCTTAACCCCTGCAGGTGCTGCTGCTGCGGGAGCTCCGCCAGCAGCCTGGGAGGTGTGCATTTTAATGTACAAATCATTAAATTGTCGAGTCAGGACCTGCACCTGATCGACCACCTGTTGCAACGTATTTTGAGGGGTATGCTCCATATTCCCACAAAATTTCAACAGTATTAGGCTGCTGATTATGTTATGCACACCAGTGCCAGCAGGAAAGTACTGGTGTCAGAACTGTTATGCACTACAGTGTCTGCAGGAATGTACTGGTGTTTGAACTGTTATGCAAAACAGATGGACTCACAGACAAACTGGGGGATATGACATAACGTACACAGAAGGTGATAGGGTAACAAAATACACACAAAGTGAACAGAGAAGCCCAGAGGCTAAGGAACTGGGTATCTCCCTTGTATTAGAACTGCTAAGATGGAAAAAGCAAGATGTTGTGTTTTAATACGTAGAGAACCCGAAATGCTGTTGCTAAGGGCAACAGCAAAACCCTAAAGGGTTACCAACGGGTGTGGCAGTAAACTCCTTGGTCAGAGATGGAATGATAGACACAAGGAGAATCTCCACAATCCTAATTCTCACTTGCAGTGCACAGGTTTTAGCTTACTGCCACTAAACTGACCCCTGACACCTAGCACAGTGAGACAGGATTAGACAGGCAAGTCTTAGAATACAGCCGCAAACTTGCTAAGTTCACAGAGTAGTAACAGAACCCCAGCAAGCTAAACGACTGACTCCAGTCTTACTGCTAGGTCTGGATTGGCAGAGTGAAATACCAAATTCCCAGGCCTATTTGCAGTAAGCAACAAACAAATACAAAGCTACACAGTACTGGCTAACTTTCATGAACTGACTAACCAACAAAGATTCAGCAGCATCTGCTTACCCTGAAAAGAGGTCTTATAAAGCAGGTGCTGTCCACGCCCCACTCAGACCTCACAGACTGTGAGCACAAAAACCAGCACCGGATCCCCTGCCGTGCACAGAGCCTATAACCACTGCACAGCAAAAGACCCGAACCGGAGTATCAGCTGCGCTCAGGTTACTCCACTAGCACTTGTCTCCCGGTTGCCATGACGACGTGGCAGCACAGGGCAGGAGACCCTAACAGTGAGGCTATCACGTCTATGTGGGGAACCCCCCCCACCAACCGGTTACCTCCTCAAATACCTCCGAATGTAGGCCCCACTCCCCAGGATGTAGATCGTGTCTGCTGAGGAAGTCTGCTTCCCATTTGTCTACGACCGGAATGAAGACTGCCGACATCGCCGCCGCGTGCCTTTCTGCCCCGATGATGATTTTTGACACCTCTGACATGGCAGCCCTGCTCTTCTTTCCGCCTTGTCAGTTTATGTAGGCCACCGTGGTCACATTGTCCGACTGCACTCGAACAGCCCGATCATGTAGAAGGTGTGCTGCTTGCAGAAGGGTATTGTAAACGGCCCTGGGTTTCAGGATGTTTATTGGGAGAAGTGATTCTTGAGCCGACCATCGTCCCTGAAAGGTTTCCCCTACAGTGACTGCTCCCCAACCCCTTAGACTTGCATCTGTGGTTAAAAGGATCCAGTCTTGAATTCCGAACTGAATTCATACTGGGAACACCTTACATCCTGCCCTGGTGAGCACTATTCTATCCGTGCCGAGGGTAGAGAACGTTGTACTGGTGCATCCACACTTTGTCGGAGTGGAGAATCTGACGAGTTCCGCCGCTGACGGATGTCTCACCCGTGCACAGGGTGATATAGAGCGGCTACAAACAAATCACTGTGGTGCAGCGAGGAAAACCCGTCCCAGACTGTGAGTAACAGTTATTATACAACTGCCATCTTTGCACCACTTATATATCTAGTGGATTTGGAAAGTGATGAACTTTTTCCAACTGGAGTCGAACTTACATTAATCTGAGGACACTCACATGCACGGCCGTGCAAAAATTCTTGTGCTTCTATTTTTGGGCAAGTAATTAAATACAGATAAAAGCTATTAGAGAATTATCTCTTATTCAAGGTTATTGTGACTGCCTTCCAAGTACCTATAAATAGTACCATTGCTTAATCTAGAGGTCTTTGAAACCTCAGTTTTATATGAAAATTATTATGTAGTGGTCTTGTATATTTTAAAGTGTTATATGTTTTTAGTTTATGTAATAAATTAGTTTATTTTTATATTTTTGTGTTCATCATTGGTATTGAGCACTCACCTGGTAATTTTACACTACTGCTTTGTCGTTTGAGGAGGCTGGCTACCTCCCCACCAGGTGGCAGCTAATTCCAGGGTGCACACACACACAGGTCTGCCCAGCGCCATCATAACCCCTTTTTCTTTTTCTTGCTTGAATTGCGAACCTTCTCCCTTCCAGAAGGTGTAGAAGATGCATCCACCCACCCCTCTGATTTTAAATAGTCCAACACTCTAGCCTTTACATTTGGAATGAGCACACTGTGGTAAGACTCCTACATTTTGTTTAATATGGCAGTCCATAATGGGGGGAATTCTTTGGGGTGCGGGGCTCCCTTTGCCTGCCGTAGCTGTGTGTCCCTGGGGCATCGCAATTTAACATTATTTCATCACTCCATGGCACTTAGTTTGTTTTATATATATGTAACACCTTCACATAATTTTCTTTTACTGCTCACATTATTCACACATGCAGCAACAGCTGCTCCTACCACTTTAACCCTATCATTTTATCACTCCTGCGATGCCCTGGGGTTGTCTGGCTGGGTGGCTCTGGGGTGTCCTGCCCCCCGGACCTGAACCCCTATAGTTAGTGTTAGGGACTTACCGAATGAGAGGCTACCTTGATGCGGTGGGTAAGCTCATAGCCCTGGCCAGGAATATGCTTAATGCCTCTGGTTACTACAGGTTGAGCTAGTGTGAGATTGTGCACCTGCTACTTTTCCTCTTTGTACACTTTACCAAGTCTCAAGCAGAGTAGCACCTCACTACCTAATTAAGGTGTGCAAATTAGGGCCCTTTTACCAGAGGAGTGAAATCCTGGCTTTCGGAGACAGGTGTATCCTCTTGTGCATGTGTAGGTGAGAGCCCGACCACTGGTCCAACAGTTCCAGCTGAAAGGGTCGAGCATGAAACCTGCCGTACTGCAGAGATCGTAGGCAGTAACCATCTTCCCCAGAAGGCGTATGCATTGATGAACCGACACCCGGGTAGGCTTTAGGACCTCCCGGACCATTGCTTGAATCACCAACGCTTTCTCCATCGGGAGAAATACCTTCTGCACTTCCGTGTCGAGGATCATTCCCAGGAAAGACAGCCACCTTGTCGGCTCCAGATGAGACATTGGAAGCTTTAGGATCCAACCGTGCCTCCTGAGCAGCTGTTTCGTGAGCGTGATGGAACGCAACAACCTCTCCCTGGAAGACGCTTTGATCAGGAGATCGTCCAGATATAGAATTATGTTCACCCCGTTAGCGGAAGAGAACCATCATCTCCGCCAGCACCTTGGTGAAGATCCTCGGTGCTGTGGAGAGGCCAAAAGGCAGCGCCTGGAACTGATAGTGATCGTCCATCAGCGCAAACCTGAGATATGCTTGATGCGGCACCCAAATGGGAATGTGGAGGTAAGCATCCTTAATGTCCAGGGACACCAGGAACTCCCCCTCCGACAGTCCTGAGATGACAGCTCTCAGAGATTCCATCTTGAATTTGAACTCCTTGAGATGAGGGTTCAACGATTTTAAGTTTAGAATAGGCCGTACCGAACCATCCGGGTTCGGTACCACAAAAAGGTTAGAATAATAACCCTTGTTCCGATGCTGAAGTGGGACTGGAAAAATGACCTCTGACACCACCAATTTTCTGATGGCCTCCAGAAGAATTGTCCTGTCTGCCAGTAGCGCTGGCAAGCCTGACTTGAAGAAACAGTGAGCCGGGGGATCTTGAAACTCCAGTCTGTACCCTCTGGACACTATATCCAGAACCCAGGGATCCAGACCCGATGACACCCAGACGTGGCTGAACTGCCGGAGTCTTGCCCTCACCTGATCTTCCTCCAGGCCTAGCTGTCCACCGTCATGTGGAGGACTTAGGGGTATCAGAAGCGGGCTTCTGGATCTGGGAACCTGCGGGAGCGGGTTTCTTTCCCTTGGCACGACCACCTCTGAAGAAGATGTTCGAAGGCTTATTCTTTTTAGGTCTCGCGGGCAGAAAGGACTGTGACATGGTAGATGAAAAGCGCTTCTTCGTAGCCGGTGCAACTGAGGGGAGAAAAGGAGACCCGCGGTAGCTGTTGCAATCCATGCATCCAACTCCTCCCCAAAGAGAGCCTGACCTTTGTATGGTAGGCCTTCTACACACTTCCGCGCAGCCAGAGACCTCTGCGAGCCGAGACGGACATGGAGGAGATCCCCGCAGCCATGGAACCCAGGTCCTTCATGGAATCCACCAGGAACCCTGCAGAATCCTGAATATTACGTAAAAATAAATCAACGTCACTTTTGTCCAGCGTATTTGATTCCTCCTGCAGAGTGATCGACCGCCTGGCAATAGCTTTAGCAATCCAAGCACAGGCTATAGTAGGCAGCAATATAGCCCCTGAAGCCGTGTAAATGGATTTTAGCGTAGCATCCACCTTGCAATCTGCCAGGTCCTTTAACGTGGTAGAACCCGGGACCGGTAATACCACCTGTTTGGACAGCCTGCAGACAGAGGCGCCGACTATCGGCGGGGACTCCCATCTCTTCCTATCTTCCTGTCACGATCCGGGTATCTGGACGCCATTTCTTACCCATCAGATGCCTCCTAAGGCTGGCTCAGCGCTCCAGGACCGGATCCCATCTGTTATCCTGATGTGTACATTCCTGTATCCTCTCCTGTCACTCTGGGACGCTGTCACAGTAAACGCCATATTACACCTGGCATGGCGTCTCCCGCGGCCTCCGCCGCCGTCCCTGAACTTCTGCATGCAGAGTGTCTGAGTGGCGATTACGTCAGCCGCGGCCTCCGCTGTGTCCGCGTGGTTGGATGTGCATCTGTCAGCCTGGCGCCTCCTGTCTCCGGTGGCCGGCGCCGCCATTACTGTTTTCATTACCACATGGATTACAAACCAAACTTCCCTCCAAGTGTCTGCATGGGCGCAGCCATCTTGGATTCTGTCAGCTGATCATTTCCACCAATCTGTTCTCAGTATTGATAATCTGCATAATTGCCTAGCCAATCCCTTCCTTGCTGCAGGTATAAATACACTGTGCCTGAGCAAGGAAGGCGTCAGTGCTTTGGTTGTCAAACCTAGTTCCTGTTTGTCTCTCTCCTGTGATTGTCTTCCAGGTTCCAGCTCCTGTCTCAAGACTTCCTCCATAGAGACCCGCACCAGCATTCCACCTGCGGTGTAGCCTGACTCTCCAATCCATTGTGGATTCATCTGTTTCCAGCTACAACATTACCTGCTTCCAGCTCAGCTTCCAGCAGAGTACAGCTTCCCTTAAAGGGCCGGTGTCCTTTCTACACTTTACCACTCTCCACCGGTATTATTATTTCTCCGCTCTCAAGTTCTACATTTCAGTTCATATTTCATCGCTCCCAAGTTCATTTATTATTTAACTGGTTCCAGCCAGTATCCACTCCGTGCTAACAACAGTCTGGTTCCAGCCAGTATCCACAGCAGCTGTTTTATCTTCAGCAACCCAGCTTTTCCTGGAACACCAGCTGGCACAATCCTGGGTTATCTCCATTGCTACAGTCGGGCCTGGTAAGGACTTTCCATCTAGAAGATCATAAGAACTATCTCACACTACCAGTGCCCTGTGGCTCCTGCCATCCTGTAGTACCCAGGAACTGTATTTATTCTTTGCTGACTTTTACGTTTTCTTTTACTGCTGCTGTGTTGCGGAGTTGTCATAATAAACATCATTGACTTTTATCCAAGTTGTCGTGGTCACGCCTTCGGGCAGTTATTATTCATGTTACTTACATGTCCAGGGGTCTGATACAACCTCCCAGGATCCGGTACATCTCAGCCCCTACAACTGAGGCTGCCTCCCGTCAGCTCAGGCCCTCAGTTGTGACAGTAAGCACTGACCTAATGAATCCAGCCGGAGACCAGGATCAAGCGGCCAGGCCGATGCAAGAACTGGCAGCCCGACTAGAACATCAGGAGGCTGCACAGGGCCACATCATCCGCTGTCTCCAGGATCTCTCTACTCGGTTGGATGGGATTCAGACAACTCTCCGTGGATCAGGCGCGTCTGGTGCGTCAACCACAGTGACTCCAGCTATAACCCCACCCACCTTACCCATTTCTGCTCCACGTCTTCATCTTCCAACGCCAGCAAAATTTGACGGATCTCCAAGATTCTGCAGGGGATTTCTCAACCAGTGTGAGATTCAGTTTGAGCTACAACCTGGCAATTTTCCCAGTGACCGTACAAAAATTGCCTACATTATTTCTCTTCTCAGTGGCTCAGCCCTTGATTGGGCATCACCGTTATGGGAGAGGTCCGACACCCTGCTATCTTCCTACACTGCCTTCGTGTCAACATTCAGGCGCATCTTCGACGAGCCAGGCCGGGTAACCTCAGCTTCATCCGAGATTCTCCGTTTACGCCAGGGGTCACGTACAATAGGACAATATCTGATACAGTTCCAGATCCTGGCATCCGAACTGGCATGGAACGACGAGGCCCTGTATGCTGCATTCTGGCATGGCTTATCTGAGCGTATTAAAGATGAGTTAGCTACCAGAGACTTACCTTCTAAGTTAGATGAGCTAATCTCACTCTGCACGAAAGTTGATTTACGTTTCAGAGAGAGAGCAACTGAGCGTGGAAGATCATCTGCTCCAAAATCTTCTGCTCCTCCTCCTCGTCAACTGTCACCATCTAAAGATGAGCCCATGCAACTTGGCCGTTCCCGTTTAACTCCTGCTGAGCGCCGAAGACGTCTCTCCGAGTTTCTCTGTCTCTATTGTGCAGCTCCGTCTCACACCATTAATGCCTGTCCCAAACGTCCGGGAAACTCCAAATCCTAGCTCGCCAAGGAGAGGGCCGGCTAGGAGTAATGATCTCCTCTCCATCTCCTCAAGATTGTAATCTCCCAGTCTTGCTTCAAGTTGCTCAACGTTATCGGAACGTCATTGCCCTCCTTGATTCCGGAGCAGCTGGGAACTTTATTACCGAAGCCTATGTTAAACGGTGGTCCCTACCCACCGAGAGACTTCCTTCGTCCATTTCTTTAACTGCCGTGGATGGCAGCAAAATTTTTGATGCAGTTATTTCTTTAAGGACTCTACCAGTTCGTCTGAGAGTGGGAGTTCTTCATTCCGAACTTATTTCTTTTTTAGTGATTCCAAGAGCCACACATCCTGTGGTCCTGGGCCTTCCATGGCTCCGTCTTCACAATCCTACAATTGATTGGACGACTACGCAAATCCTGGCATGGGGTTCCTCCTGTGCTGAGACATGTTTGTTTAAAGTATTGCCTGTCTGTTCTTCCTCCCCCAGGTCGTCTGATGTTCCACCTCCTCCATATCAAGATTTCACGGATGTGTTCAGTAAAGCTTCTGCTTTAGCCCTTCTGCTCCACGGGAGGTTTCTGTCCTCCCAGAGCTCGCCTTAGGACACCTGCGTTACGGTTTGACAGGTGTACCGCCCCAGTCAAACTCCCCACCTGCCACTGTCCCCCATCATCCTTCCTCCTCATAGAGAATGGGACTGTCCGATTGATCTCGTTCCAGGGAAGGTTCCACCTCGAGGCCGAACTTATCCATTGTCTCTGCCTGAGACGCATTCTATGGAGGAATATATTAAAGAGAACCTAGCAAAGGGGTTCATTCGACCTTCTTCTTCTCCAGCCGGCGCAGGCTTCTTTTTTGTAAAAAAGAAAGATGGTGGTCTGCGGCCGTGCATCGACTACAGAGGTTTGAACGACATTACCATCAAGAACCGTTATCCTTTACCCCTGATTACTGAGCTCTTTGACAGAGTTAGCGGAGCTACCATCTTTACAAAGCTGGACTTGCGAGGTGCATACAATCTCATCCGGATCCGTGAGGGTGACGAGTGGAAGACCGCCTTTAACACCCGTGACGGACATTATGAGTACCTCGTCATGCCCTTCGGATTGAGCAATGCTCCAGCTGTCTTCCAGCATTTTGTCAATGAGATCTTCAGAGACATTCTATACCGTCATGTCGTGGTCTATCTAGACGATATCCTCATTTTTGCCAACGATTTAGAGGAACATCGTTTTTGGGTTAAAGAGGTTCTGTCCCGTCTCCGTGTCAATCATCTCTATTGCAAATTAGAAAAATGCGTCTTTGAAGTCAAGTCCATTCCGTTTCTAGGGTACATTGTGTCCGGTTCCGGACTAGAGATGGATCCTGAGAAACTACAAGCAATCCAAAATTGGCCGGTACCCTTAACCCTCAAAGGGGTCCAGAGGTTCTTAGGGTTCGCCAACTATTACCGAAAGTTTATACGAGACTTTTCCACCATTGTGGCGCCTATTACTGCTTTCACTAAGAAGGGTGCTAACCCGTCCAAGTGGTCTGAAGAAGCCATGCAAGCATTTCATCTTTTAAAACAAAGGTTCATCTCTGCGCCTGTTCTGAAACAGCCTGACATCGACTCTCCTTTCATCTTAGAGGTGGATGCCTCCTCCATTGGAGTAGGAGCGGTGTTATCTCAGAGGGCTAAAGATGGCCATTTACACCCTTGCAGTTTCTTCTCCCGGAAGTTCTCCCCAGCTGAGCGCAACTATGCCATTGGCGACCAGGAGTTGCTAGCCATCAAGCTCGCTCTAGAAGAGTGGAGGTATCTGTTGGAGGGAGCTTCTCATTCAATCACCATACTTACAGACCACAAGAACCTTTTATACCTGAAGGGCGCACAATGTCTCAACCCTCGTCAGGCCAGATGGGCACTTTTCTTTTCCAGGTTCGACTTTAAACTCCAGTTCTGTCCGGGCTCTCAGAATCGCAAGGCCGATGCCCTTTCCCGCTCATGGGAGCAAGAAAATGAGTCAGAGTCTTCAGACAAGCATCCTATTATAAATCCGTTGGCATTCTCCACGGTAGGGATGGACTCTACGCCCCCATCAGGGAAAAGTTTTGTGAAGCCGATGCTAAGGAAGAAGCTCATGCATTGGGCCCATGCTTCCCGTTTTGCCGGACATACAGGTATCCAAAAAACCCTGGAGTTTATCTCTAGGTCCTATTGGTGGCCAACTCTGAAAAAGGACGTCTTGGAGTTTATTGCATCTTGCCCAAAGTGTGCCCAACATAAAGTATCCCGCCAGTCGCCTGCGGGGCAACTGGTTCCACTATCCGTTCCCCGTCGACCATGGACCCACTTGTCGATGGATTTCATTACAGACTTACCCATGTGCAACAAGTTCAATACCATCTGGGTGGTAGTTGACCGGTTCACCAAGATGGCACACTTCATTCCTCTCACCGGTCTTCCGTCAGCTTCCAAGTTGGCTCAAGTATTCATACAAGAGATCTTCCGACTCCACGGTCTTCCTGAAGAAATTATCTCAGATCGAGGAGTTCAATTCACAGCCAAATTCTGGCGAAGTTTATGTCAAGTCCTCCAAGTCAAGCTAAAGTTTTCCACGGCTTACCATCCTCAGACCAATGGTCAAACCGAGAGGGTGAATCAGGACTTGGAGGCCTTCCTCCGCATCTATGTGTCCTCCTCTCAAGATGACTGGGTTCAATTACTTCCCTGGGCCGAGTTCTGTCATAACAACCAGTATCATTCTTCATCTGCTTCAACACCATTCTTCACTAACTTTGGATTCCACCCTAAAGTCCCTGAGTTCCAACCGCTTCCAGCAACTTCTGTTCCCGCAGTGGATATCACCTTGCATCAGTTTGCCAATATCTGGAAGAGCGTACGATCAGCTCTGCTCAAGGCATCGTTCAGGTACAAGAAGTTTGCGGATAAGAAGCGTCGAGCAGTTCCTGCTCTCAAGGTGGGTGATCGGGTATGGTTATCCACGAAGAATTTGAGGTTAATAGTTCCCAGTATGAAGTTTGCACCTCGCTATATCGGTCCTTTCAAGATTGAACAAGTCATAAATCCTGTTGCTTACAGACTTCAGTTGCCTCCCTTCTTAAAAATACCCAGGACATTCCATGTTTCCCTGTTGAAACCGCTGATCTTGAATCGGTTTCATTCCTCACTTCCTCCAACTCCGAAAGTCCAAACTCAACGAGGCGTTGAGTATGAAGTGGCCAAGATCCTGGACTCACGTCACCGTTACGGTCAACTACAATATCTTATTGACTGGAAGGGTTATGGTCCTGAGGAACGTTCATGGACCAATGCTTCTGATGTCCATGCTCCTGCCTTGGTCCGGAGATTCCATTCCAAGTTTCCTCAAAAGCCAAAGAAGTGTCCTGGGGCCACTCCTAAAGGGGGGGGTGCTGTCACGATCCGGGTATCTGGACGCCATTTCTTACCCATCAGATGCCTCCTAAGGCTGGCTCAGCGCTCCAGGACCGGATCCCATCTGTTATCCTGATGTGTACATTCCTGTATCCTCTCCTGTCACTCTGGGACGCTGTCACAGTAAACGCCATATTACACCTGGCATGGCGTCTCCCGCGGCCTCCGCCGCCGTCCCTGAACTTCTGCATGCAGAGTGTCTGAGTGGCGATTACGTCAGCCGCGGCCTCCGCTGTGTCCGCGTGGTTGGATGTGCATCTGTCAGCCTGGCGCCTCCTGTCTCCGGTGGCCGGCGCCGCCATTACTGTTTTCATTACCACATGGATTACAAACCAAACTTCCCTCCAAGTGTCTGCATGGGCGCAGCCATCTTGGATTCTGTCAGCTGATCATTTCCACCAATCTGTTCTCAGTATTGATAATCTGCATAATTGCCTAGCCAATCCCTTCCTTGCTGCAGGTATAAATACACTGTGCCTGAGCAAGGAAGGCGTCAGTGCTTTGGTTGTCAAACCTAGTTCCTGTTTGTCTCTCTCCTGTGATTGTCTTCCAGGTTCCAGCTCCTGTCTCAAGACTTCCTCCATAGAGACCCGCACCAGCATTCCACCTGCGGTGTAGCCTGACTCTCCAATCCATTGTGGATTCATCTGTTTCCAGCTACAACATTACCTGCTTCCAGCTCAGCTTCCAGCAGAGTACAGCTTCCCTTAAAGGGCCGGTGTCCTTTCTACACTTTACCACTCTCCACCGGTATTATTATTTCTCCGCTCTCAAGTTCTACATTTCAGTTCATATTTCATCGCTCCCAAGTTCATTTATTATTTAACTGGTTCCAGCCAGTATCCACTCCGTGCTAACAACAGTCTGGTTCCAGCCAGTATCCACAGCAGCTGTTTTATCTTCAGCAACCCAGCTTTTCCTGGAACACCAGCTGGCACAATCCTGGGTTATCTCCATTGCTACAGTCGGGCCTGGTAAGGACTTTCCATCTAGAAGATCATAAGAACTATCTCACACTACCAGTGCCCTGTGGCTCCTGCCATCCTGTAGTACCCAGGAACTGTATTTATTCTTTGCTGACTTTTACATTTTCTTTTACTGCTGCTGTGTTGCGGAGTTGTCATAATAAACATCATTGACTTTTATCCAAGTTGTCGTGGTCACGCCTTCGGGCAGTTATTATTCATGTTACTTACATGTCCAGGGGTCTGATACAACCTCCCAGGATCCGGTACATCTCAGCCCCTACAACTGAGGCTGCCTCCCGTCAGCTCAGGCCCTCAGTTGTGACACTTCCTCTGTGAAGGGAAAAGCCAACAAGACCCTCTTGGGAATCTGGAATTTATTTTCCGGAGTTTCCCATGCCTTTTCAAAGATAGCATTCAATTCTTTGGATGCCAGGAATGTGATGGGGGGGGGGGGGGCTTCTTATTATCTGTGAAGAAGGCCTCCTACACCTGTTCCGGAGCTGTGTTTGAAATGTGTAAAACATCCCTAACAGCCTCAATCATTAACTGCACCCCCTTGGCAAGTGATGTTGTCCCCCCACACATCCCCGTCTGCAGCATCAGAGTCGGTGTCCGTGTCATCCTGCATAATTGCAAGTGCACGTTTGTGAGAATGTACCGCAGGGAACCCCGAGGAGGCAGTATCAGACCATACAACCATAGAGGACTGGAGGACTTGAGTGGCATGCTCAGTCCTAGCAACTCTATCAGAAATCTGAGAAATAGTCCCCCTCAGAGAGACTAACCATTCTGGCTCTCTAGCTGGGATCTGCGCTAAAACAGTGCAATCCTGATTACATGGAATGGAGTCCTCCTGGGAAGACAAATCCTCTGCAGCATATGAAACAGTGTCTCTAGACAAGTTGCACACACACTCAAAACACCCCACAACACACAGGGTATTATGAAGACAGAGTTTCCCCCCAAGAATGGCAGAGAGACACAGAGATTGGAGCCAACGCACACACAGCACTTTAAAGGTATAGGGAGTCCCTTACCAGCACTGCCTGTGTCCCTTAATAGGTGACGCAGCCTGTACACAGCCTCCCCCCCTTCTACAACCCCCTTGGTACTGTACAGACAGCTGGAGATTGCTCTGGAGGGACCTGGTTCCACTTGTAGTAAGTGCAGGCAAGAGAAAATGGCGCTGAACACTGCAGGGTCTGCTCTGAGAAGCTCCGCCCCCTCAATGGCGCTGTCTTCCCGCTCACTGATAGATTATACTGGCTGAAGGAGTTGCGCTGGCCTGGATCCGCAGACCCCGACAGACTTGCAGTGGACAGTGTAGAGTTCGGCGCTGGCCCAGAGCACCCCCCCAGCGCCGTAGCGCAGTACCGCTGAGCCATCACGGAGTGCGGGTGAGACCGCGCTCCTTACCCCAAGGCCGCCTGCTTCACATCACACTGTCCCCCCACTTGCAAGGGGGACAGTGACTCACTCGCCAACTCTTCAGCTCCCGAGGGGGTGGCTGCCGGGGCGAGCCTTCTCCTGTGGCGGAGAGTGATCAGACCCCACTGAAGCCAAATGTTCAGTCAGCGGGAGCAGTGGCTCCCCCCCCCCAGTCCCACGCAGCAGGGAGGCTGTCGCCAGTAGCCTCCCTGTCAAACAAAAAACTCTGAAAAGAAAAAAATTTAACTTTTTCTAAAGAAGCTCAGTAGAGCTCCCCTAGCTGTCATCGGCTCCTCCGGGCACATTTTCTAAACTGAGTCTTGTAGGAGGGGCATAGAGGGAGCAGCCAGCCCACACTATTAAACTCTTAAAGTGCCAATGGCTCCAGGTGGACCCGTCTTTACCCCGTGGAACTAATATGGACACCAGCATCCTCTAGGAGGGATCCGGATTGAAAGTCGACAGTAACTAGGTCGACAATGTCTAGGTCGACCACTATTGGTCGACAGTAACTATGTCGACAGGGTCAAAAGGTCGACATGTTCTAGGTCGACAGGTCAAAAGGTCGACATGAGTTTTTCACATTTTTTTCTTTTTTTGAACCTTTTCATACTTAACGATCCACGTGGACTACGATTGGAACGGTAATCTGTGCCGAGCAAAGCGGTAGCGGAGCGAAGGCACCATGCCCGAAGCATGGCGAGCTTCGCTCGCCATGCGAGGGGACGCGGTGCACTAATTGGTGTTCCCGGTCACTCTACGAAGAAAATTACACCAAAATAACATTAAAAATTCATGTCGACCTTTTGACCTGTCGACCTAGAACATGTCGACCTTTTGACCCTGTCGACCTTTTGACCCTGTCGATCTAGTTACTGTCGACCAATAGTGGTCGACCTAGACATTGTCGACCTAGTTACTGTCGACTTTCAATACCACACCCCCTCTAGGACGTAAGAGAAACTCTCCTTATACAGCAAATAGGGAACTCACTGGTAAATCCTCTCTGTTGGCTGAATATTGGGAGACTGAAAGATTTCAATGTTTTATAACAAGACCCACAGCCATCAGTGTCCTGTGCCCCATTAAAGTGTTAATTGCATAAATGTCCTTAACATCATGAAGCCCAAAGATGAGAGGTTCTTACTACATACCGAGTTGATGAGAAGTACAGAACAAAACCAGACAATTATGGAACTACTGGAGATCATTTACCAACTACAAACAGCCCCAAGGAGCATTCAGTTATACACACATTCCCTAGTTATTGGTATGTGCAGGGTCTCTCAACTGCTGGTAGAATAAGCAAGGTCCAGGACACCTACCACCTTCAGCAGCGGTGGCCAAGATGTCAAAAGCGGGCCAGCAAAAGGGGAGCATTGTCAAGTCGTGTTTTGTTTTTGCGGCATGTTGTCAGCTAAGTGAAGAGTCGGAACAGGAACATGAAGGAGCATGAAGTATGCGAGAAGAATGTGAAGTAGAGATGGGGAGCAGCCAGCCACGGTTGGGGGAACTTATGAGGCTGAAGACACAGGTGATGGTGTGATGAGGCCTGAGAGGCACAGGGAGTGTGGTCAAGAGACTGAAGAGGCACAGGGGGCATGAAGCTGCAGAGACAGCAGATGGAGGGGACAACGTGCTATTACAGATGACAGGACTAATAGTATGAATCACATCACAGCTTGTGTTTCAGAGTATGGTGAAAGGTAATAGTCCCAGATCACATATTATATCACCAGCCCATTGCTGAGATTATAAACGACTCAGGACTCTCTAACAATGTTATTTTATTGTTGCCGAGAACAGTGATACAGATATATAATAAGGAATCTGCAATAAGTTCCACATGAGTCTGATGTTGATGAGGGTGATATAAATGACCAGCCATTGGTGTAGGTGGTATGTATATCTTGTTATATAGACAGCCTGGAGCTTTGATCTGTAGACCAGAACTCAGTGATGACAATATACCTTTGCGTACACACTCTATAAACAAATTGACACCTATTTTTAGAAAATTTATTAAAAATAGGATTTTGGAACTTACCAGATAAATCCTTTTCTTTGCATCCACAGGGGGCACTGGAGTACTCTTGGGATATGGACGGTGCGATAGCAGGGATAGGCACATTTACATATTTAAATTAGTAGCCCTCCACTGCCTCCATACTCCCAAGATACCTCAGTGTTTTTTTTACTGAGCCGAACAGGAGCGAAAGAGGATGAACAATGGAGAATTACATATAACATTATAACATAACGGACAACTAGAAAGTTGACACATAATGGACAACTAGAAAGTTGACACGACAATAGATAACAATCACCTTAACATATCAACAAGTCGGTGAGAATGTGTTACCATAAGATCTAATGAACTTACCACAAGACAGGTGAAACTGCTCTGGGTTGGCGTCCAGTGCTCCTTGTGGATTCAAAGAAAAGGATTGATCTGGTAAGCACCAAAATCCTCTTTTCTTTTTCGTCCACTAGGGGTCACTGGAGTAATCTTGGGACGTACCAAAGTTTCCCCCTTGGGTGGGAGAGCTGGTTGGCACCTGTAACACTAGACGGCCAAAGCTAGATGCTGATGCCGCAAACGTATCAAACTTGTAAAAGCGCACAAACATGTGCACTGACGACCATGTAGCTGCACGGCAAAGTTGCATCGTAGAAGTTCCACAGCCTGCTGCCGTGGCGTTCCCACAGAATGCTTGGAATGTGCTGAAACGGATGCAGGCAGTTGTAGCCTGGCATGAAAGTGATCTTGATGAATGGTCAGCTTAATCCCTCTGGCCATGGTCTGTTTGGAAGCTGGCCAACCTATCTTGACAAACAATGTATCTGTTTTATGTACTGCTGATGTTCGGGCTACATAAACGCGAAGTAACGCGTACCACATCCAAAGTAGCTGGAATTCCTGAACCTTCTGAAAAAGAGGAACTATGATTGGTTGATGTGAAAAGAAGATACTACCATTGGTAAAAAAGCGGGATTCGTCTGAAGTTACACTCTGTCATTATGAAATACCAGATGCGGTGGCTTGTATGATAACGCACCTAACTCTGAAACACGCCTTGCCGAAGCTAAGGCTAGGAGAAACACTGTTTTCCAAGTTAGAAACTTAACAACCACTTGTTGTAAGGGTTAAAAAATAGAAGACTGCAAAAAATCTAAAACTAGATTCAAGTCCCATGGAACTGTAGGTGGTATAAACGAGGTTGAACTCTAAGGACACCTTGCAGGAAAGTGCGAACTGTTGGCAAAAGAGCCAAATGCCTTTGAAAGAAAATTGACAAGGCAGAAACCTGCACCTTTAGTTTCGCTAAACGTAGTCCTCCATCTAACCCCGCCTGTAAAAATAGCAAAAGACAGGATAACTTGAAAGAAGATGTCAGAAGCCTCCGAGCTTCACGCCAACCTATGTAAGCTCTCCAAATCCTGTGATAATGAGCTGCCGTAACTGGCTCCCTAGCACGTAACATGGTTGGTATAACTGACTCGAGTGCCCTCTCATCTTAAGAGAGCGGTTTCAACCGCCACCCCATCAAACGCAGCCGCGCTAAATCAGGGTAAAGGAACGGACCCTGTTGTAGTAGGTCTGGATGTAGTGGAAGAGGATCATCTGAGAGTAGACCGCAGAGATCTGAGAACTACGCGCTCTCCGAGGCCAATGCGGCGCCACTAGTATAACAGTTGTGGATTCTTTTGATCCGCTTTATCAACCGTGGACGCCGCGGAAATGGTGGAAATAGATACACGAGGCTGTACAGCCATGCTATTGTGAGAGCATCCACTGCCACTGCCTTTGGATCTCTTGTTCTGGACACATACTTGGGTGTCTGATGATTTTGGCGAGATGCCATGAGAGACACCTGTGGGTAACCCCACCACTGGACTAACATCTGGAACACTTCTGGATGTAAGGCCTGTTCCCCTGGATAAAAGTCCTGACGACTGAGATAATCTGCTTCCCGGTTGTCCACTCCTGGACTGAACACTGCCAATAATATCACTTGGTGATGCTTGGCCCAATTCAGGATTCAAGCAACTTCTCGCATGGCCATGCGATTTAGAATCCCTTGTTTGTTGACGTATGCAACTGCCGTCACATTGTCTGACTAAACCTGAGCAGACTGAGACTGGAGCATGTGAACTGCCTGTCACAGCGCGTTGAAAATTGCCCTGAGTTCCAAGACTTTTTTTGACAGTAAACTTTCTCGTTCTGACCATAGACCCGAAAGCTGATAATGTAGGACCACTGCTCCCCAACCTCTGAGACTTGCATTTGTCGTCAGAATTATCCAGTTCCAGACTCTGAACCTTTTCCCAGCGGTGAGATTGTTTATGTGGGGCCACCAAAGTAGTGATACTCTGGCCCTTGGAGACAATCGCACCATCAGATGAATCTGTAGATGAGTGCCTGACCACTGTGCGAGAAGATCCAGTTGTAAAGGACGTGAATGAAATCTTCCGAACTGGAGTGCTTCGAAAGACACCACCATCTTTCCTTAACAGTCGAATGAACAAATGCACCGAGACAGTCCGTGGTTTGAGCACTAACTGTACTAGATGACGAATACTTTTTAGTTTCTGTTCTCACAGGTAAATTGGTTGATCCACCGTATCCAGAATGATTCCTAGAAATTGAATTCTTTGACACCAGACAAGGCTTGATTTTCTAAAGTTAACAATCCAACCATGCTGAAATAATACGTTGTACGTCAGAAAGGCGTTTTGAAGGAGCATTTGTGGAGACGGAGCCTCAATGAGAAGGTTGTCTAAGTACGGAACAATTATCACTCCCAGGAATCTCAGATGAGCTATCATCACAGACATCACCTTTGTGAATACCTGAGGTGCTGATGAGAAGCCAAACGGTAGTGCCTGAAATTGATAATGGTTTTGTTGTACTGCAAACCTTAAGTACGCCTGATGCGGTCACTAGATTGGAATGTGTAAGCACGCATCCTTGAGGTCCAGCGAAATCACGAATTCCTGTGGTTCTAAACCTGCAATCACTGACCGCAGGGATTCCATCTTGAATATGTAGTAAGTGACATACTGATTGAGCCCCTTTAGGTTAAATATCGGTCTGACTGAGCCGTCCAGCTTTAGTACTACAAAAAGATTGGAATAATAACCTTGACCCTGTTGGTGAACTGGAACCTGAATCAAAACTGATGAGAGATTGCATTGCGATCTGCAAAACCGCCTTTTTGTCTCCTGACACAGGCAGGTCTGTCTTGAAAAACCACATTGGTTGTAGACAATTGAACTCTATTTTGTAACCTCTGAACACTAAATTGCAGATCCACACATCTGTGGATGTCTGAAACCACACCAAATGAAACGTTTGAAGGCGCGCTCCCAGAACTCAAGATCCAAGATGGCCTGGAAGCCCGTCATGCCACTGGCTTTTCAGCGGACTTTGTGTCCTGACGACAGTTAGTGGTTTGTTTAAAACCACGTCTTCTACCATGTCTACTCTGTACAGTTATTCCTCAAGCACGGCTTCGAAAGGACTGAGGTCTAAAAGATTTGAACGCTAGTCCAGCATATTTCCTCTTAGGAACTGATGCGGGCAATGGAAGGTATACAGACTTTCGTCCAGTAGCCTGAGAAATCCATTTGTCCAATTCAGGACCAAATAACATATTGCCAGTATAAGGCAATGCTTCTATTCCTCGTTTCGACTCTGCCTTGGCCTGCCAGGAATGTGATTTTTTCTTTTTTCTAACACATATACAGTAATAAAACAGATGTATCACGTAAAGAAATGTTAATAGCCTGTATTACCCCCACTAACCATAACCATCCCCCTATGTGAGGGAAAACGCTGGACTAGAGACCCCATTGCTTTTACACATTAGACTCCGTCTACATGCTTCACGGTCTTATTGTGATCCACGTGCCGCCTGCTTGCTGGAAGCCCTGGCTAGCACCAATAGACTTTAATATCATTCCTTGTTCTCCCTCCTTGAGAGGTAATGCAGGGGAATGGAGACTTTGGAGCCACGGCAGCGGCTGTGATTGCAGTAGTGAGGTTTGGCCCTCGGCAACAGTGAAAGCTGTCCGTGGCCAATGACAGCAGGAGGGACGGGCGCCCAGTAGCAGCAGACCGTGTATGCAAGCCGTGGAGCCTCGGGTGCCCAGAGGTGGTAGTTAGGCTGACCGCGCAGCGGGCAATCAAAGAATTATGCAGGCAGTTACACAGGTTAAACATTAAGTCCCCACACACATGGCGTGGCGGCAGCATGAGCTGACCGCCTTGCTCCCACAGGAACACACTGGCACAACAGAGCTGCGGCAGTGTGAGCTGTCTGCCCGCTCCTTACCTCAGTACTGTGGAGGCTCGGACGCGGCTTCTCTGACAAAGCGTTGTCCAGCTCCTGCAGCCTTAGGCTGAAATCAGCACACGCTGATTGAGGTCTATGGCGTGACTCCTCTCCTGAGCGCAGACAAACCTATGCTGCACTCAGCAGCACCCCCAAACCCAGACCCACACTTCTTAGTAAGCTGGGAAGGGTTTGGAAATTGAAAAAAAATTAAATCTTTCAAAAAGAAAAGTTAAGTCTTGAGATCCCTCCAAACGTGTGCCTTCCCGGGAAGGCACAAATAGACACTGAGGTATCTTGAAAGTATGGAGGGGGTTAATAATTTGAATATTTAAATGTGCCTATCCCTGCTAACGCCCCGTCCATATCCCAAGAGTACTACAGTGTCCCCTAGTGGATGAAAAAGAGATCAACTTTCGCAATAAAGGGCCTAATTCAGACCTGATCGTAGCAGCAAACTTGTTGGCAGATGGGCAAAACCATGTGCACTGCAGGGGAGGCAGATATAACATGTGCAGAGAGACTTAGATTTGGGTGGGTTATTTTGTTTCTGTGCAGGGTAAATACTGGCTGCTTTATTTTTACACTGCAATTTAGATTTCAATGTGAATACACCCCACCCAACTATAACTCTCTCTGCACATGTTATATCTGCCCCACCTGCAATGCACATAGTTTTGCACATTTGCTGCTACGATCAGGTCTGAATTAGACTCAAAGTATTGATGCTTCATATCTATCAATTCATTATAGTTGTTTTCCTCTTCTGAGCATTTTCATATGTATAACAGGATGTGATTTCTGTGTAAAACATTTCCCACACTCAAAAAATTCAAATGGCTTCTCCCCTGGGTGAAGTCTCTGATGTGTAACAAGAACAGATTTGCATACAAAACATTTCCCACACTCAGAACATGAAAATGGCTTCTCACCTGTGTGACTTCTCTGATGGGTAACAAGATTTGATTTCCGTGTAAAACATTTCTCACACTCAGAGCATGGAAATGGCTTCTCACCTGTGTGACTTCTCTGATGTTTATCAAGAACTGATTTCTGTTTAAAACATTTCCCACAATCAAAACATGGATATGGCCTCTCATTTGTGTGACTCATCGCATGTGCAACAAGCTTTGATTTGTCCGTGAAACATTTCCCACATTCAGAGCATGGAAATGGCTTCTCACCTGTGTGAAGTCTCTGATGTGTAACAAGAACAGATTTGCGTGCAAAACATTTCCCACACTCAGAACATGGAAATGGCCTCTCATCTGTGTGTCTTCTCTGATGTGTAATAAGTTCTGATTTGTATGTAAAACATTTCTCACACTCAGAGCACGGAAATGCTTTCTCACCTGTGTGACTTCTCTGATGTCTAACAAGATGTGATTTCTGTGTAAAACATTTCCCACACTCAATACATGAAAATGGTTTCTCACCTGTGTGACTATTCTGATGTGTATCAAGATATGATTTCAATATAAAACATTTCCCACACTCAATACATAAAAATGGTTTCTCACCTGTGTGATGTCTCTGATGTACAACAAGAACTGATTTGTATGCAAAACATTTTCCACACTCAGAACATTGAAATGGCCTCTCACCTGTGTGACTTCTCTGATGTATAGCAAGAACTGATTTGTGTGCAAAACATTTTCCACACTCAGAGCATATAAATGGGCTTTCACGTGTGTGTGTTTTCTTATGTGTAACAAAAGCTATGTGCTGTGTAAAACATTTCCCACACTCAGAACACGGAAATGGGCTCTCACCCATCTTAGCTGGCAGATGGGTAATAAGCTTTGTGCTCTGTGTAAAACATCTGCCATCTATAGAACTGGGAAACACCTTATCTACTCGGAGAGCTGTGATAGATGGAACAAGATCTGTGTTATCAGGAGAACATTCCCCATGTTTAGAAGTAGCTGATGATATATCTGCACTATGAGAGACTGAATGTATAATTGAGGTAAGAGGGTTTTCTCCTGGAGAATCTTGTGTGATGTTATCTTCTATTATTCCATCTGGAGATATATGGAGATGTTCCTCTGATGTATTCCAGTGGTGGTTTCCATCTGCTGAGAATAAAATAAATATATGGGAATAATTAAGTGGAAAAAATTCCCAGTGGAGGACTAGGAGGGAGTTCAGTGAGAGGAGGAGGAAGAAGAGGTGGCAGGAGAAAAAAAGTCTGTGGCTGTAATGCATATGGGGACATTGTGCGAATGAGGAGAGATGGAGAAATAGAAGACACAAACAACTGAAGCATCCAGGCAGAGAGTAGCTGAAAAAATAGTAAGACAGGAAGAAGCAGCAATGGTGCAATGATGGCAGCAAAACAGTGATAGGGGAACAGTGGCAGCAAACAAGGATGGGGAAGGATGCCAGCAAACAAGGATGGGGAAGGATGCCAGCAAACAAGGATGGGGAAGGATGCCAGCAAACAAGGATGGGGAAGGATGCCAGCAAACAAGGACAGGGGAAGGATGGCAGCAAACAAGGATGGGGGAAGGATGCTAGCAAACAAGGATAGGGGAAGGATGCCAGCAAACAAGGATGGGGAAGGATGCCAGCAAACAAGGATGGGGGAAGGATGGCAGCAAACAAGGATGGGGGAAGGATGTCAACTAACAAGGATGGGGGAAGGATGCTAGCAAACAAGGATGGGGAAGGATGCCAGCAAACAAGGATAGGGGAAGGATGGCAGCAAACAAGGATGTGGGAAGGATGGCAGCAAACAAGGATAGGGGAAGGATGCCAGCAAACAAGGATAGGGGAAGGATGCCAGCAAACAAGGATAGGGGAAGGATGCCAGCAAACAAGGATAGGGGACGGATGCCAGCAAACAAGGATGGGGGAAGGATGGCAGCAAACAAGGATGGGGGAAGGATGGCAGCAAACAAGGATGGGGGAAGGATGGCAGCAAACAAGGATGGGGGAAGGATGCCAGTAAACAAGGATAGGGGAAGGATGGCAGCAAACAAGGATGGGGGAAGGATGGCAGCAAACAAGGATGGGGGAAGGATGGCAGCAAACAAGGATGGGGGAAGGATGCCAGCAAACAAGGATGGGGGAAGGATGCCAGCAAACAAGGATGGGGGAAGGATGCCAGCAAACAAGGATAGGGGAAGGATGGCAGCAAACAAGGATGGGGGAAGGATGCCAGCAAACAAGGATAGGGGAAGGATGGCAGCAAACAAGGAAGGGGGAAGGATGGAAGCAAACAAGGATAGAGGAAGGATGACAGCAAACAAGGATGGGGTAAAGATGGCAGCAAACAAGGATAGAGGAAGGATGACAGCAAACAAGGAGGGTGAAGGATGTCAAAGTCAAAAATATTACATAGAGAGAACATACAGACTCCACACATTATGAGTCGCCAAGCTTGCAAATACGCGCAGTGAACACAGCAATATATGGTAACACATGCATTTACACAGACATGCCACAGAGATAGATTCAACACATATTTCATACAGCACATAATTATAACATATCAAGCGCCAGACATAATAATGTTTTAAAATTATATAATGGAATAACGTCATGTATGTGTATTATTGGAGCAGAGCAAGATGGACATGTTGTGTTTGGTATCAAAGCAACCAGATTAATGTGTATATCAATTTGATGCCTGTTATTAAGTTGTAGCACCATTAGTAGATATGATTAAATGTATGAAAGCTAGTCACTCTTATTAGAAGTTTAGAACAATGAATTTCCTGGGAGACAGCATGCCTGACCAGTGGCTATCTCCTGTAATTTGTCCATCAAGGCTGAACCTTGTTTGCATATGAACTGACCAGTGACTCATCATGAATGAGAAAGTTCCCTTCCCTAGACTAGATGTGTGCACTCCCCCAAAATACATAGTATATATGTGATCACACACACAGAGCCGGCTGCTTCTTTCCTGTTTCTCCCAGATGATGGTGAAGATGCTGACTGTCCAGTGCCTGCATGATTTTACAGAGAGAGAGAGAGAGTGATGTGGATACTTTATATGAGAAAAATATGGTGATATATTTGCTGGCTGTGGCTGTATTTTGAATTAGATTGTAATAACTGCTTACTGTATAAATTGTAACCATGTAACTATATATATATATATATATATATATATATATGTGTTACGTTCCTGATGCTCAGAACTAAAGAGATGTTGCGAAGTGAGTCCAGAGCACCAGGACGTGATGCTGAAATAAGGAGTGGTATGGGATTACCCCCTAGCACCATACCTCCGTTGTTTTACCCGTGTAGTCAGTTCACGCCTGAGTGACTATGGTTTCTTGGGCCCACGGCAGCCGCGTTTGAAGGGCGGATTAGGTCTGTTCAACTCCGATGCCCCCAGGTCTTAGAGTGGGACAAGGCGTGAACCGAGACAGGATAATAATAAGGGGACCTCTAACTAAAGCAAACAGAAGCTAGGGGCTAACTACCCTCAAACTAAATATATGTGCGGCACGCCGCCAAAAGGAAAAGAGCAACAAAAGATACCACTGTCCACTCCCCCTCACGGCACCGCCGAGTTCCGGGGAGGACAGTGAAAAGCGGAAACCTCTGCAAAAACCACCAATACAAAAGTAGCACAAAGACTAAGCGGCCTAGGCCGCAACACGCGGCAGAGGCCGCTACTCACGAAACCGGGAGAGAACCCCAACAAGCAAGAACCCCCAGATGACTTCAACAGGTTCACTTGGACCGAAAGGATTCCCAGGACCGGCTTCAGAACTCCAGAACTCAGGAGCACAGAAAGCAGGATCGACCAGATAGAGCTGACCAGGAACAGACGTTGCAAGGCAGGAACAGCAAACAGGAAGCTATCACCGGCGAGGCTGCAGTGTGCTGACTCCCATAAAAAGACCCTGCTGGCCAATGAAAGGAGGGCCAGCAAGACCAGCCCCCAGACCCTAATTACTAGTTGACGTGCAGCTGCCCTGCTGCACGAGCAACTAATCAATCCTATCTGGCAACGGGGAACGCGGTCCCCGAATGGCGTCCCCGTTGCTATGGACCCAGCGTCCTAGCGTTGCCAGGGACCCGGCGGCTACAGTACGCACGGCAACCTGGCATTGCTAGGCACCGAGCGGGCAGGGAGGGAGGTGCGGCGGCCGTGAGCGTCGCTCGGAAGCAGACCGAGCGGCGCAGCGTAACGTGGCACCTAACAGTACCCCCCCTTGAGGAGGGGTTAAAGAACCCCTAAAGCCGGGTTTCTGAGGAAATTCCTGAAAGAATAATCTCTTAAATTTAGGGGCATGTAAATTGTTATCCAGGACCCAAGACCTTTCTTCTGGGCCATAGCCTTTTCAGTGAACCAAAAAATAAAGCCGGCCCCGAGAAACTTTGGAATCTAAAACCTTCTCCACCAAGAACTCTTGTTGCCCCTGAACATCCACCGGAGGTCTACCCTGGGAAGTCCTCCAAGGGAATCCGGAGCTGATCAAATAGTACTGAAATCACCCAGCCTTTACTATGGATTAAAAAGCACCAGCACTTTATCCATTTCCAGCTGTGTCAGTCTTTAAGTGCAGCTGATTGCATTATAGTGTCTATTTGCATGAATCCTTCCAGAAGGCACCTGAGCAACTCCCTTTCATTCAGGAGAGTGCTGATCCGACACCAGTCGCTATATATATATATATATATATATATATATATACATACTGTACATTGTGACATATTTAATGCATATCCTTTTAACAACAAATATATACATCAATGAGCTTTGGAACTCAGATAATGTATGGGTGTATTGTTTTCTCTTATGGGATGCAGTGTTTTGCGATGTATAGCGCACATTCATAGCACATGGTAATAAGATGTGCAGGCGTCCAAAATATATATTAGAGCGGGCATTTTAAATATTTGTTAGAAAGCAATTTGACTCTTACAAGGATGGCAGCAAAACAGTGATAGGGCAACGATGACAGCAAGATAGGATAACAGTGGCAGCAAAGGATGGGGCAATGATGGCAGCAAATGTCACAAAAGCAAAAATAAGGAGTGTACTGGCACATTTAGATATGCAGTGGTAAAGAAGCAATTATTGGTAAAAAAAAAATAGGATTTTTTACTCACCGTAAAATCTACCTAAATCCTTCCTCCTCTAGACCTAAATGGTCTCTATTTTACCCTGATCTGTATCCTCCCACAGCTGCTGTCATTTATTCCCCTGCTAATACTGATGTTTTACTACTAATTACAGTTTTATAGCTCGTTATTGTCACATTTACTGTTCACATTCCTCTATCATCCATATGGGAGATGCTGCATCGTGATCTCTGGGTTAGAGTGTGGCCTATGGAGGTTAGGCACAAGAAACAGTAAAAACTAACTCCTCCCCCCTCTAACCCCTCCCACCTCCAGCAAGCCTCAGTCTACATTTAGCTAAACCGCATGTTGGAAGAACAAGAGAACAAAGTCAAGAAGAAACCCGACAATAAGTGGAGGGATGACAGCGTCCCCCAGATGGATTCCCAGGAAGAGATTTTACGGTGAGTAAAAAAAAAAAAATTTCCTCTATCATCCATATGGGGGATGCTGAATCATTACCTCGCAAAGTCGCAAAGCAAACTAACAGAGCTGGGGGGTTCCAATGCGGCCACACTTAAGACAGAACGGCCAAACCAAGATTCCTCCAATCCAAAGGTGTGTAATCTGTACAATTTGGTAAATGTGTGTAAAGACAACCAGGTCGCAGCCCTGCACAACTGCTCCACGGAGGCACCATGGCGGACAGCCCAAAAGGCGCCAAAAGTGCGAGTCGAATGATCCCGCAAAGGAGCCAGAACAGGTAAATCCGATTAAATATAATCCTGACGCATAGCTGTAGTGACCCAACAAGCAATGGTATTCCTGGAAGCTGGCCAGCCATGTTTGGGAGCATCAATAAGAACCAAAAGACTGTCCATATGGCGTAAAGACACCGTACGAGGCAAGTATATCCGTAAAGCCCGAACAACTTCTAACAAGGCCAAGAAGGATGAATCTTGCGAAGATGAAGAATCCGAAAGAAAAGCCGGGAGAACAATGTCTTGGTTGAGATGGAAAGCAGAAACCACCTTAGGCAAAAAGGAAGGTTTCGTCCTCAAAATCACTCGGTCAGAGTGAAAGGTAAGAGGAGGCGTTCTGCAGGAAAAGGCGGCTAACTCGGAGATCCGTTGAGCCGAAGCAATCGCCAAGAAAAACTCTGCCTTCAAAGTAAAAAACCGTAAGTCCACCAAATCTAGAGGCTCGAAGGGCGGTTTCTGGAGAGCCGTAAGGACCAAATTCAAATCCCAAGGCGGAACTGGAAACAACGGACATCCGGAAGGGTAGCCAACTTTTTTTTTATTTAAAAGAACAGTTAAGGCAGATACCTGACCCTTCAGAGAAGAGAGTCGGAGACCCTTGGGACAACCCATCTTGGAGAAAAGCCAAAAGACGCGGAAGACTAAACAGGGGATGAGATGATCTGGCGTTCGCACCAAGAAATGTAGATATGCCAAACATGGTAATAAATCCTGGAAGTAACTGACTTCAGAGCCTGAAGCATTGTACAAACCACCGAAGAAGACAACCCTTTGCATCTTAAGATGGAGGTCTTAAGAACCACGCTGTCAAAGCCAGACAAGGCAAATAAGGGTGACGACACGGTCCTTGAAGAAGGAGATCTGGACGTAGTGGAAGGCGGAATGGAGGCTCAGCTAGCATGGCCTGAATCTGAGCATACCAATGTCGCTGAGGCCAATCCGGACCAATAAAGTTGACTGGCAGGGCTTCTATCCGGCTTTGCTGAAGCACTCGAATGAGCATTGCCAGAAGAGGAAACGAGTATTTGAGACAAAAACTCCAAGGTGCTGTCATGACAGCCTGAGGATCCCTGGCATGAGCCCCGTACCTGGGAAGCGTTTTGTTGAGGTGAGACGCCATTAAGTCAATGTCGGGAAGACCCCACTTGGTGACCAGAAAGAGAAAGACCTTTTTGATTGAGCTCCCATTCCCCAGGGTGGACCATGTGATGAGTTAGAAAGTCTGCATCCCAATTTTTGACTCCGGGAATGAAGACTGATCATCGGAACCCAGAGCTCAGCCCACCGGAGAATGTGGGCAACCTCCTTTATGGCTTGCCAGCTGCGAGTATCGCCCTGTTTATGTAAGTGACGGACGTCGCATTGTCCGACTGTATGCGGACGGGATGACCCCAATGAAGAGCTTGAAGTTGCAACAAAGCATTGCGAATGGCTCGAAGTTCGAGGATTTTGATGGGAAGCGATGCCTCGAAACTGGACAACAGACCTTGAACATGGTGATGATGAAACATGGCTCCCCAACCCTTCAGGCAGGCGTCCGTCATCACCATCTGTCAAATCCAGTCGGAAAAGGGAGATCCTTTTGTCAGACACGGAGTGTGGAGCCACCACTGAAGAGAATGACGGGTCTGAAGTGACAGGCGCAAGGAAGATCTGCATGTCCAACCGGAGATTCAATGGGGACCAATGACACAGAATCTGAGATTGCAAGGTCCTGGCATGGAAGCGGGAGAATGGAACCGCATCGAAGTCCGCCACCATCTTCCCTAGCAACTGCATGCATTGGAGTACCGACACTCGAGGTAGACGAAGAAGAGTGCGTTTCTTCGACTGGAGGTCCATCACCTTGTCCGGAGGAAGAAAGACCCTCTGAGTGACGGTGTCAAAGAAAAGGCCCAGGAAAACCATTTGCTGTGACGGTAGGAGTCGTGACTTGGAAAAGTTGATCAGCAAATCGAGTGATTGGAGCGTGTCCAACGTCAGGTGTATGTGTGTCCGGAGGAGAACCTCGGACGAGGCCTTGAGTAGCAAGTCGTCCAGGTAAGGAGTGACGTTGACACCTAGTGTGCGACGCATGGCGATTCCATGATCCATGATTTTCGTAAATATTCTGGGAGCCATGGAGAGCCCAAAAGGAAGGGCCCAGAACTGGTAGTGGTACGGCTACACTGCTAAGCGTAAAAGGTGGTGGTGTCCTTGCCAAATGGGTACATGTAGATATGCATCCTTTATGTTGATAAACGCTAAATATTTGTTTGCTTCCATTGCCACTATGACAGAGCGGATGGATTACTTTTTGAATTTGTCGATGTAAAAGGTAAGGATTTAACAACTTTAAACTGAGGATCGGGCTGAAAGAGCTGTACGGTTTGTCCACCAAAAAAAGAATTGAGTAGAATCCAAGACCCTGTTGGTGTTGTGGAACTTGCACTATGACCCCTGCCTCGGAAAGAGAGGAAACAGCCTGAAGGAAGGCACGCTTCCTTTCCAGATCGTGAGGAGGAGGGATCACAAAGAACCGGTGAGGCACATGTGCTTGTAGGTCGAGGATATAACCCCTGGATATGACGCCGCTTACCCATTGTTCCGGGTTAGACGCCAACCAAATGTCCTTGAACAAGAGCAAGCGGGTGCCCACCAAGTGTGGCTGAATGGAATGACGGAGATAGTCATGTGGAAGGTTTGTCGACTGGTTTTGAACCTGGTCTGTGGGTAGCCTGTGCGCAATCGGCCTCGAAAGCCACCTCTGCGGGAGAAACGGGATCCGCTGCCCTTAGGCCGAAGGGACTGAAACTGAGCAGGCTTTGACTTGGATTTCAGATCCGGAAGATAAGGGCTTTTACCACCATTAGCCTTGGTGATAATCTTCTCAAGCTCCAGGCTAAATAAGAATTCCCCCTCGAAGGGAAATGCTTCTAGAGTGCGCTTAGATTCCGAATCGGCGTTCCAGAAGTGTAAACAGAGGGAACACCGCGCAGTTATTGATAGGGTGTAGGGTAACAGAATCCAGTAAAGCACTAGCAACATAAGACAGAGCCTGAGTAGTGAGAGGAAGGATCTGAGTAGGGTCATCATACTGAACATCCGACATGATTTGAGCCAACACAGGGCAACGATCCCCCCCCCCCCAAACACAGTCAGAACTGCCAGCCAGGGAAGGGGTGGTCACTGCCACACGGGGGACCTCATAAGCACATACACACACCAGGTACACAGCCCAGCGCTGCCAAGGCATCCTGTGTCTCTGCTTACCTTAGAGAAGCCTCCTCAGACAAACTGTGATCCAGAGGAGGGAGACCCAGGGACCAGGGTGGTTTGGTGACTCCCCCAGAGGCAAAGTAGCTCCTATCTAACCTCACTTGCCACCTTATAAGGGACTAAGCACTGTGTGAAAAAGAAAGAAACATAACTAAAACCTAGCTAAAAACTAAGCAGAGAAAAAAAATAGTGCACCTTCCTCCAAAGCATAAAAAAACATGACTGGGGGTTGCTGGAGGTGGGAGGGGTTAGAAGGGGGAGGAGTTAGTTTTTAGTGTTTCTTGTGCCTAACCTCCATAGCCCACACTCTAACCCAGAAGTAATGACGCAGCGTCCCCAAGATGGATGATAGAGAAATGTGAACAGTAAATGTGACAATAACGAGCTATAAAACTGTAATTAGTAGCAAAACATCAGTATTAGCAGGGGAGTAAATGACAGCAGCTGTGGGAGGATACAGATCAGGGTAAAATAGAGTCCATTTAGATCTAGAGGAGGAAGAATTTAGGTAGATGCCCCAATGTCTTGGATGAGGTAGGTAATCCGGGTGTGTTATAGGCAGCGGGACAACTATATTATGCAGGACTGGTTCCATGGGGAGTAGCAGAGTTCCAGCTCTAGTATATAGAAATTACTTTGTATAAGATATATATATATATACATACACACACACACACACACACACACACACACACACACACACACACCAGACGTGTGTCTATATATGTATACAGTTGTGCTCATAAGTTTACATACCCTAGCAGAATTTGTGATTTTCTGAACATTTGTCAGAGAATATGAATGCTAACTCACAAACTTTTCTTTCACTCATGGTTAGTGGTTGGGTGAAGCCATTTATTGTCAAACAACTGTGTTTACTCTTTTTAAATCATAATGACAACAGAAACTACCCAAATGACCCTGATCAAAAGTTTATATACCCCAGTTCTTAATACCGTGTATTGCCTCCTTTAACATCAATGACAGCTTGAAGTCTTTTGTGGTAGTTGTGGATGAGGCTCTTTATTTTCTCAGATGGTAAAGCTGCCCATTCTTCTTGGCAAAAAGCCTCCAGTTCCTGTAAATTCTTGGGCTGTCTTGCATGAACTGCACGTTTGAGATCTCCCCGGAGTGGCTAAATGATATTGAGGTCAGGAGACTGAGATGGCCACTCCAGAACCTTCACTTTATTCTGCCAATGACAGGTCGACTTGGCTTTGTGTTTCGGATCTTTGTCACGTTGGAACGTCCAAGTACGTCCCATGCGCAGCTTCCGGGCTGATGAATGCAAATTTTCCTCCAGTATTTTCCGATAACATGCTGCATTCATCTTGCCATCAATTTTGACCAAGTTTCCAGTGCCTTTGTAGCTCACACATCCCCAAAACATCAGCGATCCACCTCCGTGTGTCACAGTAGGAATGGTGTACCTTTCATCATAGGCCTTGTTGACTCCTCTCCAAATGTAACGTTTATGGTTGTGACCAAAAAGTTAAATTTTGGTCTCATCACTCCAAATGACTTTGTTCCAGAAGTTTTGAGGCTTGTCTCTGTGCTGTTTGGAGTATTGTAAGCGGGATGCTTTGTGGCATTTGCGTAGTAATGGATTTCTTCTGGCGACTCGACCATGCAGCCCATTTTTCTTCAAATGCCTCCTTATTATGCATCTTGAAACAACCAAACCACTTTTTTTCAGAGAGTCCTGTATTTCAGCTGAAGTTATTTGTGGATTTTTCTTTGCATCCCGAACAATTTTCCTGGCAGTTGTGGCTGAAATTTTTGTTGCTCTACCTGACCGTGATTTGGTTTCCACAGAATCCCTCATTTTCCACTTCTTAATTAGAGTTTGAACACTGCTGATTGGCATGCTCAATTGCTTGGATATCTTTTTATATCCCTTTCCTGCTTTATATAGTTCAATTACCTTTTCCCGCAGATCCTTTGACAATTATTTTGCATTCCCCATGACTCAGAATCCAGACACTTCAGTGCAGCACTGGATGAAAGATGCAAGGGTCTTTCAGGAGTCCAGAAACTCACTGATCTTTTATACACACACACTGATTACAAGCAAACAGATCACAGGTGAGGATGGTTACCTTTAGTAGCCATTCAAATCCGTTTGTGTCAACTTGTGTGCATGTTATAAAGGCAAAAATCTCCAGAGTATGTAAACTTTTGATCAGGGTCATTTGGGTAGTTTGTGTTGTCATTATGATTTAAAAAGAGTAAACAGTTGTTTGACAATAAATGGCTTCACCCAACCATTAACCATGAGTGAAAGAAAAGTTTGTGAGTTACCATATTCTGACAAATGGCCAGAAAATCACAAATTCTGCTAGGATATGTAAACTTATGAGCACAACTGTGTATATATATATATATATATATATATATATATATATACACACACACACACTGTAACATGACTGCTCCAACTGAGCTGGTTTTGAATATATTATTACACGTGGATCTTATGCAGGTGTCTGATGTTAGTAGTAGTATACATGGCTGAGTCACATTATTATGACCACCAGCTAATACCCAGATTAACCGCCGTGTGCAGCACGGACAGAAGCTAGACGGCTAAACTGTCGTTATAGACACACGTCTGGTAGCCCCCCGGGTTCATTATGACAGTGGTCTGCTCCACTGTAGTGTGTCGGTCGGCCTCACGTACCTTCGTAGCCGACGTTCACCTCTCACATCAATAGCACGTGGTGCTCCGCAGTTTCCACGTCAGTTATTCGTAGTGGTGCTATTTGTCCAGTCACGATACACCTTCACTGCAGCAGCACGCGGACAGGTCACACACTGCGCTGTGTCAGAAACACTGCCACCCTTGGCTCGAAACCGATAATCATTTCTTTTTGCAACTCGGCCCCCTTCATTCTGTGTCTCTCTGAATCATACCCTCTGACAGCTGCTCTCACGTGTCAGTGTGAGCCGTGAACGGTGAGGCCAGGCGCCGCAGTCCTCCCAGCAGCCTAGCAAAATAGGAGGAGTGATAATGGCGGGCCAGGTCACAGGTGAAAAGTGTATTTCGGGCAGTACGGCATACCCACTGCCAAATTCTTAAGGGTTCGCCGTACCCAGCCCCATTTTTGCACCACTGGCAAATCTCTACATTAGGGTTTGTCTATGCTACGTCTATACTGAATGGTTATCAGTGCATTGAAGTATATGGCATAGGAGGAAAGACCTTGGGTCATTTTTGAACAAGGCATAGAAGGATCGAGAATAGGCAGACCTCTTGGGGCATGACCACCAAATATGAACAAATGTTCCAATCCGCCTGTATCCATGCCAGCAGGTGGAGGGAAACATTTTTGCCAGTTTGTCAGGGGTGTGATTCCATCTATAATAGACCTTATGCACATTTTCTCTCTTTTTTTTTTTTTTTGAGCTGAGGAAGCCGCTGAAGGAGTATTGAGGCGGAGAAACGCATTTTCGAGTGACTGCGTCAAGGGACAATCACCTCCAGAACACTGCATTACTGGGCTATGAAATTTTTGGTACATAGTGTAAATTGCAATACGGGCAATCACCAGCAGAGGGAGCCTGAACATTGAGTGGAAGCACTGAACCATCTATGCCTTACACCTGCTAAATAGGTACCGTTACAGCAGAGAGAGTTCAACCACTGGAGGTGATATTATAATAAGTCTACATGGTAATTACCAGTGAAGTTAATTAAATGTGTGCACACATATAAATTAAAAGGAATCCAAGTGAACTTGGGACAGTTCTGGAGATTATCTAACTCATGAGTTCATTCAGATTGGGATCACAGAATTAATGTCCCGTGTGAGAAAGAACAAAAAGTAGTTCCCTCACGTTGTACTGGGACATACTGATTAAATGTGGATATTATTCAGCTGAATTATGAATGGTTCATTTTTTTTAGTGCAAGCATAGAATCAGGATACCGACAAGCCTCTAGGGATTTTAGATGTGTTATATATGTGTAATTAAATTGTATTGTATTTTATTTATGCTGTAGCATGTTTTTCATTGTATATGTACTTACATTTTTATTGGTTTATGTCCAGAAATATATCTTTTTTTATTAATAAAAAGATTTGTTATAGGATCAACTGTGAAATTGAATATATAGATATTTAATAATATTAGTTACAGAAATTGGGGGTGGAGGCAGCGCTCTTAGTTAACTTCTGGGATTTTTATTTCTGTTGGTGTATATAAACTTTGGTATTAAGCAGAGTGCTGAAGATTATCTGGCTCGCCTGAAACCTGTCGCTGTAGCCCTGGATCGTGCACGAAGACGCAACTGCACAATAAGTGAGGTCGGACAAGTGTGGAAGAAGCTGTTAGATGATCCTGAAGAGACTGGACACCACATCATTGTAATAAAGATGGCAAAGGCAGGAGCTAAAATTGCACTCACAGAGGTCCACTTGCTGGCTAATCTTCTTGATCCTAGGTACAGGGGAGGGGGGGGGGGGGGGAGATGAGTCCTGCTGAAATTGAGACTGCTATAGAGTTTGCTTATGTCAATAATCGTCAAATTATTCCGGTCATCATCAACTTTGGTGCATCCATGAAACCATTTGCACTATACTGTACATGTCTGAAGTGGATACTTTACGCCAAGTATCTCCTCTAGCCTGGTGGATGTCCTAACGCAGCTCAACTTCAGGTAGACACTTCTGTAGTAAATCTTCTGAAGCAGATGTTCACCGCAGTTTCAAGTGCAGGAATTGAAATCATTTTTTTCAATGTACGGTTTTGTACAATCCAAAACATGTAACATATTGGGAAATGAAAAAACAGCTAACCTGGATGCATGCTACAGATCCTTTTATGTTGTGGACAAACGTGAAGACGTGGACGAAGACATGAACATGTTTGACTGAAAATCAGAGCCTAATTGTACTTCTTGATGCAAATGTTTAGTGTGTATTTATTCTATTACTGTGTTCATTTTGTTACTGTTCTCACTTCAAAAATTGTTCATGTATTACTAAAACAAGGTGTAATATTAAATTAAACAGTTTCATTTAAAAATGTTAATTAAAAAATCCTATGATTTATTTTTTATATTTTTAAAAACAAATCCGACTTTTATGCAACCCTTGGTAGGTACCAAAATCCCATTTTCCCTTTCAACGACTAGGGGACACTGGAGCTTACGCTGGAGATGTCACAAAATTTTCCTCCTGGGTGGGAGAGCTCTGGACGAACCTGCAGCACTAATTCGCCAAAACGAGAAGACGAAGCTGCAAACGTGTCAAAACGATAAAACTGAATAAAGGTATTAGGCGAAGACCAAGTGGCCGCCCGGCAAAGTTGTAGAGTAGAAGCACCCCTACGTGCCGCCCAAGACGTACCCACAGATCAGGTGGAATGCGCTACAAGAGAAGGCGGAGGCTGTAGGTCTCTGCTGACATATGCCTGACGGATGGTTAAGCGAATCCATCTAGCTAAGGTTTGCTTGGAAGTCGACCAGCCCCTGACCGTTTCATACAACACAAAGAGCGTGTGCAATTTCCGTAAGGTAGCCGTTCTAGCAACATAAGTGCGCAAGGCTTGTACTACATCCAGAGTAAAGGAATGTCCGGAATCCTCTCGAAAGGCCGGCACCACAATTGGTCGGCAAGAAAGCAGCCCGAGTACGAAGTTCAGCCCTGTCGTCATGGAACACAAGGTATGGCGGCTGGCACGACAGTGCACCCAATTCTGATACGCGGCGAACAGATGTCAGCGCCAATAAACGAACAGTCTTCCAGGTGAGAAACCGAATGTCCACTTCCTCCAAAGGTTCAAACGTGGAGTACTGAAGGAAGAACAACATCACAGGCAGATCCCTTGGTGATGTAGGCGGAACAAAAGGAGGTTGAAGTCTGAGCGCTCCATGGAGAAAAGAGCAGAAATCTGGACCTTTAAGGAACCTAAACGGAGACCAGCGTCTAATCAGTGTTGAAGAAAAAGTAATAATCTGGATAGCTGAAAAGATCTGGAAGGGATTTGTCGACCCTGACACCAGGAAACATAAGAACGCCAGATGCGGTGACAATGAGCCGCCGTGACTGGCTTCCTGGCCCGCAACATGGTAGTGATGACTGAATCCGGAATACCCCTACATCTCAGGATAGCGGTTTCAACAGCCACCCCATCAACCGCAGCTACGTTAAGTTGGGGTGAAGAATGGACCCTGTCGTAGAAGGTCTGTCCGGAGCGGCAGAGGCCACAGTTCATCTGCCAGAAGCAGTGGAATATACGAGAACCAGCTTCTCCGAGGCAAGTCCGGTGTTACCAGAATGACCCTGACTGACTCGTGTTTTATGCGTTTTAGAACGTGGGGAAGAAGCGTAATGGGTGGAAACGGGTATCCCAGATTGAAATTCCAAGGAGTTGTGAGTGCATCCACTGCTTCTCCTGCTGGATCTCTTGTTCTGGACACATATCTTGGTAGTTGATAATTCAACCGTGATGCCATGAGGTCAATTTGATGACATCCCCACCTTTGAACGAGACACTGGAACACCTCCAGGTGTAGCGCCCACGCTCCTGGATGAATGTCCTCTTGGCTGGTAACACACAGTGACATGATGTGAGGGAAGAGCAGAAGTATAATAGGGGCTGATGGCTCCTGATGTATTAGATACACCAGAGAGTGTGGGGAGGAGACTGGTCAGATCTCTGGGCTGGTAACACACAGTGACATGATGTGAGGGGGAGAGCAGGAGTATAATAGGGGCTGATGGCTCCTGATGTATGAGACACACCAGAGAGTGTGGGGAGGAGACTGGTCAGATCTCTGGGCTGGTAACACACAGTGACATGATGTGAGGGGGAGAGCAGGAGTGTAATAGGGGCTGATGGCTCCTGATGTATGAGATACACCAGATAGTGTGGGGAAGAGACTGGTCAGATCTCTGGGTTGGTAACACACAGTGACATGGTGTGAGGGGGAGCAGGAGTATAATAGGGGCTGATGGCTCCTGATGTATTAGATACACCAGAGAGTGTAGGGAAGAGACTGGTTAGATCTCTGGGTGGGTAACACACAGTGACATGATGTGAGGGAAGAGCAGGAGTATAATAGGAGCCAATAAGAGATTATTGTACTGACTAAAATATTATATTTACTTATAATACACCAATCTTAGGGCCTAATTCAGACCTCATCGGAACAGCAGCAGTTTTCTCTAATGGGAAAAACAATGGCCCTCATTCCGAGTTGATCGTTCGCTAGCTGCTTTTAGCAGCAGTGAAAACGCTAATCCGCCCCCTCTGGGAGTGTATCTTCGCTTATCAGAAGTGCGACCGAAAGATTAGCAGAACTGCTCGGAAATCTTTTCATGCAGTTTCTGAGTAGCTCCAGACCTATTCCTTCCTTGTGATCACTGCAGACAGTTTGGTTCCTGGTTTTGACGTCACAAACACGCCCTGCATTCGGCAAGCCACTCCCCCATTTCCCCAGCCACTCCTGCGTTTTTGCAAGGCACGCCTACGTTTTTTAGCACACTCCCTGAAAACGCAGAGTTGCCGCCCAGAAACACCCACTTCCTGTCAATCAAAGAACGAACACTCGAGCGACTGAAAAATTACGCTCAAGCTTCTGTAAAACTACAAAGTTTTGTGTGAAAGTACTTAGCGCATGTGCATAAATGCCGATTTTTCACCTGATCGCAACACTGCGAAAAACGTCAGAGAGCGATCAACTCGGAATGAGGGCCAATGTGCAGTGCAGGTAGGGACAGATATAACATGTGCAGAGAGAGTTAGAACTTGGTGGGGTGTGTTCAAACTGAAATTGCAGTGTAAAAATAAAGCAGCCAGTATTAACACTGCACAGAAACAAAACAACCCGCCGATCTAACTCTCTCTTCACATGTTATATCTGGCACACCTGCAGTGCACATGGTTTTGCTCATTAGAGAAAGATTTTGCTTTTACAATCAGGTCTGAATTACCCCTTTAGTACGCAGTGTTCAATACAAGATGGACCTTACTACCTAAATATCCTACTACGCCCACTGTATCAGATGTCAATTAGCATACCAACATATTTTTGGACTGGGGTAGGACAACCATGCAAAAACTGAAAAACATACAAACACCACACATATAAGACACTGCTTAAAATCAACCAGAGCACTATGTCATCATGGTGCACGGAGAGATTATTTCTCTGTAATAAGTGTTTATTACTCACCTGTGCTGATATCTGTAGGAATTTCCTCTTTCTTACACTGCTGATCACCCCTCATATACGTCTCTTCTCCCTCTGTATCTTCTGCCATCATATCAGTCACATACGTCTCTTCTTCTCCCTCCATATCTTCTGCCTTCATATCAGTCACATACGTCTCTTCTTCTCCCTCTATATCTTCTGCCTTCATATCAGTCACATACGTCTCTTCTTCTCCCTCTATATCTTCTGCCTTCATATCAGTCACATACGTCTCTTCTTCTCCCTCTATATCTTCTGCCTTCATATCAGTCACATACGTCTCTTCTTCTCCCTCTATATCTTCTGCCTTCATATCAGTCACATACGTCTCTTCTTCTCCCTCTATATCTTCTGCCTTCATATCAGTCACATACGTCTCTTCTCCCTCTATATCTTCTTCCTTCATATCAGTCACATACGTCTCTTCTTCTCCCTCTATATATTCTACCTTCATATCAGTCACATACGTCTCTTCTCCCTCTATATCTTCTTCCTTCATATCAGTCACATACGTCTCTTCTTCTCCCTCTAGATCTTCTGCCTTCATATCAGTCACATACGTCTCTTCTTCTCCCTCTATATCTTCTGCCTTCATATCAGTCACATACGTCTCTTCTTCTCCCTCTATATCTTCTGCCTTCATATCAGTCACATACGTCTCTTCTTCTCCCTCTATATCTTCTGCCTTCATATCAGTCACATACGTCTCTTCTCCCTCTATATCTTCTTCCTTCATATCACTCACATACGTCTCTTCTTCTCCCTCTATATATTCTGCCTTCATATCAGTCACATACGTCTCTTCTCCCTCTATATCTTCTTCCTTCATATCAGTCACATACGTCTCTTCTTCTCCCTCTAGATCTTCTGCCTTCATATCAGTAACACACGTCTCTTCTTCTCCCTCTAGATCTTCTGCCTTCATATCAGTCACATACGTCTCTTCTTCTCCCTCTAGATCTTCTACCTTCATATCAGTCACATACGTCTCTTCTTCTCCCTCTATATCTTCTATCTTAATACCAGTCAGAGCTTTACACTAAATAATCCATAAAAATAGGATTTTAATTAACTACTGCTAAATCCTTTTCTCGTAGTCCGTAGAGGTTGCTGAGGTCCATTTTAGTACCATGGGGTATAGACAGGTCCACTAGGAGCCATGGGCACGTTAAGACATTAATAGTGTGGGCTGGCTCCTCCCTCTATGCCACTCCTACCAGACTCAGTCTAGAAACTGTGCCCGAGGAGACGGACATACTTCGAGAGAAGGAAATACACAGATAGTGGTGAGATTCATACCAGCTCACACGTACAACAAAAGGAAAGCCAAGCTAACGAACTCGGAACAATTTATCAACGGCTGAACCTACAAACTGAAGTAACAAAGCAGGAATACGAAGCACTGGGTGGGCGCCCAGCATCCTCTATGGACTACGAGAAAAGGATTTACCGGTAGGTAATTAAAATCCTATTTTCTCTTACGCCCTCGAGATTGCTGGGATCCACATTAGTACAATGGGGATGTACCAAAGCGTCCAGTACGGGAGGGAGAGTGCTGAGGTTCCTGCAGAACAGACTTACCAAACTTTAGGTCCTTAGAGGCCAAAGTATCAAACTTGTAGAACTTAGCAAACGTGTTCGACCCTGACGAAGTTGCTGCTAGGCAAAGTTGTAAAGCCACGACACCCAGGAAGAACCCATTTCACGGGTAGAATGGGCCTTAACAGATTCTGGACACTGCAAGCCTGCCGTAGAATAAGCATCCTGGATAGTGAACCTGATCCAGCGAGAAACTGTCTGCTATGAAGCAGGACACCCAATCTTGTTGGGATCATAAAGGACAGAGTGTCCGACTTCCTGTGACGAGAAGTTCTCTTCACATATATTTTCAAAGCCCTAACAACATCCAAGGACTTTGAGGTAATTGAGGAGTCAGTAGCACCACAATAGGATGGTTGATATGAAAGGCTGACACAACCTTCGGAAGAAATTGCTGACGCGTTCTGAGCTCAGCTCTATCCTCATAGAAAATCAAGTAGGGGCTCTTGCATAACAATGCCCCCAATTCCGAAACACGTCGAGCAGATGCCAATGCCAACAGAGTGACCGCCTTCCAAGTAAGAAACTTGACGTCCACATCCTGTAAAGGCTCGAACCAATCCGACTGCAGGAACTGCAGCACCACATTAAGATCCCAAGGTGCCGTAGGAGGCACAAAGGGTGGTTGAATATGCAGAACCCCTTTCAAGAATGTCTGAACTTCAGGAAGAGCAGCCAATTGATTCTGAAAGAAAATGGACAAGGCCGAAATCTGGACCTTTATGGAGCCCAAGCATAGGCAGACATCCACACCTGCTTGCAGAAAGAGGAGAAACCATCCTACACATACTTTTTACAAATTCGATGGTAATGTTTTGACGTTACTCCCTTCCCAGCCTGAATCAGGGTAGGGTAGGTAGGGTAGGAATGACCTTTTTTTGGAATACCCTTCCGAGCTACGATCTGGCGTTCAACCTCCATGCTGTCAAATGTAGTCGCGGTAAGTCTTGATAGGCGAACGGCCCCTGTTGCAGAAGGTCCTCGTGAAGAGGAAGAGGCCTCGGATCCTCCAGCAGTAATTCCAGAAGATCCGCGTACCAAGCCCTTCATGGCCAGTCCGGAGCTATGAGGAACGCATGAACTCCTGTTCTCTTTATGAGCTTGAGAATCCTTGGGATGAGTGGAAGTGGAGGGAACACATACACTGACTGGTACATCCACGGAGTTACCAGTGCGTCCACCGCCACTGCGTGCTGGTCTCTCGACCTGGAACAGTACCTCTGAAGCTTCTTGTTGAGGCGAGAGGCTATCACGTCTATTTGAGGTACACCCCATTGGCTTGTTACCTCTACGAACACCTCCGGGTGGAGGCCCCATTCTCCTGGATGGAGTTTGTGTCTGCTGAGGAAGTCTGCTTTCCAGTTGTTCACTCCCGGAATGAAGATTGCTGACAGCGCCACCACGTGCTTTTCTGCCCAGAGGATGATTCTTTTTTACCTCCGACATCGCAGCTCTTCGTTCCTCCATGCCTGTTTATGTAGGACACCGCTGTGACGTTGTCCTACTGAACCTGAATGGCTTGATCTTGCAGAAGATGTGCCGCTTGTAGAAGGCCATTGTAAATGGCCCTCAGTTCCAGAACATTTATTGGAAGGAGAGATTCCTGACTGGACCACCTTCCTTGGAAGGTTTTCCCCTTGGGTGACTGATCCCCAACCTCTGAGACTTGCATCTGTGGTTAGAAGGATCCAATTCTGAATCCCGAACCTGTGTCCTTCGAGTAGGTGAGAAGCTTGCAGCCACCATAGGAGTGAAATTCTGTCTTTCGTTGACAGGCGTATCTGTTGGTGCATGTGAAGATGTGATCCCGACCATTTGTCTAGGAGATCCAGTTGGAAGTACCTTGCATGGAATCTTCCATACTGAAGAGCATCGCAGGATGCAACCATCTTTCCCAGAATGTGAATGCATTGATGAACCGATACCCGTGCTGGCTTCAGGAGCTCCCGGACCATTGATTGGACCACCAACGCTTTCTCCATCGGTAGAAACACCATCTGCACTTCTGTGTCGAGTATCATCCCCAGGAAGGACAGTCTCCTTGTCGGCTCCAAATGGGACTTTGGAAGGTTCAGGATCCACCCATGATCCTGGAGTAGTCAAGTTGAGAGAGCAATACTCTGAAATTTCTCCTTGGAAGATGCTTTTATCAGCAGATCGTCCAGATATGGAATTATGGCCCTCATTCCGAGTCGTTCGCTCGGTAAATTTCATTGCAGCGATTTTCCGCTTAGTGCGCATGCGCAATGTCCGCACTGCGACTGCTCCAAGTAAATTTGCTATGAAGGTAGTATTTTTACTCACGGCTTTTTCATCGCTCCGGCGATCGTAATGTGATTGACAGGAAATGGGTGTTTCTGGGCGGAAACTGGTCGTTTTATGGGCGTGTGGGGAAAAACGCTACCGTTTCCGGAAAAAACGCAGGAGTGGCCGGAGAAACGGGGGAGTGTCTGGGCGAACGCTGGGTGTGTTTGTGACGTCAAACCAGGAACGACAAGCACTGAACTGATCGCAGATGCCGAGTAAGTCTGAAGCTACTCTGAAACTGCTAAGAGGTGTGCTAATCGCAATTTTGCGAATACATCGTTCGCAATTTTAAGATGCTAAGATACACTCCCAGTAGGCGGCGGCTTAGCGTGAGCAACTCTGCTAAAATCGCCTTGCGAGCGAACAACTCGGAATGAGGGCCTATGTTCACTCCCTGTCTGCGGACGAGTAGCATCATCTCCGCATTGACCTTGGTGAACACCCTCGGTGCTGTGGAGAGGCCAAATGGCAGTGCCTGGAACTGATAGTGACAGTCCAGCAGTGCAAATCTGAGATAAGCCTGGTAAGGCAGCCAGATCGGAATGTGAAGGTACGCATCCTTGATATCTAGGGATACTAGGAATTGCCACTCCTCCAGACCTGAGATCACCGCTCTCAGAGACTCCATCTTGAATTTGAATTACCTCAAATAAGGGTTCAGTGATTTTAGGTTCAATATTAGCCTGACCAAACCATCCGGTTTCGGTACCACAAACAGGTCTGAGTAATAACCCTTGTGTTGTAGATGAAGTGGAACTGGAACAATGACATCCGTTTTAACAAATTTTTGAATGGCTTCCTGTAGGATGGCACTTTCTGTCAGCAAAGCTGGTAAGCCTGATTTGAAGAATCTGTGAGGTGGGAGTTCTTGAAACTCCAGTCTGTATCCCTGGGCAACAAAATCCTTAACTCAGGGGTCTAGGCATGATGACGCCCAAACGTGAATGAAAGCTTTTAGTCTCGCTCCCACCTGCCTGACCTCCAGGCTGGGAGGTCCACCGTCATGCTGAAGATTTTGAGGAAGCAGAACCTGGTTTCTGTTCCTGCGAACCTGATGGTGCAGGTTTTCTGGATTTTCCCCAGCCTCCTCTAAAGAAGATGGGTGTGGGTTTGGATTTTTAAAATTTTGGGGACCGAAAGGACTGCAGTGTAGGCGAAGGATAAGATTTCCTAGCCGGTGGTGCTGCTGAGGGAAGAAAGGTTGACTTACCTGCAGTTGCCGTGGAGATCCACGCATCCAATGCGTCCCCAAACAGAGCCTGACCTGTGAAGGGTAAGTTCTCCATGCTTCTCTTGGATTCTGCATCCACAGTCCATTGATGTGGCCGAGACCGCCATAGAAGTAGCCCGTCCATTCAGCATGCCAAGGTCCTTCATGGCCTCCACCATGAACCCTGCAGTATCCTGTATGTGATGCAAGAAAAAAATCAATGTCACACCTATCCATAGTATCAAAGTCCTCTAGCAATGTGCCTGGCCACTTTACTATAGCCTCAGAAATCCACGCACAAGCAATAGTGGGCCTTAAAGCTACACCTGTAGCTGTGTATAGTGATTTGAGTGTAGTCTCAATCATGCGGTCAGCCGGCTCTTTTGAAGCGGTTGAACCAGGAACAGGTAAAACCACCTTTTTTGACAGCCTAGATACAGAAGCGTCCACTATAGTGGGGTTGTCCCACCTTTTTTCTATCCTCCTCAGGGAAAGGGAAAGCAATGAGAACCCTTTTTGGGATCTGGAATTATTTCTCTGGGTTTTCCCAGGATTTTTCAAACAATGAGTTTAACTCCTTGGAAACCGGGAAGGTAAGGATTTCTTACTTTCTGTAAAATAAGATTCCTCCAACTGCTCAGGTACCTTCTCAGCAATGTGCAAAACATCCCTAATGGCTTCAATCGTTAGTTGCACTCCTTTAGCAAGGGATGCATCTCCCCCCCCCCCAACATATCCCCATCACCGTCCCCTGTATCAGAGTTAGTATCAGTGTCATTTAGCTTTATCTGGGCAAGTGTAGGCTTCTGTGGGTATATAGGTGGGATTTTTTACGAATTAGTGGGGGCCAAATACTGCAAACCCTCCACAGGTTTCCTCAAATACTGCGTCTCTTTCTCAGTATGTGACATCCTTGTAGAAATCTGGGATATCAGTCCCCTTAAAGAATCCACCCATGGGGGATCGGATTCAGGAGGTTGAGAAAGTACATTGCAGTCCTGAGTACATGGAATAGACTCTTCAGGAGAAGATACACACTCTGCAGCTCAAGACACAGAGTCCGTAGATACGACAATGTGAGATATACACACAGGGGCGGTTCTAGGGTTTTTGGCGCCCTCCTGCAAACTATAAATTTGCGCCTTCCCATATTCCCCACCCCAGTGTTCTTTCTGCCAGCCAGTGTCACCTCCCCCCCTCAATGTTCTCTCCCAGCCAGTGTCCCCTCCCCACCCCAGTGTTCTCTCCCAGCCAGTGTCACCTCCTCCCCTCAATGTTCTCTGCCAGCCAGTGTCATCCCCCCACCCCAGTGTTCTCTCCCAGCCAGTGTCACCTCCTCCCCTCAATGTTCTCTGCCAGCCAGTGTCATCCCCCCACCCCAGTGTTCTCTCCCAGCCAGTGTCACCTCCCCCCCTCAATGTTCTCTGCCAGCCAGTGTCCCCTCCCCACCCCAGTGTTCTCTCCCATGCAGTGTCACCTCCCCACCTCAGTGTTCTCTCCCAGCCAGTGTCACTTCCCCCCCTCAATGTTCTCTGCCAGCCAGAGTCCCCTCCCCACCCCAGTGTTCTCTCCCAGCCAGTGTCAACTCCCCACCCCAGTGTTTTCTCCCAGCCAGTGTCACCTCCTCCCCTCAATGTTCTCTGCCAGCCAGTGTCATCCCCCCACCCCAGTGTTCTCTCCCAGCCAGTGTCACCTCCCCCCTCAATGTTCTCTGCCAGCCAGTGTCACCTCCCACCCCAGTGTTCTCTCCCAGCCAGTGTCACCTCCCCCCCTCAATGTTCTCTGCCAGCCAGTGTCACCTCCCCACCCCAGTGTTCTCTCCCAGCCAGAGTACCCTCCCCACCCCAGTGTTCTCTCCCAGCCAGTGTCACCTCCCCCCCCTCAATGTTCTCTGCCAGCCAGTGTCACCTCCCACCCCAGTGTTCTCTCCCAGCCAGTGTCAACTCCCCCCCACAATGTTCTCTGCCAGCCAGTGTCATCTCCCCACCCCAGTGTTCTCTCCCAGCCAGTGTACCCTCCCCACCCCAGTGTTCTCTCCCAGCCAGTGTACCCTCCCCACCCCAGTGTTCTCTCCCAGCCAGTGTCACCTCCCCCCTCAATGTTCTCTGCCAGCCAGTGTCACCTCCCACCCCAGTGTTCTCTCCCAGCCAGTGTCAACTCCCCCCCACAATGTTCTCTGCCAGCCAGTGTCATCTCCCCACTCCAGTGTTCTCTCCCAGCCAGTGTCACCTCCCCCCCTCAATGTTCTCTGCCAGCCAGTGTCACCTCCCACCCCAGTGTTCTCTCCCAGCCAGTGTCAACTCCCCCCCACAATGTTCTCTGCCAGCCAGTGTCATCCCCCCACCCCAGTGTTCTCTCCCAGCCAGTGTCACCTCCCCCCCTCAATGTTCTCTGCCAGCCAGTGTCCCCTCCCCACCCCAGTGTTCTCTCCCATGCAGTGTCACCTCCCCACCTCAGTGTTCTCTCCCAGCCAGTGTCACCTCCCCCCCTCAATGTTCTCTGCCAGCCAGAGTCCCCTCCCCACCCCAGTGTTCTCTCCCAGCCAGTGTCAACTCCCCACCCCAGTGTTCTCTGCCAGCCAGTGTCACCTCCCACCCCAGTGTTCTCTCCCAGCCAGTGTCAACTCCCCCCCACAATGTTCTCTGCCAGCCAGTGTCATCTCCCCACCCCAGTGTTCTCTCCCAGCCAGTGTACCCTCCCCACCCCAGTGTTCTCTCCCAGCCAGTGTACCCTCCCCACCCCAGTGTTCTCTCCCAGCCAGTGTCACCTCCCCCCCTCAATGTTCTCTGCCAGCCAGTGTCACCTCCCACCCCAGTGTTCTCTCCCAGCCAGTGTCAACTCCCCCCCACAATGTTCTCTGCAAGCCAGTGTCATCTCCCCACCCCAGTGTTCTCTCCCAGCCAGTGTACCCTCCCCACCCCAGCGTTCTCTCCCAGCCAGTGTCACCTCCCCACCTCAGTGTTCTCTGTCAGCCAGTATCATGCCCCCCTCAGTGTTCTTTCTCTCTCCCACTCTCTCCCCCCCCTACCGATTCAGTGCTGCCTGTTGAACTGAGCTGCTTGCCTGATCCATTAGACCAGGTATAGCTGCGCCATTTAGTGTCTGTGGTGGGCTGCCCATTGTAGTGCCTTCCACATCTCCCTCACTGGGCAGCGCAGGTACTGTACAGGCACTAGCCTCTGATTCTCCCCCTCCGCGTTGCCTTGCCCGGGTCATCCTGCCTCTGAAAGTACATCTCTGTACTTCAAACAGCAGCAGCTTCCCTCCCATTCCAACCCCTGCCCTGACGTTATTGGTTCCCGATCTTGCGCCCCGCCCACACACTGCCCCTCCTCCCAGCAGCAACACAAAGCTCACTCACTGTGTGATTGCGGCTGCCGCTGCCTTGCTTCCTCCGGCGCGGCACCGCTCTGTCAGAAGTCAGAGTACAGCGCTACTGCTCAACAGAGATGCAGAGCAGGTACAGCGCCTCTCCAGGCTGGCGCCTACCTGCTTTGCAAGCCTTTGCTGAGCGGTTTGTGCCGGCTCTGCATACACACTTACACACACACAGGAAAATGTCAGACACAGTTTCCCCAGAGTACCTTCAGAGAGTCACAGAGTATAAGGAGCCAGCCACACAGCGCCTCTGTGGGCAGTTATTATGATAAAAACCCAGCGCTGACTAACCAACCTTAATAGGTTAATTAGTACTAACAACTGTCAAAGTCAGAAAAATATCTCTATGCACACTACCATATTTGCACCTCACACAGGTCCGTGCTGCGCATGCGTACGCTCTCCCGTACGTGCGCATACTCACAGTCGCGGGCACCCGCAGGCGCATGGTATGCGTATTTACGGTAGAGTTTATGCGATCGTAGCGTGCGACTCAATCATTACATATTTTCACTAATAATGTATTTTGTAGATCATGGTCCCTTTGATAGAATCTGAAAGTTTGGTTAATATAGAATGTTCATGAACAGAGAAATCCCTCTTTGTTTGATACGAAGGGTCAGACAGGAGTAATACAGTGGTGTTTAGTATCCATCGGAAGAATATTTAATTAGAAATATTCCGGTGTTGGTTTGAAACAGATCAATCGCTCGTGCGAATAGTTATGGACATAAGAAGTTTATGAACATTTACTTTATTTGCACTTTATTACCCATGCGGCGGGAAACCCAGTTTCCCTCCCACCTGAGCAGTTGGAAATAGTCACAGCCCACCTGTATGAATCAACCTATGACCTTTTGTTATAATGCGAAGCCGAATTCCTGTGTCCAATGAACAATGAGATTGTAGGGACCATTGAATTGTATTGTGTGTGGGGCATAAATAGGCAGGCCGACCGTATCCAGCTCACTCCCTTCAACGGTTCTCATTGCTGATAATCGGGAGCTGGATATCGAGGCGCATGCGATCGTTCCCTTTGTGCGTAAGTTTTCTCCGTAATCATATTGTCTTACTGTGAGCCATCTCTCTCTCTCTCTCTCTCTCTCTCTCTCTACTCTTTCTCTCGTATTTTCCTTTAATTATATTGTATTGTATTTCCTGTCTAGTTTATCTGGTTAGTTGGTTTATGTTATATTGTAGTGTATCATTTGTACTGTGATTCCTTTTTCAAGTATAATAGTTATAATACATATAATAGGTTTTGGACCCTAAGCCCAGGTATCTGTGTATTCTTTATAGGGTTAAGTATTCTCTGAGCGTCGGTGACGCTCAAGCAGCTTTGTAGTTAATCAGGTTACACCAGGTTGCACTTACACTCTGTCTCTACACTAAGGTATACTGTGTATCTCATTGTTAAAGGTATAGATATAAAGGTTTTAACGTTGTAAGCGTCTGCACCGCTGGTGATCTCCTCGTGGTCCCGAGCGTACGCTACGCTATAGCGAATCATTACGTTAGTCGGCAGCCAATAGCGTGCCTGCCTGTGATCACTGGGCCGTAAGCGAACGTGACGCTTGAGCGTCTCGACTACGGTTGAGCGATCGCTACACAACTTGCGTACCCTTACGGTACTTCTTACGTAGATAGCGTACAGTGTTCTTAGACCTCTTAAAGTGTTTTATATACGATAAATATTTAGCTTTATCAATTGGCGGCTCGCCCGTCCTTCACATATCTGCACTAGGTAGATCAGCAGACATTATCCCTCAGCAAAGGGCGGGAGGTTGTATCCCTCGTAGTGCTGACAGGATAAGCGTCTGCTTCGCTTAGGTAAAGAGTGCTGAAGGAATCCGGGAACCGGAGGTAAGAACAAAACGCTAGTGTCTTTTAAAACTGTTTTATTTTTCTGTCTTGCGTACACACGCACGCACACATATATATATCTGCATTTCTTTTTCTTTTTCATTTTCGTATATCACTCTCCTGTCTGCCAGTTTTATAGTTGATAGAAGTGCTAAAAGAGATTTGCCGTTATTTCATAGTTTAAGAGTAAAGGTAATATAGTTAAAAGATAGACAAACACACAGTTTTGCCTGGGAGATAAGGCGAAGTCAGTGTGTTGTGTGGTAGATGATCAAGGACCATCTACATTGATAAAAGTATAAATTGTGTTACGGTGGATCTTTGCTTTGCGTATACGTGTCTCTAACAAAGACTTGCGTACGCAATCCAAAGGCCGACGCACGCAGCGTATATTAGGCAATGGAGCGTCCGGTTACGCCCACGTAGCTCAAGTCACGATAAGTTGATTTCTACCGCAAAGCGATAAATAACGCGAGGCGAGAAATAACGCAAGTCTATTTTTGGGTGTCCGAAATTTAATTAACAGATCCTGCTCCTAATTGGTAACACACCTGATCTAAAGAAAAATTTCTGCGCAGAAATAGAAATAGAAACAAAAGTGTACATGTGATGAGTGAGTGTTTTTACAATTTTTAAAGGTTGAACCACAAGAAAAGTCGAGTACTCGTGAGGTACATGCGTGTAAGTGACGTGCACGGTGGCTAGGGAGGCATCTCTGGTTAAATATACAATTTTGAGCATTAGAGTATAGCAGACCAGGAGGTCATACTGTAACAAGACCAGGAGGTCATACTGTAACAAGACCAGGAGGTCATAACAGACCAGGAGGTCCAGGTACAGCCGACAAGGAAGTCCGCTATACAGTTCACAGGCACAACACCGAAAAGGGTTGGTGCAACACCCATATAGGCCATATAAGCTCTGGCTGAAGGAATTCGCAGTCGTAAGTTTCGATTCCATTGGTCTTTCCGTACATAAGCTTAGTTGTTTGTGTACTGAACGACTGGACCGCACGTAAGTGTGTGCAGTAGTTAGTAATCTGACCTAATACCATTAGAGTAAAGGGGTCACAAACGCTATCTGTACACTCTAACGTGATTTGTGTAATTTTTTTTTTTTTTTAAGGGAAGTTTGCTGCTCACTCAGGAACTATCCAGCAACCAATAGTTACTGGAAAGAGTAAGTGTTCTTCGGATAACCCTCGCAGGTTCCAGTAAATAGAGGTTCAGGTCGCAGGGGCCCTAGGTCGAGTACGCCAGCACCATATCGGTGTGATCAGGTCGTATTGGTCGGCGTGGGCGAGTGAGTGGGGTACTCGGTAAACCGCCACCGTCAGCCTATTGTTGACATTTGGTTTTGCGTAAAGGGTTGGCTAAATAAAGCAACACTTTCGAACTATGGGGGCCACTTGTTCAGGTAGGGGGCGATCAACCTCGGTTCGGGTTGATTCAGTGGTCCGACCAATTGGGTCGGCCAGGTATATAATGTGTGAGAAATATGGAAGTCACACAGAAACTTTATGTGATGAATGGGAGAGAATGACTGTACATGACGGGGAGAAATTCCCAAGAGTAGGGAGCTTCAGCTCAGAAGTGTTACAAAATTTAAGGAGGAGGATATGTCTCATAAAATCAACAAAGAGACGAATCCAGCATTATGATTATTTACAGTTGTGGCAACAGGAAGGTGAGATACAGAGAGGTTTGGCTCAGGCGGCGGGATCTGGCTCTAACAGAAAACTGATTGCCACGGCCCCACCGCCACCATATATATCAGGAGAGAAGTTGATTGCGGAGAAAGACGCACTAAGGTGTAACACAAAATCACTTAGTAACTGTGTAAATGTTAATGATAATGTTAACCCATTAACCCATGCAAGTATTAACCCGTGCAAGTTGTACCCTGTTTTGAACTTTCCTCAGGAGTGTGATCAAGAGGACGAATCGGCAACGATTTCAGCGCTCTCTCTAGCAGCCACCATAGCAGAGACCACAGTAGGCACAGCTCCACCCACGAGATTAGTAAAGGCCCCTAGCGGAGGGATAGGTGAGGTCGTATCAACTGGTAAGTACGGCACCATGCATTATGCTGAGGCTATTTCACCACAGCCTGTAGAATCTACACAGAATGAGGTTGTTAGAATTACACCTGTTAGAGTAATAGCAGTGCCAAATGGGAAAACAGACGCATCAGGAGCCACTCCCATTAGGAACATTGCCATGTACACTCCATTTTCCCGAATGGAATTAAGGACCATAGTGTCTGAATTTCCTGACCCTAGAAAAGACTTAGTTGCCAGTCAAAAATACATCAGAGACTTAGGTAACACTGCAGAGCCCAACAATAAAGACTGGCAGATATTGCTGAGAGCATGTTTACCCTCAAATGTCGACGCAACTCAATTTTTAGCTGATTGCGGACTAGATCATGATGTACCTCTTACAGATGTGTACAACCAAGATAATGTGAAAAGAATAAACTTGCAGCTAAAAGAGTATTTCCCAGCAGTAGCTAAATGGAATAAGATATTCTCCATTAAACAGAAGGAGTCAGAAACAGCTGCAGAGTATTTTCACAGAGCATTATTAGAAATGGCAAAATACACAGGCATAGAGGACATTAAAACAGACACAAACCATCGGGAAGTAGCAGTATCGGTACTGATGGATGGTTTAAAAGAGTCATTGAAGACTAGGGTACAGACCACACAACCATGTTGGCGAGGTCTGTCTGTGGCTACTTTGAGAGAGGCTGCTATTGATCACGATAGAAACATCACCAGACACAGGGAACAACAAGGTGATAAATTAATGTCATTAAGTATACAGGCTCTGACCACAAGGCAGCCTTTGTTTGTATCACCAAATCCTGTGGGTAAGTCAAGTATGGTTACTTGTTATTCTTGTCACAAACAGGGACACATGGCACGAGATTGTAGAGTAAAGAATCCACGAAACTCATACCAACCCCCTAGACAACGACACGACACACGACATTGGGAGCAAGGTCCGCAGAAACGGAGTTATGAGCCACATACAGGGGAAACAAAAAGATATCCCCCAAACAGAGACTGGCATGCCTCTGGTAGTTCCCAACTATCTCCCTCACAAGTAGTTGCTGCCAGCGGGATTCAGGGAGGTCACCATACCCAATAGGGGTGTGGCCATACCTGTAATCTGCAGCCAGTAAAATTAATTGCCAACCTTGGAAGTGAACCCGAGATCGCAATTAATGTAGCTGGTAAAACTTTAAACTTTCTTGTAGACACAGGGGCGGCCAAGTCAGTGATAAATTCGACAGTGGGCATGAGAACCACTGGTAGGACAATTCCAGCCATGGGAGTAACAGGAGTAGTCCAGCACTACCCTGTTAGCAAACCAGCCGAGATTACAATAGGGCCTTTGCATACCAAGCATTCCTTTTTGCTGGCTGCATCGGCACCAACCAATCTCCTGGGAAGAGACTTACTGTGTAAAATGGGGTGCGTCATTTATTGTACTCCTGAAGGTGTATTCTTGGACATACCTGAGAAACACGCTCAGGAAGTGCGAGACATGTTAGACTCCCCATCAAAATTAATGTCACATACCATTATGACAAATAGGAATCCATCCCAAATAGAAGAGATGACATCTCAGATACCAGAGTCACTTTGGACTAAAGACGGACAAGACACTGGATTAATGGCAAACGTAGCTCCAGTAGTTGTACAAGTAAAAGATGGTAGGATAGCTCCAAAAATCCCACAGTACCCTCTGAAGCCAGAGGTGGAGTTAGGAGTTTACCCAGTAATAGAGCGCTTGCTACAACAGGGCATTCTGGTAAGAACGTCCAGCACTGCCAATAGTCCCATCTTCCCTGTTAAAAAGAGTGGGGGGAGGGGTTACAGACTAGTGCAGGATCTAAGGGGGATTAACAAAATAGTTGAGAGTCAGTTCCCCGTAGTGCCAAATCCAGCTGTCATCCTAATGCAAATCCCTCCCACTGCCAAATTTTTCACTGTTATTGACCTCTGCTCCGCTTTCTTTTCGGTACCTCTGCACCCTGACAGCCAATATTTGTTTGCATTCACATACAGAGGAGTCCAATACACGTGGACTCGATTACCCCAAGGTTTCATAGATAGTCCAAGTATATTTTCTCAGGCTTTGCATAATTGTTTACAGTCTTTCCAACCAGACAGTGGATCAGTATTGATACAGTATGTGGACGATTTACTACTGTGTTCAGATTCACTGGAAGCATCTCTGAAGGATACGAAACAGCTCCTGTTTCATCTTTCAGACACAGGACACAAGGTGTCCAAAGACAAGTTACAATTATGCCAAACTAAGGTAAAATATTTGGGACACTGTCTAACACAAGGACTGAGACACCTGACCGCTGATAGAATCCAAGCAATTAGAGACATGACTCTGCCACAAACCCAGCAACAGATCAGAACATTTTTAGGAATGTGTGGGTATTGCCGTAATTGGATCCCAGGGTTTTCCATTTTGGCGTTACCTTTGCAGGAAATGGTCTCCTCAAACAAACCTGATAGGATTTCGCATACAGACGAGTCCGAAACAGCATTTGAGAGACTCAAACAGTGCCTAACGCAGGCACCAGCACTAGGTATGCCAGACTATGGGAAACCCTTTGAACTATACGGAACAGAAAGTGCTGGTTGCGCGGCAGGTGTACTAACCCAAAAACACGGTGATGCCAGCAGGCCAGTTGCATACTACAGCGCTCAGCTAGACACGGTAGCGCGATCCCTCCCCACATGCTTGCGAAGCGTTGCTGCGATAGCATTGCTAGTGACAAAAAGCGAAGACGTCGTGCTAGGCCACAACCTCACAATCCATACGCCACATGCAGTATCAGCCTTATTGAATTCTGCCCAAACCAGACACGTCTCATCAGCGAGGTTTACAAGATGGGAATTGGCACTAATGGCCCCCGTAAACATCACCATAAGGAGATGCAGTGCATTAAATCCTGCAACGTATCTCCCAGGTGTGCCTGGTCAGGCACAAAGGGTGGAAGGTGAGAGTGAGGGGGAAGGAGGATTTAATATAAAGGAAGATACACATGATTGTATGGAATATTTGACCCAAAATTTTACCGCAAGGCCTGACATCAGTGACAACCCACTGGAAGATGCAGAACTCACGTTCTACACGGACGGTAGTTGTCATAGACAGTCAGACTCGGGAGACTTGTGTACTGGATACGCAGTTGTAGATGACCAAGACACCATAGAAGCGGAACCGCTAGGCCCACCTCACTCAGCCCAGGTTGCTGAACTGGTCGCCCTAACCAGAGCATGTGAATTGGCTAAGGGCAAATCAGCCAATATCTACACCGATTCTAGATACGCATTCGGGGTAGTCCATGATTTCGGAGCCCTATGGCGTCTCAGAAATTTCATGACGGCCGCTGGTACACCGGTAGCGCATGCAGCTCACATAAAAAGGCTTCTAACAGCGATACAGGAACCCGACAGAGTGGCTGTTATCAAATGTAAAGCACACACATATAGCCAAGACCCGGTATCACTTGGTAACAGCCGAGCAGATGAAGCTGCTAAGTTAGCAGCTGCTACCCCCATACAGACAGACACCACACAATTGATGGTATTTAATACCATTAACACACAGAAGTTGTGTGAAATGCAAAATTTGTGTTCCACACAGGAAAAGGCAGTCTGGAAGGCAAAGGGATATGGCCAGGAGTCCTCAGGACTCTGGACGGATGGACATGGTAAACCAGTGGCCCCCAGAGCATATCTTCCATGTCTGGCTGAAGCAGCTCACGGGCTGACTCATCTAGGCAAGGAAGGGATGTGCAAATTGGTGAGAGCATATTGGTGCGCCCCAGGATTCTCCTCTCATGCGAGTAAAAGAGCAATGTCATGCCTTACCTGTTTGAGAAAGAATATTGGAAAGGCAATACCTACAGAACCATCCCATATCCCACCTGCCGGCGGCCCTTTCCAGGTAATACAAATTGACTTTATACAATTACCCCCTTGTCGGAATTTGAAATATGTACTTGTTTGTATAGATGTTTTCTCAAATTGGGTCGAAGCATTTCCTGCGGCTACAAATACCGCTATGTTTACTGCTAAGAAAATTGTGCAGGAATTTGTATGTAGATATGGTATCCCTAGAATAATCGAAAGTGATAGGGGTACCCATTTTACAGGTGATGTCTTTCAAGGAATGTGTAAGTTGATGGGAATTGATAGCAAGCTGCATACTCCGTACCGTCCACAGGCGAGTGCGAAGGTCGAAAGAGTGAACAGCACTATTAAAAATAAATTGAGTAAAGTGATGGCAGAGACAGGATTGACATGGCCAGAAGCTTTACCCATTGTACTGTACAGCATCAGAACCACTCCCAGGTCCCCTCTTAATCTGTCCCCTTTTGAAATCTTGTTTGGTCGACAACCGCATGTCATGATTAACCCTCAGGATGATTTGAAATGTAACAATGAAGTGACTGTAAAGTACTTGATTAACATGAGTAAACAGTTAAGGAATCAAAATGATAATCTGAAGTTGGTGATTCCTGATCTACCTGATAGTAATTGTCATGACATTGAACCTGGGGATTATGTAATGATACGGAATTTTCTACGCTCAGGTTGCCTTATTGACAGATGGGAAGGACCATACCAGGTCTTATTGACTAGCATTACAGCATTAAAGGTTGCTGAGAGAGAGACTTGGGTCCATTCATCCCACTGCAAGAAGGTTGCTGATCCAGAGAAGTCCCGTGATAAGGAACAGACGGTAGAGGTTGTATCACTGGAGTGTCTGTTCCAGGAGGACTGAGGCGGCACCTGAGCCTTGAAGACCGAGAGCTGTTGTCGACTCCCCACTCCCTTTTATTGTTTTTCTCCACTTCCCATCCCCTCTCCCTCAAATTTCTTTTTCCTCCTTCTCATTCTTCTTCGTTTCCTCCTATAAGATGGACTTGCCCCAAGAGACTGTGATCCGGATTTTCCTGTTGACCATGATGTTGACCAGAGCAGTCTGTTCCGGCGAGAGTACCATGGAGGTCGATAGAGGTTCTGGAATGGGTTCTGATGATAAAGATGGAGGCGTAGTTTTCCAAGATCAACCTAACCAACAAGCAAAGGCGAGTATCAGAAAACGATCCGATAGCATTGACCATAGAAGGAATTGTGACGGATTGTTAGCTGAGGAAAACTGTATCTGTAGGCTCTGTAACAATGTCATTGAAGATGGGTGCATTAAGAAATGCCAATCCAGTTTTAATATCCATATGGACCGGCATCCATTGAGTGACTATCACTCCTTAGTGGGTAATGTGTTAAACAAAACAGATTGTTGGGTATGCTCTCAAGTACCTCAAGGTCATAGCAAATCAGGGCTAGTACCATTTCCTTTAACGATAGGGGAGGTACTTGAGTTAAATGGTGGGAGACCGGTGGACAGGAGGTTTAATATCTCCAGCCCTCCTAGTTTGAAGCTCCACCAATACCATGTGGATAGGTCCCTATTATGTTTCAACATCTCCAATCCCAGAAAGCCGGGAAATTGGGAAGTGTCATGGAGTAACCACACCATGACCTTTTTGCATAGAGCAGATAGAATGCCTACAGATACAGAGCTTGTACGCCACATAGCCAGTAGAGGAAAATCTTTCCGGTATAGGTACACCTTAGGAAATAGGATTACGAGAGTTGGAGAAGTATCACCAGGATACTGTGCACATATCGTACAACCTGATACGTGTATTAAGCAGATGGAAGAATTAGGGTTAGGAGATTTCACCTGGAAGGTGTGTAATATGGTTATGTCCTTCTCCGTCCCATATGTTCTCCCCGATGATGCATATTTCATATGCGGGAGAAAGGCGTACAAGTGGCTTGCCCCAAACTCTGAAGGATTGTGTTATATTGGAAAAGTATTGCCTGAAGTGATGACTGTAACACATGATAAAATGAAAGACATACATCGTGGTGCCCAAGCTCCTTATACTCACACCCATTACGAGCACGTTGTTAAAAGGCACCTGATAGAGAAGACAGAGCATCCGGCCTCTGATCTGATAAGTGAATCCACCGGGATTCAATTCTTAATCGCGTTAGATTTCACCCGCACCGCTAGAGGAGTGCTAAATTATAAATACATATCGGCGCTCGCAAATTTGTTAGATAATATCACTGAAATGTATGATGACACGTTTAGATATACTGGAAGGGAACTTCAAGCTTATAAAACAGAACTGGTGCAGCATAGAATGGTTCTTAATTACCTCACAGCAGTGACAGGCGGATATTGTGTTACATTGGCAACACAGTACGGCGTGAAGTGTTGCACGTATATCACGAATAGCACCGAGGATCCGGTCGAGGTCATAGACCAAAAGATGGACGATATTCTCCAATTGAAGTGGGAATTTCGCCGAAAACACAATCTCACTCTTGCTGCTGTAGGTAATGAGCTGACTGGTTGGGTGTCATGGTTGAACCCGCGAAATTGGTTCTCCGGTTTGGGAGACTGGGCTCAAGGAGTCATAATGGATGTTGGGAAGTTTCTCCTATGTATCTTAGGTGTTGTCATATCAATTGGCTTGATATTTAGATGCGGTCAGGCTTTAATGAAGTGCAAACATCGTGCCAGGGTAATGAGTTTGAGGAGTGAGGAAACTGTAATTAACCTGGATTTGATTTATGACCCAATGATAGAAACAATGATGTAATGAAAATGCGATTATACGGTCCGTTTCTTTCACCTGTTTTTCTGGTTTTTCTCCAAGATAAAAAGACCCACTTGGACGAGGAAGTTGACGAGACGCTATACAGACAACGGATAGACCAAAGAAGAAGTTTTGACCACTTGAGATACGGACATTTGATGAACTTTGCCATGGATCCCCAGTTTCCCTAGAATTCTTAAACTTACGCTAGCCCAACATTTTTTTGTAAATCTAATGGCATTGACAAAGCTTTTTGCTCACACCTAATGGGCAACACAGCGCAAAGAAGACGACTTTCAACTGATACCGAACAAAACTTCAACCGACAGATGTACATTAACCTGACATAGAATACCACCGCATTTACCGTAATTATGTCTTTTCTTCATTTCTACAACCCTCAGGTAATGACACACATAGTATAGGGAATACAGGCACAGATATCAGCAATCACATATTCCCCCATTCATGTATCATCAACTAAAATGTGCTCCCCATTTTGTTCAAATCCGAAAAGAGCTCGGTAAAGTTTGACAGCCCATCCACAGACCCGTACCACGGGATAAGAAGGAATTCAAATGTATACTTCGCAATACCTCGAAGCTTGATTTACAACACGTACGGCACGATGATACATGACCCCCCAAACATGGACTCATACACACATGCTTCTGCTATCTCACTAGGTCATACCCTCTTCCCACCTACTCCTCTCTCCTCCCTTACCCAACCATGGAAATGAATTAACCCCTAACATATATTTTTCTCCTTTTGAAATGTTTTCAGGAAGTGGCAGTTATTATTGACTGCCAAAGGGTGGATTGTCAAAGTCAGAAAAATATCTCTATGCACACTACCATATTTGCACCTCACACAGGTCCGTGCTGCGCATGCGTACGCTCTCCCGTACGTGCGCATACTCACAGTCGCGGGCACCCGCAGGCGCATGGTATGCGTATTTACGGTAGAGTTTATGCGATCGTAGCGTGCGACTCAATCATTACATATTTTCACTAATAATGTATTTTGTAGATCATGGTCCCTTTGATAGAATCTGAAAGTTTGGTTAATATAGAATGTTCATGAACAGAGAAATCCCTCTTTGTTTGATACGAAGGGTCAGACAGGAGTAATACAGTGGTGTTTAGTATCCATCGGAAGAATATTTAATTAGAAATATTCCGGTGTTGGTTTGAAACAGATCAATCGCTCGTGCGAATAGTTATGGACATAAGAAGTTTATGAACATTTACTTTATTTGCACTTTATTACCCATGCGGCGGGAAACCCAGTTTCCCTCCCACCTGAGCAGTTGGAAATAGTCACAGCCCACCTGTATGAATCAACCTATGACCTTTTGTTATAATGCGAAGCCGAATTCCTGTGTCCAATGAACAATGAGATTGTAGGGACCATTGAATTGTATTGTGTGTGGGGCATAAATAGGCAGGCCGACCGTATCCAGCTCACTCCCTTCAACGGTTCTCATTGCTGATAATCGGGAGCTGGATATCGAGGCGCATGCGATCGTTCCCTTTGTGCGTAAGTTTTCTCCGTAATCATATTGTCTTACTGTGAGCCATCTCTCTCTCTCTCTCTCTCTCTCTCTACTCTTTCTCTCGTATTTTCCTTTAATTATATTGTATTGTATTTCCTGTCTAGTTTATCTGGTTAGTTGGTTTATGTTATATTGTAGTGTATCATTTGTACTGTGATTCCTTTTTCAAGTATAATAGTTATAATACATATAATAGGTTTTGGACCCTAAGCCCAGGTATCTGTGTATTCTTTATAGGGTTAAGTATTCTCTGAGCGTCGGTGACGCTCAAGCAGCTTTGTAGTTAATCAGGTTACACCAGGTTGCACTTACACTCTGTCTCTACACTAAGGTATACTGTGTATCTCATTGTTAAAGGTATAGATATAAAGGTTTTAACGTTGTAAGCGTCTGCACCGCTGGTGATCTCCTCGTGGTCCCGAGCGTACGCTACGCTATAGCGAATCATTACGTTAGTCGGCAGCCAATAGCGTGCCTGCCTGTGATCACTGGGCCGTAAGCGAACGTGACGCTTGAGCGTCTCGACTACGGTTGAGCGATCGCTACACAACTTGCGTACCCTTACGGTACTTCTTACGTAGATAGCGTACAGTGTTCTTAGACCTCTTAAAGTGTTTTATATACGATAAATATTTAGCTTTATCACAACACACTACCCTACCTGTCTGTAACACCCTGGTACCGCAGAGGATAACTGGAGTTATGTGAGGGTCTGTCAGCATCTTGCTTCCAATGTCTGCAGGGAGAAAATGGCACTGATGAGGGCTGGATCTCTTATATATCTCTTAAAGTGCCCATGACTCCTAGTAGACCCGTCTATACCCCATGGTACTAAAATGGACCCCAGCATCCTCTAGGACGTAAGAGAAATAACTTTTAATTGTCTGTTCCATTGAGATTTGCCAGAAAAATATTGGTGTATTAGACGCAAACAAGTCATACAATGAAAAATTGGATTCTTGTACTTACATTACAAATTCTATTCTCAGTCCTTTGAGAGGCACTACATACTATGAAATATAGGGTGTGGTGACAGGAAAATGACCCATCTGCATTACCCAGAAAACTACTTCTGGGGTCTATGCAACGCACTCTCTACCCCACAGTATCCAGTGTCCCCCAGTTAGATGTTAGAGAAAACAGCAAATTATGTACCTGAATGTTACTTTTCTTTGAGTACTCCATGGCAGCTCATACAGAGGGTTACGTTGCTTCTAGCTAGGTAGAGACAGGCATGTAAAATAATGCTATTAAGATGGTATATAATGTAGCCGTGTCAGGATGTGTTACTCACCTTCCAAGTAAACTATACCAATTGGGCAGTGTGAGAAGCTTATAAGAATGGTTGATGGCTGAGAGGAAGATTGTCGAGTCTAGGACAAGTCTCCAGGATTGATCTGAAACATTTCAGTGGAGTTGCTACCAAAGGCCCCTCCATCACTAAGCTGTCACTCTCATCCATAATCTGAACTGCCGCATTGCATGGAACTTTATTTACTGAGCGTCCGGCCCGATGGGAAACGGTGGAATTACGATTCCGTAGAAGACCACCAGATGTGTATTTCTGAATAAAGGTTTGAAGGTTGAGGCCAGCCAATAGAACCACTCAGTGATACCCAAAGAAACCTTTACGTGAACATATATCATCTAATTCAGGTGAGTGCTATAGAGGTTTCCCTCCATGAGAGTGTGAAGAATTTTGACCTACGGAACTTCACAATTTGATTTTTTCCTCCTTGTCTATGTATTGAAGATAAAAGGTAGACCACATTTAGGAAAGATTGAAGAAGTCCTTTAAGATTCATTCCATGAAATGTTTGGAAGGGACACAAAATCTCTGAGGTCCCTAAGGAATCATCAGTATTCTGCCTTCGTAAGACACTGGGAGAACATACAGTAATCGTTCACACTAAGTCCACTGAATGAAGTATCCTCACTTTGATTTACGCTGGCTGAGGGTAAACAAATTGCCTAAAAAATCTTCTGGTAAGTGTGAAATATAGATTACGCATTGGGAGTGAAGCTGGAATAGTTTCAACAACTGCTTTATAATTGTAGATAGGAGGAGTTCCTGAATTGGTCTATTACAACCTCCAGTGCTAGACTGAGGACCCACGGGACTATAATGGATCTGAAAAAACTGTTTAGATAAAATATTGAAACCACCTGCCTAATATTGTGTAGGTTCCCCTCGTGCTGCCAAAACAACTCTGGTCCATCGAGGCATGGACTCCACAAGACCTCCGCAGGTGTCCTCTGGTATATGGCACCAATATGTTAGCTGCATATCCTGTAAGTTGTGAGGTGGGACCTCCATGGCTCAGACTTGTTCTTCCAGCACATCCCAAAGTTGATGGATAAGACTGAGAACATCAAATCTTTGTCATGTTCCTCAAACAATTCCAAAACAGTGTATGCAGTGTGGCTGGGTGCATTATCCAACTGAAAGAGAACAATGCCATCAAGGATTACCTTTGACATGACGGGATGTACTTGGTCTACAATAATGGTTAGGTAATTGGTACATTTCAAAGTAACATCCACATGAATATCAGGACCTATGGATTTCCAACAGAACATTGCTTATAGCATCACATTGTCTCCGCCAGCTTGCCTTCTTCCCATAGTGCATCCTGGAGCCATCTCTTCCCCAGGTAAACAACGCACATGGACAGAGCCATCTACACGATGTCAAAGACAACACGATTCACCAGACCAGGTCACCTTCTTCCATTGTTCCATGGTGCAGTTCTGACGCTCATGTGCCCATTGTAGGCTCTATCAGCAGTGGACATGGGTCAGAATGGGCACTTGGTACTTCTTCAAGTTGTGCAGAGAGTCTTTCATCACCTATTGCACAGGTCACTTCATCACCTATGCTGTTACTCCTTTCTATTCCCCCTTCCCCAAAGATGCTGCACAGACACTCTAGAAAAAACACTAATCACCATGTTTTGGGCACAGTTTAAGATGAATGCCTTAATTCAGGGGCTTTCCTTGAGCAGGTGCCTTCCAAGTGTGTGAGATCAGGCTCCCTGGCCCCAACCGGCTTCTGGGTTTCCTCCACCCTTGCAGCCAGAACTGGAGGACTGGAGTGAGCTCAGTGTTTCCGGTTAATCACATTATGCACGGCACTACCAGGGAGAGCAGCGTGATGTACTCGGGTCAGCCTGCCCATCCTCAGCCTGCAGAACTAACATGGTGCATTGCCAGGAATGAGGAGAAGGGTAAGCCTTTAATATAGAAAACCTGCACACTACTACCAGACCTAGACAGGAAAAAATACAGGAGACATGATGCATCAATATATAGACGTAACCCTGTGTGGGGACTGCCATGGTGAACTGACATAGAGTCACTTCATATATTGCTATTTGGTGAGACACTAAATCCTACCTACCTGATGCTCCTGTGGGATCCTATGATTCTCCTCTGTACAATCCTGGGAATACAGAGGACGGGGACATCTCTCTGGGTTATCTTTGTTACTGGGCTCATCTGTAGGAGACACACAGTGACTGAGTGCAGTGTATATATGTGATTATCAGATGATGTGTGTATATAGGGGGCCCCATACCTGCTCTCCCCTGTACAATACATGACAGTCTCCTCTTACCCAATGATGTGAGGGGCCGGTGATTCTCCATCATCACGTCCTTGTACAGACCCCTGTGTTCCTCTATATACTCCCCCTCCTGCATGGAGACATAGACAGTGACATCCTGACACCTTATAGGAACCTGACACACACAGTGATACAGTCATCACCCAGACACATCCCCTGGTGTTACTGTATAATGTCCCATTCCCAGCAGTCACCTCTCCAGTCATCACCTAGACACGTCCCCTGGTGTTACTGTATAATGCCCCAATCCCAGCAGTCACCTCTCCGGTCATCACCCAGACACATCCCCTGGTGTTACTGTATAATGTCCCATTCCCAGCAGTCACCTCTCCAGTCAGCAGCTGAATGATCTTGTTGGTGAGTTCCAGGATCTTCTGGTCATTGTGTCGCTCATGCATCAGTGAATGAGGTGGAGGCACCGTGATGGAGCTCTGGATCCAGCTCAGTCCTCCTGACCCATGGGGACGGCTGCTGGGTGTCTCACACTCACCGGTTGTCTTCCTCACTACTATGTAACCCTGTATATTGGGGGAGACATCAAGGAATAGGTAAATAAAACCACTCCTAAATGGGGTTATTTTATTAATATAGATATAAGTGATGTCACTGTGACACTCTCAGATCCCCTCACCTCCCCAGTCATGTCCCTGTATTATTACTATAGATATAAGTGATGTCACTGTGACGCTCCCAGATCCCCCCACCTCCCCAGTCATGTCCCTGTATTATTACTATAGATATAAGTGATGTCACTGTGACACTCCCAGATCCCCTCACCTCCCCAGTCAGCAGATAGATGATCTCCAGGGTGACAGATAATATCTTCTCACTCAGATGTCTCCTGTCCCTTTTCATCCTTGGTGAATCAGTATACAGGATGTGTCTCATAATCATGTCATTTTTAATAAAGACTCAAACATCAATTATCTAGGAGAAAATATAATAGTAGTAATGTTTCTTGGAAGCTCCTCTGATCCAGCATAGTAACATTGGTCAATGCAGTTTGTACAATAATGTATTGCTTAGGGTGAAACCACCACTACTCATGGTAGAAGTCTTGGCTTTCCAGATAACACTTGGTGCAATTGTGATGGAGAAATTTCATTGAGAAATAATTCTTATGTTCAGAATGACATCCAATATCCAGTGTTAAATAATGCTAATTGGGATCATCACCAATTACATCAATATCACGTGACTAATACACTGTAACACACCAAAGTCTGCTTCCCCTGTATAATAACAACAGGCCACCATAGGCTGCTCCCCCTGTATAACAACAGGGTACCACAGGCTGCTCCCCCTAATAATAATAACAACAACTAGACACTACATGCCTCTCCCCCTGTATAATAATGAAAGTACACCACAGGCTGCTCACCCTATCTAATAATAACTGGACATCACAGGCTGATCCCTGTAAAATAACAATAATAATATGAACAGGACACCACAAGCCGCTCCCCTATATAATAATAATAATAATAACGAGACACAACAGGCTGCTCCCCCTGTATAAAAATAAAAACAGGATACTACAGGCAGCTCCCCCGTATAATAATAACAACAACAACAGGACACCAGAAGCTGCTCCCCCTGTATAATAATAAAAGGACACCACAGGCTGCTCCCCGTTTAATATTAACATCATTACCGTCCGTCAGACACAATAACGTGTGACTCGGAACTTAGCAGAGAGTGAGGAAAAAATATTTCTGGTTCAATCCGGAAGTCAGCTGGAGCAAATAGGGCGGAAGCCGTTTGAAATACACAAGGTAAAATTCAGCTGGAACGCACAGGGCGGAAGTGAGGTGCACATGGCGGACGTCTCCTGGAACGCACAGGGCGGAAGTGAGGTTGTATGCAGAGAGCGGAAGTGAAGTGGAACGCACAGGGCGGAAGTGGGCTGTGTAACATTACTAGTCAGAGGAGGCAGCTGCTGGGGGCGGTACTATCTAGTGACAGCAACGCCTACTCCTGTAATAGGGACACACACAGAACCATACTTGCCTACCTGACCCTCTCCATGAGGGAGAAAATGCTCTGTTCCTGGACTTTCCTGGTAATGTATGACTGCCATCACCTGTGGTGAAACACCTTTCTTATCAATTACCTAGCTCACCACAGGTGATGGCAATCATACATTACCAGGAAAGTCCAGGAGCAGAGCATTTTCTCCCTCATGGAGAGGGTCAGGTAGGCAAGTATGACACAGAACATACATGACACATATGGTACATGGTCATACATGACTGCATGATCCTCCCTTACTTCCTCACGGCAAGATCCCAGTTCCCTTTTTATATACAGGTGTGTGTGTGATGTCCTGCACTACTAGTATATGCTGCATATACTCATAATACATCTATATGTACCACATATGTATCACCCACCTATTCCACTACCATTACTGTATGTTCCCCTTATATGTTCCTTTTATAAATACCTATACTGCATTATTTGCACATTTTGTTATGTTTCAGCCTTATTCTAAATTGGAATAAATTTATTTTTTCCCCTCAAAATTCTACACACAATACCAGACAAACTGGGGCCTCTTTCCGGCCCTGGCATACGTGCATGCGCGACAAGCGAGGGGCGTGCGGACACTGCAAATGGGGGCGAGCTGTGAGTCAGGGTGTATGGACTTACGGCACACCTCCATATTGCTAGGTAACGGGGCACTACGGGCGGCAGCGGTGGATGAACCAGAGAGCCGGGAGCTGCGCTGTGTGCGGCCTTCCAGGCTCCCTGTGGACCGGAACGGACCACCAGTCCATCGGCCCTTCTGGCATTTGCCAGAAGTGCCAGATGGCCAGTCCGGCCCAGCACAATATCCAATAACGACAACGTGAAAAAAATTTTTTTTAGATTTTTGAAAGTTTCTTAAAAATAAAAAACTAAGAAATCACATGTACATAAGTATTCACAGCCATTGCTCAATACTTTGTTGATGCACATTTGGCAGCAATTACAGCCTCAAGTCTTTTTGAATATGATGCCACAAGCTTGGCACACCTATCTTTGGGCAGTTTCGCCCATTCCTCTTTGCAGCACCTCTCAAGCTCCATCAGGATGGATGGGAAGCGTCGGGGCACAGCCATTTTCAGATCTCTCCAGAGATGTTCAATCGGATTCAAGTCTGGGCTCTGGTTGGGCCACTCAAGGACATTCACAGAGTTGTCCTGAAGCCACTACTTTGATATCTTGGCTGTGTTTAGGGTCATTGTCCTGTTGAAACATGAACCGTCGCCCCAATCTGAGGTCAAGAGCGCTCTGGAGCAGGTTTTCATCCAGGATGTCTCTGTACATTGCTGCATTCATCTTTCCCTCTATTCTAACTAGTCTTTCAGGTCCTGATGCTGAAAAACATCCCCACAGCATGATGCTGCCACCACCATGCTTCACTGTAGGGATGGTATTGGCCTGGTGATGAGCGGTGCCTGGTTCCCACCAAACATGATGCCTGGCATTCACGCCAAAGAGGTCAATCTTTGTCTCATCAGACCAGAGAATTTTGTTTCTCATGGTCTGAGAGTCCTTCACGTACATTTTGGCAAACTCCAGGCGGGCTGCCATGTGCTTTTTACTAAGGAGTGGCTTCCATCAGGCCACTCTACCATACAGGCCTGATTGGTGTATTGCTGCAGAGATGGTTGTCCTTCTGGAGGCTTCTCCTCTCTACACAGAGGAATGCTGTAGCTCTGACAGAGTTACGATCGGGTTCTTGGTCACCTTCCTGACTAGGGCTCTTCTCCCCCGATTGCTCAGTTTAGACGGCCGGCCAGCTCTAGGACGAGTCCTGGTGGTTCCGAACTTCTTCCATTTACGGATGATGGAGGACACTGTGCTCATTGGGACCTTCAAAGCAGCAGATATTTTTCTGTACCCTTCCCCAGATTTGTGCCTCGAGACAATCCTGTCTCGGAGGTCTACAGACAATTCCTTTGACTTCATACTTGGTTTGTGCTCAAATATGCACTGACAAGTGTGGGACCTTATATAGATAGGTGTGTGCCTTTCCAAATCATGTCCAATCAACTGAATTTACCACAGGTGGACTCCAATTAAGCTGTAGGAACATCTCAAGTATGATCAGTGGCAATAGGATGCACCTGAGCTCAATTTTGATCTTCATGGCAAAGGCTGTGAATACTTATGTACATGTGATTTCTTAGTTTATTTTTAACAAATTAGCAAAAATCTCAAAAAAACTTTTTTCACGTCATCATTATGGGGTATTGTGTGTAGAATTTTGAGGGGGAAAAATGAATTTATTTCATTTTGGAATAAGGTTGTAACATAACAAAATGTGGAAACGTGAAGCGCTGTGAATACTTTCAGAATGCACTGTACCTACATTGCTACTGTATATACTTACTGTATATATTGAAGTATCAAAGTAATTGCATAGGTGCTTAGTATCGCTGTAGCCCGGCAAATTACAGCAGCTTAACGTTGCATCAATACCACAACTGGACCAAAGACCTCTGGTGAGATGTTGACCCATGACGTTTGAAAAGCTTCCCACAGCTCCCTAATATTTGTAGATGGAGGATCTTGGGTGCGAATGGACCTCTCCACCACGTGTCATAAATGCTAGAGTGTTTGTTGGCAAATATTGTGGCCACACCATTCGTAGGAACTCTCCTGAATGCTCCTCGAACAAATTATGGGCAATTCCATTGTCGTGGTGGCTACATGAAGTTCATGAAGGACTGCTAATGGTCACCAAGCAATGAAGCATAGAAGTTACCAGCCAATGACATCAAACCATCTCACAAATCCCATGCCACGTGAACACACACCCCACACCATTATGGAACCACCACCAGCCTGCATGATTCCTTGTTGACAACTGGGATCCATGGCCTCATGGGGTTTGCTCCACACCTGAACCCTACCATCAGCCCAAAACAAATGGAACCATCACTCATCAGATCACAACACGTTGCCAGTCCATCAGGGTCCAATTAGAGGTGTCACATGCCAGGCAAAGTGCTTTAGTGTTATTAGGGGCAGTCTGGTGTGTCTTCTGCTGGATAACCTCGATGATGGGCAACCATCTATAAGGAAACCATCAATGGTTTTGCCCATCGATGGTCCCCATTACTTTAGTATTGAGCTGAATGTGGGCCAATCAGAGCCCAGGGGCGTGGCTTCATTGGTGTCAGGGGGTGGAGCTATGCTACATTTCCCTGACACCCTAGAGAAAAAATGAAAAAATTATTTGATAGCTCTTTACCATCGATGGCGGGAAACCATCTGGTTCTCCCCATCGATGGTAAAAGTAGTTACCATCGGTCATAGACCATCAATGATTTAGAATCATCGATGGTCAGTGTCCATCCCTACATGGAAGCTAAGTATCTATGCTTTGATCTTCTGGATATACGTCTGGTAACTCCTACATTGAATATGGATGTGATTTGAGCCAGTGTTGTTTGTCGGTTACCACAGATAATCCTGACCAGAAGCCGCTGGTCATGATCATTGTCAGCCACTGCACTGTCCACAGTGGGAGGTAATGCCTTCCATGCGGTATTCCTGGTATACACATGACACAGTAAGTCAGGAATGTTGAATGTCCACACAACTTTGGAAATGGAATGTCCTATCGCTTCGGGCACCTACAATTATGCCCGGTTTGAACTCTGATAATTCACATTGCCTTGCCATGAGTAACCTAGCCGGTATTCAGACTGACTCAAGAGATGTCAGAATACAACTAATGCAGGTCTGGGCATTTTCAAGACGTCACAGTACAGTGGTGACACCATTACTTTTACATACAGCTATTCTATCACTATTGGCACTTCAGTGTACCTCATGTATATTCACCTATATTGTTACATGTATCTATTATATATACCGATAATGCTAATATACTGTTTGTAAGGCAAATATATACCTATACTATAAGTACATGCTATATATATCCTCCTAAATATACCTATACTACTAGTAGTATATATATATATATATATATATATATATATATATATACTAATTTATATACTACTCAAATGTATGGACCATTTATACCTTCATTGCTACTGTGCCGGCACCTAGCGATCACAGATTGGTCATGGGACCTGGCCAATAGGGGATTTTCTCTTATCATCAGTAACTGACTGCACTGACTCCAGCTACTGCACAGTGGGTGGGCATTTTTCTGCCACCATCAGGCTCCTCCCACTGGCACCAAGAACTGCTTATTTCCACTCCTACCATAAGCACTTGAAACCGCTTGCTGCTCTGCATGCATGAACACACTGCTGACACACCTCCTGACTGGCGTTGGCTAACCTCCAGAGGTCACTGACCTGGACCAGGCCCTGTACGGTAGCTGACAGAGGGCAGAACTTGGAGACACTGGGCTCAGTCCAGACCAGGCTGAGAACGGGACTGCGTGTGTTGTCTTGAAGGCAATATGTTTATTAATCGAATAATCTTAAAAAGGGGATACAGCATAGAGATGTTCACAGCAGTTCAACACTTCTGGATGCCACAGAATGTATATCAACTCAGGGTTCACAGCCCTCCTTTATATCTTACTCCAATGCACAATCTTACAAGGGGTAGTTTCACACTGGGTCTCTTTAACCAATCAGGCTATCTCACAAAATATAAATACATATTTCATACGTACATATTAATGGCCAGAGCTGCCAGCTTCTATGCGAGGACCGCAAATTTCAGTTTAACTCATGCTATTTCTGATATTTTTATATATTAGGTCATTCTAAGTGAACTTTTTTTTTTAATCATTTGAGTATAATTTGACTTTTAAAAGAGCGTCATGTCCAGATATCCCAGGTGTAGCAGAGCAAGAGCAGCAGGACTGAAGGGTCCAGTTCAGTCGTTGCCTCAATCAGTTGTCAGCCAGAAGCTAGGCCAATTAAACGGCACCTGCAATCAGCCTTTAAGAATGTGTTCAGAGAAGATGGTGACTAGCATCCAGAAGTGGGTGTGGGGATGTCAGGGCCACTGATCCTGTGACATGATCCTGTGCCAAAGGGACGAAACGTGGATTTTCGTCACCCGGGGCAAGGCAGTAATTTGGCGTGCTCCCCCCCAAAAAAATAAATAACAAAAAACAAACAATCCCTGTCAGACTAAAATAAGGAGAGTTGCACCCCTTTTATACCGCCAGCGAGTAACACGAGTTATTGCACCTGAGCACGCATAACCCATGTTGCTGCTCTGTGTAAAAGGGTTGAGTTGGAATAATCCAGGTTGACAGACCCGGTATTCCAACTGGGCAGATAGCGGGGTTTAACCCGGCAAACTGTGCAGTGTGGTCGATGGACCCGGCTTTCCGTTTACAGTCTATGTGCGGGCGGCGCTTGGAGATCATGTGATCTCCAAGCACCGCCCCCATCGCTTCACCGGCAACATCCCCAACCCGACAATATGCCTGGCTGGTAACTCCGGTGGGAAAGGGGGCTGACGCGGGTCACAGCCCGGTAGAACCCGTGTCAGGCTCCCGGCTGCGACCCGCGATTTGTGGTCCAAAAGCCGTATTGTGGTAGACTTACCATGGTTAACTCTCTGCAGGGTACACTGGGTTTCAAAGGGTAAACATTAGGTGTAGAGTGGATCGTGATCCAGAGAGGCACCAACAGGCTAAAACTTTAGGCTGTCCCAGGATGCACTGGGGCCTCCTCTATAACCCTGCCACCAGGCACTGTGAGCTCAGTTTCGTTAACCAGTCCAATGCAGAAGCAGCTAAAAGAGAAGGCAGATGTTAGTCACATATAACCACATTCTCACGACAGGAGAAGGGACCATCGGCTGATGCCACACAAACCCATGGAAGCTAGGTGCGTCAGGGTGGGCGCCCTGTGGAACCCAGTGTACCTCGCAGATAGAGAGTTAACCATGGTAAGTCTACCATAACTCTCCTTTTCTGCTGCAGGGTACACTGTGTTCTACAGGGAAAACATCGGGTGATGTCCTAAAGCAGTTGCGCAGGGGAGGGTACGCGCCTTAGCGAGTATGAGAGGCCGGCGTCCAAAGGAAGCATCCTGGGAGGTAGAAGTATCAAAGGCATAGAAACTAAAGAACGTGTTCGCTGAGGACCACATAGCGCTGTGCACAATTGTTCTGCGGATGTGTCACGGTGGGCCGCCCACGAAGGTCCAACAGACCGAGTAGAATGGGCTTTAATGTCAACAGGAGCTGGGAGTCCAGCCTGTGCAATCACCATTCTAATCCATCTGGCCAAGGTTTGCTTATTCGCAGGCCATCCACGTTTGTGGAAACCAAACAGTGTAAAAAGGGTATCTGAATTCCTGATAGAGGCAGTCCTCTCCACATATATAGAGATCCCTTACCACACCTTAAGACCGCTCTGTGGGGGACAAGTCAGAAGAGAAAAAGGCTGGGACAACAATCTCTTGGTTAAGGTGAAAAGATGACACCACCATAGATAAATAACCTGGGCGAGTTCTAAGAACTGTCCGGTCATGATGGAATATTAGAAAGGGTGGACGACAGGACAAAGCGCCTAAGTCCGACACCCGTTTAGCAGAGGCAATAGCCAGTAAAAACCGGACCTTGGCTGTGAGCCATTTAAGGTCCACTGACTCAAGAGGTTTAATTGGGGACTCTTGCAGGGCATTCAGGACATCAGACCGATCCCATGGAGCCACCGGAGGGACATAGAGATGCTGAATCCGAAACACACCCTGAGTGAATGAATGAACGTCAGGTACAGACGCAATCTTTCTCTGAAACCATACCGACAAGGCAAATATGTGAACCTTGAGGGAGGCCAGACAAAGACCTAAGTCCAGACCTTGTTGCAGGAAAGCCAGGATTCTGGATGTTTTGAATCTATACGCATCATAGTTCTTATCAGCACACCAGGTGAAGTAAGAATTCCAGACCATGTGATAGATCCGGGCAGATGCCGGTTTGCGGGCTTTGGACATAGTTTGGATGACCGCCTTAGAGAATCCTTGGCCCTCAGGAGTGATGCTTCAAGAGCCACGTCGTCAAAGCCAGTCTGGCCAGGTCTGGATAGCGACAAGGGATTTGTACAAGGAGGTTTGGTTATTGAGGAAGTAGAAAAGGACGCTCTGTCGACAGACCCTGCAGGTATGAGAACCAATGCCATCTGGGCCACGCCAGAGCGACTAGCAATAGTATTCCTCCTTCTTGCTTGAACTTCTGCAGGACCCTGGGCAGGAGTGAAACTGGAGCGAACACGTAGGGCAGCCAAAAGTTCCATGGAACCGCTAGTGCGTCCACGAACGCTGCTTGAGTAGCCCTTGTCCTTGATCCGTAGACCGGAACTTTATGATTGTGTCGAGACGCCATCAGGTCTACATCTGGTATGCCCCACTTGTCCACTAGGAGTTGAAAGACTTCTGGATGAATACTCCACTCTCCGGCGTGCACGTCCTGGCGAGTGAGGAAGTCCACTTCCCAGTTGAGGACACCTAGAATGAACACTGCCGATATTGCTAGCAGATGGAGTTCCGCCCATTGAAGGATTTTTGACACTTTCAACATTGCCATGCAGCTTCGAGTGCAGCCTTGATGGCTGATGTATGGCACAGTGGTGGCGTTGTCTGACCGTACTTGAACAGGCCTGTTCTGTACTAGAGGCAGGGCAAGAGACAACGCATTGAACACTGCCCACAACTCCAGAATGTTTATTAGAAGGAGTGATTCCTCCTTGGTCCACCGATCCTGAAAAGAGTGTTGCTCCAACATTGCGCCCCATCCCCTCAGGCTGGTGTCTATTGTCAGCGGGACCCAGTCGAAGATCTACAAGGGATGGCACCTGCTTAATTGCTGGTCCTGAAGCCACCAGGTCAGCGACAGACAAACCTCCGGAGTCAAAGTGGTCATATGAGACCTGATCCAGTGAGGGAGGCCATCCCACTAGGAAAGGATTAACATCTGCAGAGGGCGGGAATGAAATTGAGCGTACTCCACCATGTCAATTGTCAATACCATTAGGCCAAGTACCTGCATCGCCGAGTGACACTCTGTTGCAGGATAGAAAGTATCTTATCCTGTCCTGAAGTTTCAGGGCTTTCTCCGGAGACAGGAACAGACGTTGACTGTGCGTGTCCAGGAGTGCTACCAGGTACACCATGCTCTGAGCTGGGACCAACGAGAATTTTTTCTAGTTGATGAGCCACCCGTGGGCTTGTAGGAAGCTTACCATCAGTGTAGATGACTGAGGACATCGCGGGAGTTTGCCAGGATCAGCAGGTCTAGATACGGCAGGATCCTGATTCCTGACAAAGGAGGTGCGCCATCTTTACGGCCATGACCTTGGTGAAAATCCAAGGAGCCGTAGCAAGTCCAAATAGCAGATCCTGGAACTGATAGTGTAGGTTACTAGCAGTAAACCGCAGATACTGCAATAGGTATAAGCAGGTATGCAACCTGTATATCCAGGGATACCATATAGTCTCCGGGTCCCATCGCGAGTACTACTGAGCGCAGCGTTTCCAAACGGAACTTGGACAACCTCTCAAACATGTTTAGTGATTTGAAGTTGAGAATAGGCCGGAAGGACCAATTCGGTTTCAGTACTAGAAACAGGGTCGAGTCGTGACCACTGCCTCTCTGGGACAGAGGTACCGGCACAACCACTCCTGTATCCAGTAGAGAACTCACAACCTGCTGCAAAGCTTGTGTCTTTAACTTATCTGAGGGGATGACTGTGGCACAAAACTGGTGAGGGGGACGTCCTTTGAATGAGGCTGCGTACCCGTGAGAAACAACTTCTCGCACCCATACGTCTGAAGTGGTCTTTAACCAGACCTGGGTGAACTGCAGAAGTCAGCCTCCCACCCAGGGGTCCCCAAGGGAGAGGCCCACTCAGTCATGCAGCAGGCTTGTCTTGTTTAGAAGCAGTCTGACAGGTCGCCCAGGACTGCTTTGTCTTGAGCTAAGTGGTTATGGGAGCACAAGATTGTCTCGGGTATGCCTGACCTTTTGCTTTACCTTGAGGCCGAAAGGAACGAAAAGTGGAACCTTTTGCCTTCTGTGCAGAAGAATTAGTATTTGGGAGGAAGGCAGTCTTAGCAGCTGCCAGTTCAGACCCAATTTTAAGTCTTCTCCAACTAAAATTTCTCCCTTAAAAGAGGGGACCTCCAAAGGTATTTTTGGAGTCCAGGTCCACCTTCCATAACCTCAACCACAGAATACGGCTTGCCAGGACAGACGTAGTCGACGTCTTGACCACCAACACACCCGCCTCAGAGGATGCCTCCTGTATGTAATAGGTGGCGGTGGTAATGTATTGTCTGGCATTGACAGATATATCGTCGGTCAGCTCATCCTCTATTGCCTGAACCCATGCTTCGATACCTTTAGCAGCCCAAGAGGCCACAATAGTGGGTTTATGTACAGCACCTGTAAAGGAGTAAATAGATTTCAGGCATCCCTCCACACGCTTATCTGTCATTTCTTTCAGAGAAGTGACAGTGGTGACAGGCAGAGTGGATGACACCACTAGGCGGGTGACATGAGAATTCACCGGCGGTGAATTTTCCCACTTGTTACATAACTCTGCAGGGAGAGTATAGCGAGCCAAGGCCCATTTAGAGAGAGAGGGAACTTTTTTCACCTAGATTAGCCCAGGGTTCCTGCCTGATGTTCTCCAAATGGTCAGAATGGGGAAATAGATATTTAACCACCTTCTGCCTCTTAAACATACCAGTTTTCTTTGTGACAGTAGTGGATTACTCAACATCATCAGTGTTTTGTAGAATTTGCTTAATAGAAACCACTAGAGCAGGAACATCAATCTGTAATTCAGAGTCCTTGTCAGAAACTCCTGATTCAGTGTCTGACAGGATAGTACCCCTCATTTCAGATGAAACATCTGAGAGATTAATGGATTCAGAGGAGGAAGCAGCCCGCTTAGATGACCCAGAGATACAGGAGTGACCTGGGGTAGATTTTTGTCTGACCAAGGAATGAGTCAACTGCAACTGGTTAGACAAATCATCCGCCAAAGGTGGATTCATCACAGGGACAAATTGAGGCTGTAATGGCACAGGTGGTCCCATAGGGGGCGTTAGGCGTTCCACTAGAGTACCTAGTAGGTTTGAGAATGCAGCTCAGTATGGCTCCTGATTGGGTACAGGAGCTGCGGACTGACTAAGGGATGTATGGCACACAGTACACAGACCATCATACACAGATTCCTCCCTCAGGTAAATCTGTGGTGCATACTCTGCATGATGCAGGAGCGTCCCCAGATTTCCCGCCCTTTCTGTTAGACATTGTATACAAATGCAACACAGAGCGTATTAGTACGATGAAGCCAGAGAGTGTATAATACCTGCAAATAATTCCGGTATTATGTGACTGAGTCCCCAGTACACAACATTTGCAAATAATTCGGTATTATGTGACTGAGTACACAGTAGAATACACGCAATAGGTAAATACTGTGACGCACTATATAAATGACCCTGACGCACCTAGTCCCCTAGGGTACAGAATATAGTGATAGATTTTCTGGGAAACACTGATAGTGAAACCTTACAGCAGAAACAGGCACACACAGTCACATTAGCAATGCAGATAATTACAGTATCATACGACACTAAAACTGCACTGAACTAATATATGTGTGTACATATATATATATATATATATATATATATATATACATACACTGCTCAAAAAAATAAAGGGAGCACTTAAACAACACAATGTAACTCCGAGTCAATCACACTTCTGTGAAATCAAACTGTCCACTTAGGAAGCAACACTGATTGACAATCAATTTCACATGCTATTGTGCAAATGGAATCGACAACAGGTGGAAATTATAGGCAATTAGCAAGACACCCCCAATAAAGGAGTTGTTCTGCAGGTGGTGAACACAGACCACTTCTCAGCTCCTATGCTTTCTGGCTGATGTTTTGGTCACTTTTGAAAGCTGGAGGTGCTTTCACTCTAGTGGTAGCATGAGACGGAGTCTACAACCCACACAAGTGGCTCAGGTAGTGCAGCTCATCCAGGATGGCACATCAATGCGAGCTGTGGCAAGAAGGTTTGCTGTGTCTGTCAGCGTAGTGTCCAGAGCATGGAGGCGCTACCAGGAGACAGGCCAGTACATCAGGAGACGTGGAGGAGGCCATAGGAGGGCAACAACCCAGCAGCAGGACCGCTACCTCCGCCTTTGTGCAAGGAGGAACAGGAGGAGCACTGCCAGAGCCCTGCAAAATGACATCCAGCAAGCCACAAATGTGCATGTGTCTACTCAAACGATCAGAAACAGACTCCATGAGGGTGGTATGAGGGCCCGACGTCCACATGTGGGGGTTGTGCTTACAGCCCAACACCGTGCAGGACGTTTGGCATTTGCCAGAGAACACCAAGATTGGCAAATTCACCACAGGCGCCCTGTGCTCTTCACAGATGAAAGCAGGTTCTCACTGAGCACATGTGACAGACGTGACAGAGTCTGGATACGCCAAGGAGAACATTCTGCTGCCTGCAACATCCTCCAGCATGATCGGTTTGGCAGTGGGTCAGTAGTGGTGTGGGGTGGCATTTCTTTGGGGGCCACACAGCACTCCATGTGCTCGCCAGAGGTAGCCTGACTGCCATTAGGTACCGAGATGAGATCCTCAGACCCCTTGTGAGACCATATGCTGGTGCGATTGGCCCTGGGTTCCTCCTAATGCAAGACCTCATGTGGCTGGCGTGTGTCAGCAGTTCCTGCAAGACGAAGGCATTGATGCTATGGACTGGCCCGCCCGTTCCCCAGACCTGAATCCAATTGAGCACATCTGGGACATCATGTCTCGCTCCATCCACCAACGCCAAGTTGCACCACAGACTGTCCAGGAGTTGGCGATTGCTTTAGTCCAGGTCTGGGAGATCCCACAGGAGACCATCCGCCACCTCATCAGGAGCATGCCCAGGCATTGTAGGGAGGTCATACAGGCACGTGGAGGCCACACACACTACTGAGCCTCATTTTGACTTGTTTTAAGGACATTACATCAAAGTTGGATCAGCCTGTTGTGTTTTTCCACTTTAATTTTGAGTGTGACTCCAAATTCAGACCTCCATGGGTTAATAAATTTGATTTCCATTGATAATTTTTGTGTGATTTTGTTGTCAGCACATTCAACTATGTAAAGAACAAAGTATTTAATAAGAATATTTCATTCATTCAGATCTAGGATGTGTTATTTTAGTGTTCCATTTATTTTTTTGAGCAGTGTGTATATATATATATATATATAAATAAAACACAGCGCGGTCCTAGATCGGAGGTATATATCAGAATACTTGTACAATATATTCTGCAATAGGTACACTTTTACTTAACTAACGCTGTCTATACAGAGACATGTAGAATACTCAAGTGTTTGTAAAGTCACTGCTCTGATGTACAGGTGGATTTACAGAGCAGACCTTGTCCTACAGTCCTAGAGACCAGCCGCAGCTATACCTAAGATGGTGCCCAGCATCCAGCATCTCAGTCTGGGAGTGAGGGAGAGTGTGAGGAAGCTCCAGGGCAGGAGAATCTGCAGTAGATGTCGCCCTGGTCCGGGGAGGGGCTGCAGGTCAAGCGCAGACTCCCCTATGCTGGGCCTCATCACCGGTACTATGGAGCCTTATTAACATGGGCGTTAGTACACCCGACATGTACCTCTATGCCCTGGTGGACATAGTGGGGTCCCTGCTCAGTGACAGTGTGCATGCCAGAGTCACAGTCTGTCTCCCTAGACTGCGACAGGAATGCGATTTAGTGGCGGGTCCCACCTGGGAGACTCTCTTACCTCCTCCCCATAGCAGCCACGTGAACCAGGAGACCGTATGCGACAGTGTGCCTAAAGCAGGAGCGTCTCTGCCGCAAGCACTCAGGAACAGGCCGCAGGAGTATGCGACACCGCTAGGGAGGTGATGGAGCTACAGTGCTGAAGTGTCACCATGACATACAGCGCTGACAGCCCAGTTTTGAAGAAAATTTTATGTCAGAAAAAGATTTTCCAGGGCACCCCTGTTAGTGACTGCTTCTACAGGCACCAACTCAAAACTGAGCTAACAGTGACTGGAAGCGGGATTATAGAGGCCTCAATGCATCTTGGGACAGCCTAAAGCTTTAGCCTGTTGGTGCCTCTCTGGATAAAGATCCACTCTACACCCCAATGTTTCCCTGTGGAAAACAATGTACCCTGCTGCAGAAAAGAAAATGTAGCACATCTACGACCAGTCACACAGACATGCGGGGGGCAGCACAGGGCTAGTCCACCCCGCATGTCAAGCCTGACCCCCCCGCACAAGTACAAAAGCATCTCACGGTGGCGATGCTTTTGTACTGGAGGAGTAGCTCTCTACCAGCACAGCTGCTGCGCGCTGGCAGGGAGCTACTCGTCGCTGTCCAGGTCGCAGCGGCTGCGTGTGACGTCAAGCAGCCACCGCAGCCCGTCCCCCGCATGGTTCGGGAACGCCTGCGTTGCCCGGACCGTGCCCCCAAGGTGGCGGTCCAACGTCGCCGACCCACCCCCCTCTTGTCCAGCGGCCACCACCGCCTGTCAATCAGGCAGAGGCGATCGCAGGGCTGAGATGGCCGTCGGCTGTCTGGCAGCGATCACATCTGAATTAGACCCTAAGTCCCCAATATCCCTAGAGAAATTGTAGACACGTGGTGGAACATATAAACGAGAGTAACTTGTTTTGTGACACTCCCAGAATTGATGAAAGAATCCAGCAACCGATGCTTACACTTAAGACATGCTCCAGTTTTGTTCGCTACCATGTATCTCCTCTGCCACTGAGATATATAGGCTCTGTGCAAGGCTTTCAAATGCACTTCTTGGAGCATGGCGAAGTGTAGAACATCCATAGTTTTCTCCTACTGTAACATTAGGTGGGTGGAAGAGTTGTGCCCAATGTAGCTTGCCTTTTAAGAGTAAGCTAAGTCCAAGGTCTACTGTCAGAGTACACAGCACATTGGCAATAGTGAGTTTTACAAGGATAGTACCCAAAGAACGTGTCAAGGCCACCAATGTATCTGGCTCAGAGGAAGAGGAGACCACAAGAGAGACTGAATGTAATGCCTGCCTTGTAAGTACATGTAAGATGAAATTGTGGAAGATGGTATCTCACCTTCGCCAAACCTTCCACCAAACCCCAACCCCTTGTACAGCAAATTAGGAAGTCACCAGTAAATCCTCTCTGTTGGCTGAACATTGGGGGACTGAAGGACTTAAAATAAGATTTTACTCACCGGTAAATCTATTTCTCGTAGTCCGTAGTGGATGCTGCGGACTCCGTAAAGACCATGGGGAATTAGACGGGCTCCGCAGGAGATAGGGCACTCTAGAAAAGAATGGCTCCTCCCTCTATGCCCCTCCTCCAGACCTCAGTTAAGGAAACTGTGCCCGGACGAGCTAACATTACAAGGAAAAGGATTTTGGAATCCAGGGCAAGACTCATACCAGCCACACCAATCACACCGTATAACTTGTGATAACCAAACCCAGTTAACAGTATGAACAATTACAAAACATCAGACAACCTGATGTAACATAACATAACCCTTTGTTAAGCAATAACTATATACAAGTATTGCAGAAGAAGTCCGCACTTGGGACGGGCGCCCAGCATACACTACGGACTACGAGAAATAGATTTACCGGTGAGTAAAATCTTATTTTCTCTAACGTCCTAAGTGGATGCTGGGGACTCCGTAAGGACCATGGGGATTATACCAAAGCACCCCAACGGGCGGGAGAGTGCGGATGACTCTGCAGCACCGAATGAGCTAACTCAAGGTCCTCCTCAGCTAGGGTATCAAACCTGTAGAACTTTGCAAATTTGTTTGAACCCGACCAAGTAGCTGCTCTGCAAAGTTGCAATGCCGAGACCCCTCGGGCAGCCGCCTAAGAAGAGCCCACCTTCCTTGTGGAATGGGTCTTTACTGATTTTGGATGCGGCAACCCAGCCGCAGAATGAGCCTGCTGAATCGTGTCACAGATCCAGCGAGCAATAGTTTGCTTTGAAGCAGGAGCACCCAGCTTGTTGGATGCATACAGGATAAACAGCGACTCCGTTTTCCTGACCTTAGCCATTCTGGCCACATAACTCTTCAAAGCCCCCACTACATCTAGTAACTCGGAATTCTCCCAGCCACTGGTAGCTACAGGCACCACAATAGGTTGTTTCATATGAAAAGATGACACTACCTTCGGCAGAAATTGCTGACGAATCCGCAATTCTGCCCTGTCCATATGAAAAACCAGATAGGGGCTTTATATGTGACAAAGCCGCCCATTCCGACACACGCCTAGCTAAAGCTAAGGCTAAAAGCATGACCACCTTCTACGTGAGATATTTTAACTCTACTGATTTTAGTGGTTCAAACCAATGTGATTTCAAGAAAATCAACACCACGTTCAGATCCCAAGGTGCCACTGGAGGCACAACGGGGGCTGTATATGCAGCACTCCCTTACAAAGGTCTGAACTGCAGGAAAAGAAGTCAGTTCTTTTTTAAAGAAATGACTAAGCCTGATATCTGGACCTTAATGGATCCTATTCTTAGGCCCAAAGACACTCCTGATTGTAGGAAGTGAAAGAAAACGGCCCAGCTGGAATTCCTCAGTAGGAACATTCCTGGCCTCACACCGAGCAACATTTTTTTGCCATATACGGTGATAATGTTCAACCGTCACATTGAACACTGTACATTATAGTAGTCTACACTGGAGTCAAACGCCGTGTCTATCTCAGCGTCCCTTATTTTGGATAGTGAACCTTGAGAGACTCTAACGATCTCTGCGACATAAGGACAGACATGAGTAGATTTCCTGTCCGTTCTCCAAACTCAGGTGCAATAAATTCACCTTAGCACATATCCAAACAGGTGTCGGCGACGGAGACACCCACTCACACACATATTTGCTCCATCTTCTTGGAACATACAGGGCCCCTGTTGCAACCAAGCCTGTCTTAGAGGCCGAGGCCATGGGTCCTCTGTGAGCATCTCTTGCAGCTCTGGATACCAAGTTCTTATTTTGCCAATCCGGAACAATGAGTATTGTTCTCACCCCTCTCTTCCTTATGATTCTCAGTACCTTGGGTATGAGATGACGAGGGGAAAATACATACACCGACTGTAACACCCACGGTGTCATTTGCGTATCCACAGTTATCGCCTGAGGGTCTCTTGACCTGGCGCCATACCGCCGTAGCTTACTGTTGAGGCGAGATGCCATCATGTCTACTTGTGGCAGTTCCCACCGTCTCGCCATCAGCGTGAAAACTTCTTGATGAAGTCCCTACTCTCCCGGGTGTAGGCCGTGCCTGCTGAGGAAGTCTGCTTCCAGGTTGCCGGGAATGACTGTGCGCTTACGTGATTCTCCGCCCAGCGAAGAAATCTGGTGGCTTCCATCCTCGCCACCCTGCTCCTTGTACCGCCTTGGCGGTTTACATGAGCCACTGCGGTGATGTTGTCTGAGTGAATCAGAACCGGTTGGTCGCGAAGCAGGGTCTCCGCTTGACTTAGGGCGTTGTATATGGCCCTTAGGTCCAGGATGTTAATGTGAAGGCAAGTCTCCTGACTTGACCAAAGACCTTGGAAATTTCTTCCCTGTGTGACTGCCCTCCCACCCTCGGAGGCTTGCATCCGTGGCCACCAGCACCCAGTCCCGAATGCCGAATCAGCGGCCCTCGCGAAGGTGAGAACTCTGCAGCCACCACATGAGAGACACCCTGGCCCTGGGGGATAGGGTGATTAACCGATGCTTCTGAAGCTGTGATCCGGACCACTTGTCCAGTAAGTCCAACTAAAAGGTCCTCGCATGGAACCTGCCGACGGGAATGGCCTCTTATGATGCCACCATCTTTCCCAGGACTCGAGTGTAGTGATGCACTAACACCTTCTTTGTGTATATAGATTTCTGACCAGTGTCATGAGCTCCTGAGCTCTCTCTATTGGGAGATGCATCCCTTTCTGGCCTGTGTCTAGGATCATGCCTAGGATGGGCAGACGAGCTATCGGAACCAACTGCGACTTTGGAATATATAGAATTCAGTCGCGTTACCGTTACACTTCCCAAGAAAGTAAGACGCTGTTCAGCAACTGCTCTTTTGATCTCGCTTCTATGTAGAGATCTTCTAAATACGTGACAATAGTGACACCTTGCTTCCACAGGATCACCCTCACTTCCGCCATTACCCTGGTCTAAACTAGTAATGACAATCCCGTACCGCAATACTGAGGTACGCCTGATGAGGTGGGTAAATGGGGACCTTAAGGTATTCATCCTTATGTCCCGAACCCCCTTTCAGGCTTACAATGACAGCTCTAAGCGATGCCATCTAGAACTTGCCCCTTTTCAGGTATATGTTCAGGGATTTTAATTCAATATGGGTCTGACCAAACCTTTTGGTTTTGGGACCACAACATGGTCAAATAAAAATAATCCCCTCCTTGTTGAATGAGGGGAACCTTGACCACCACCTATTGAATATACAATTTGTGAAATGCAGTTCACACTGTTTCCCACTTGTGAGGGGAAGCCGTCAGGGCCGTCGGTGAGGGGGCATTTTTTCTTGTATCCCTGAGACACAATATCTAACAGGTAGTGAACCCACTTGCGGCTGCACTTCCGAAAGCGTGCCCCCACGGGCCTAGCTCCGCCTGTGGAGCCCCAGCGACATACGGTGGATTATGTAGAGGCCGGGGAGGACTTTTCTCTGCCCCCGCCTCTGGCAAGAAAGGACGCATCTCGGACTTTCTTGTTTCTTTATTCTAAAAGCTACATTTGATAATGTTGTGCTTTCCTAGGCCGTGCAGGGATATAAGGCCAAATATCAGAATTACCAGATATAGCCGTGGAGACCCGATCCGATAAACCATCTCCACCCAATCCTCAGCCTTCCATATGCCTCTTAAGGCTGCATCGTCTGTCCATTGTACAGGACACGTCAAGCAGAAATCGACATAGCTTTGTCACTAGGACCCAGTATACTCATGTCTCTATGGGCATGTTTTTATATATATATATATATATATACACACACACACACATCTCTTAAGACAGCATCATTAATATAAATATATATATATATATCCCTACATATATATATATATATATCTCTATACATACTAGGGTCTATATCTGTGCTGATAAGGTACCTGTTCACGCTGCCACAGCGCTATAAACCCATGCCGACCCAATCGCCGGTATAAGTAGTGTACCATAATGTGCACGCTATCTGCAGGATCCCTGAGAATAGCTGTAGCATCAGGGCTGCCTTTTGTGACACCCTAGGGGAAGATTTCCATATTATCCTGGCCCTAGTGGGTAAAGGATACTGTCTGAGAAATCTTTGTAGGAAGCTGCAGTCTTGTCTGGAGTTTCCCGCTCTTTTTCCTCATGAGAGGAGGGAAAGTTACCTCAGCTTCCTTTCCCTTACACCTGTGTACCCTCATGACAGGGACAGATGAGTCATCAGTGATATGCACATTTTATTACAATAAACATATATTGAATACTGTACTGCCAAACTGGCTGTAATTTTGCATTATCATAGTCGACACTGGAGTCAAACTCTGTGTCGATATCAGTGTCTATTATCTTGGATAGTGAACATTGAGAGACTCTGACGGACTCTGCGACATAGGGACAGACCTGGGTAGATATCCTGTCTGTTTCCTAACCTTAAAGGGCTGCTGGAAGGACTGCCGTGCCCCAGAGAGCAGCAGTGGCGATATCTACGGGGGTCACTCAGCCCCCTATAACATGAATACACAGAAAAATGAGAAATCGCGTCTGCGCTCGTCAAAGAATACAATACATGAAAAGATGTGCGGTATCTAATGAATAGTTATCAAAGTTGACTGAATTGATGTGTCGCGTAATGTCAATAAAACGTTTTGAACCTTTCCTTGTGTGTCTTTATTTCTGATTCTCCAAGCTTGGATAGGTCTGTTCCCTTGGTCGTGTGGGACTATGATGTGTTTTCTCCTTAGCAGTATCTCGAATATTCGTTCTCCGGGTTTCCTCCTGTACTTCCTTCAAGGGTATCGAGATGGTTCTTATCCTCAACGATTGGAGACAAAGAGACAGAAATAGCCGCTGATAGTGTAGTAGGCGTATTGCAAATAATGGAAGTGTCTTGTAGGAAGATCTTTAGAAAGATGGTGGCTGCTAATTGCGTACCAGTACTCACGTGAAAGACGTGATGTACCCCTCGCGTAAAGGTATCTTTGGTGTTCTTATGGTTTCTCCTCTTCCTCTAGACAGAATCCTTTGTAGTTCTTATCCTCGGGAGTGAGAGAGGAGATGGAACAGTTGATAGTGTAGTAAGTTTTATGATAGAGTGAATGAAAGGTAATTTACTCTTCTAAACTGATCCATCAGCCTCTGATTTCTGCAGGAGGAGGAGGAGGAAAGAGATCAAAGTGCATGAGCCAGGGCTGCATGACCAGTATGGAGTGACTGCCGCCGCTGCCCCGATCACCGTCTTCCGATGGCCACAGACTCCCTGCGAGAGTGAGTGCGGGAGGAAGGCAGACGGACACCCTCCTCCACGTCCTCATCATCATCATCACCACCCGGGTCTCTAATTCCTCTCAGGAACAAGTAACTTATGCGAGGGTCTAGGAGTAGATCCGGCAGGAACGGACTTTGGAATAAGGAGCATCTAGAAGCAGCAGAACCATCATAAAGATACCCTTATACAAAAGTTTCCACATTGTACAGTGTGAGTTGGGTACGCCCATTATTCCTCTCATCTATTTTATCTGCATGAATGTGACCGTATATGACAACATATCAATCTAAAGATACCTTTATGTGTTTTACACCCCCCTATATGGATGTGAGTACGGTATGCACTCCCCCAATATAAATCATAAGTTTAGAAGGGTAAATTACCTTTCATTCACTCTATCATAAAACTTACTACACTATCAACTGTTCCATCTCCTCTCTCACTCCCGAGGATAAGAACTACAAAGGATTCTGTCTAGAGGAAGAGGAGAAACCATAAGAACACCAAAGATACCTTAACGCGAGGGGTACATCACGTCTTTCACGTGAGTACTGGTACGCAATTAGCAGCCACCATCTTTCTAAAGATCTTCCTACAAGACACTTCCATTATTTGCAATACGCCTACTACACTATCAGCGGCTATTTCTGTCTCTTTGTCTCCAATCGTTGAGGATAAGAACCATCTCGATACCCTTGAAGGAAGTACAGGAGGAAACCCGGAGAACGAATATTCGAGATACTGCTAAGGAGAAAACACATCATAGTCCCACACGACCAAGGGAACAGACCTATCCAAGCTTGGAGAATCAGAAATAAAGACACACAAGGAAAGGTTCAAAATGTTTTATTGACATTACGCGACACATCAATTCAGTCAACTTTGATAACTATTCATTAGATACCGCACATCTTTTCATGTATTGTATTCTTTGACGAGCGCAGACGCGATTTCTCATTTTTCTGTGTATTCATGTTTCCTAACCTTCTTTGTGCAATAACTTTATCTCAGCACTAATTTACACATATCCACACAAGTGTCGGCGTTGTCGACGGCGACACCTTCTTACACACATTATCTCCATCTCCTCCTTATGGGAGCCTTCTACATCAGACATGTCGACACACGCGTACCGACACACCATACACACAGGGGAAGCTCTTTTTGAAGACAGCTCCCCCACAAGGCCCTTTGGAGAGACAGAGAGAGAGTTTGCCAGCACACACCCCAGCGCTATATGACCCAGGAAAAAACACAGTAACTCAGTGTTTACCCAGTAGCTGCTGTATTATATGATTTGCGCCTAAATTTATGTGCCCCCCCCCTCTTTTTTTCACCCCTCAATAGTGATTCTGCAGGGGAGAGTCTGGGGAGCTTCCTTCCAGCGGAGCTGTGAAGAGAAAATGGCGCTGGTGAGTGCTGAGGAAGAAGCCCCGCCCCCTTCATGGCGGCTTTCTGTCCCGCGATTTTGTGTGAATAATGGCGGGGGCTCATGCAGACATACAGTGCCTACCTGTATGTCTGCTTACTTTTGCCAAAAGGTACCTTATTGTTGCCCAGGGCCCCCCCTGCGCCCTGCACCCTACAGTGACCGGAGTGTGTGGTGTGCTGTGGGAGCAATGGCGCACAGCTGCAGTGCTGTGCGCTACCTTATATGAAGACAGAAGTCTTCTGCCGCCGATTTCACTCCACGCCGTGCTTCTTGCTTCTGGCTCTGCGAGGGGGACGGCGGCGCGGCTCTGGGATCGGACCGCCAATGGTTAGTACCTGTGTTCGATCCCTCTGGAGCTAATGGTGTCCAGTAGCCTAAGGAGCGCAACCTATCCCGCAGTTGGTAAGGGTTGCTCCTCTCCCCTCAGTCCCACGTAGCAGAGAGTCTGTTGCCAGCAGAAGCTCTCTGAAAATAAAAAAACAAATCAAAATACTTTTCTCTCAGCAAGCTCTGTAGAGCTCACTAAGGTGCACCATTCTCGTTCGGGCACAGATTCTTAACTGAGGTCTGGAGGAGGGGCATAGAGGGAGGAGCCAGTGCACACCAGTAGACCTAATTCTTTTCTAGAGTGCCCTAGCTCCTGCGGAGCCCGTCTAATTCCCCATGGTCCTTACGGAGTCCCCAGCATCCACTTAGGACGTTAGAGAAATGTTATATAACATGACCCACAGCCATCAGTGTCCTGTGCCCCATTAAGGTGCCAATGACAGAAGCAACCTGAATGAAGTCCAAAGACAAGATGAGAGAGGTTCTTACTCTCTACCAAGATGAGGAACATTGTTACAAAACCATATTTATTACCGAATCCATTAGAGATAATTTACCAACTAGAAATTACGCAGCCACAAAGAGCATTTAGTTAAACACACATACACCTGGTTATTGGTACAGTGCAGTGTCTCTCAAACGGTGGTGCAGTTAGCAAGGTTAGAGACACCTACCACCCACAGCAGTGGTGGCCAAGATGTCAAATGCAGAGCGGCGACACAGCTTCCCTTTCCATTAGCTGTTAGAGCTAGCTGTGGAGGTGAAGGATTCTGGGAGGTGGACTACCAGGTTGTAGAGGGGACAACGTGCTATTACAGATTACAGCACTAATAGTAAGAATCTCCTCACAGCTTGCGTTTCAGAGTATGGTGAAAGGAAACAGTCTCAGATCACATATTATATCTCCAGCCGAGATTATAAATGACTCAGGACTCTACATAACAATGTTATTTTATGGTTGCTGTGAACAGAAATACCAATATATAATAAGGAACCTGTAATTAGGTCCTTACAAGTCTGATGTTGATTAGGGTGATGTAAAATACCACCCATTGGTGTAGATGGTGTGTGTATATCTTGTTATATAGACAGCCTGGAGCTTTGACCTAATGCCCAGAACTCAGTGATGACAATGTACCTTTGTGTACACACTCTATAAACAAATTTACACCTATTTTTAGAACATTTATTAATATCAGCTTTCACAATAAACTATTGATGCTTTAGATCTATCAGTTCATTAAAGTTGCTTTCCTCTTCTGTGCATTTTCATATGCATAACAGGATGTGATTTCTGTGTAAAACATTTCCCACACTCAAAAAAATTAAAATGGCTTCTCAACTGTGTGACGTCTCTGATGTGTAACAAGAACAGATTTGGTAACAAAACATTTCCCACACTCAGAACATGGAAATGGCCTCTCACCTGTGTGACTTCTCTCATGTGTAACAAGATTTGATTTCTGTGTAAAACATTTCCCACACTCAGAGCATGGATATGTCTTCTCACCTGTGTGACATTTCCAATGTTTAACAAGAAATGATAACCGTGTAAAACATTTCCCACACTCCGAGCATGAAAATGGCTTCTCAGGATTGTGACTTCTCTGATGTTTATCAAGAACTGATTTCTGTGTAAAACATTTCCCACAATCAGAACATGGATATGGCCTCTCATTTGTGTGACTTCTCTTATGTGCAACAAGATTTGATTTCTCCGTGAAACATTTCCCACATTCAGAGCATGAAAATGGCTTCTCACCTGTGTGAATTCTCTGATGTGTAACAAGAATAGTTTTGCTTGCAAAACGTTTCCCACACTCAGCACATGGAAATGGCCTCTCATCTGTGTGACTTCTCTGATGTGTAACAAGTTCTGATTTGCATCTAAAACATTTCCCACACTCAGAGCATGGATATGGTTTTGCACCTGTGTGACTTCTCTGATGCTTAACAAGACATAATTTCTCAGTAAAACATCTCCCACACTCAGAGCATGGAAATGCTTTCTTACCTGTGTGACTTCTCTGATGTGTAAGAAGATGTGATTTCCGTGTAAAACATTTCCCACACTCAATACATGGAAATGGTTTCTCACCTGTGTGACTTCTCTCATGTGTAACAAGACATGATTTCTGTGTAAAACATTTCTCACACTCAGAACATGAAAATGGCCTCTCACCCGTGTGACTTCTCTGATGTGTAACAAGATGTGATTTCCGTATAAAACATTTCCCACACTCAATACATGGAAATGGTTTCTCACCTGTGTGACTTCTCTGATGTATAACTAGTTTTGATTTGTGTGTAAAACATTTCTCACACTCGGAACACGGAAATGAGCTCTTGCCTGTCTTAGCTGACTGATGGGTAATAAGCTTTGTGCTCTGTGTAAAACATCTGCTATCTACAGAACTGGGAAACACCTTGTCTACTCTAAGAGCGGTGATAGATGGACCACTGTCTGTGTTATCAGGAGAACACTCCTCATGTTTAGAAGTAGCTGATGATATATCTGCACTATGAGAGACTGAATGTATAATTGAGTTAAGAGGGTTTTCTCCCGGAGAATCTTGCGTGATGTTATCTTCTATTTTACCATCTGGAGATAAATGGAGATGTTCCTCTGATCTATACCAGTGGTGGTTTCCATCTGCTGAGAATAAAAACAGGATTTAATACCTACCGGTAAATCCTTTTCTCCTAGTCCGTAGACGATGCTGGGGTCCACTTCAGTACCATGGGGGTATAGACTGTTCCGCAGGAACCATGGGCACTTTAAGACTTTTTCAGAGTGTGAACTGGCTCCTCCCTCTATGCCCCTCCTCCAGACCCCAGTATAGGAACTGTGCCCAGGGAGACGGACATTACGAGAAAAGGATTTACTTTTAAGTTAATGGTGAGATACATACCAGCTCACACTTCAACCATGCCGCAAAACATGTCATTCAACAAAACATGCCAATGGGCATGAACATTACAGAAAATGTGCTGAAAACATTTTCAACAAATTAACAACTGCAGGTAAAGTATGCACTGGGTTGGGTGCCCAGCATCCTCTACGGACCAGGAGAAAAGGATTTACCGGTAGGTATTAAAATCCTATTTTCTCATATGTACTAGAGGATGCTGGCGTCCACTTCAGTACCATGGGGTTATACCAAAGCTACAGTACGGGCGGGAGATTGTGCGGATGTCCCTGCAACACCGATTGACCAAACTTTAGGTCCTCGTCGGCCAAGGTGTCAAACTTGTAAAACTTAGCAAATGTGTTTGTTCCTACTCAAGTAGCTGCTCGGCAAAGTTGTAATGCCGAGACCCCCTGGGTAGCTGCCCAGGATGAGCCCACCTTCCTAGTAGAATGGGTATTCACCGAATTCGGTATCAGCAATCCTGCCGTGGAATGAGCGTGCTGAATCGTACCTCTTATCCTTCGCGCAATAGTTTGCTTAGAAGCAGGACACCCAATCTTGTTGGGCGCATACCGTTCTTGTGACAAATTCTCAAAGCCCTGACCACATCCAGAGACTTTGAAGCAGCAAAGGTGTCAGTAGCCACTGGCACCACAATAGGTTGGTTTATATGGGAAGAAGAAACCACCTTTGGAAGAAATTGCTGACGAATTCTTAACTCCGCCCTATCTTCATGGAAAATCAAGTAAGGGCTCTTGTGAGACAAGGCCCCTAACTCAGACACCCTCCTTGCGGATGTCAAGGCCAACAGAATGACCACTTTCCAAGTGAGAAGCTTCAACTCTATCTCCTGGAGAGGTTCAAACCAATCCGATTGAAAGAACTGCACGTTAAGATCCCATGGTGCCACAGGAGGCACAAATGGAGGTTGGATGTGCAGAACCCCTTTCACAAACGTCTGAACTTCTGGAAGGGAGGCCAATTGTTTCTGAAAGAAAACGGACAAGGTCGAAATCTGGACCTTGATCGATTCCAATCGTAGGCCCGCAACCACGCCCGCCTGGAGAAAATTGAGAAAACGTCCTAACTGAAACTCTTCCGTTGGAGCCTTCTTGGTTTCACACCAAAACACACATTTTCTCCAAATACGGTGGTAATGTCTAGGCGTTACGCCTTTCCTGGCCTGAATAAGAGTGGGAATTACTTCTTCGGGAGTACCCTTCCGGGCTAGGATCCGGCGCTCAACAGCCATGCCGTCAAACGTAGCCGCAGTAAGTCTTGATACACGCACAGCCCCTGCTGCAGTAGGTCCTCACAAAGAGAAAGAGGCCGAGGATCTTCTATGAGCAACTCCTGAAGATCTGGATACCAAGCCCTCCTTGGCCAGTCTGGGACAATGAGGATCGCCCGAACCCCTGTTCTTCTAATGATCTTGAGAACTTTCGGTATGAGTGGTAGTGGAGGGAAGACATATACCGACCGAAACACCCACTGGGTCACTAGTGCATCCACTGCTATTGCTTGAGGGTCTCTCGACCTGGAACAATATCTCTGAAGCTTATTGTTGAGACGAGATGCCATCTTGTCTACTTGAGGAACCCCCCCAAAGACTTGTCACCTCTGCGAAGACTTCTTGGTGGAGGCCCCATTCTCCTGGATGGAGATAGTGTCTGCTGAGGAAGTCTGCTTCCCAGTTGTCCACTCCCGGAATGAAAATTGCCGACTGAGCTCTTGCATGTCTTTCTGCCCAGAGGAGAATCTTTGTCACCTCTGCCATTGCTGCTCTGCTTTTCGTTCCTCCCTGACGATTTATGTATGCGACTGCTGTTGCATTGTCCAAATGGATCTGTACGGGTTGATCTTGAAGAAGATGCCCCGCTTGTAGAAGGCCGTTGTAAATGGCTCTCAACTCCAGAACGTTTATGTGAAGACAAGTTTCTTGACTTGACCACCTTCCTTAGAAGCTCCCCCCCCCCACGTGACTGCTCCCCAGCCTCGGAAACTTGCATCCGTGGTTACTAGGACCCAGTCCTGAATCCCGAACCTGCGGCCCTCTAGTAGGTGAGAACTGTGTAGCCACCACAGGAGCGAAATTTTGGCTTTGGACGACAGGATTATCCTCTGATGCATGTGTAGATGGGATCCGGACCACTTGTCCAACAGATCCCACTGGAATACTCTGGTATGGAATCGGCCAAACTGTATGGCCTCGTAGGCCGCTACCATCTTTCCCAACAACCAAATGCATTGGTGAATCGACACGCTTGTTGGTTTCAGAATTTGTTTGACCATTCTCTGGATTCCCAGAGCCTTTTCTACTGAAAGAAATACCCTCTGCACCTCTGTGTCCAGTATCATCCAAGAAAAGACAATCTTGTCGTCGGTTCCAACTGCAACTTTGGAAAATTTATGATCTACCCGTGTTGTTGAAGTACTGTCAGGGAGAGTGCAATGTTCTGCACCAACCTTTCCCTGGACCTCGCTTTTATCAGGAGATCATCCAGGTAACAAATTATATTGACTCCTTGCTGTCGAAGGAGGACCATCATTTCCGCCATCACCTTGGTGAAGACCCATGGTGCCGTGGAGAGTCCGAACGGCAACGTCTGAAATTGGTAATGACAATTCTGTATTGCGAATCTCAGATAAGCTTGGATGTGGAGGATAAATGGGAACATGCCTCTTTTATGTCCACTGACACCATGAATTCCCCCTCCTCTAGACTGGAAATCACTGCCCTCAGAGATTCCATCTTGAACTTAAACCTTTGCAGGTAGAGATTCAGAGTTTTCAGGTTTAGAATCGGTCTGACCGAGCCATCCGGCTTCGGAACTACGAATAGGCTTGAATAAAACCCTTCTCCTTGTTGTAACAAGGGAACCAGGACAATGGCTTGATCCTGACACAATTTTTGTATTGCTGTTGCCACCACTTCCCTGTCTGGGATAGAAGCTTGTAAGGTCGATTTGAAAAATTGGCATGGGGGAATGTCTTGAAACCCCAGTTTGTACCCGTGGGACACTATTTGTAACACCCACGGGTCCAGGCCAGATTGAACACAGAACTAACTGAAGAGTTTCAGATGTGCCCCCACCTGAGCGGACTCCCACAAGGGAGCTCCAGCGTCATGCTGAAGATTTGGCAGAAGCAGAGGTTGATTTATGCTCCTGTGATCCTGGAGACACTGTGGACTTTTTTCCTTTTCCCCTTCCTTTACCCGCAAAGAAAGGGGAACCTTTACCCTTTTTGCATTTATTGGGACGAAAGGACTGCATCTGAGAGTGATGTGTCTTTTTCGCCGGCGCAGGAGCATTAGGCAAGAATGTCGACTTACCCGTGGTAGCAACAGAAACTAAAGCATCCAGCCCATCTCCAAACAAGGCCTCACCTTTATACGGGAGAGCCTCCATATTCCTTTTGGAATCTGCGACAGCATTCCATTGGCGAATCCACAACGCCCTCCGTGCTGAAATCGCCATGGTAGCGGCTCTTGATCCCAAGAGATCAATATCTTTCATGGCTTCTAGCATGTATACAGCAGCGTCTTTGATATGACCTAACGTTAGGAGTATCTCGTCTCTATCTATAGTGTCAATTTCCGATGACAAGTTTTCTGACCACTTTTCAATAGCACTACTCACCCACGCACAGGCAATGGTAGGCGTGAGTAGTGTCCCATTGGCCACATAAATAGATTTCAACGTATTCTCTAACTTGCGGTCTGCCGGCATCTTTAGTGAAGCTGTCCCAGGCGCAGGGAGAATCATCTTTTTTGTTAACCACGACAGGGCACTGTCTAAAATGGGGGGTGACTCCCATCTTTTCCTGTCCTCTGCAGGGAAAGGGTAAGCTACCTGAAATTTCTTTTCAGAATTGGTCCAGACTCCCTCAAAGAGACTGTTCAGCTCATGAGATGAAGAAATAGTTAAATTAATTTTCTTTTCTTTACAAAAGTAAGCCTTCTCCTGTGGTAAAGGAGGGGCTTCCGTAACTTCTAACACCTCCTTTATAGCAACAATCATGTATTGAATGATTTTTGCTAAATTTGGATCTATTCTCCTGGAATCACTAGTGTTGACACAGGAATCAGAGTCCGTGTCGATATCAGTTTGTATTATTTGTGCAAATGACCTTTTATGTGACCCAGAGGGATCCCCTGTGGATGAAAAGGCAGAAGTATTAAAAATCACATCTTCGACAGATTTTCTCCAGTTTTCTGCATGAGACTCAGACTTATCCAATCTCTTACTGATATGATTTACACTATCACGTAATTCTTTCACCCATTCAGGCTCTTGGTGAGATGGCAGCTCCACCACATTACAACCCTGTGTCCCTAAAATGGATCCCTCAGGGGAAGAGCTCCCTGCCTCAGACATGCCACACGAGTGCACAATCACACCACAGACACTCCGGGGCTTATAGGGGACAGACCCACAGGAAAATCTGTCAGAGGGACACAGAACGGTATTGCCAGTCCACAACTCAGCGCCTAAAGAAAAAATCCCTGAGTTGTGTAATATGTACATAGAGACTTTCCGCGCTATATATATTGCCAATAATAGGTTATAGTACCACAATATACACTTTCCCTCCTTTTTTCCCCCTTGATACTTGAATCAGAAGTGGAGAGGAGGATCAGCATTTCTTCCCCTGCTGTCTGCTGGAAGAAAATGGCGCTGAGCAGTGTGCTGGCTGCCTGAGGAAGAAGCCCCGCCCCCTGCAATGGCGCATTATTCCTCAGCTATTGAAATTAGATATTTATACTGGCGGGGGTGTAGGACTGTGTCACAGCATCATATGCCACCTTTTGCCAGTGAGAGTAGGTTTCATGCTGCCCAGGGCGCCTCCCCCCCTCCTTCCCCGCCCCCTCTGCGCCCTGCTGTGCACTGTGTTATGGAGAGCATGTTTGCGCAGCATTCCCGATCACTGCGCAGTACCTTAAGCTATCACGATCACCGGAGATCCCTCTCTGCAGACCTCCGGTAATACTACTCACCAGTTTTCTGACTTCTGGCTCTGTTAGGGGGGGTGACGGCATGCTGTGAGAGTGAGCGCATAGCCGCAGCTAGTGTTCAGTACCCTTCAGGAGCTAATGGCGTCCTGTCAGCAGAAGCAGAGCCATGAAACTTTTTAGTTGGTTCCTATTTCTTCTCCCTAAGTCCCACGAAGCAGAGAGACTGTTGCCAGCAGGTCTCCCTGAAAATAAAAAACCTAACAAAGTCTTTTAGTGAAACTCAGTAGAGCTCCACTGGAGTGCGACCAGTCTGACTGGGCACATTTTCTAAACTGGGGTCTGGTGGAGGGGCATAGAGGGAGGAGCCAGTTCACACTCTGAAAAAGTCTTAAAGTGCCCATGCTCCTGCGGAACCGTCTATACCCCCATGGTACCGAAGTGGACCCCAGCATCCTCTAGGACGTATGAGAAATAAATATATATATGGGAATACTACATAGGATTATGGAAAGACAGGAGGAAGAAGAGGAGGCGGGAGGGAACAAAAGAGTATGTGGCTGTAATGCATGTGGGGACATGGTGTGAGTAAGGAGAGATGGAGAAATAAAAACCACTGAAGCGTCCGGGCAGAGAGTAGTTGGAAAAATAGTGAGAAAGGAAGAAGCAGCAATGGTGCAATGATGGCAGCAAAACAGTGATAGGGGAACTGTGGTAGCAAACAAGGATGGGGGAAGGATGGCAGCAAACAAGGATGGGGGAAGGATGGCAGCAAACAAGGATGGGGGAAGGATGGCAGCAAACAAGGATGGGGAAGGATGGCAGCAAACAAGGATGGGAGAAGGATGGCAGCAAACAAGGATGGGGGAACGATGGCAGGAAACAAGGATGGGGGAACGATGGCAGCAAACAAGGATGGGGGAAGGACGGCAGTAAACAAGGATAGGGAAGGATGGCAGCAAACAAGGATGGGGCAGCAAACAAGAATGGGGGAATGATGGCAGCAAACAAGAATGGGGCAATGATGGCAGCAAACAAGGATGGAGGAAGGACGGCAGTAAACAAGGATGGGGAAGGATGGCAGCAAACAAGGATGGGGAAAAGATAGCAGCAAACAAGGATGGGGCAGCAAACAAGAATGGGGGAATGATGGCAGCAAACAAGGATGGCAGCAAACAAGGATGGGGGAAGGATGGCAGCAAACAAGGATGGGGGAAGGATGGCAGCAAACAAGGAATGGGGAAGGATGGCAGCAAACAAGAATGGGGCAGCAAACAAGAATGGGGGAAGGATGGCAGCAATCAAGAATGGGGCAGCAAACAAGGATGGGGGAAGGATGGCAGCAAACGGCACAAAAGCAAAAATAAGGAGTGTAATGCCACATTTAGATATGGGATCAGTACTAAATGCCGCCGGCCGGAATCGCGGCGGTCGAAATCCCGACGCTGGAATCCTGACCACACAATCCCGACAGGGGTGGCGAGCGGAACGCAGCCCCTTGCGGGCTTGCTTCGCTCGCCACGTTCGGCACACTATTATATTCTCTCTCTATGGGTGTCGTGGACACCCACGGAGGGAGAATATGTCGGGATTGTGGCGGTCGAGATTGTGGCGGTCGGGATTCCGGCGACGGTATTTCGACTGCCGGGATTCCAGCCGGCGGCATCTTGACCGCATCCCTTAGATATGCAGTGGTAAAATAGCAATGATTGGAAATATATAAATTACTTTGATATATATATATATATATATATATACACACTGTAACATGACTGCTTCAACAGACCTGGTTTTGAATATATTACACGTTGATCTTATGACAGTGTCTGATGATAGTAATGAGAAAGGCCTACATACAGTCTATACACGGTTGAGTCACATTATTATGACCACCAGCTAATAGCCAGAGTAACCACGGTGTACAACTTGACCGCAGCAGGGTTCGCTGAACTGTCGTTTTAGACACACACACCTGGTAGCCCCCAGGTTCATTCGGACGGTGAGCTGCTCCGCTGTAGCGTGTCGGTTGGCCCTCACGCACCTTCATAGCTGACATTCGCCGTTCACATCAATAGCACGTGGTGCTCCGCAGTTTCCATGTCGATTATCCGCAGTGGTGATATTTGTCCAGTCACGATACACCTTCACTGCAGCAGCACGCGGACAGGTCACACACTGCACTGTGTCAGAGATACCGCCACCCATGGCCCGAAAGCCAATAATCATCTCTTTTTGCAACTCGGATAAATTGCCCCTTTTACCCATGACAACAACGAGAGATATGTGGGCAGACGGCCTATGGCACACCTTATACACCCACCAAGCCAGCGCACGACACGTGACGCACATCATGGGCTACACGCTGCCGCCGTCACATGTAGGAGGTAGTCATCATAACGTGACTCAACCGTGTAGATGTGGAACTGGAGTAGGACTACATATCTCTGATGAAGTTGCTCTTACACCAATGAAACGGGTCAGATTTTATTTGCTTTAACTCAGTGACCTATGGACTACTTCACCCACGAAGAGTTGTTCGGATTTTTGCCCCATCTCTCCAGAAGAACTACTGAAGTACAGGAGTCTACATGAGACAGTCATATATTGCTAAAGGTTTCAGGAGATGGTCACAAATAACATTATTATAAAATCTTTAATGGTAAATGTAGACCTTTATTTATTGTTATTCAGCACATTTCACGTTCCAGGCACAGTGCTTCTACGTAGGCTGACTGGATTTAGTCTTTTGTCAGGTACATTCTTTTTGTTTTTTTACTTCTAACATGGGTTACAGTCACAATGGTACATCCTAGTGTTGAGTGGCCTCAGAGATACGTGTAGAGAAACAGAAAGGAACAACAACAAATTCAAAAAGGTAACATCAAGAAATTTCTATATTTAAGAGGGAAAACGAACTACACACAAGAGGGAAGAGAAAAACATTAAGAGGGAAACGTTGTTCTAAGGTAGAGAGAAGGGAACTAGCTAGGAATCGAGAAGTGTAGATGCAGAGGTTGGGAGGAGGGCATAGGAAAATGTCATAGGCATGCGCAGATAGGGGGCGCACCATCGGAGGGGCGTGTCTAGCACTGTCTATCGGGCGTGTCTAGCAGCACCTATTGGCATTCACTGCAATATACAATGTTTCTAAGTCAAACCATCATCTCCTCCCTGCTTCATCTCTCAGCCACACCATCATCTCCTCCCTGTGTCGTCTGTCAGCCACACTGTCCTCTTTCCTGTATCGTCTCTCAGCCACACCATCAACTCCTCCCTGCATCATCTCTCAGCCACACCATCATCTCCTCCCTGTGTCGTCTCACATCCACACGATCACCTACTCTGTCTTCTCTCTGTCATCTCCCACCTGCATCTCTCACAATCTCCTTCACTTTGTGTCTCTCACCCTGCATCCCTTCATCCTTAGTCTCTCAGCCTACCCCCTTTCATTGTGTCTCTCAGCCTCATACCCTTCGCTGTCTTTCAGCATGCCCCCCTTCACTCTGTGTCTCTCAGCCTCCCCTCTTTACTTTGTGTGTGTCTCTCTCAGCCTGCCCCGTTCATTCTGTCTCTCAGCCTCCCCTCTTCACTTTGTGCCTCTCTCTCAGCCTGCCCCCTTCATTCTGTGTCTCTCAGCCTTGTCAAAGTCAGAAAAAAATGTCTCAATGCACGTTGCCATATTTGCACCGCACACTGGTCCGTGCTGCGCATGCGTACGCTCTCCCGTGGAAGCGCATACCCGCAATAGCGTGCACTCGCACGCGCAGTATGCGCATTTACGGTAGAGTTTATGTGATCGTAGCGTGCGACTCATTAGTTACAAATGTTCACAATTAATGTAGTTTATAGATCATGATCCCTTTGATAGTTTCTGTAAGTTTGGTTAAAGTACAATGTCCCAGAGCTGAGGAATCCCTCTTTGCATCGTACGAAGGGTCTAACAGGAATCATACTGCAGTGTTTGGTACCCATCGGAAGAGTATTTAATTAGCAATATTCCGGTGTTGGTTTGGAGCGTATTAATCGCTCGTGCGAATAGTTATGGACATAAGAAGTTTATGTCCATTTCTATGATTTACACATACTCAGGTATGCGGCGGGAAACCCAGTTTCCCACCCACCTGAGCTGTTGGAAATCGTCACAGCCCACCTGTATGAATCACCCTATGACCTTTTGTTATGATGCAGGGCCGAATTCCTTCGGCCAATGGACAATGGGATTGTAGGACCAGGAGATTGCATTGTGTGTGGAGCATAAATAGGCAGGCCGACCACATCCAGCTCTCACTCTCTCATCAACGGTTATCTGCTGATAATCGGGAGCTGGATATCGAGGCGCTGGCGATCATACCCTTTGTGCGTAAGTTCTCTCCATAATCATTGTCTTTCTGCGAGCCAATCTCTCTCTCTCTCTCTCTCTATCTCTCTCTCTCCTCTTTTTCTCTTAAATGCCTTATAGTATTATAGTATTGTATCGTATTGCATTTAGGTCAGTGTAGTATTGTCTTTTTGTATTTATTGTTTAGTTCTGTGGTTAGGAAGTCTCTGTTATATTGTAGTGTATCATATGTACTGTTATCCCCTTTTACAAGTATATTAGACATAATACAGTTAATAGGCCTTGGAAACCTAAACCAGTATCTGTGTATTTTCTATAGTGATAAGTGTTCATTTGAGCGTCGGTGACGCTCATGCAGCTTTGTAGATAGTCAGGTTACACAAGGTTGCACTTACACCCTGTACTCACATTAAGGTATTCAGTGTATTTCATTGGTATAAGGTTTTAACATAAAGGTATAGTGTTGTGAGCGTCTGCATCGCTGGTGACCTCCTCGTGGTCTCTAGCGTACGCTACGTTACAGCGAATCTTTCCCCTAGACATAACCAATAACGTGTCCTGTGATCCCTGGGCCGTGAGCGAACGTGACGCCTGAGCGTCTCGCCTACGGCTGAGCGATCGTTACGCAACTAGCGTACCATTACGGTACTTCTTAAGTAAACAGCGTACAGTGTTCTTAGCTTCATAAAGGGTTGTTCATACGACAAAGGAATTTAGCATTGTCAATTGCGGGCTCGTCCGGTCCTTTTCACATCTGCACTAGGTAGATCAGCAGACATTATCCCCCAGCAAAAGGGTGGGAGGTTGTCTCGCAGTTGCTGACGGGATAAGCGTCTGCTTCGCTTAGACAAAGAGTGCTGAAGGAACCCGGTAACCGGAAGTAAGAACAAAACGCTTGTGTCTTTTTAAAACTGTTTATTTTTCTTTTGTCTTGCGTACGCATACATACCTGCATTTCTTTTCACTTGTGTATTTCATTTTTTCGTATATCACTATTCCTGTTTGCCAAATTTTATAGTTGATAGAAAGTGCTAAAAAGAGATTTGCTGTTATTTCATAGTAAAGGTAATAGTTAAAGTATAGAACAAACACACGGTTTGTCTGAGATACAAGGCAGTCAGTGTGGATTGCGGTAGATGATCAGGGATCACCTACATTGATAAATAAATATATTGTGTTACGGTGGATCCTTTGCATTGCGTACACGTGTCGCTAACAAAGACTAGCGTACGCAATCCAAAAGGCAGACGCACGCAGCGTACATTACGCAACGTAGCGTCCGGTTACGCTCACGTAGCTCAAGTCACGAAAAAGTTGAATTAGCGCAAAGCGATAATTAGCGCAAGGCGATAAGTAACGCACAGCGGTAGATAACGCGAAGCGATAAATAACGCAAATCTATTTTTAGAAAATCTGAAATTTAGTTTAACAGATCCTGCTCCTAATTGGTAACACTCTTGGCCTGAAGACAATTTCTGCGCAGAAATAGATATAGAAACAAAGTGTACATGTGTTGAGTGAGTGTGTTTTGTATACAAAAGTTTATATAACTTTAAGGTGGAACCAAAAGGAAAGCCGGGTACTCGTCAAGGGACATACGTGTAAGTGACATATACGGTGGCCAGGGAGGCATCCCTGGTTAAATAATATTTGAGCATTAGAGTATAACGGACCATAAGGTAACAAGACCAGGAGGTCATAAGGTAACAAGACCAGGAGGTCATAAGGTAAAAAGGTCCGCTATAAAAGTCCAGTGGCACAACGCCTGGGGTGTTGGTGCAGAACCCATATAGGCCATAAGCTCTTGCTGAAGGAATCGCGGCCGGAAACATCGATTCCATTGGTCTTTCAGTACATGACAAGTAGTGCTCGTGTACTGAACGATTGGACCGCACGTAATTGTGTACAGTAGTTAGTGATCTGACCTAATACCATTAGAGTAAAGTGGTCACAAACGCTATTTGTACATTCTGACGTGATTTGTGTAATTTTTTATTTTTGGAAGGGAAGTTCGCTGGTCACTCAGGAACTATCTAACAACCCCACCTTTACTGGAAAGAGTAAGTGTCCTGCGGGTAACCCTCATATGTTCCAGTAAACTGAAGGTTCCATAGGGGCCCTGTATCGAGTACGCCAGCACCACGTCGGTGTGATCAGGTCGTATTGGTCGAGGTGGGCGAGTGAGTGGGGTACTCGGTAAACCGCCACCGCCGGCCTACTGTGGAGTAATTTGGTTGTCTGAAAAGGCTTGCTGAAAACCTTGATACAGAGATCCAAGGAGGACTAAGCAACACCTGCAGACTATGGGGGCCAGTTGCTCAGGTAGGGGGCGATCAACCCTGGTTCAGGTTGATTCTGTGAACCGACCAGTTGGGTCGGCACGATATGTAATGTGTGAAAAATATGGAATTCACACCGAATCTTTATGTGATGAATGGGAGAGAATGACTGTACAAGACAGGGACAAATTCCCAAGAATAGGTAGCTTCAGTCCAGAAGTGTTACAAAATTTAAGGAGGAGGATATGTCTCGTAAAATCAGCAAAGAGACGAATTCAGCATCATGATTATTTACAGTTATGGCACCAGGAAGGTGAGATACAGAGAGGTTTGGCTCTGGCGGCAGGATCTGGGGCAGTCAGGAAGTTGATTGCCACAGCTCCTCCCCCACCATACATTGCAGGAGAAAAGTTGATTGCGGAGAGAAACGCACTGGGTTGTAAAACACAAACTCTTAGTAACACTGTAAATGTTAATGATGTTAACCAAATAACTCATGCAAGTATTAACCCGTGCAAGATGTACCCTGTTTTGAACCTTCCTCAGGAGTGTGATCAAGAAGACGATTCAGCAACAATTTCAGCTCTCTCTCTTGCAGCCACCATAGCAGAGACCACAGTAGGCACAGCGACACCCACGAGATTAGTGAAAGCCCCTAGCGGAGGGATAGGTGAGGTCGTGTCAACGGGTAAGTACGGCACCATGCACTACACTGAAACAATTGTACCACAACAAGCTGTAGAATCTACACAGGAAGAGGCTGTTAGAATTGCTCCTGTAAGGGTAATAGCAGTCCCCAATGGAAAAACAGATGTCTCTGGAGCCACTCCCATAAGGAACATAGCCATGTACACTCCATTTTCCAGAATGGAATTAAGAACAATAGTGTCCGAATTTCCTGACCCCAGGAAGGATTTAGTTGCTAGCCAAAAATACATCAGGGATTTAGGTAACACGGTAGAACCCAACAACAAGGATTGGCAGATACTGCTAAGAGCTTGTTTACCTTCCAATGTTGATGCAACTCAGTTTTTAGCTGATTGTGCATTGGATAAAGATGTACCGCTTACAGACGTGTACAACAAGGATAATGTAAAAAGGATAAATTTACAGCTAAAAGAGTATTTCCCAGCCGTTGTTAAATGGAATAAAATATTTTCCATTAAGCAAAAGGAGTCCGAAACGGCAACAGAATATTTTCACCGGGCACTATTAGAAATGGCAAAGTACACTGGTATAGAAGACATTAAGACCAACCCAAACCATCGAGAAGTAGCAGTATCTGTACTGATGGATGGTTTGAAAGAAACATTAAAAGCTAGGGTACAGACCACGCAGCCATGTTGGCGAGGTCTGTCAGTGTCCACCTTGAGAGAGGCTGCTATTGATCACGACAGAAACATCACTAGGCACAGAGAGTCGCAAAGTGATAAGTTGATGTCCGTAAGTATACAGGCGCTGACCACAAGGCAGCCTGCGTATGTACCACCGAATCCTGTGGGTAAGGCAAGTGTAATAACATGTTTTTCTTGTAACAGACCGGGACACTTTGCACGAGAATGTAGAACAAAGAATGTACAAAGATCTTTTCAGCCCCCTAGACAACAACACAACACACGACATTGGGAGCAGGGTCCACAGAGGCGGAGTTTTGAGCCACATACAGGGGAAACAAAAAGATATCCCCCGAACAGAGATTGGCATGCCTCTGGTAGCTCCCAGCTAACTCCCTCACAAGTAGTTGCTGCCAGCGGGATTCAGGGAGGTCAGCATACCCAATAGGGGTGTGGCCATACCTGTAATCTGCAGCCAGTTAAGTTGATTGCTAGTCTTGGAAACGAACCAGAAATTGCAATCAATGTAGCTGGTAAAACTTTAAACTTTCTTGTAGACACAGGGGCGGCCAAGTCAGTGATAAATTCGACAGTGGGCATGAGAACCACTGGTAGGACAATTCCAGCCATGGGAGTAACAGGAGTAGTCCAGCACTACCCTGTTAGCAAACCAGCCGAGATTACAATAGGGCCTTTGCATACCAAGCATTCCTTTTTGCTGGCTGCATCTGCACCAACTAATCTCCTGGGAAGAGACTTACTATGTAAAATGGGTTGCGTCATTTATTGTACTCCTGAAGGTGTATTCTTGGACATCCCTGAGAATCACGCTCAGGAAGTACGAGACATGTTAGACTCCCCATCAAAATTAATGTCACACACCATTATGACAAATAGGAATCCATCCCAAGTAGAAGAGATGATATCTCAGATACCAGAGTCACTTTGGACAAAAGATGGACAGGACACTGGATTAATGGCAAACGTAGCTCCAGTAGTTGTGCAAGTAAAAGATGGTAGGATAGCTCCAAAAATCCCACAGTATCCTCTGAAGCCAGAGGTGGAGTTAGGAGTTTTTCCCGTAATAGAGCGCTTGCTACAACAGGGCATTCTAGTAAGAACGTCCAGCACAGCAAATAGTCCCATCTTCCCTGTTAAAAAGAGTGGGGGGAGGGGTTACAGGCTAGTGCAGGATCTAAGGGGGATTAACAAAATAGTTGAGAGTCAGTTCCCCGTAGTGCCTAATCCAGCTGTCATCCTAATGCAAATTCCTCCCACTGCCAAATTTTTCACTGTTATTGACCTCTGCTCCGCTTTCTTTTCGGTACCTCTGCACCCTGACAGCCAATATTTGTTTGCATTCACATACAGAGGAGTCCAATACACGTGGACTCGGTTACCCCAAGGTTTCATAGATAGTCCAAGTATATTTTCTCAGGCTTTGCATGATTGTTTACAGTCTTTCCAACCGGAAAGTGGATCAGTGTTGATACAGTACGTGGATGATTTATTACTGTGTTCAGATTCACTGGAAGCATCTCTGAAGGATACGAAACAGCTCCTGTTTCATCTTTCAGACACAGGTCACAAGGTTTCCAAAGACAAGTTGCAATTATGCCAGACTAAGGTAAAATATTTGGGACACTGTCTAACACAAGGACTGAGACACCTGACCGCTGATAGAATCCAAGCCATTAGAGACATGACACTGCCACAAACCCAGCAACAGATCAGGACGTTTTTAGGAATGTGTGGGTATTGCCGTAATTGGATCCCAGGGTTTTCCATATTGGCGCTACCTTTGCAGGAAATGGTCTCCTCAAACAAACCTGATCGGATTTCGCATACAGACGAATCCGAAACAGCATTTGAGAGACTCAAACAGTGCCTAACGCAGGCACCAGCACTAGGTATGCCAGACTATGGGAAACCCTTTGAACTATACGGAACAGAAAGTGCTGGGTGCGCAGCAGGTGTACTAACACAATAACACGGTGATGCCAGCAGGCCAATTGCATACTACAGCGCTCAGCTAGACACGGTAGCGCGATCCCTCCCCACATGCTTGCGTAGCGTTGCGGCGATAGCATTGCTAGTGACAAAAAGCGAAGATGTCGTGCTAGGCCACAACCTCACAATCCATACACCGCATGCGGTATCTGCCTTATTGAATTCTGCCCAAACCAGACACGTCTCATCAGCAAGGTTTACAAGATGGGAATTGGCATTAATGGCCCCCGTAAACATCACCATAAGGAGATGCAGTGCATTAAACCCTGCAACATTTCTCCCAGGTGTGCCTGGTCAGACACAAAGGGTGGGAGGTGAGAGTGATGGGGAAGGAGGATTTAATGCAAAGGAAGATACACATGATTGTATGGAATATTTGACCCAAAATTTTACCGCAAGGCCTGACATCAGTGACAATCCACTAGAAGATGCAGAACTCACGTTCTACACGGACGGTAGTTGTCACAGACAGTCAGACTCGGGAGACTTGTGTACTGGATACGCAGTCGTAGATGACCAAGACACCATAGAAGCGGAACCGCTAGGCCCACCTCACTCAGCCCAGGTTGCTGAACTGGTCGCCCTAACCAGAGCATGTGAATTGGCTAAGGGAAAGTCAGCCAATATCTACACCGATTCCAGATACGCGTTCGGGGTAGTACATGATTTCGGAGCGCTATGGCGTCTCAGAAATTTCATGACGGCAGCTGGCACACCGATAGCGCATGCAGCTCATATAAAAAGGCTTCTAACAGCGATACAGGAACCCGACAGAGTGGCTGTTATCAAATGTAAAGCACATACATATAGCCAAGACCCAGTATCCCTTGGTAACAGCCGAGCAGACGAAGCTGCAAAGCTTGCAGCTGCTACCCCCATACGGACAGACACCACACAACTGATGGTATTTAATACCATCAACACACGAAAGTTGTGTGAAATGCAGAATTTGTGTTCCACTCAGGAGAGAGCAGTCTGGAAGGCAAAGGGATATGGCCAGGAGTCCTCAGGGCTCTGGACGGATGGACATGGTAAACCAGTGGCCCCCAGGGCATACCTTCCGTGTCTGGCTGAGGCAGCTCACGGGCTGACTCATCTAGGCAAGGAGGGGATGTGCAAATTGGTAAGAGCATACTGGTGCGCCCCAGGATTCTCCTCTCATGCTAGTAAAAGAGCAATGTCATGCCTTACCTGTCTGAGAAAGAATATTGGAAAGGCAATACCTACAGAACCATCCCATATCCCACCTGCCGGCGGCCCTTTCCAAGTAATACAAATTGACTTCATTCAATTACCCCCATGTAGAAATTTGAAATATGTACTTGTCTGTATAGATGTTTTCTCAAATTGGGTCGAAGCTTTTCCAGCAGCTACAAATACCGCTATGTTTACAGCTAAGAAAATTGTGCAGGAATTTGTATGTAGATATGGTATCCCTAGAATCATTGAAAGCGATAGGGGTACCCATTTTACAGGTGATGTCTTCCAAGGAATGTGTAAGTTGATGGGAATTGATAGCAAGCTGCACACTCCGTACCGTCCACAGGCGAGTGCGAAGGTCGAAAGAGTGAACAGCACTATTAAAAATAAATTGAGTAAAGTAATGGCAGAGACAGGATTGACGTGGCCAGAAGCTTTACCCATTGTTTTGTATAGCATCAGAACCACTCCCAGGTCCCCTCTTAATCTGTCTCCTTTTGAAATCTTGTTTGGTCGACAACCGCATGTCATGATTAACCCTCAGGATGATTTGAAATGTAACAATGAAGTAACTGTAAAGTACTTGATTAACATGAGTAAACAGTTGAGGAATCAAAATGATAATCTGAAGTTGGTGATTCCTGATTTACCAGATAGTAATTGTCATGACATTGAACCTGGGGATTATGTAATGATACGAAATTTTCTACGCTCAGGTTGTCTTATTGATAGATGGGAAGGACCATACCAGGTCTTATTGACTAGCACCACAGCATTGAAGGTTGCTGAGAGAGAGACTTGGGTCCATTCATCCCACTGCAAGAAGGTTGCTGATCCAGAGAAGTCCCGTGATAAGGAACAGACGGTAGAGGTTGTATCACTGGAGTGTCTGTTCCAGGAGGACTGAGGCGGCACCTGAGCCTTGAAGACCGGAAGCAGTTGTCGACTCCCCTCTCCTTTTTATTGTTTTCTCCACTTCCCAGCCCCTCTCCCTTAAAATTTCTTTTTCCCCCTCCTCATTCTTCTCTATTTCCTCCTCAAAGATGGACTTGCCCCAAGAGACTGTGATCCGGATTTTTATGTTGACCATGATGTTGACCAGAGCAGTCTATTCCGGCGAGAGTACCATAGAGGTCGAGAGAGGTTCTGGAATGGGTTCCAGTTATGATGATGGAGGCGTAGTTTTCCAAGATCAACCAATCCAACAAGCAAAGGCGAGTATCAGAAAACGATCCGATAGAAGAAATTGTGATGGAGTGTTAGCTGAGGAAAATTGTATCTGTAGGCTCTGTGATAATCTGGTTGAAGATGGATGCATAAAGAAATGCCAATCTAGTTTTAATATCCATATAGACCGGCATCCATTGAGTGACTATCACTCCTTAGTGGGTAACGTGTTAAACCAAACAGATTGTTGGGTATGCTCTCAAGTACCTCAGGGTCACAGTAAATCAGGGCTAGTACCATTTCCTTTAACGTTAGGGGAGGTACTTGAGCTAAGTGGTGGGAGACCGGTGGACCGGAGGTTTAACATCTCCAGCCCTCCTAGTTTGAAGCTCCACCAATACCATGTGGATAGGTCCCTCATATGTTTTAACATCTCCAATCCCAGAAAACCGGGAAATTGGGAAGTGTCATGGAGCAACCTTACCATGACCTTTTCACACAGAGCAGATAGAATGCCTACAGATACAGAGCTCGTACGCCACATAGCCAGTAGAGGAAAATCTTTCCGGTATCGATATACCTTAGGAAATAGGATTACTAAAGTTGGAGAGGTATCACCAGGATACTGTGCACATATCGTACAAACCGATACGTGCATTAGGCAGATGGAAGAATTAGGGTCAGGAGATTTCACCTGGAAGGTTTGTAACATGGTCATGTCCTTCTCCGTCCCATATGTTCTCCCCGATGATGCATATTTCATATGCGGGAGAAAGGCGTACAAGTGGCTTGCCCCAAACTCTGAAGGATTGTGCTATATTGGAAAAGTATTGCCTGAAGTGATGACTGTAACACATGACAAAATGAAGGACATACACCGTGGTGCCCAAGCTCCTTATACTCACACTCATTACGAACACCGAGTTAAAAGACAACTGTCAGAAAGGTTAGAGCATCCGGCCTCTGATCTTATCCATGAATCCACCGGGATTCAGGTTCTGGTAGCGTTAGATTTCACTCGTACCGCTCGAGGAGTGATGAATTATAGATACATTTCCGCACTCGCCAATTTGTTAGATAATATCACTGAAATGTATGATGACACGTTTAGATACACTGGAAGAGAACTTCAAGCTTACAAAACAGAACTAGTTCAGCATAGGATGGTTCTTAATTATCTTACAGCAGTAACAGGCGGATATTGTGTTACATTGGCAACACAGTACGGCATAAAGTGTTGCACGTATATCACCAATAGCACCGAGGATCCGGTAGAGGTCATAGACCAAAGGATGGATGATATTCTGCAATTAAAGTGGGAATTTCGTCGAAAACACAATCTCACCCTTGCTGCTGTAGGTAATGAGCTGACTGGTTGGGTGTCATGGTTGAACCCGCGAAATTGGTTCTCCGGTTTGGGAGAGTGGGCTCAAGGAGTCATAATGGATGTTGGAAAGTTTCTACTGTGTATTTTGGGTGTCGTTATATCGTTTGGATTGATATTTAGATGCGGGCAGGCTTTGATGAGGTGTAAACAAAGTACAAAAGTGATGAGCTTGAGGAGTGAGGAAACTGTAATTAACCTGGATTTGATTTATGACCCAATGCTAGAAACCATGACGTAATGATGTAATGAGTATACGGTCCGTCTTTCACCCATTTCTATGTTTTCCTCCGAGGTACAAAGACCCACGTAGACGAAGGATTTGATGAGCCAAGGGGCCGACAACGGAAAGATGGAAAGAAGAAGAGCAGCCGACCTGATATACAAGATTTTGATGGACAATGCCATGGGTACCCCAGTTTCCCTAGGAACTTTAAAATCACGCTAGCCCAACATTTTTTGTAAATCCATGGACGTTGTTTGCTTTACTCACGATTTATGAGCAAAAGCACAAAGAAGAAGACTCCGATCAACCGACACCAATCAAGACCTCAATCGACGAATGTACATTTCCCTGACATAGAATACCATTGCATTTTTCATAAGTGTTCTTTATCTTCATCTCTACAACCCTCAGGTAATGACACACATAGACGATAGGGAATTCAGGCACAGATATCAGCAACCACATACCTCCCCCATTCATGTATCATCAACTAAAATGTGCATCCCCATTTTGTTACAACTACAGCCGAAATGAGCTCGGTAAAGTTTGACAGCCCATCCACAGACCTGTACCACAGGATAAGAAGGAATTCAAATGTATACTTCGCAATACCTCGAAGCTTGATCTACCACACGTACGGCACGATGATGCATGACCCACCAAACATGGACTCATACACACATGCTTCTGCTTTCTCACTAGGTCATACCCTCTTCACCCCTTCTCCTCTCTCCTCCCCTACCCAACCATGGAAATCAATTAACCCCTGACTTACATTTTTCTCCTTAAATGTTTTGTGGCAGTTATTATTGACTGCCAAAGGGTGGACTGTCAAAGTCAGAAAAAAATGTCTCAATGCACGTTGCCATATTTGCACCGCACACTGGTCCGTGCTGCGCATGCGTACGCTCTCCCGTGGAAGCGCATACCCGCAATAGCGTGCACTCGCACGCGCAGTATGCGCATTTACGGTAGAGTTTATGTGATCGTAGCGTGCGACTCATTAGTTACAAATGTTCACAATTAATGTAGTTTATAGATCATGATCCCTTTGATAGTTTCTGTAAGTTTGGTTAAAGTACAATGTCCCAGAGCTGAGGAATCCCTCTTTGCATCGTACGAAGGGTCTAACAGGAATCATACTGCAGTGTTTGGTACCCATCGGAAGAGTATTTAATTAGCAATATTCCGGTGTTGGTTTGGAGCGTATTAATCGCTCGTGCGAATAGTTATGGACATAAGAAGTTTATGTCCATTTCTATGATTTACACATACTCAGGTATGCGGCGGGAAACCCAGTTTCCCACCCACCTGAGCTGTTGGAAATCGTCACAGCCCACCTGTATGAATCACCCTATGACCTTTTGTTATGATGCAGGGCCGAATTCCTTCGGCCAATGGACAATGGGATTGTAGGACCAGGAGATTGCATTGTGTGTGGAGCATAAATAGGCAGGCCGACCACATCCAGCTCTCACTCTCTCATCAACGGTTATCTGCTGATAATCGGGAGCTGGATATCGAGGCGCTGGCGATCATACCCTTTGTGCGTAAGTTCTCTCCATAATCATTGTCTTTCTGCGAGCCAATCTCTCTCTCTCTCTCTCTCTATCTCTCTCTCTCCTCTTTTTCTCTTAAATGCCTTATAGTATTATAGTATTGTATCGTATTGCATTTAGGTCAGTGTAGTATTGTCTTTTTGTATTTATTGTTTAGTTCTGTGGTTAGGAAGTCTCTGTTATATTGTAGTGTATCATATGTACTGTTATCCCCTTTTACAAGTATATTAGACATAATACAGTTAATAGGCCTTGGAAACCTAAACCAGTATCTGTGTATTTTCTATAGTGATAAGTGTTCATTTGAGCGTCGGTGACGCTCATGCAGCTTTGTAGATAGTCAGGTTACACAAGGTTGCACTTACACCCTGTACTCACATTAAGGTATTCAGTGTATTTCATTGGTATAAGGTTTTAACATAAAGGTATAGTGTTGTGAGCGTCTGCATCGCTGGTGACCTCCTCGTGGTCTCTAGCGTACGCTACGTTACAGCGAATCTTTCCCCTAGACATAACCAATAACGTGTCCTGTGATCCCTGGGCCGTGAGCGAACGTGACGCCTGAGCGTCTCGCCTACGGCTGAGCGATCGTTACGCAACTAGCGTACCATTACGGTACTTCTTAAGTAAACAGCGTACAGTGTTCTTAGCTTCATAAAGGGTTGTTCATACGACAAAGGAATTTAGCATTGTCAGCCTCATACCCTTTACTGTCACTCAGCCTGCCCCCCCCATTCACACTGTGACTCTCAGCCTCCCCTTTTCATTTTGCGTCCCTCAGCCTGTCCCCCTTCATTTTGTGTTTCTCAGCCTGTCCCCCTTCATTTTGTGTCTCTCAGCCTGACCCTTCACTCTGTATCTTTCAGCCTGTCCCCCTTCATTCTGTGTCTTTCAATCTGTCCCCCTTCACTCTGTGTCTCTCAGCCTCATACACTTTGCTGTCTCTCATCTTGCACCCCCCCCCCTTCATTCTGTGTTTCTCAGCCTCATACCCTTCACTGTGTCTCAACCTGTTCCCCACCCCTCACTCTGTGTCTCTCAGCAACCCTCCCCCTTGTTCACAGACAGCTGCTCTCACCTGTCAGCGTGAGCCGCGGATGATGAGGCCAGGAGCCGCAGTCAGAAAGCAAGGGAGCGTGATGTAATGTCAGCGTTGGGCTCCCCGGATGCTCGCAGTAGCCTGGCAAAATAGGAGGCTGTAATAATATGCGGGCAGGTCACAGGTGCAAAGTGTGTTTTTGGCGGTACGGCATACCTGCTGCCAAATTCTTAAGAGTTCATGCGGCTACATGTGACGTCATGCAGCTGCCTCGAAACCGGTCCCAGCATGACCCTGTTTGCGCCACCCCCACCCACTACTGCGTCGTCGCCCAGCAAACACCCGCCACTGTCAATCACAGTGCAGTCGCATCCATCAGGGATCCGACCGCAATGTGTAAGCCCACGCAGCCACAATGCGCCCGTGCAGCATGCACAGTTTGTCGCTATTGGCAAACTGTGCTGCGAGCCGCATTTTTTTTCTTCTGCGCAATAGTGCAGACTCCGTATGTACAGAGTCCTTGTCAGCATCTAAGGACACACCAAGCGGTATGTCAGTATCTAAGGACTCAAGCGGTATGTCGGCATCTATAGACGCACCAAGCGGTACGCCGGCATCTAAGGACGCACCAAGCGGTACGTCAGTATCCAAGGACGCACCAAGCGGCACGTCAGTATCTAAGGACGCACCAAGCGGTACGTCAGTATCTAAGGACGTACCAAGCAGTACGTCAGTATCTAAGGATGCACCAAGCGGTACGTTAGCATCTAAGGACACTCAAAGTGCTCATCTCAGTCCTTGCTCAGATGCATGTCTGTACACCACGGTTGGGCTTGTAGCGGTATGTCAAAGTCAGGCTAACTGGATGACCGTATTTCCGGTCACAAATCGCTTAGTTAGATTGTGTGTGATCTGGTCGCATGTGAATTGCATGCACTGGTTGCAAGTTATATTAAGATTGATATATATATATGGTTAAGGTTATGCCTTTTAGACACAGTTCATGAAATAGATCCACCTAAACGATATTGGCAACAAAACTGTTATGATTCCAGCACTCTGGTCTAGGGAGATCTTAAAGCAAGGAGCTGAGTACTGGAACGTAATGCTGGGAAAGGGAACGGGAACGGAAATAGCCCCTGGCACCCTAACTCCGTTGTCTTGCCCGTGCTGTCAGAAATCTCTTGCGAGACTATGGTTGCTTGAGCCCATGGCAGCCGCGTTTGAAGGGCGGATTACGTCTGCCCAACTCCGATGCCCCCTCAGGTCTTAATGGGAGACAAAGAGAAATCCGAGACAGGGTGATAACAAGGGGCCCTCTAACTAAGCAACAAAGCCAGGGGCTACAAGCTAACCTAAAACTAGAATATGTGTGGAAAAACCGCCAGGTAAAAGGACAACCAAAATACCCACTTGTCCACTCTTCTACCCAGCACCGCCGAGTTCCGGAGAGGACTTGTGGAAGCGGAAACCTCCGCAAATGCTCCGAAACAGAATCCAAAATTAAGCGGGCTGAGCCGCAGCACACGGCAAGGCCGCAACTCACGAACACCACACGAGATTCTCTGGCGACGGTTGCGGACAATTGGGGACCAGAAGACTTCTTGGAATGAGATGACAACTCCAAGATTCAGGAACTCTGAGGACAGTAATGACCGGACACAGCAGGACTGGAACAGACGTTCAGCAAACCTAAGCAGCATGCTGGAAGCTATTACCGGCGTCTGTGTGAAGCACTGAGAAGGTATTTAGCAAGGAGTCCTCCAATCAGATGTTCAGAGCCTGATTACCCTAAATGCTGTGCAGCTGCCCTGCTGCACGCCCAGAAGACCAGTGTGTGTGTGTTACTAGATTGACCCTGCAACGGGGAACGCGGTCCGCCCGTGGCGTCCCCGTTGCTAGGGTCCAGGCGGCTCAGCGCGCCCGGCGTACCTGCGTTGCTAGGGAGCCGGCGGCTACGCGCGCACGGCGTCCCAGCGTTGCTAGGGACCCGGCGGCTAGCACGCTCGGCGTCCCTAGTTGCTAGGCGCCGGGCCGCGAAGACATTGCGGACCACAGCGCCTAACAAAAACATAATAAAAACACTTATGTAGACAGTACACACACAGTGATTTCTGTTCACGGTGCGCAAACTGTTTTATTACTTATCTCAATAGGAATCTTCCTGTGACCCTGTGGAAACGATCAGTGCGTGCGGCTATATGATCGAAACAAAGTTCTCACATTAAAACTGTAATTAAAGTATGCATTACATAGCCAGCCAGTGCAGGTATACAAGAGAGACCCCGACGGCATACATGTGGTAGGACAATAGTCATGCTAAGGGACATAGGGGGTAATTTCGAGTTGATCGCTAGCTGCATTCGTTCGCAGCACAGCGATCAGGCTATAAAACGGAAGTTCTGCGTATGCGGCGCAATGCGCACGCGCGACATTCGGGCACAACAACCTATGCCGTTCTGCACAGCGTCTAGCGATGCATTTCAGTCGCACTGGTTGCCGCTGAATGATTGACACGAACTGGGCGTTTCTGGGTGGCAACTGACCGTTTTCAGGGAGTGTGCGGAAAAAATAGGATTTTGGTTACCTACCGGTAAATCCTTTTCTTGTAGTCCGTAGAGGATGTGTGGGCTGGCTCCTCCCTCTATGCCCCTCCTACCAGACCCAGTCTAGAAACTGTGCCCGAGGAGACGACATACTTCGAGAGAAGGAATTACACAGATAGTGGCGAGATTCATACCAGCTCACACAACATGCAAATCCTACCAACATGCCGAAAAACTCAGCAACAGCTGAAACATTAAATAACGCAGAACTTACCTAGGAACCAGGCAGTACTGAACGATAAATCCAATGCAGGAAAACGCAGCGCTAGGCGGGCGCCCAGCATCCTCTACGGACTATGAGAAAAGGATTTACTGGTAGGTAACCAAAATCCTATTTTCTCTTACGTCCTAGAGGATGCTGGGGTCCATATTAGTACCATGGGGATGTACCAAAGCTCCCAGTACGGGAGGGAGAGCGTGGAGGCTCCTGCAAAACTGCTTGACCAAACTTGAGGTCATCAGAGGCCAAAGTATCGAACTTGTAAAACTTGGCAAACGTGTTCGACCCAGATCAAGTAGCAGTTCGGCAGAGTTGTACAGGGGAGACACCCCAGGCAGCTGCCCAGGAAGAGCCCACTTTACGACTAGAGTGGGCCTTTACAGATTTCAGACACGGCAATCTTGCCGTGGAATAAGCATGCTGGATAGTGAACATGATCCAGCGCAAAATCGACTGCTTAGAAGCAGGACACCCATTTTCTTGGGATCATAGAGGACAAACAGAGAGTCACTTTTCCTATGACGAGCCATCCTCTTCACATAAATCTTCAAAGTCCTCACTACATCCAAGGCCTTTGAAGCAATTGAGGAGTCAGTAGCCACTGGCACCACAATAGGTTGGTTGATATGGAAAGCAGATACAACCTTAGGTAGGAACTGTGGACGAGTCCTAAGTTCCACCCTGTCTCCATGGAAGATCAGATAGGGGCTTTTACAAGATAAAGCCCCCAATTCCGACACGCGTCGTGCAGAAGCCAAGGCCAACAAAGTGACCGCCTTCCACGTGAGAAACTTGAGATCAGCCTCCTTTAGAGGCTCAAACCAAGCAGATTGCAGGAACTGCAACACCACATAAAGATCCCAGGGTGCCGTTGGCGGCAAAAAGGGAGGCTGGATCTGCAGAACCCCTTTCAAAAAGGACTGAACCTCAGGGAGGACAGCCAATTGTTTTTGGAAGAAGTTGGACAAAGCAGAGATTTGGACCTTAACGGAGCCCAATCTCAGTCCCATATCCACACCTGCTTGCAGGAAAAGGAGAAAACGTCCAAGTTGAAACTCCACCGCAGGAAACCTCTTGGACTCTCACAAAGAAACATATTTTTTCCAAATGCGATGGTAATGTTTAGACGTTACCCCCTTCCTAGCCTGTATCAGGGTAGGAATGACCTCACTCGGGATACCCTTCCGAGCAAAGATCTGGCGTTCAACAGCCATGCCGTCAAATGTAGCCGTGGTAAGTCTTGATAAGCGAACGGCCCCTGCAGTAGCAGATCCTCCCAAAGAGGTAATGGCCTTGGATCTTCCAGCAGAAGATCCGCGTACCAAGCCCTCCTTGGCCAGTCCGGAGCAATGAGGATTGCCAGAACTTTTGTTTTTCTTACCAGTTGAAGAACATTTGGTATCAGAGGAAGTGGAGGGAACACATACACTGTTGTGAACACCCACGGTGTTACCAGTGCGTCCACCGCCACTGCCTGTGGGTCTCTCGACCTGGAACAGTACCTCCGCAGCTTCTTGTTGAGGCGGGAGGCCATCATGTCTATCTGAGGAACCCCCCACCAGCCGATTACCTTCTCGAACACCTCCGGGTGGAGGCCCCACTCTCCCGGATGGAGATCGTGGCGGCTGAGGAAGTCTGCTTCCCAGTTGTCTACTCCCGGAATGAAGATTGCCGACATCGCCACCACGTTTCTTTCTGCCCAGAGGAGGATTCTTGACACCTCTGACATGGCAGCCCTGCTCTTCGTTCCACCTTGACGGTTTATGTAGGCCCCCATGGTCACGTTGTCCGACTGCACCTGAACAGCTCGATCATGTAGAAGGTGTCCTGTTTGCAGAAGGGCGTTGTACACGGCCCTTAGCTCCAGGATGTTTATTGGGAGAAGGGATTCTTGATCCGACCACCTTCCCTGAAAATTTCCCCCAGAGCGACTGCTCCCCAACCTCTTAGACTTGCATCTGTGGTTAAAAGGATCCAATCCTGAATTCCGAACCTTCGGCCTTCCAGAAGGTGCGAAAGTTGTAGCCGCCAGAGGAGTGAAATACTGGCTTTCAGAGACAGGCGTATCCTCTTGTGCATGTGTAGGCGATAGCCCGACCACTGGTCCAATAGGTCCAGCTGAAAAGGTTGCGCATGAAACCTGCCATACTGCAGAGCCTCGTAGGCGGCAACAACCTTCCCCAGAAGGCAGATGCATTGATGAACCGATACCCGGGTAGGCTTTAAGACATACCGGACCATTGTTTGAATCACCAATGCTTTCTCCACCGGGAGAAAAACCCTCTGCACTTCCGTGTCGAGGACCATTCCCAGGAAAGACAGCCTCCTTGTCGGCTCCAGATGAGACTTTAGAAGGTTCAGGATCCATCCGTGCGTCCTGAGCAGCTGTGTCGTGAGCGCAATGGATTGCAACAACCTCTCCCGGACAACGCCTTGTTCAGGAGATCGTCCAAATACAGAATTATGTTCACCCCCTGCTTGCGGAGAAGAACCATCATCTCCGCCATCACCTTGGTGAAGATCGCTGGTGCTGTGGAGAGGCCAAACGGCAGCACCTGGAACTGATAATGATCGTCCAACAGTGCAAACCTGAGATATGCCTGATGCGGCGACCAAATGGGAATGTGGAGGTAAGCATCCTTGATGTCCAGCGACAACAGGAACACCGCTTCCGTTAGACCTGAGATGACAGCTCTCAGAGATTCCATCTTGAATTTGAACTCCCTGAGATAAGGGTTCAAAGACTTTAAGTTTAGAATAGGACGTACCGAACCATCCGGTTTTGGTACCACGAAAAGGTTCGAATAATAACCCTTGTTCCACTGCTGAGGTAGAACTGGAACAATGACCTCTGACACCATCAATTTTCTGATGGCCTCCAGAAGAATTGTTCTGTTCGCCAGCAGAGCTGACAATCCTGACTTGAAGAAACGGTGAGGTGGGGGATCTTGCAACTCCAGTCTGTAACCCCTGGACACTATATCCAGGACCCAGGGGTCCAGGCCAGACGACACCCAGACATGGCTGAACTGCCGGAGTATTGCCCCCACCTGACCTTCCTCCAGGCCTAGCTGTCCACCATCATGCGGAGGACTTAGGGGTATCAGAAGTGGGCTTCTGGGCTTGGGAACCTGCGGGAGCAGGTTTCTTTCCTTTGGCACGACCACCTTTGAAGAAGATGTTCGAAGGCTTGTTCTTTCTAGACCTCGCAGGCCGAAAGGACTGTGACGTGGCTGGTGTAAAAGGCCTCTTCGTAGCCGGTGCACCTGAGGGGAGAAAAGGAGACTTACCCACGGTAGCCGTGCCAATCCACGCATCCAGTGCCTCCACAAAGAGAGCCTGACCTTTGTATGGTAGGCCCTCCACACACTTCCTGGATTCCGCGTCCGCAGACCAGTTGCACAGCCAGAGACCCCTGCGAGCCGAGACGGACATGGAGGAGATCCCCGGAGCCATGGAACCCAGGTCCTTCATGGAATCCACCAAGAACCCTGCAGAATCCTGAATATTACGTAAAAATAAATCAATGTCACCTTTGTCCAGCATAGTCGATTCCTCCCGCAGAGTGATTGACCACCTGGCAATAGCTTTAGCAATCCAAGCACAGGCTATAGTAGGCCGCAATATAGCCCCCGAAGCCGTGTAAATGGATTTCAGCGTAGCATCCACCTTGCGATCTGCCGGGTCCTTTAACGCGGTAGATCCCGGGACCGGTGATACCACCAGTTTGGACAGCCTGGAGACAGAGGCGTCAACTATTGGTGGAGAGTCCCATCTCTTCCTATCCTCCTCAGGGAAGGGAAAAGCCACCAAGACTCTCTTGGGAATCTGGAATTTATTTTCCGGAGTTTCCCATGCGTTTTCAAAGATAGCATTTAATTCTTTGGATGCTGGGAAGGTGAGGGGGGGCTTCTTCTTATCCGTAAAGAAGGCCTCCTCCACCTGTTCCGGAGTTGTGTCCGAAATGTGTAAAACATCCCTAACAGCCTCAATGATCAACTGCACCCCCATGGCAAGTGATGCTGTCCCCCTCAACACATCACCGTCACCGTCTGCAGCATCAGAGTCGGTGTCCGTGTCATCCTGCAGAATTGCAAGTGCACGTTTGTGAGAATGTACCGCAGGGGACCCCGAGGAAGCAGTATCAGACCATAGAGGTTCCCCTGCGCCGCGGCGCGATCAGACCCCTCTGGAGCTCAACGTCTCAAGATCCTGCAGGGCGGACAATGCTCTCCCCCCTCAGTCCCTCGATGCAGGGATGCTGTCGCCAGCAGCCTCCTGTAAAGAAAAAAACTCTAAAATAAAACTTTACCAGGAAAGCTCAGGAGAGCTCCCCTAGCTGTGACCGGCTCCTCCGGGAACATTTTCTATACTGAGTCTGGTAGGAGGGGCGTAGAGGGAGGAGCCAGCCCACACTATTAAACTCTTAAAGTGTCAATGGCTCCTGGTGGACCCGTCTATACCCCATGGTACTAATATGGACCCCAGCATCCTCTAGGACATAAGAGAAACACAGGCGTGCCAGGAAAAACGCAGCCGTGGCTGGGCGAACGCTGGGCGGGTGTGGGACGTCAAATTCAGAACTGAATAGTCTGAAATGATCGCAAGCGCTGAGCAGGTTTTGAGCTACTCTGAAACTGCACAAAAAAGTGGGCGGTGGCATAGCGTTTGCACGGATGCTAAAATAAGAATTTACTTACCGATAATTCTATTTCTCGTAGTCCGTAGTGGATGCTGGGACTTCCGTAAGGACCATGGGGAATAGCGGCTCCGCAGGAGACTGGGCACAAAAGTAAAAGCTTTAGACTAGCTGGTGTGCACTGGCTCCTCCCCTATGACCCTCCTCCAAGCCTCAGTTAGGATACTGTGCCCGGACGAGCGTACATAATAAGGAAGGATTTTGAATCCCGGGTAAGACTCATACCAGCCACACCAATCACACCGTACAACCTGTGATCTGAACCCAGTTAACAGTATGATAAACGTAGGAGCCTCTGAAAAGATGGCTCACAACAATAAACAACCCGATTTTTTTGTAACAATAACTATATACAAGTATTGCAGACAATCCGCACTTGGGATGGGCACCCAGCATCCACTACGGACTACGAGAAATAGAATTATCGGTAAGTAAATTCTTATTTTCTCTGACGTCCTAGTGGATGCTGGGACTTCCGTAAGGACCATGGGGATTATACCAAAGCTCCCAAACGGGCGGGAGAGTGCGGATGACTCTGCAGCACCGAATGAGAGAACTCCAGGTCCTCCTCAGCCAGGGTATCAAATTTGTAGAATTTAGCAAACGTGTTTGCCCCTGACCAAGTAGCTGCTCGGCAAAGTTGTAAAGCCGAGACCCCTCGGGCAGCCGCCCAAGATGAGCCCACTTTCCTTGTGGAATGGGCTTTTACAGATTTTGGCTGTGGCAGGCCTGCCACAGAATGTGCAAGCTGAATTGTACTACAAATCCAACGAGCAGCTTGTTGGGTGCATACAGGATAAACAGCGAGTCAGATTTTCTGACTCCAGCCGTCCTGGAAACATATATTTTCAGGGCCCTGACTACGTCCAGCAACTTGGAGTCCTCCAAGTCCCTAGTCGCCGCAGGTACCACGATAGGCTGGTTCATGTGAAACGCTGAAACCACCTTAGGGAGAAATTGAGGGCGAGTCCTCAGTTCTGCCCTGTCTGAATGAAAAATTAGGTAAGGGCTTTTATATGATAAAGCCGCCAATTCAGAGACACGCCTGGCTGAAGCCAGGGCTAACAGCATGACCACTTTCCATGTGAGATATTTCAAATCCACAGTGGTGAGTGGTTCAAACCATTGACAGGGCCGAAATTTGAACCTTAATGGACCCTAATTTTAGGCCCATAGATAGTCCTGTTTGCAGGAAATGCAGGAAACGACCCAGTTGAAATTCCTCTGTAGGGGCCTTCTTGGCCTCACACCACGCAACATATTTCCGCCAAATGCGGTGATAATGTTTTGCAGTTACATCCTTTCTGGCCTTGACCAGGGTAGGTATGACTTCATCTGGAATGCCTTTTTCCTTCAGGATCCGGCGTTCAACCTCCATGCCGTCAAACGCAGCCGCGGTAAGTCTTGAAACAGACAAGGTCCCTGCTGGAGCAGGTCCTTTCTGAGAGGTAGAGGCCACGGGTCCTCCGTGAGCATCTCTTGCAGTGCCGGGTACCAAGTTCTTCTTGGCCAATCCGGAGCCACGAGTATAGTTCTTACTCCTCTCCTTCTTATGATTCTCAGTACTTTGGGTATGAGAGGCAGAGGAGGGAACACATACACGGACTGGTACACCCACGGTGTTACCAGAGCGTCCACCGCTATTGCCTGAGGGTCCCTTGACCTGGCGCAATATCTGTCCAGTTTTTTGTTGAGACGGGACGCCATCATGTCCACCTTTGGTTTTTCCCATCGGTTTACAATCACTTGGAAGACTTCTGGGTGAAGTCCCCACTCCCCCGGGTGGAGGTCGTGTCTGCTGAGGAAGTCTGCTTCCCAGTTGTCCACTCCCGGAATGAACACTGCTGACAGTGCTACCACATGATTTTCCGCCCAGCGGAGAATCCTTGCAGCTTCTGCCATTGCCCTCCTGCTTCTTGTGCCGCCCTGTCTGTTGACGTGGGCGACTGCCGTGATGTTGTCCGATTGGATCAATACCGACTGACCCTGAAGCAGAGGCCTTGCTTGACTTAGGGCATTGTAAATGGCCCTTAGTTCCAGGATATTTATGTGAAGAGACGTTTCCATGCTTGACCACAAGCCCTGGAAATTTCTTCCCTGTGTGACTGCTCCCCAGCCTCTCAGGCTGGCATCCGTGGTCACCAGGACCCAGTCCTGAATGCCGAATCTGCGGCCCTCTAGAAGATGAGCACTCTGCAACCACCACAGGAGAGACACCCTTGTCCTTGGAGACAGGGTTATCCGCTGATGCATCTGAAGATGCGATCCGGACCATTTGTCCAGCAGATCCCACTGAAAAGTTCTTGCATGGAATCTTCCGAATGGAATTGCTTCGTAAGAAGCCACCATTTTTCCCAGGACTCTCGTGCATTGATGCACTGACACTTGGCCTGGTTTTAGGAGGTTCCTGACTAGCTCGGATAACTCCCTGGCCTTCTCCTCCGGGAGAAACACCTTTTTCTGGACTGTGTCCAGAATCATCCCCAGGAACAGTAGACGTGTTGTTGGAATCAGCTGTGATTTTGGGATATTTAGAATCCACCCGTGCTGACGTAGCACTACCTGAGACAGTGCTACTCCGAACTCTAACTGTTCCCTGGATCTTGCCCTTATCAGGAGATCGTCCAAGTAAGGGATAATTAAGACGCCTTTTCTTCGAAGAAGAATCATCATTTCGGCCATTACCTTGGTAAAGACCCGGGGTGCCATGGACATTCCAAACGGCAGCGTCTGAAACTGATAATGACAGTTTTGAACCACAAACCTGAGGTACCCTTGGCGAGGAGGGAAGATTGGGACATGGAGATAAGCATCTTTGATGTCCAGAGATACCATATAGTCCCCTTCTTCCAGGTTCGCTATCACTGCTCTGAGTGATTCCATCTTGAATTTGAACCTTTTTATGTAAGTGTTCAAGGATTTCAGATTTAAAATTGGTCTCACCGAGCCGTCCGGCTTCGGTACCACAAACAGCGTGGAATAATACCCCTTTCCCTGTTGTAGGAGGGGTACCTTGATTATCACCTGCTGGGAATACAGCTTGTGAATAGCTTCCAATACTGCCTCCCTGTCGAAGGGAGGCGTTGGAAGAGCAGACTTCAGGAACCGGCGAGGGGGAGACGTCTCGAATTCCAATTTGTACCCCTGTGATACTACCTGCAGGATCCAGGGGTCCACTTGCGAGTGAGCCCACTGCGCGTTGAAATTTTTGAGACGGGCCCCCACCGTGCCTGAGTCCGCTTGTAAAGCCCTAGCGTCATGCTGAAGACTTGGCAGAAGCGGGGGAAGGCTTCTGCTCCTGGGAAGAGGCTGCCTGGTGCAGTCTTTTTCCTCTTCCTCTGCCCCGGGGCAGAAATGAGTGGCCTTTTGCTCGCTTGTTCTTATAGGAACGAAAGGACTGAGTTTGAAAAGACGGTGTCTTTTTCTGCTGAGAGGTGACCTGGGGTAAAAAGGTGGACTTTCCAGCCGTTGCCGTGGCCACCAGGTCTGATAGACCGACCCCAAATAACTCCTCCCCTTTATACGGCAATACTTCCATATGTCGTTTGGAATCTGCATCACCTGACCACTGTCGCGTCCATAACGCCCTTCTGGCAGAAATGGACATCGCACTCACTCTTGATGCCAGGGTGCAAATATCCCTCTGTGCATCTCACATATATAGAAATGCATCCTTTAAATGCTCTATAGTTAATAAAATACTGTCCCTATCCAGGGTATCAATATTTTCAGTCAGGGAATCCGACCAAGCCACTCCAGCGCTGCACATCCAGGCTGAGGCGATTGCTGGTCGCAGTAAAACACCAGTATGTGTGTATATACCTTTTAGGATATGTTCCAGCCTTCTATCAGCTGGTTCCTTGAGGGCGGCCGTATCAGGAGACGGTAACGCCACTTGTTTTGATAAGCGTGTGAGCGCCTTATCTACCCTAGGGGGTGTTTCCCAACGTGCCCTAACCTCTGGCGGGAAAGGGTATAGTGCCAATAATTTGTTAGAAATCAGCAGTTTTTTATCGGGGGAAACCCACGCTTTATCACACACCTCATTTAGGGGCAGATTTATTAAGCCTGGTGAAGTGATAAAGTGGAAGGTGATAAAGTACCAGCCAATCAGATCCTAACTTCCATGTTACAGGCTGGGTTTGAAAAATGACACTTAAGAGCTCATTGGCTGGTTCTTTATCACCTTCCACTTTATCACTTCACCAGGCTTAATAAATCTGCCCCTTAATTCCTCTGATTCAGGAAAAACTACTGGTAGTTTTTTCACACCCCACATAATACCCTTTTTTGTGGTACTTGTCATGTCAGAAATGTTCAATGCCTCCTTCATTGCCGTGATCATGTAACGTGTGGCCCTACTGGACATTACGTTTGTCTCCTCACCGTCGACACTGGATTCAGTATCCGTGTCTGGGTCTGTGTCGACTATCTGAGGTAACGGGCGTTTTAGCGCCCCTGACGGTGTCTGAGACGCCTGAACAGGCACTAACTGATTTGCCGGCTGTCTCATGTCGTCAACAGTTTTTTGCAAAGTGCTGACATTGTCACGTAATTCTTTAAATACGACCATCCAGTCAGGTGTCGACTCCCTAGGGGGTGACATCACTAACACAGGCAATTGCTCTGCTTCCACATCATTTTCCTCCTCATACATGTCGACACAATCGTACCGACACCCAGCACACACACAGGGATTGCTCTGATAGAGGACAGGACCCCACTAGCCCTTTGGGGAGACAGAGGGAGAGTTTGCCAGCACACACCAGAGCGCTATATATATGCAGGGATAACCTTATATAAGTGTTACTCCCTGTTATAGCTGCTGTATTATATATTAGCTGCCAATAGTGCCCCCCCTCTCTTGTTTTACCCTGATTCTTGTAGCAGGACTGCAGGGGAGAGTCAGGGAGCCGTCCTTCCAGCGGAGCTGTGAGGGAAAATGGCGCTCGTGTGCTGAGGAGATAGGCTCCGCCCCCTTCTCGGCGGCCTTTTCTCCCGCTTTTTTCAGGAAAACTGGCAGGGGTTAAATGCATCCATATAGCCTAGGAGCTATATGTGATGCATTTCTTTAGCCATATAAGGTTTTTATAGTGTTTTATTGCGTCTCAGGGCGCTCCCCCCCAGCGCCCTGCACCCTCAGTGACCGGAGTGTGAAGTGTGCTGAGAGCAATGGCGCACAGCTGCAGTGCTGTGCGCTACCTTATTTGAAGACAGGAACGTCTTCTGCCGCCGCTTTCTCCGGACCTCTTCGCTCTTCTGGCTCTGTAAGGGGGCCGGCGGCGCGGCTCCGGGACCCATCCAGGCTGAACCTGTGATCGTCCCTCTGGAGCTAATGTCCAGTAGCCAAGAAGCCCAATCCACTCTGCACGCAGGTGAGTTCGCTTCTTCTCCCCTTAGTCCCACGATGCAGTGAGCCTGTTGCCAGCAGTACTCACTGAAAATAAAAAACCTATTTAAACTTTTACTTCTAAGCAGCTCAGGAGAGCCACCTAGCATGCACCCTTCTCGTTTGGGCACAAAAATCTAACTGAGTCTTGGAGGAGGGTCATAGGGGGAGGAGCCAGTGCACACCAGCTAGTCTAAAGCTTTTACTTTTGTGCCCAGTCTCCTGCGGAGCCGCTATTCCCCATGGTCCTTACGGAAGTCCCAGCATCCACTAGGACGTCAGAGAAAAACTGCTAGCGAGCGATCAACTCGGAATGACTCCCAAAGACCAAAGTATGTGACCTATGGGACAGGCCTTTCTACCTATAGATGTCGACAAACTATTGTATAGCTTGTTTGTCGTTGTGAAGTCATAGCCTTGTTCAATGTGAAATGTATAAAACTGTACACCTCTGGCTCTTAAGGTCAGAGAGCATTCTGTATAGAAGCTTGGGGCAGTGTTGTCCATGTGCATCTCTAGGCTGGTAACACACAGTGACATGATGTGAGGGGGAGAGCAGGAGTATATTAGGGGCTGATGGCTCCTGATGTATGAGATACACCAGAGAGTGTGGGGAGGAGACTGGTCAGATCTCTAGGCTGGTAACACACAGTGACACGATGTGAGGGGGTGAGCAGGAGTATAATAGGGGCTGATGGCTCCTGATGTATGAGATACACCAGAGAGTGTGGGAAGGAGACTGGTCAGATCTCTGGGCTGGTAACAGACAGTGACATGATGTGAGGGGAGAGCAGGAGTATAATAGGGACTGATGGCTCCTGATGTATGACATACACCAGAGAGTGTGGGGAGGAGACTGGTCAGATCTCCGGGATGGTAACACACAGTTACATGATGTGAGGGGGGAGAGCAGGAGTATAATAGGGGCTGACGGCTCCTGATGTATGAGATACACCAGAGAGTGTGGGGAGGAGACTGGTCAGATCCCTGGGCTGGTAACACACAGTGACATGATGTGAGGGGAGAGCAGGAGTATAATAGGGGCTGATGGCTCCTGATGTATGAGATACACCAGAGAGTGTGGGGAGGAGACTGGTCAGATCTCTGGGCTGGTAACACACAGTGACATGATGTGAGGGGGAGAGCAGGAGTGTAATAGGGGCTGATGGATCCTGATATATGAGATACACCAGAGTGTGTGGGGAGGAGACTGGTCAGATCTCTGGGCTGGTAACACACAGTGACATGATGTGAGGAGGAGAGCAGGAGTATAATAGGGGCTGATGGCTACTGATATATGAGATACACCAGAGAGTGTGGGGAAGACACTGGTCAGATCTCTGGGCTGGTAACACACAGTAACATGATGTGAGGGGGAGAGCAGGAGTATAATAGGGGCTGATAGCTCCTGATGTATGAGATACACCAGAGAGTGTGGGGAGGAGAGTGGTCAGATCTCTGGGCTGGTAACACACAGTGACATGATGTGAGGGGGAGAACAGGAGTATAATAGGGGCTGACGGCTCCTGATGTATGAGATACACCAGAGAGTGTGGGGAGGAGAGTGGTCAGATCTCTGGGCTGGTAGCACACAGTGACATGATGTGCGGGGGAGAACAGGATGCTTTTGTACTGGAAGAGTAGCTCCCTGCCAGCTCAGCTACTGCGCGCTGGCAGGAGCTACTCGTTGCTGTGAGGGTTGCAGCGGCTGAGTGTGACGTCACGCAGCTGCCGCAGCCCCCCCCAAACGCAGTGTTGAATACAAGATACATAGTCATTCATATGAGTCCCTTACACAATGGACCTTACCACTTAAATACTCTACTACAAGCACAGGCCCACTGTATCAGATGACAATTAACATACCAGTATATTTTTGGACTGGGGTAGGACAACCATAAAAAAACTGAAAAACATACAAACACCACACATATAAGTCACTGCTTAAAATCAACCAGAGCACTATGTCATCATGGTGCACAGAGAGATTATTTCTCTGTAATAAGTGTTTATTACTCACCTGTGCTGATATCTGTAGGAATTTCCTCCTCCTTACACCGCTGATCACCCCTCACATACATCTCTTCTTTTCCCTCTATATCTTCTGCCTTTATACCAGTCACATAAGTCTCTTCTTCTCCCTCTATATCTTCTGCCTTCATACCAGTCACATACGTCTCTTCTTCTCCCTCTATATCTTCTGACTTCAAATTAGTCACATACGTCTCTTCTTCTTCCGCTATATCTTCTGCCTTCATATCAGTCACATACGTCTCTTCTTCTCCCTCTATATCTTCTGCCTTCATTTCAGTCACATTCGTCTCTTCTTCTCCCTCTATATCTTCTGCCTTCATATCAGTCACATACGTCTCTTCTTCTCCCTCTGTATCTTCTGCCTTCATATCAGTCACATACGTCTCTTCTTCTCCCTCTATATCTTCTGCCTTCATTTCAGTCACATTCGTCTCTTCTTCTCCCTCTATATCTTCTGCCTTCATATCAGTCACATACGTCTCTTCTTCTCCCTCTGTATCTTCTGCCTTCATATCAGTCACATACGTCTCTTCTTCTCCCTCTATATCTTCTGCCTTCATTTCAGTCACATTCGTCTCTTCTTCTCCCTCTATATCTTCTGCCTTCATATCAGTCACATACGTCTCTTCTTCTCCCTCTGTATCTTCTGCCTTCATATCAGTCACATTCGTCTCTTCTTCTCCCTCTATATCTTCTGCCTTTATACCAGTCACATACGTCTCTTCTTCTCCCTCTATAACTTCTGCCTTCATATCAGTCACATATGTCTCTTCATCTCCCTCTATAACTTCTGCCTTCATATCAGTCACATATGTCTCTTCTTCTCCCTCTATTTCTTCTGCCTTTATACCAGTCATATACGTCTCTTCTTCTCCCTCTATATCTTCTGCCTTTATACCAGTCATATACGTCTCTTCTTCTCCCTCTATATCTTCTGCCTTCATATCAGTCACATACGTCTCTTCTTCTTCCTCTGTATCATCTACCTTAATACCAGTCAGGACTTCACGCTAAAAAAACCCACAAAAAGTTAGAAAATATTAGTGTATTAGACGCACACAGGTCACATAATGGAAAAATTGGATTTTTGTACTTGTGTTACAAATCCTTTTCTCTCAGTCCTTTAAGAGACGCTGGACACTATGAGATATAGGGTGTGGTGACCAGAGCATGGTCCCCTTACATGAACCAGAAACAATGAAACTCCTGCTGGGTTCTCTACACCGCACTCTCTACCCCACAGTATCCAGTGTCCCCCAATTGGATGTTAGAGAAAATAGCAAATTATGGACCTCTTAAGTACTCCATGGCAGCTTTTACAGAGGGTTATTTTCCTGCTTACTAGGTAGAGACAGGCATGTAGCATCAATAAGAGATATTGGGGAGACTTAGTACGATGGGGACATCCCAAAGCTTCCAGAACGGGTGGAGACTGCTGCAGCACCGCCTGCCCAAACTGGGTATCCTCTTTGGCCAGGATATCAAACCTGTAGAACTTAACAAGAGAGTGTTCTTCCCTGACCAGGTAGCAGCTCGGCATAGTTGAAAGGCCGAGACTCCACAGGCAGCCGCCCAGAAAGAACCCACGATCTTGTAGAGTGGGCCTTCAGAAACTTAGGAACAGGTAAGGCTGCCGACGCATAGGCCTGTTGAATAGTAAGCCTAAGCCAACGAGCAATGGACTGCTTCGAAGCAGGACAACCCTTTTTCTGCGCATCATAGAGCACGAACCAGGAATCCGTCTTTCTTATCAGAGCCGTTCGCTTGACATAGATCTTCACAGCTGGCACAGCATCCAATGCCTTCGGAGGAGCAGAAGTGCCAGAACTTGATGGAACCACAATAGGTTGATTCAGGTGAAACGCAGAGACAACCTTCAGTAGGAACTGCTGCCTAGTCCTGAGCTCCGCTCTGTCCTTGTAAAAGACCAAGTATGGACTTTTACACGATAAGGCCCCCAATTCTGAGACACGTCTAGCAGAAGCCAGGGCCAGTAACATCACCGTCTTCCAAGTGAGGAACTTGTCTTCTAGCGTCATCAGAGGTTCAAACCAGGAGGACTGTAGAAATTCCAACACCACATTCAAATCCCATGGTGCCGTAGGTGGCACAAAAGGAGGTTGTATGTGGAGTACCCCTTGCAAGAAGGTCTGAACTTCTGGCAACACTGCCAATTTCTTCTGAAAGAAAATCGAGAGAGCTGAAATCTGGACCTTAATGGAACCCAGACGTAAGCCCCTATCCACTCCAGCCTGCAGAAAACGTAAGAAACGTCCCAAGTGAAACTCTGCAGGCGGATAAGTGCATTCCTCGCACCAAGAGACGTATCTTCTCCAGATATGATGATAGTGTTTTGACGTCACAGGTTTCCTGGCCTGAACCATGGTAGCAATAACCTTTGTGGAAAGGCCCTTGTGAGCTAGGATGTTCCACTCAACCTCCATGTCAACAAACGAAGTCGCCGTAAGTCCGGGTAGACGAACGGTCCTTGTTGAAGAAGAGCTCTTCTATGTGGTAGAGGCCAAGGGTCTTCGACGGACATGTCCAGAAGATCCGCGTACCACGCCCTCCGAGGCCAATCCGGTGCAATCAGAATTGCCTGGACTCCTTGATTTCTGATTCGCTTGAGCACCCTTGGGAGCAACGGAATCGGAGGAAATGGGTAGACCAGCCGGTAAGGCCAAGGCGACCTCAGGGCATCCACTGCCCTCGCCTGAGGGTCCCTGGTTCGTGAGCAATACCAGTGAAGTTTCTTTTTAAGTCGAGAAGCCATCATGTCTATTTGTGGGCAGCCCCACCGGTGGATGATCTGCTGGAACACCTGATGGTGGAATCTCCACTCCCCTGTGTGGAGATCGTAATGACTCAGGAAGTCCGCTTCCCAGTTGTCCACACCCAGAATGAAGAGTGCCGACATTGCTCTTGCATTTCTTTCCACTCAGAGGAGTATCTTTGACACCTCTCGCATGCAGGCTCTGCTTTTTGTCCCTCCTTGCCGATTGATGTACGCCACTGCTGTGACGTTGTTCGGCTGTACTTGGATTGCGTGATCCTTGAGCAGAGAGGCCTGAAGCAGGGCATTGTAGATCGCCCGAAGTTCCAGAATGTTGATCGGAAGGAGGGCTTCGTGGGCTGACCACCTGCCCTGGAACTGAACCCCTTGGGTCTTCTCAGACTCTGATCTGTCGCGAGGGTCAATCCTGAATCCCAAAACTCCAGCATTCCAGGAGATTGGAGGACTGCAGCCACCACAGGAGGGAAATCCTGGCCTGAGGTGACAGCCGAATCATCCGGAGCATCTGTAGATATGATTCGGACCACTTGCTCAGGAGATCCAATTGAAATGTTCTGGCATGGAAACTCCCATATCGGATCGCCTCGTATGAGGCAACCATGTTCCCCAACAATCTTATGCAAAGACGGATGGATACTCAAGCAGGTCGGAGCACCACGTGGACCATCTCCTGAAGTGTTCTCGTTTTGTCCTCTGGGAGGAACACCTTCTGGGCCACAGTTTCTAGTAACATCCCCAGGAACAGGAGCCGCTGAATTGGCTCCAGGTGGGACTTCTGTAAATTGAGAATCCACCCATGGTGTGACAGAAGTTGGATAGTGCGGTCGATATGGAGCAATAAAAAGTTCCCTGGATCTTGCTTTTATCAGAAGATCGTCCAGGTAAGGGACAACATTGACCACCTGGACCCAGAGCTGGAACATCTTCTCTGCCATTACCTTTGTGAATACCCTCAGAGGTGTGGACAGGCCGAAGGGTAGTGCCTGGAACAGGTAGTGATCGTCCATTAGGGCAAACCTCAGATAAGCCTGATAAGGTGGCCAAATCGGAATATGAAGGTAGGCGTCCTTGATATCCAAGGAAACCATGAATTCCGGTTCTTCCAGGCCCGCAATCACTGCTCTCAAGGATTCCATTTTGAACTTGAAAAACTCTAACTACAGGGGTGTGACCCCCTGTAGAAAATCAGAAGCGCTGTCCGCACTAATTAAGGGGACAATGAGAAAAATATTCACAATAAAAAATTATATATAATTCTAGATATAAATATATTAAATTTTATTAACATATAATGCTGCAGCATAAAATACAATTATTCAGTACATAATATGCATATTCTAAATCATCATAAAAGTAATATTCCACATATAATGATAAAACATTAATATCTCGCTATGATTCAGAGGCTTGGACTTTAATATTTCTGATTTTCACAGTGTCCACTGATAAGATAATGAATTGGCTGGGATTAGCTTCTCAAACACTGGTTATGTTCATGTGTCCTTAATTAATTTGTGTCCAGTGAGAACATGTGTGCACATATATATTAATTTGAAATAGGTAATTACCATATGATATTAGCCTTTACGTCAGCTCCAATTTCAATCTGATAAGGACAATCCCGGTATTAAGACTCCCTCTGCTGGTGCTCATCCGTTTGATGCAGAATATCTGGAGAAGATGTTCACGGGAACTTGTCCACAGTGTTCCGACTCCCTCTGCTGGCGGCTGGCCGTAATTGCAGATATATTGCTGGCTGATCGTGACCGCAAGCCAGTATTCACGTCAATGAATGGGAGATATATTCGGCACTGATATGGTCACTCTGAAAACGCGTTTCTCCGCCTTTCAAACACCCTCAGCGGCTTCCTCAGTTCAAATGACCATACTCCATAAATTCGGTTTATATAGCCACCCTGAATTGTAATTCCCGCGGCCGTGCGCGCATGCGCACTTAGACATGCGTTCCAAGCCTCGCTTTCACTCAGCCCCTTAAATAGACTCCGGCGGCCATTTTAGTCATCTCATACCCAGCCTCACTTTCATATAAGATGGGTTGTTCATACCACGAAATCCAAGCCTCGTTTGGAGTCCCGGAAGTTGTATCAAGCCTCTCTTCCTGGTACTATTAATAATGACATATCCAAGCCTCATTTTAAATCCCAATGGATATCTCTCGTTACCATGGTAACTTATATTAAGCTCCGGTGGCCATTTTCCACATCATACCAAGCCTCGCTTACATATAAGATCCAAGCCTCTTTTGAAGTCATTTATTATATACAATATGTATATTACCGCATCCTAATGCTACCAAAAATAATTAAAAAATATTTAAAAATATATACCAGACATGGATGGAAAAGGGATAAATATAATATATCACACAGCTCCATCTTGTGGCTCATTACCATAACTACAATCCCATCCTGTCACCATATAAAATCCCAGTCCCCATCTCCAACTCCCGGCATCATAAGGAACTATATATCATCCCACATTATTCGGTATAGATATATATTTTACCATTTTCTTGATCAATAAATCCTAAATTCATAAATTTTATTTAACTCAACTGAGTCATTAAGACCCTGAGGGATCAAAGTTTTAAGAATAAATATCCAATATGCTTCTTTCTTACACAACCTTGTAAACCTATCCCCCCCCTATTGGTTGTCGCCACCTGTTCGATGGCCGTAATAAGTATATTTTACTTTTCCCCTCTCCACAATCCAGAATGTGACGATATAAATAAGTATTCCCTACTCTTTTATCGATCTGTCTTTTGTGCTCCATAAACCTGACGTGGAGCGCCCGTGTGGTACGCCCCACGTACTGAGCTCCACATCCGCATTGTAAAACATAGATAACATACATGGATCTACAGTTCAGAAAACTTTTTATATTAAATTTCTCTCCTGATACAGTTGAGATAAATTGTGTCGTTTTCTTTTTTGTATGTTTACATGTTACACAGTTTGTTCTACCACACTTATGAAACCCTATTGGTGGTTTGGGCAACCATGTATTTAATTGACCCCCTTGTGCCTCTGAAGATACAGATTTATCACACGATCTATTAAAAAAACTAGGAGCTAATGCAGATTTCAAACTGTCTGATTTCCGAAATATTACTTGTTCACTAAGCTCTATATTGGAATTCAACATTTCGTCTAGCTTTAGAATCGAGGAATTTTTTTTAATGATCTTCGTCAGGTTTATGGAGCACAAAAGACAGATAGATAAAAGAGTAGGGAATACTTATTTATATCGTCACATTCTGGATTGTGGAGAGGGGAAAAGTGAAAATATACTTATTACGGCCATCGAACAGGTGGCGACAACCAATAGGGGGGGGGATAGGTTTAAAAGGTTGTGTAAGAAAGAAGCATATTGGATATTTAACCTTAAAACTTTTATCCCTCAGGGTCTTAATGACTCAGTTGAGTTAAATAAAATTTAAAATTTATGAATTTAGGATTTATTAATCAAGAAAATGGTAAAATATATATCTATACCGAATAATGTGGGATGATATATAGTTCCTTATGATGCCGGGAGTTGGAAATGGGGACTGGGATTTTATATGGTGACAGGATGGGATTGTAGTTATGGTAATGAGCCACAAGATGGAGCTGTGTGATATCATATTATATTTATCCCTTTTCCATCCATGTCTGGTATATATTTTTAAATATTTTTAAATTATTTTTGGTAGCATTAGGATGCGGTAATATACATATTGTATATAATAAATGACTTCAAAAGAGGCTTGGATCTTATATGTAAGCGAGGCTTGGTATGATGTGGAAAATGGCCACCGGAGCTTAATATAAGTTACCATGGTAACGAGAGATATCCATTGGGATTTAAAATGAGGCTTGGATATGTCATTATTAATAGTACCAGGAAGAGAGGCTTGATACAACTTCCGGGACTCCAAACGAGGCTTGGATTTCGTGGTATGAACAACCAATCTTATATGAAAGTGAGGCTTGGTATGAGATGATTAAAATGGCCGCCGGAGTCTATTTAAGGGGCTGAGTGAAAGCGAGGCTTGGAACGCATGTCTAAGTGCGCATGCGCGCACGGCCGCGGGAATTACAAATCAGGGTGGCTATATAAACCGAATTTATGGAGTATGGTCATTTGAACTGAGGAAGCCGCTGAGGGTGTTTGAAAGGCGGAGAAACGCGTTTTCAGAGTGACCATATCAGTGCCGAATATCTCCCATTCATTGACGTGAATACTGGCTTGCGGTCACGATCAGCTAGCAAAATATATCTGCAATTACGGCCAGCCGCCAGCAGAGGGAGTCGGAACACTGTGGACAAGTTCCCGTGAACATCTTCTCCAGATATTCTGCATCAAACGGATGAGCACCAGCAGAGGGAGTCTTAATACCGGGATTGTCCTTATCAGATTGAATTTGGAGCTGACGTAAAGGCTAATATCATATGGTAATTACCTATTTCAAATTAATATATATGTGCACACATGTTCTCACTGGACACAAATTAATTAAGGACACATGAACATAACCAGTGTTTGAGAAGCTAATCCCAGCCAATTCATTATCTTATCAGTGGACACTGTGAAAATCAGAAATATTAAAGTCCAAGCCTCTGAATCATAGCGAGATATTAATGTTTTATCATTATATGTGGAATATTACTTTTATGATGATTTAGAATATGCATATTATGTACTGAATAATTGTCTGTTATGCTGCAGCATTATATGTTAATAAAATATAATATATTTATATCTAGAATTATATATAATTTTTTATTGTGAATATTTTTCTCATTGTCCCCTTAATTAGTGCGGACAGCGCTTCTGATTTTCTACAGGGGGTCACACCCCTGTAGTTAGAGTGTTTTTTGGTTCAATATAAGGAATGCAATTATCCTTATAATTAGGAGCAGCAGTCCGCACTATTATTTGATCTCCAACTGCATGGTAGTTGCTGGCGCCGGAGGGTGTATATACCTGTCCATACACTTTGAGTGTGGGGGCAGTTATATATACGCACATTTTTATATCGTAGTAAATTGAACTTGAAAACCTTTAGGTAAGGGTTCAAGGACTTTAGATTCAAAATGGGCCTTACCGAACCGTCCAGCTTCGGTACCACAAACAGGTTGGAGTAATAACCCCTGCCTCGTTGTGGTATTGGTACTGGAACAATGACGTTGGACTGGACTAACTTTTGGATGGCCTGTTGCAACGCAACTTGCGTATCCTTCAAAGCTGGTGAGCTTGATTTGAAAAATCGTTGGGGAGGAGCACCGTTGAACTCCAGCATGTAGCCCTGAGAAATGAGTTCCCTTGCCCAGGTATCCTGGCAGGAAACCTCCCAGACGCGGCTGAAGTGACGCAATCAAGCTCCCACCTCGAGACTCCTTTGGGCTGGGTGGGCACCGTCATGCTGAGGCCTTAGTGGAAACAAAACTGGTGCTCTGTTCCGGAGAACCGGTGTTTGCAGGTCTTTTTGTCTTACCTCTGGTGCCTCTAGTCGCATTGGAGGCACCTCTGGCCCTAGATCAAAATCTGTTACACCGAAAGGGCTGAAGAGATGGCCCCGGGTAGTAACGCCTCGCCAGTGGGGCCCCAGAGGGGAGAAACGTGGATTTCCCAGCTGTGACTTTGGAATCCCACGTATCCAACTCAACCCCAAAGAGCCATTCCACAGAAAAGGGGAGGGATTCCACATTGCGCTTGGATTCTGCGTCTGCTATCCACAGACGCAACCACAAGGCCCTGCACGCAGACACTGCCATGGCAGAAGTCCTAGCATTAATATTGCCCATCTCC